>NC_069667.1:14795833-15452083 GCF_027244095.1 Hemicordylus capensis | reverse complement strand
TGGCAAATGCAATTCAACGTAGGTGTAAAGTGGTGCACACTGGGGATAAAAACCCAAACTTCACATATACGCTGAACCAGGGATTCCCGACCGGGGATTAGATACATTCAGAGGTGCTCTTACCCCTGGACTGTGGGGCCGAAGTCCAAGCCCTCCACAGCTCCTGGGCAACCCCAAATCTGCTTTAGTTTGTCACGGGGTGGCATGGTTGCCTGGCCAAGCATGATGATGCTTAATTTGCAGGGGAGGGGGGACCTCCAAAGGCCTTTAGGTCCAGGCTCCAAAATTACTTAGGTGCACCTCTGGATGCATTCATGGAAGACAGGGCTATCAACAGCGAATAGCCTTGGTACCAGTATACTTCCATCAGAATCAGAAGGGGGGAGGCATGTCTTGGAACACCAGGTGCTAGAGAGCACCGAGGGAGGCGGGCAGTTGCCTCCTCCCTGCTTTCCCCACTTGCAGACTGCCCAGGTGCACCTGGTTGGCCACTATGTGAGGCAGGATGCTGGACTGGATGGACCTTGGCCCGATCCAGCTGGGCTCTTCTTAGGGTCAGAATCATTCCTGGGTCAGCTCAGGTCTTGGGTGGTGCTTGAAGAACTGCTGAGTGATGACCCCCCCACCCCGCCGTCAAGGAATGCACCTCTCCACTCATCCCTTCCCATTGATTGTGACCTCTTGGACTTGGCACTGGGGAGGAAGTGAGAGAGAGGGAGCCTTTGTTGCCTCCCTGGTTTAGGATGCCTGCTCAGGAAGCCTCCAACTTATTTTTCCCCCAGTCAGGAAAGTGTTTAATGGAGGGTGGTCAAGGGCAAATAAACAGAAGGTCTGAAAGCACCCAAAGTGCTGAAACTGGACCATGACGGATCCTGTTTTGAATTCTTCCTGAAGTCTGGACAAGTTCTTGGATCCTGGCTCAGCAATTCACATATGAAAGTGCCAAATGTTCCCAGCTACACCATGTTCCAGCCCTTTCAGATCCTTGTTTGATTTTTCAGGCTCATTTCATTTGACCATAAATGTCTCCTTCAACGGCAGAGGTCCTCCTCTGGAATAGGTTTTGTGAATGCAGAGTAGCCCCACAGAACTTGGAGCCATGGGGCTTTGGGGACAGTGGGGAAAACGCCACATTTAACACCACCGTCACAGCACATATCACAGCAGCCCCACATACAGCTGTTAGATACCCAATAATGCTCTCCTCCACTTAAAAATACAAGCTTCTAGCCATCATGGCAACAGGGATATCTGGGACTGTAACAGCAACAAATGCTAGAGCATTTGGGGGAAAGAGAACCCTGCAATTAACACCCCCCCCCGCAATTAATTGTAATATTTAACACATGCATACAAGTTCTCATTAGCTGGACATCCAGTGCCTTTAAAGTGGGTGTTGCTACTGTTCTTCATCCCTACCTTGATGCTGTAGATCTTCTCAATGGCTTCTGGGTGTTTGCAGGAGGCAGCCAGAGCATAAACCGTGTCTGTGGGAACGCCACACACCCTACCAGCATCCAGCTTGTCCGCAATGGAGCGCAGGCCGCTGGTCTGATGGGAATCAGGGCAGATGCAAGGTGGAGGTGGGGTGGATTTATTGCCAGCTGTCTCTACCTGAACATCAACAGGAAAGAGGTTATTGCAGAACTGGGGTGTACTGAGACACCAGGCACCCAATAACTTCAGGAAAGCAGAATTGCCACAACTCAGGGAATTCTCTCTCTAGGTACCCCAAGCCCAAACCTCTGGGGTCATTTGGATTTGATAGATGGTGAGTCCTTGCTTAAGACTGAAAGGAATCACACCAAGGAGAAGCAGGTTGGGGTGCGTCGCTCTTACCCTGAAGAGAGGGGGTCCTATCAGGATGAGCTCTTTGCCAAATATCGAATTTGCAAGGGAGGCTGTTGCTCCATAGAGGCAAATGAGACTGAAGATGGTCAGCATCACAACTATAAAGAGGAAGAGACAGTCGCCACATTGGAGAAGTGAGGTCTCAAGAGCAGCAAGGAGGACACAGCAAAGTAGGACCCACTGGCTGGGCCCTGGGACAAGTAGCAAAGATAGACCCCGGCCCTCTGGGGCAGTCAGGAAGGGGGAAAGTAGGCTATTGCCCAGCCAGTGGGGCAGCCCTCCCTCTGGGGCCCAGCAAGGACATTTGCCCTCCTTATCAGCAACGCCCTTGCTTGGGAGCGGCTGTTTTGTGTCTTTGCTCATTAGTTGATTCCTCCAGGACTTACTTTCAAGAGGCACCGGAAGGCTTTCGGTTGTGAAGAGGAGAAAGCAGACCAGCAGCACCTCCATCACCAGAGTCAAGCAGAGAAGCACCACGTTCAAGGAGGCAGCTGTGAAGAAGGGGAGAGAAAGAGGGCTCTTGAAGTTGCTGCCGGAGAAGGGCAGGCCATGACTGAAGCAATCCTAAGCGTCCGCAGAATATCACACACACAAAAATTATTCTTCTAACAAAAAGGACCACAGAAATAGGTAATAATAATAATAATAATAGATATCATCACTTTATTTGTATTTGGCAGAGATGCAAGGGAAATCTGATGAGCTAAGAAAAACAGGTATCTTGAAAGAAGTCTATTTGCATTAGAAATACCTTTAAATGGAATTAGGCAGAACTTGACATTCAGTCAATTTTTTGTCTTAATGGGCCCCTCCTAATGTGAGGGCCTAAGCTGTAGCTTGCTTAGCTTGTGCCTAAATCCTGCACTTCCTGCGGAAGGGCCTAGGAAGACGTTCTGGTGGTGCCCCAGATCCCCATAATCCTCCACCCCATAACCTAGCTGGAAGTTTCCACTCTAGACAGATTCACTCATCAAGATATCCTGTAATCTCGATCCACAAAAATGGGCATTTCTTGGGGCAGGGTCTCCTTGGTGTCGTGAAAAGGTGCTTGGGGGAGAGACCAGGCAATTTCCTTGACCTGTGATGTTGCACAGCTACTGGGGAGGTTTGGGGGAGGGCTTGTAGTTCACAGGTGCAGCACATGGATCTGCACGCATGGAGGCCCAGATCGCCCCCCCCCAAAGCTCTCCAGTACCAAGGTTCAGAAAGAGCTCTCTGCCTAAGCCTATGGAGAGCAGAAGCCTATTGGAGTCGATGTCTCTGGGTTAGATTACACACAAGAGTAACCTTGCTGGATCAAAGCAAAGGAGGCTCATCTGCTTCTTCATCCCACAGTGGCCAACCAGATGGAAAGCCCACAAGCTGAGCATGAAGGCAGGAGCCCTCCCACACTGTGGCTTGCTTTCTACCAACTGGTGTCCAGAGACAGACAGCCCATTGAACATGGAGTTTCCCATCTAGCTATCAGGACTAATACCCACTGATAGACTGATCCTCCTCCACAAATGTGCCTGATCACCTTGTGGCAGTGAGTTCCACAGATTAATTTGGTGCTGGGTGAAGAAACCCTTGTCTGCCCTGAATCTACTGCTCATCGGTTTCATTGAGTGAGTATTATGAGACTGCTCAGGTGGATCACTCAGTGTGAGGCAGCCTCATGAGTTCACCTTCATCTTGCCCTAGGATGGCAATGGTGTTAACCCATCTCCTGCCCTCTGTGCATGAGCTGGTGACCTGCTTTGTTGGCCCAGACCTCTCCTCTTGAAAACACAGACTGCTAACTTGGCAAAGAGGCACCTTTTAATGTGGTGATTCTCTTTATTTAGCAGGGGGAGAGTAACTGGCTCTATCCACCCCCAGCACAGAACCTTTTAGATTGTGAGCCCTTTGGGGACAGGGATCCATCTTATTGCTTTGTTATTTCTCTGTGTAAACTGCCCTGAGCCATTTTTGGAAGGGTGGTATACTGTAGAAATCGAATGAATGAATGAATGAAGAGCTGTGATGGCAATTTCACACGTCACACGGTGGGGGCTTACCTAACACCATCAGAAATGCATTGATGACCAAAAAGGCTACAGCTCCTGCCGTGAAACCACCGTCGCTCCTGGGGTCAATGTTGAGGATGTTCCCTGAAACAAGCAGCAGCAGAGGCAAGCGTTGGAAGCTGGTCTTCATTAAGAGAGCAGGTCATGAAGAGGGGAGCAGAGGAGGTGGAACTCCTGCTACACTGGAGTAGGACCAAGAGGGAAGCCCCTGCCTGCAGATCCCCTCCCTCAGGGGCCTAGGGACATTTGTGCCCCCCCTTTCAATTGTAATGCCACTCCTGGAATCCAGAGCAGCCTTTGCCTAAATCCTTTGCACGTACAAACCAACCAGATTCTCAAGTATTACACACAATGTTTTATTACCCCCCCCACACCCCAATTTAGAATTTTATAACTGCAATTCAGGAAAAAGGACCTACCATATTTGCTTATAAATAATGTTTATGAGGAACGACCTTTTATATATTTCCTTTTCCATGGGCCCCAGGTTAAGAGCTCCTGCTTAACCCAGGGTGGGTTTGCTCTGGAGAAGAGAACCCTGGACCACTTATGCTCTCTTGGAAATAATTCATTCCTAATAATACAGATTGGGCAGGTCATGACGGTGGTGCAGAAGCAAGCACACTGGCAGGCAGTGCTAGCCCAGAAGCATCGCCAGAGCCCTCTCACAACTCCCAAACTGCCTCTCAGCCAGAAACCTCCTTGAAGCTCTGCCAACCGGATCCAAGCTCCAAACCTCTCCTAGGAGGAAAGTGGAAGCTAGTTTTCAGTGCTGACCTAGGCAAGCGTTTGTTTTCCTAAACTCGTGTCCCAAACCCTTGGAACAAGGAATGACCCATCCGGATATCAGAAGAGCCAGCATGGTGTAGTGGTTAGAGTGCTGGACTAGGAGCGGGGAGACCCAAGTTCAAATCCCCACTCAGCCATGATACTTGCTGGGTGACTCTGGGCCAGTCACTTCTCTCTCAGCCTAACCTACTTCACAGGGTTGTTGTGAAAGAGAAACTCAAGTATGTAGTACACCGCTCTGGGCTCTTTGGAGGAAGAGTTTACATAACATGTAAACTAAATAAATAAATAAATAAATAAATGGGCCAGCCACAGCCAGCCTGCCTTGTGCAATAATAGTAGCAGGGTTTGAATTTGAAGTCTGGTTTTGCTTTGGGGGGACCTGCACAGAACCTAGGAAGAGAGGAAGCTGCCTCATACTGAGTCAGACCATTGGCCCATCTGGCTCAGGATTGTCTACACAGACTGGCAGCAGCTTCTTCAAGGTTGCCTGCAGGAATCTCTCTCAGCCCTATCTTGGAGATGCTGCCAGGGAGGGAACCTGGGATCTTCTACATGCTGCAGATGCTATTCCCAGAGCAGACCCCCATCCCCAAAGGGGGAATATGTCACAGAGTTCACATGCAGACCCTCCTCGGCTGTCATCTGTGCTTCAAGTGGGCAGGTGGTGAGGCACGTGGGGGTCTGCCCCATTCAAGGTCGCCTATTGACACAGGACTGTCCCACCCAGCAATTCCCCATAATATCCGGCACAATAAAGGTGAACAAGGCTTAGAGAGAGGAAAGGTTTTTATTACCTGCAAAACGGAGCCACGTCCATGTTGCCCACACAGCTGCATAGCAGAAGGGCAGGACTGAGCCAAACCTCCTCCCTCCTTGTACCTGGATCCTGCTCACGTACAGCTGGAATATGGCTCCTGGGATCAAGACCATGGGGATGTAGAGGTGCTTCCTGACAGGGTCACTTGGAGTCCCCTGGAGCGCAGAGAATGCAGCCAGGCCATTGCAGATATAAAACAAGGCACTGGGGACCTCTGAGTCGGGCAGTTCCCGGGGTTCCTTGGACTTTGGCAGGCACCTTTGGAGCCTCGCCAGTGCTTTCTGGAGCTTTGGGCTGGACATGACTTGAACCCCTACAGGAATCAAAGCCTTTTCAGCGACCGAGTTAACCAGGCTGGTGAAGGTGGCATAGAGAGAGGTGATGGTGTAGAGGCTGCAGGTGACCCCAAAGAAGATGTCGGCCCCTCTAGCTGGAATCTGCTGGATGGTGGAGACGGTCAGAAGGATGAAGAGAGCATTGTGCACCACTTCCAGAACATCCCTATTGAGGGATATCAAGAGCAGGACACAAGCGGTAGCCACGAAGAACCAGCTCCCGACCATCCCTGCCCGGCTTGGCTGCACATCCTCCGAGCGGATGAACACTGTCAGGGTGAATTCTTCCCAAGACATCACCAGCCAGTAAAGACAGTGGACGCCTGTTCTGGTGGTGTGGTAGGCGTCACCTCGCAGGTAGCCGTAATAGCTCGACAACATTTGGCTGATGGAGTTGATGCTCACCCAGACGGCTCCTATGTAGAAGTTCCCCGGGTAACCAAAACAGTAGAAAGCGAAGATGAAGGCAGAAACCGAGTCGCACAGGTGGCTGAGGGCCATGGGCTCAGCATACTTGGTGTTCTTCTTCTTCTCTTCCCCAGTGTCTTTGGGAGAACTGGAGCTGGCTGAGCCCAGCAGGAGGACGTTGAAGAGAGGGTTCCCAAAGCCAGGAAGGATGTACCTTTGGGTGATGCCCTTGAGAAGCAGCGCCATGGCACCGTAGAGCCCAGAAATGACAATGAGCAACTCAAAGACCCCCGCCGCCACCAAAGTCAAGGCAAAAAACCCCACTGCCTCAAACACCAACGCCAGTGTGATGGTGCCGAAGACGAAAGGCATGATGTAGTTCACGGTGGCGGAACAGAAAGACAGGAGGAAGGAAATGGAAATGTAGGCCACCAAGCCTGCCACGGCTCCCTCACTGATGGAGGGGCAGGCAGGCTCCCAGGGCAAGAGGGAAGAGGCATTCCTGGGGCAGAGGGTTGCATTTCCTGTGGGGAGATAGGCCCCTGAAATGATGCGTGTGGCCCCGAAACTGCTCCATAGCCCTGCAAAAGCCAGGAAGGCTGTGCCGCCTAAGTGGTCGTACTTCCGGAAGGTGAGCACCCCGGCCAAGAACTGGGACAAGCCTCCGATCAGGATGATGTGGACTCCTACAGGCCAAGCAGAGAGGAGCAATGAACACCGGACAGAATGAACCCCTCCCGGTTCAAACAGGCAAACAAGCAAGCTCTGTGCAAAAAAGAATTCGAGTACCTAGAAGGTGAGACTAGGAGGTACTGCTCTGGGATGCTGAGGCGGCTGCATCAGATGGGCAGGAACTGAGTGATGGATTTCCTTTGGAAATGCACTCCCTGCCTTTTTGGGCTCCCATCTCCCCTGGCCTGAGATCAGGCAAAAACAGCCATAGCAATCTTGGCGGGAGTTAGAAAGCTATGCTCTTGGTGCAGTGGGTTCAGACTTGGGTCCCCAGATGTTGTTGGACTACAGCGCCCATCATCCCCAGTCACAGTGGCCTTTGGGGGATGATGGGAGTTGTAGTCCAACAACAGGTTCGTCTGCAGTTGCCACCAGCTTGTCTGTCCCCTTCCTCTCAAGATGGTGCACACAGGTCCAAGCACTGATCAGGCTTGCTTTGCTTCTGCATCTTATGCTTCCAGATCATGCTTCCAAGCCCCCCGGGTGGCCTCCCCTCATTTCCAGGGCTTGGAGTGGCACCCCTTCACTGTCCGTGCCATTAAATGACCTGGTAGCACCAGTACACCCTGGAGAGGTCTGAGAAGTGCAAGGGCAAGGACTTGTGAATAGTATGTATACTACATAGGAATCGTTTTTTTCCTGTTGCTTTAGCATAAAGCTGCTCAATTTTGGCCCTCTTGCAGATGTTGGCCTACAACTCCCATAACCCCTGGCTATTGGCCACTGTGGCTGGGGATTATGGGACTTGTAGTCCAAAATCAGCTGGGGGTGGCAAGGCTGAGCCGGCCTGCAAGTTCTAGCACCTTTCCATGGTGTAATGGGAAAGCCCATAGCACTGCAGACTGGTGGCCAGCTTAACCAGTGCTGGGGAGAGGGGAGGCTGAACCTGTACTCACCGGCAAGGATGTTTTCCACCCCCACAGGCTGGACGTTGTTGTGAGAGGAGAAGAAGTTCTGCAAGCACACAAGGAAGGCGCTGACGACATTTGCCAGGAGCCCCAGGACGGAAGGCTCGCTGTAGAAGACAGCTGGGAATCCGTCACTGCCTGCCATGGTCTGCAGTTGTTCCGGCTGCAAGAGAGCAGAGGAGGGCAGACGTCAGGGTGGGGGGCGATGGCTGTGGGGCTCAAAGAGGGGCTGGAATGGGTGGATCAAAAGCAAAGCTTTGTTAAAATGTGCAGCCAGACACAAAGGGTGCAGTTCATATATATATATATATGAATGAATTACCTGTAGCCCCTGGTGGGGGCTTCCTAAAGGCCATGTGTAGGGGGTCTGCAAAGGTTCCCCCTCCCCCCGCTGGCCTCTAATGTCTCGCAGGGACCATTTGAGCATGTGTGGTGGCTGTTTTTAAAAATATTTTTTTTTTAAAAAATGGCCTCTGAAAACAAAATGGCCACCGCACATGCTCAAATGGCCTCTGCAAGGCCTGGCATGACCTAGGGCCTCACAGAGGCCATGTGAGCATGCACGGTGGCCATTTTATTTTTGGCAGCCATTTTTTTTTAAAAACATAATTTTTAAGAATGGCGCCCCCCTTCAGGTGGCGCCCGGGGCACGTGCCCTGCCTGCCCCACCCTAGATACACCCCTGCGGATAAGGAGGAAAGTAAAGTGAGAAGTCCAGCAATAGCGGCTCACCCTAACAAGCCCAGCGGGTGGGGGGGCGGCAAAGGAGGCAGCTCAGACTCCTCCACTTCAGAGCCGCACTGCCTGCAGGCTGGCCATTTATCCTCACAGCTCTACCTGACAAATGGTCAGCCTGCAGTCCTCCCCAATGAATTGAACCACTTTCTGCAATAGTGCTGTCCAATTTCCAATTCTGCAGATTCCCCCCCCTCCTTTATGTAGGCTTCTAAATGTCATGGCACGTGACTCCAGGCGAAAACGCAGGTGTGCATAGACAAGGGAAATGTGCAGGTGTGTGTTGTAGTGGCACATGCTATGTACACAAGTTACACTTGCATACTATTATAGAACCTTGAGTTCCCCTTTAAAAATTCCTGATCTAAAGGGAGAATTGACAAAGTAAGTCTAGAAATAAGAAGATAAGGGGGAGAATTTCATTTTTTTTAAAGAAATGTGCTCTTCACAGAGAAGAAACAGAGCACTTGAACTCCAGTTTGATTATTCATAACTGGGAGTTTCTGTGGCTGGAAGTTTAACTTCGATCAGCTGTGTAAGAAGGACAAGGGAGTTCCCTGAGATGGGCCTCCAGCCTCAGCTTTGCATGCAGAAGGTGCCAAGCTCAGTCTCTGGGAGCATCTCCAGGGAGGGCCGGGAAAGACCCATCTGAAACGCTGGAGAGCTGCTGCCAGTCAGTGTAAACAGTCCTGAGTGAGAAGGGCGGAAGGCCTGACTCAGCAGAAGGCAGCTTCATATAGAGAGGAGAGCTGGTCTTGTGGCAGCAAGCATGACTTGGCCCCTTAGCTAAGCAGGGTCCACCCTGGTTGCATTTGAATGGGAGACCACATGTGGGCACTGTAAGATATTCCCCTCGGGATGGAGCTGTTCTGAGAAGAGCATCTAGGTTCCAAGTTCCCTCCCTGGCAGCATCTCCAAGATAGGGCTGAGAGAGACTCCTGCCCAGAGGCGTAACTATAGGGGGGGCAGGGGGGGCACGTGCCCCGGGCACCATCTTTTTTGGTCACATGGGGGGCGCGGCCATGACAATTTTTTTTAATTTTTTGTTAATACAAATGTTTCCTGCTCAGTGCAGCAGTGCTGCAGCAGTCAAGGGAGCGCGTCGGCGCCCCCTCCCCCACGAGCGGTCCCTTCCGCGCCGCCCGCCCCCCCCCCATTGCTTTGCTGGCACCTGGCAGCCAGTCAGTGGCCTGGCTTGGCGGCGGCGGCGGGCGCTTGTGAGGAAAAACCTAAGTATAATGTAGTATGTTGGGGGCGCGGGGGGCGCCATTTCAATGCTTGCCCCGGGCACCGTTTTCCCTAGTTACGCCTCTGCTCCTGCCTGCAACCTTGGAGAAGCCACTGCCAGTCTGTGAAGACAATACTGAGCTAGATAGACCAATGGTCTGTCTCAGTATGTGGCAGCTTCCTGTGTTCCAGCGTTCCTATGAACTTGAGCACATCAGAATTCCTCAGCTGGACGATCCAGCCAAAATGCTTAGAAAACACACTCTTCAGTTAAACAGACAATCTGGGTTAATTTCACTTCAAAGTGCTGGTCTTAATGTAAGGCCCTCCATGGCCCACAAGCAGAATACTGACGGGCTTGCTCTCTCCTTTACAGCCGGCTCGGGCAGGCACTCAGTTCAACAACTGCTGCCTGGAGTTTGGCAGATGGGGACAGAAGATACGGGCATTGACGGCAGCACGGAGAGTAGGCTGCCCCCTGCAGGCATGCCTGCAAGGCCCCCAGCTGGCTCTTCAGTGGGGGCCTTTGGCTTGGATCAAGTTTATGGGCCGCTCCTGTACATTTCCTTCGAGCTGTTTCAAATTAGTTTCTTGTGGCTGTTTTAATACTGTTTTAAAATGGGTTAAATTTTTTCATTGTTAGCTGTCTTTTGAGGTGGTCTGATGATGTTTATTAGGTAGAAATCTGTTCATGAACGAAAATTAAGCAAATCTCCCGTGAGCCTGGACTAACGACTCTAAAAGGATGCAAGCTACATTCATAGGAAAAGCAAAGGGGGCCTCTGTTTGGGACATTAGCAATTTGCCCCTCAAATTGGTCATCCTCAGCATTTGGCTCTGGTCAGTTTCCAAAATGGTCCTTCCTTCCTTTGCGTGGGCTCATCATGTGCTCTTTACACATTGTTGCCCTTCCTCTTTTGTCCAGCTGGGATTTTCCAGTCTCCAGTTCTGGGCTTTGGATCACAGGGACAAAGTTGTAAAACCCCAAGTTTCCACCCATGGGCCACCAGCCTCACCGTCCGGTGCACACAGGGGGCTTTTCTTTGGTGCCAGACTTTTCCTTAGACCACAAAAGGCTAAAATTAAGAGATGTCAAGACTTCTCTGGGCAGGAAAGGTCAGGCTGGCTGGGAAAACCACTGAGCAAGGCGGAGCGAGACTCAGTTATTAACCAAATCGACAACTGCTGAACCTTCTTTAGGACTGGCTACTGGACAAAAGGGAAGCATGCAAAACATCCCCATGAGCACCCACAGAGGCTTCTTGGAGAGGGAGCGAGAAAACACAGCAGCCTGTCATGCCTTCTCTGGGCAAGAAAGAACATGGCAGTGGCTGGAGAAACCAGGTCATTTCAGGAGACAGCAAGGCTCAGTCATTGACCAAGCAGGTCAGGGGAGGAGACTTCCCAAAACTCAGGTGTGTCTCTCATTCAAAGGGACTTCCTAGGGACCTGTAGCTCAGCATCCGCTTGGCATACCGAAGGACCCAGGCTTACTTCCTGGGTCCCTTCCCTGCCTGAGGCCTTGGAGAACTGCTGCTCTCAAACCCTCCAAAACTGAGTTTTTACTGCCTCCATGTGCTTTCCTGGGCAGGCAGAATGGTGAATGGGCACAAACACGCCTAAAAAATAATAGTTTAAAAAGATTAGAAGCAAGTGTGAAACCCAGCAAAGTGCCTTGGATCCCACCTGCCACCCAGGAAGCACAGTCAGTCCCCCAGATCTGTACCCCAAGAAAACAACCCAGAGATCTTACAGCTGTAGAAGAAATGCCCAGCAACTGAACTGTGTTTGCCACAAATACAACAACCCTCAGTCCACCCCAGCAAAAAATCCACATCACAGATGTTATGGCAGATGGGTCTGCAGGCTTGTGCAAATTCAGGTCAGCATGCATACAACGTAAAAATTATTTTTAAAAAGTGAAAGAGTGAAAAAAAGGCAAATCTAAGGGGCAACACCAACAAACAGCAGCAAGCTAGTTAGTGACCAGAAGCGGACTGCATGTCAGAGGAAAGAGGACTGCAGAGGTACTCCCAGATACAGAAGTGAGGGGCCGACCTACTGAAAGGCAACCCCAGTACACAGCCACACCTCTAACACACACTTAGTTTCCCACACAATGGCTTCTAACTCCTACAATATTCCACACTGCCATTTTCAGGACAGTTTAAAAGTACAACTCTTTTGTTATTTCACTCATCGAATTAGGGGAAACTTTCCCCCCACTGCAAGGGCTGTTTGCTGGCTGAATACCCCACAACCATAACCATAATGAAGCAGCTATAAATCACCATCTGGAAAAGTCCATATTTACCATTGTATCAATGACTGGCTCCAAAAGATTTAAACACTCTGAACTGCATCTGCATTTGTATATATATAAAAATATATATTAGCAATCCAATACCAGTAGCAGTGAGCTAGGAATTTGATGGACCAACTGCTCTTCGGCAGTGGCTAACAATGTTGTGCCCAGATGCTTCTCTTCCCAAAGGTTACACACAACCCTTTTGAGCAAGAGTGGGTGCTGATCTGAATTAACACAATTACACAGACAGAGACACACAGACACACACCCCTACCTATATCATTCAATACCATAATCATCAGTTACTTCTAAAGACAACATGCAGAATAAATGCCTTGACAATATTGGTGAGACGTTGCCAAAAAGCTCCACATTTTAAGACACCTTGTCCACAGCGGACTACAAACTAGATTTGGTTCCTCCTCATGAGATGGTGGGGATTAAGCTGCAGAACGATCAAGAGATAAAAGTCAAGGAGCAAGCAAAGCACAAGCCATGTGAGTGAAGGCAGAGCTCTACAAAGCAGGAGCCAATGACCAGCAAAATCCTAGCTGAAGGTCACTTATCAGCACGTTACCTGCTCTGGGAGATATTAACTGAATGGGCCCAAGGTTTTTTCTCCCTGTCATTTCCTGATAAATAACAGTTTTTATAATTGCCTAGAGAAACTGGGAGGAGCTCAGGGTGTTTGTGTTCTTGGGTCATTTCTCAGCACTCTAGTATTTTTTCATGCTGTGTGTTCCTTGAATTTTCCCCCACCCCCAGGCCCCAGTTGGTGTTCTTGCCTATCTCCACCTGCCCCATCCACTGTTTCCCCAAAAAAGAAAGGGGGTTTCCTTCAGTGAATTGCCCCACAACAGGAAGAGCCGCCCGTTCAAACCCCTGTCGACGTGGAGGTTGATGTCCCCACCCTTGAGATGCCTTTGCCAGAGAGATATAAAGTCACCCTGTCACCCAAGAGTTGCCAGACACACCAGCATCAGTTGGAGCAACTTCCCAGCCCTCAGGAAGGAGAAGCAGCCAGCAAGAAGATGGTCGGGACTACCTTGCAGGTAAAGGCTGCCTCTCACCTGGGCAGAACTATTTGCAGCCCAAGTCTGGCTCTTTCATAGAGTTCTGCTTTCCAAAGGAAAAAGGCTGGCTCTGTCTGCTGACACTGGGGTCGTGTATCACCCCCGCTCCCCCTGGCCAAATTGGGCCAGGATAAGATCTCTCAGGATAAGATCTCTTCTGTCTTTGTTGTGTTGCTTTTATGGAAAACTTTATTTTCTAAAAAGTCACCTATTCTTGATCTTTGACAGTCTGAGATTTTGAAACATTATATTGCCTCTCCCCTGCCCCCTCCACTGGCCTGTGCCACTAATTCCAAAACTTGCAGACATCCAGCCTGGAGTTTGAGAAGGAGTTTCTTGTCCCCAGCCAGCTTTCCCTCCCCACCCAAGTTAGTCACAACTGCTGAATTCACTCCACTTCTTCATCTGCCAGTATTTTAACAACTCAGGACAAGCTGCGTTGCTCTCAGCGACGGGCAGCTGTTCATCCAGCATGCCAGCCAGTGACCACACCACATGTGTCATCTCCTTCTCTTCTAGAAATCTCAGAAGGTCTTCGCTGCATCCAGGCATCTTCACAAAGCGGCCGCTAAAGGTATGTCTCTTGTGTTAAAACTTATCAAAACTAACTCAAATAAATATTTACAAATGTCAAATGGACAAAGAAGGGGATCTCTCTCGCTCTGAAGAGAGTGTCGGAAAATGTGCCATTTTTTTTAAATGAGTCAAGCAGAAGCTTCCTTGGCATCCTTCCTCTGCTCAGTAAAATATTATAGCTTTTCCTGCCATGCTTGAACAATCTGAAACCTTGCCTGTGGTAGGAACCTACACTCACTCATCTTGGTCTAAAGCTGCACTCCTAAAGCACAACTTTACTTACTCAGATTTGTGAAGTTTATTTATCCTGATTTTTTTCTGGACTTTGTTGCCCTGTTCTGTTTGATATGTTCCTTGTATGCTATTCAGAGAGTTCTTTTGGACTGAAGAGTAGTATTATATTTTCAACAGATAACAACATAGAGAGTTCACCCACACAATCAAAAACTGTGTTCTATCCAGGTTTGGGAGCTGTATGTGCTCCCAGTTTTTGGTTGTGTGGAAGCAAGGTAGGAGGAGAACCTAGGTAGCTTTTCCTCCTGCCTTGCTTCCACACAACTGAAAATTGGGAGCACACACAGCTCCCAAACCTGGATAGATAGAACACAGTCTCTAGGGCCAGACCTGGTCCAGGGGTTGTCTGTGGAGGAGATATGCTTTTCTAGGCTTCTCTTCCCCTCGCACCCTCAAGCTCAGTATTAAATGCCAGCAATAAAACAAGTGAAACAGGCAGCAGCTAAGAGCAGATCAACATCCACTGTCCTTAAAGGCTCAAGTGAACAGCTGGTTGTCTGCTGGGCAAACACGCTTTAGGAAGGAAGTTCTGCAATGGGAATGTCACTGAACATACTTAGGATTGCTCTGGGAATGTGGAGGGATTTGTGTGAAAGCAGCAAGGAAATCTGTTGTCGGAATTCTTGAACGTTCTAGAACATGATTGAGAGATTAAATTCCTGAAGATGTCCAAGAAGCGTCAATTCCTGAAATTCAAGGGGCTTTGGCCCTGAGCAGTGCCTGGAGAGGAAACTGTCGAGAGTTAGAAGCAATTAAAACAAACAAAAGAGAAGATAAATTTTATTTTTTGCTGCTTTCAGATATACCTCCAAACCTGTGGTATGCCAGATGTTGCTGAACTACAAGTTCCATCATCCCTGGTCACAATAAACTGTAGTTGAGGATGATGGGAGTTGTAGTTCGGCAACATCTGGAGTGCCATAGGCTGAGAATCCCTGCCCTACAGAAAGCCATTTTATTTTTTTTATTTATATCTATGTAAACTGCTTTGGGAACTTTTGTTGAAAAGCGGTACATAAATATTCTTCGTATTCGTATTTTTTCCTTTTTGAGATTACTGTCTCTCCTCTTGGATTTTAAATTGTGTGTCTTATGCAGTATTTATATGGGTTATCTGTATTGTTAACATGAAATAGAAAAATACACATTTTTTTGCACTGAATTCTGGGGGCAGATAATTCACCCACCCACACCCCCACACCCTGAGCACTGAAATGATCAACTTGTCAGCTATGCTGAGATATTTTGAAAGGCTCCCATTACGTTTACTGAAGCAAACATTAAAAGCCTGGGGAGGAAAGATTACCTTTTTAAAATCCAAGTCCAAAAGAGTTATTATTTCTGTGACCTAAACCTCTCAGTATGCCCTCCCCCTCCGTCTGCGAAGCCCTTTTTGCGGGCTTTGAGAAGTGGATTGGGTGTGACTATTTGCACTCTAGAGACAACTTGCTTTCTCCAGAACTGACATGTTGGAATAGGGACAAATGAAGCTCCCTCTGCCAAATGAGACTGGTGATGCCTCTAACCCAGGCTGATCTCTTCCACCTGGGCGCATTCCAGATTAAACCCTGCAACAGTGTCAATATGGATCTGCTAAGTGACTGTGCTTCCGTACTTCCTGTGTTGTGTCACCGCAGTCCCTGCGCTGAGAGCGAGATGCCATTCACATTTCCGATGCCTTCTTTCAGATTTTACATTTGCAATATAGTGCTACAACGTTGAATGTGCGTCGCAAAAAAAAAAGTAGCTGTACTTTCCTGTTGTAGGAGTTTGAGATTCCGGGGATCGTTTTCAATATGATCCTGCCAAGTCGAAGCATTTTACCTCTGTTGTAGGGTTTAATCTGGAAAGCACCCTGGAAGCAATTTTCCAAGGTCTCAGACAGCTCTGCTACCCAGGACCCGTTTAACTGGAGATGCTGGGGACTGACCTGGGACCTTCTGAGTACAAAGCAGGAGTTCTGCCACTGAGTGCGATGGGTCCTTCTTCTGGAAATGCAAGGGAAGAAGCACCCCTCAGAGCTGGTCTTGTGGGAGCAAGCATGACTTGTCCCCTTAGCTAAGCAGGGTCTGCCCTGGTTGCATATGAATGGGAGACTAGAAGTGTGAGCACTGGAAGATATTCCCCTTAAGGGATGGAGCCATTCTGGGAAGAGCAGAAGGTCCCAAGTCCCCTCCCTGGCAGCAACTCCAAGAAAGGGCTGAGAGAGACTCCTGCCTGCAACCTTGGAGAAGCCGCTGCCAGTCTGGGTAGACAATACTGAGCTAGGTGGAACTAGGGTCTGACTTAGTATATGGCAGCTTTCTATGTTTCCTATGTTCCTATGTCTGTCATCAAGCTGGGCAAAAGCATCTTTTAAAAATCCCTGATCATCCGTCCCCCAACGCCCTTTGCAGGTAAGCGGGACATGACCATCAGTTTTAAGAGGCCAAATCCTGGCGCCTTTCCCTCATGCAGCTGGGCATGGCTTATGAAAGAGATTTGGCCCTCTCTGGTTGGCTTCCCACTGCTCTGACTCAGTGGGCCTGTGCAAAATAGCCCCCATGGAAACCTACAAGCCAATCTGAACACCCTAGGGTGCTAAGCAGGGCCTTTGGGTTCCGTCCTTCACGGGCCTTCCCAATAGCTCTCCTGTCTTTTCTTTGGCAGCTGTGGAGAGGAATGCGCCCGAGGAGACCATCACCGGCAGCTTTGCCTCCTTCATCCACGCCGTCCGCCCCAGTCACCTCACCGATGTGGTCCGTCACCGGAGCAAGCGGATGATCCTGGACAGCATCGGGGTGGGGCTGGTGGGCAGCACGACCCACGTCTTTGACATTGCTCTGCGGTATTGCCAGGTAAGGATGGCACCAGCCACAGCGACTTCCCAGCAGCTGCCACACACCCCAGCACTCAAAATCAAAGCATTGTGTTGCCAAAGAGGTTCCAAGCTGCCAGAAGACAATTATGACTCTCTTTTGGCTTGTGGACCTTGTTGGGGTTCTAGTGAAGCAAAGTGGATACTGCTGGCCTGAGGGGTAGTCACCACTCTGCCCTAGAACAGGGGTTCCAAACCTAGAGCACTCCAGATGTTGATGAACTACAACTCCCATCATCCCCAGTCACAATAAATTGTAGCTGAGGATGATGGATGTTGTAGTTCAGCAAAACCTGGAGTGCCACAGGTTGAGAATCCCTGCCCTACAGAAAGCTCCCTGAATGGCCAGCACACTTCTCATAAGAACAGCCTTGCTGGATCAGACCTCAGGACTATCTAGTCAAGCACCTTGTTTGCCACAGTGGCCTGCCAGATGCCTTGGGAAGCCACACAACCAGGAGATGACAGCAGGCTCCCTCTCCTGCCTTTGCTCCCCTGAAGCTTCTATTTGGGGTCATCCTGCTTCTGAGCCCAGAAGGAGCCTACATTTATTTATTTATCAGGTTTTTTTGCTGCCCCACACTTCTGTCTCTGGGTGGCTCGCAACAACATAAACAAGTTAAAAGACAGAAATAAAAAGCTTACAACAGTAAAACCACAATTAAATTAAAAAGCTTGTGTGAAAAGGTGGGCCTTTAAAGATTTTTTTTTAAAATTTCCAGAGATGGGGATGCTCTCATCTCGACAGGGAGTGCATGCCAAAGTCTCGGGGCAGCAACAGAGAAGGCCCCGTCCCTGTGTAGTCACCAGACAAACTGGTTGCAGCTGCATCCTCTCTGGATGGGGCGATGGGGTGATGGGGCTCATAGTGAAGAAGACTTTCTCTTAAATACCCAGGGCCTAAGCTGTTTAGGGTTTTATAGGCTATAACCAGCACCTTGTATTTTGCCCGTAAACGTATTGGGACCCAGTGTAGCTCTTTCGGTATAGGAGTAATATGGTCTCTTTGAGATCACCCAGATAATACTAACTTGGCTTCTGCATTCTGCACCAATTGCATTTTCCAGACTATGTACAAAGGCAGCCCCACATAGAGTACAGTAATCAAGTCTGGAGGTTACCAGCATATCTATCACCGTTCTGAGAGCTCAAGAAACAGAGGCAGCTGGCGTATCAGCCGAAGCTGATAGAAAGCACCTCTGGCCACTGCCTCAGCCTGGGATACCAGGGAAAGTTGTGGATTAAGAAGCATTCCCAGACTGCGCACCTGTTCTTTCTGGGGAAGTGTGACCCCATCCAGAACGGGCAGATCAAAATAATCTCCTGAGCTCTGACTCCGAACAATAAGTACCTCCATCTTATCTGGATTCAGTCTCATTTGTTATCCCTCATCTAGCCCATTACCGCCTCCAGGCAGGTGTTTAGGGAGGTTATGCCTTCTTCTGATGATGTTGACATGGAGAAATAGATTTGGGTGTCATCCGCATACCGATAGCATCCTGCACCAAATCTCCTGGTTATCTCTCCCAGCAGTTTCATGTAGATGCTAAAAAGCATTGGCAACAGTATGGAGCCCTAGGGGACACCATACAAAAGTTCACATTCAGAAGAACGAAAGTCTCCAAGTAATACCATCTGGAATCTGCCTGAGAGGTAGGAGAGGAGCCACAGCAAAGCAGTGACTCCCACTCCCAACCTTCTCAGATGGTCTAGAACAGGCCTGCTCAACTTAGGCCCCCCAGCTGTTTTTGGACTACAACTCCCATAATTCCCAGCCACTGTAGCCAATAGCCAGGGATTATGGGAGTTGTAGGCCAACATCTGCAGGAGGGCCGAAGTTGAGCAGGCCTGGTCTAGAAGGATACTATGGTTGATAGTATTGAAAGCTGCCAAAAGAGCCAAAAGGACTTGGTGTCTGTTTAGACAATACTGAGCTAGATAGTATGTAGCAGCTTCCTATGTTCCTATTAGTATCCATGAATTTGTCTAAGGCCTAATTAAAGGCATCCAAGTTGGTGGCCATCACCACATCCTGTGGCAGAGAATTCCATAGATTGTAAGACTTTCGTTGGTGTCTTCTTCCTCTCTGACAGGAGATGTTCCCTTCCAGCCCTGTGAGCTCTGTCTATGGAAGGAAAGGTCTCAGGCTCTCCCCTCCTCTGGCGGCCTTTGCCAACGGCGTGGCGGTAAGACTCCTGTTCTGCGTTAGAACCGCAGGGGGTGGGAGCTATGCAAAAGGACGGCCGAATGTGGCGGGCTTCCTCTCCCGGAAACATCCATGGAGGAAGGTGGGGTCTTTTAATTCACACTGGCTCAAGAGAAGATACAAGTTTGTCTCCTCTATTCAATTTAAGTCACAGCATGCAAATTCATAGAGCCAGGATGCAGCCTTCAGCATCCTCTGCTAACTGAGCAAAGAGGCACCTTTTAAAAGCAGAGCTTCTCTTTATTGAGCAGGGGGAGAGCAGCTGGCCCTGTCCAGCCCAGCACACAGAGGCACTCTTACCCCTGGACTTCCGGGCCAAAGTACAGGGTCTCCATACCCCCCTGCAGGCCCGCAAATCCTTTTTAGTCTGTCCCGGGTGATGTGGTCACGTTAAAAATACTGTGTATGTGGGTGAAGGGAGGCCACCAAAAGCCTTTAGGTCTTTTGTTATCTAGGTGTACCTCTTATCTAGGTGTAAGTTATCTAGATGTACCTCTGAGCACAGTAGTTGTTGCTGGTGTCTATCTGATGTTTCTTTTCTAGATTGTGAGCCCTTTGGGGATAGGGAGCCAACTTTATTCATTCATTCATTCATTCATTCATTCATTCATTTATATTTCTCTAAGTAAACCGCTTTGGGAACTTTTGTGGAAAAGCGGCATATAAATATTCATTGTAGAATTCATTGTGGAAAAGCGGCATATAAATATTCATTGTTGTTGTCGTCGTCATCATAACTCAGCAGAAACCATCCAGGTGGTCACTAGTCACCTCTCACTACCACGAGAACAATAATCTTGCTCCTTTTCCAGAGGGAGGGTTCAGGCATTTCTCCCTCAGAGAGCCTATTCCAAACATACTTCTATACTCACATATCAGACATGGTTCCTTTAGAATCTAGAGGAAAGAGTTGTGATATGCAAGGACAAGACAGTGGAGTTGAATCAGGAATATTAATAGTTTAATGAAATAGATACTATGTACAGAGAGGCAAGAGCAGGCTGCTTTTCAGGGCTCTTGCTGCTGGCTGTTTGTTAGCTCCGCCTCTCCTCCAGGACTTGAATAAAAGTAACTATTTAAAGCCCCATTCAAAAGCTGGCCTGGATCAAGGAATGGATTCACCCAAAACATCACAGTTCCCTTTTCATGGACCCCCCTGCAGGCTCATTCGATGGACTTTGATGACACCTGGCACCCAGCCACGCATCCTTCAGGAGCCATTGTGCCGGCTCTCCTGGCTGCCTCGCAGATGGTGCCGGCCATTTCCAGACCCAGCGGTCTTGACTTCCTGCTGGCTTTTAACGTGGGCATTGAGGTGCAAGGGAGACTCCTGCGCTTCTCCCGTGAAGCTCACAACATTCCCAAGAGGTAAACGTTCTTCAGAAACTCCGGGGGGTCGGGTAGAGCTTTTGCCATCTTGCAGAAGAAAATGGTGAAGGAACATGGAAGCTTTTGTGTGACAATGGACTCTTTGCCATATTGGTGAGGCCTATAACTAGAATGGGACAATTACTGCAAGAGCACTGAGGGAGGGGACAGCAGTGGTTAGGGAGGAAAAGTCGGGCAAAATCCCTGCCCTGGCTTTTGTGGACACCAAGGGAAGAGCAGCAGCCTGATTAGTACTTCTGTTTAACTCAAAAGCTTGCATACTTCCACATCAGCTGAATTTAGTTGGCTGATATCACTTGACCTGTTTTCTGTCTCTTACAAAGGCAAAACTCTGGGCACTGCGTGAAAAAAAAAAGTGTGTTCAACGGCGCACATGCAAAATTGGCTATTGCTTCAGAAGAGAGTGAGCTAGCTTCCCTCCCACCAAATTAGATAGGAGGCAGAAAAGGGATCCAACCCCCTTGAAATATTTGGGTAAACCCTGAGTGCTCAGGGAGAATTCTAGTATGCTACAAAGATCTCCTGTCCCTGAAGGCTTGCAAGAGATCCCATCACGAGAGGCAGCACAAAAGCTGCCTTCCTCACTCTCTCTGGGCATTCCTTTCCAGGTTCCACCCTCCCTCTGTGGTGGGCACCATGGGGAGTGCCGCCGCCACGGCCAAGATCCTCTCTCTGAACGCAGCCCAGTGTGGCCACGCTTTGGCCATCGCAGCCTCGCTGGCCGGGGCACCCATGGCCAATGCTGCCACCTTGGCCAAACCTCTTCACATTGGCAACGCCACCCGCCTGGGCCTAGAAGCAGCACTCCTGGCCGCCCGCGGGATGGAGGCCAACCCTCTCATTCTGGACGACGTCCCCGGCTGTGCTGGCTTCAGTGCCTTCTACGGTGACTACCAGCCCAGGCCGCTCGTGCTGGCAGCCAACAGCCATGAGTTCCTCCTGGAGAAGCAGGATATTGCCTTCAAGAGCTTTCCCGCTCATCTGGGCATGCACTGGGTGGCGGAAGCCGCCCTCTCCGTCAGGAACCTTTTAATCAACTGTTCCGGCTCTCCCTCCCCCTCGACGATCCACACCGTCGTCCTGAGAGTCCCGGGGTCCAAGTATATCAACAGGCCCTTCCCAAGTTCTGAACACGAGGCCAGGCACTCCTTCCAGTTCAACGCCTGCACTGCCCTCTTGGATGGCCAGCTGAGCACCTCTTCCTTCAGCGGCAGCAGCATCCACCGCCAGGATCTGAGGCAGCTGCTCTCCAAGGTGCTGGTGGAGCATCCAGAGGACAACTCGGCCAACTTTGACAAGATGTATGCAGAAGTGGAGCTCCGGCTGCAGAATGGCGACATCCTGACGGGCCGCTGCGACACCTTCTATGGGCACTGGAGGAAGCCCCTGAGCAGAGAATCCCTCCTGAGGAAATTCCGATCCAACGCTTCTCCAGTGCTTCCAGAAAGCAACGTTGACAGCATCATCAACACAGTGGACGACCTCGAGAATCTCCCAGATAGTTCTTTGTTGACTGCATGCCTGTAATGTCAAAATATGGTGGGGGTCTGTAAAATCCCATAAGAGCAACATTGGGAGCAAACAGCCTTACACCTGTAGGACACACCCACTCAATTTAACAAGTAGCTTGCATAAGGAGAACTTCATAGTATCTGTGACCATTCCTCATTGATTGCAGTTTCAGAGCCTACATCCTCTGGCCGGAGAACCGGGGTCTAGTTTATTTATTTTTTCTTCCTTCCTTATTCTGAGCCAGACCCTTGGTTCATCTAGCTCACCACTGTTTACTCTGACTGGCAGCAGCTCTTTAGGCAGAGAAGCGCTTTCCCCCAGCCCTACCTGGAGCTGCCACCAGGGATTGCGCCTGGGCCCTTCTGCATGCAAAACAAGCCATGGTGGATTAACGGAGAGGCAGAGTAGGCATTTGCCTATGGCAGCAAAATTTGAGGAGCAGCAAATTTTGCCCCCCAACTCAAATTTTACTGCCCCTCTCTGTGGGCAGCGGTGGCTGCAGCAAGGGTGGAGTGGGCAAGGAGAAAGTTCCCCCCTTTTACCTTTAAAAAAAAAGGCAAACTTTTTTTGTTTAAGGTAAAAGGGCGGGGGGAGCCTTTTTGCCTATGGGAGACAAAAAGCTTAATCCGCCCCTGAAAACAAGGGTTCTCCCATTGAGTTATGACCCCTCTCTTTACCATCTCATGTAAGAACTACCACTGACTGAGAGTTAATTGAACCCTGCAGATCTAACACACACTGGAGAATTCTTGCTGGAATCAGGAGATCACCCAGATGGAAACCAAGAAAAAATGTTTTTAATTTAAATATAATTCTGTGCTACATGTCCCCCCACCCCCGCTAACCATCACCACCACCCCAGGTTGACCAGCAAATAATTAACACTGTTCCACTTTGATTCTAATATCTTGTTTTGATCTGCACTTGAATGATGTTAGTTTCTTTGTTCTGCTGGTCAGATACAAAACAGGGCATTGAAATATATTGAACTATATTGAAATATATTGCAGAGGCAGGGAGAAAGGAATGCAAATTCTTATATTTGCATATAATTATTAATAGGCAAATTCTTCTTTCCAGACCTTTTTTTATTGCATAAATTAAAACATAAAAAGAGGGAATTGCAACAAAGAACAGACGTTTTGACGCATTTACGTCAGTTTCACTGTTCTGTATCCCAGTGTTTAAAATCCACATTTATATCCAAGACTTAGAAGTGTGGATTTTAAAAAGGTCTGGAGAGAAGTATTGTAGCAGATCCATCATGAGTATTGCATCGCCATTATATCAACTTATGCAAATTATCTGAAAATCTGGGATCTTGATTTCTGAATGTTACATCCCTTTTAGTTTTACATTATTTGTAAATGTTCAGTTTTGAAAGTACATATTTGATCCAGTGAGTCTGTGCTGATATTTTGTAATATATCGATTACAATACTAATTAAAAAAACCTCATCAGATATAAAATACCTTTGTTGTTAAATGTCCAATATTTTCAGAATGTACAGTTATACATTTTTTGAGCCCTGCTTATTGAAGAAAGGGCACTACATTCATAGTTTGTGTGTGATTTGCTAGGTATTTCAATATTCTAACTAGTTTAAAATAATTTGTGGGGGAGGATTCTTTATTTTTAAGACTCGTTAGAAGTCTAAGAGTGTCAGAACTTTACCAGATGTTTGTCTGGATTGGAGATCTGTCCACCATTGATAGTGCACTGCATTCTTAAACATGTTTATTCAGAAGTAGATCCATATTTTCCTTGCTCTTGATTTTATTCTAGTTACAAATATTATCTCCCACTTTTGATTTGCTTTTGTTTTTAATCCGAAAAACAAAAGCAATCCAAACACTACTATGCAAAACCAGGAGCATTAAAAGAACAAAAAGTAGAACAGAAAAAATGGATCTCACATAGGATGCCACAATAGTCCCTCAGTAGAAAGACCCATTTCCCTATTTGTACAAACACAAATTGTACAAACACAGGCGATCCATCATCTTCATGCAGGAAAAACTTGTGCACCCCTTAGTGGTGATTCTTCAGCTCTGATGACAGTTTGATTTGCATTATTATAATATCCTAATTAGAATCCCAAGCAGCTGTGAAGCTAAAGTGGGGATAGCCCACAGGTCTTGGCTGGGTCCAGTCCGGTGGCTCTGTTGGCTTGGGTCCCGTCCCCCCCCCCCCGCTGTTTGCATCACTGTTGATTCATGTTGCTGCATGCCATTATTATTAGGTGTATTGGTATAGAAAATGTATAAATAAAAATATTTTAAGAGAAAAGTCTGTCTGGAGGAAAGGTTATTGTTGGAGGCCACTATTTTATTTTATTTTATTTTAATTTTATTTTACATTTATATCCCGCTCTTCCTCCAAGGAGCCCAGAGCGGTGTACTACATACTTGAGTTTCTCTTTCACAACAACCCTGTGAAGTAGGCTAGGCTGAGAGAGAAGTGACTGACCCAGAGTCACCCAGCAAGTATTATGGCTGAATGGGGATTTGAACTCGGGTCTCCCCAGTCCTAGTCCAGCACTCTAACCACTACACCACGCTGGTTCCCTTACTACTGTAAGGAAACCTAGTTATCTACCATCTATAATGGGTGTGTGTGTGTGTTGGGGGGGACCCATCATTAGGTTTTCTAAGCCCCCCCCATCTTCCAGGTATGTTGGCTGGGCTGAATGGGAAGCCCAAAGCCACGTCCCCACAACAAACTACCTTCTAAATGGAAACCACAGACTGCTGGAACCCCCCCCCCACACACACACACATCCAGCTCATCTATCTATCTATCTATCTATCTATCTATCTATCTATCTATCTATCTATCTATCACATTACATTTATAGACTGCCCCATCCAAAGGCTCTGGGCAGTGCACAACAAGTTTAAAAAAAAAAAACATAAAACAAGCACCATTTAAAACACACTGCTTAAAACAATATAAAAAACAATTTTAAAACAAGTCAAAACCAATTAAAAACAATTTAAAAACCTTGGAAGGCCAGGCCAAACAAATAAGTTTTTAGAAGTACTTTTTCACATAACACGTGATCCACTTGTGGAACTCTCTGCCACAGGATGTGGTGATAGCAAACAACCTGGATGGCTTTAAGAGGGGTTTGGATAACTTCGTGGAGGAGAGGTCCATCAATGGCTTCTAGTCAGAGGGCTGTGGGCCACCTCCAGTCTCAAAGGCAGGATGCCTCTGAGTACCAGTTGCAGGGGAGTAACAGCAGGAGAGAGCGCATGCCCTCAACTCCTGCCTGTGGCTTCCAGCAGCATCTGGTGGGCCACTGTGCGAAACAGGATGCTGGACTAGATGGGCCTTGGGCCAGATCCAGCAGGGCTGTTCTTCTGTTCTTATGTTCTTATGCGGATATCTGCCGGGAGTGCGTTCCAAAGGCCAGGAGCAGCTACAGAAAAGGCCTGGTTATGAGTCGCCACCAGATGTACAGGTGGTAACTGGAGATGGACCTCTCCAGATGACCTCAACGTGCAATGGAGATCATACAGAAGAAGGCGCTCTGTAAGGTAGCTGCTTTGCCTTTGGCTATGACTTGGCCTCAAGACTTCTCAGTACCAAATCAAAGTTACATATATAGCCCAACCCCTGAAGTGACCCTGATTTTTGTTTTGTTGGCAAGTGTAAATATTCTTCTGACATCATTTTTTAGTCACAGGAGTTATGTGGGTTTGATTAAGACAATGAGATCATTCACACAATCAAAAACTGTGTTTTACCTGGGTATGGGAGCTGTGTGTGATCCCAGTTTCCAGTTGTTTAGACGCAAGGTGAGAGGAAAACCTGGGTAGAAGTGATTATGTGGAAGCAAGGTAGCAGGAAACATTACCTCCTACGTTCCTTCCACACAATCACTTCTACCCAGGTTTTTCTCTCACCTTCCTTCCACACAACCGAAAATTGGGAGCACACACAGGTAGAACACAGTTTTTGATTGTGCAAATGACTTCATTGGGTTGTCCATAGCACAATGGTAGTGGCTCAGTCCACGGTGGAATTTCTAGGTAGACCTTGCTTTGCCTGAAATTCTGGGGTGCTGCTGCCAGTCAGAGTAGACAATATTAAGCTAGATGGACCAAAGATCCGGTGTTGTATGCTGAGTAATAATACTAGCAATTGCTTCCGACAGCTTCTCCTGTATTAGCACTGCCCAGACCTTGAGTGCAATTTTGCTACTGCTAATCTCCTCTGCAAATGTCTCTCCTTGACTGCACCCCAGATCTTCCCTGGATCCATCTCACTGCCACACTAGAGATTATGTCAGAGGGAGGTATACCCTATCCTTCCTTGTGAGAAATCAAACATTTATGCACAAGTTTAGAGTTCTGGAAAAAAAAAGCATGTAACAGAAGCATCCATTGAAAACTGTGCTCCTAAACATGAGGTTATGAGCCACAGAAGGGTCATGAAAGCTCATGACCCATTTTGCCCCAGGGATTCTGTAAACACCTGGATCCTACAAGGAGAAGCGTGCTGTTTTCTGTTTAGAAAAGGCGGAGCAGAGCTTTCATAGCTGGCACAAAGTTTATGCCTCCAAGGGAAGTGGAGACAGCAAGGTAAATAACATTCCTGGAATCTAATGGCTGCCCAAAATAGTTAAGAGTCTGACCTACCCAACCCCCTTGTTCACTGTCATAAACAACCTCAAGAAAGAGACCCTTGTCCTCTGTGCTTTCTACAACCCTTGCCGATGTTTCCTTGCAAACAAAGTTCTGGCAGAGGATGAGGTCACCACCTTTCCTTCTGGCATGGCTCCTGTGCCTTTAAGCAGAAAAAGTCAGCAGCGCACTTTCCAGGCTAGCTGCTCAACAGCAGCAAAATGCCTCCGTTCAGGCAAGTCGAATTCGGAACGTAAAAAGCAGGGAGAGCAGTCTCACAGAAACTAATGCCCCCCCCCCCCCCCCGCAAATTCACACCGGATATATGACATCCCTGCTCTATATTGCAGCAATTAAATTCGAGACAAGGCATTGGCGATGTGAACGGCACCCTGCTGTCCGTGTAGGGACTGCGGTGTCATGACGCAGGAAGTGTGGAAGCAGACTTCCGAGATACGATGTGACCCCACTGCAGGGTCCACTCTGGAAAGTGCCCAGATGCAGGCAGCTTTCCCTGGCATGCAGACCTCAGAGAGACAGAAAGTGCCCTGGCCTTCCATTCCAAGCAATACACTCTGCGTCTGTGTTACTGGGTGAAAAAGACAAACTAGAGGGGGCATGAAAAGGCCTTTTTGCTTAGGAACAAAATGGGAAGGGCAAAGCACCTGCTCTCTGATCTTTCTTCCTAAATCACATGGTGAGGATGGGGCACTTTCAAGGGCTGTCACCCGCCCACCCAACTCAATGGGAACCTGGGAAGATTCCCTGCCAAGGAGGCTCCAACCTACTCAGATCTTGACTTCAGGAGGGTGGAAGGAAAGGCAACCCCGCCTCAGGATCCTACCCCTTCTTGGAACTTGGTGCCCCTGACAAGGAGAGACTGGCTCATAGCTTGAGAACTACTGACAATAGGGTGGTTCCTTCAAGGGCTGAGCGGACCCTTAGAAGGGCAACTTGATGAGTTCAAACAAGTGCTGAGCAATTCGATTATGACTCCATCTCCCTTTTAGTGTTATTTAAGAGTTCTGTTTTTCACCAGAGGAGTCCAGATCAGTCTGTCTCAAGGTGTACTGATAGTCAGGCTTGAGGGAGGACAAGGTCTCAGTTAGAGTAACTGCTTGGAAGGGGGGGGGGGCTTCTCCAAATAAGGAAGAAAGCCTGGGAGAACCAAATCCCTGTGGCCCAGTCCAGAGTGAGGGGCAGGATTTACTGGACAACAGCCTATAGAGAAGTCAGAGAGGGGTGGAGTCCAGTTCTTTCCTAGAGGCCTCTGAAGGAGGTCTAATCAGTAACTACTGTAGGGAGAGGGGAGACTAACAGCCTTGGGCTGGGAATCAACTGGGAGTTCCCTACCTGGAAGTAAGTAGGAAGTAGAAAGGATAGGGACTAGTTTAGCTAGATGTGTCAGGGAATTTATTCTTGCTTAAGTGAACCAGGGAAAGATTTTACTTGAATGGAAGCAGTGATTGAGATGCCTCTATAGTTTTCCTTATCGTCCAGTTGTTTAAAAATCCTTGTTGTTGTTATTGTAGAGTGTCGCTCCTTATTGGGTCCTGCGCTAGTCACACACTCATGAAGGCTTAAGACTAGAGTGCCAGACTAGGACCGGGGAGACCCGAGTTCAAATCCCCATTCAGCCATGAGACTAGCTGGGTGACTGTGGGCCAGTCACTTCTCTCCCAGCTTAACCTACTTCACAGGGTTGTTGTGAGGAGAAACCTAAGTATGTTGTACACCACTCTGGGCTCCTTGGAGGAACAGCGGGATATAAAATGTAAAATAAATAAAAAGACTGCTCAAGCCTTTCTTGCAGGGAGACGTTTTCCACTTTACTCTCTCAGAATATTCCCTTGGAAGGGTAAATCTGCTCATATTAAAAAGTGGGTTGTGACAGCCTACCTAGGACTCGACAGATAGAAGGGTTTTGTATTCTCTCCCTGCCCACCCACACCCACATCTGCTTTTGATTGTTACCCAACACATCTACAAATCTGTTGCAGCCCATAGGAAGATAATCAGTGGGAGCTGTCCATGGTTATGAAATTAGGCAGTAGGTGGTGGGGTGTTTCTGCTTGGTTCATTGATGTTGTACAAGCACTCAACCTCCCAGCAGCAGGCTTTGAAAGTCCCTACCTGAAAAACTCTATGCCACCCACCTTTCGAACATTCAGTGTGGCTCCCCCATTTCCACAGACTGTAGGTCACTTTAAACTCGTGGAAGTCATTCACAGAACCACAAGGGGTTGGGCTGGGAGGAAGGCAGGAGCCTACCTGCCTTCCCCCAGATGACCAGTTGCCCATCAGAGCTCCACTGCCTTCACACTCATATGGTGGAGATCTCAGCGGTGATCAGGAGGGGAAGGAAGCTGGGGCCACCAGGCATCCCACAATGCTCTGTGAGAGCAATGCATTGTACTCAGATTTGGGCTAAATCATGGAAGTTGTGGTTTTCATTTGCTGGTAATTGGTCACTGCCTTCTCCTTTAGATGCATATTCTGTTTGTAGTCATGCTGTGTGTCCTATGTGTTTTGATTTATTATTATGTTGTTTTAAATGTGATATCAGCTGTTGTTGACTTTCCCTTCGGGGAAAATTAAGCAGGATACAAATTTTAAAATAAATGGGGTTGGTGTTTGTACTGTTCAACCTTATAAAGTACAAAATGGTTCAAAGCGTCCTTGCTATATAACTAGAGAAAACAAGATTCATAGATACCTCTATGAATTGTTATGATATCATCAATGTTGTAAAGTTGTGCTGTCGAATTGGTGTTGACTCCCTCGTGACCAGAGTCCTGTGGCTGTCTTTGGTAGAATACAGGAGAGGTTTACCATTGCCATCTCCCACACAGTATGACATGATGCCTTTTAGCATCTTTGTATATTGCTGCTGCCTGATATAGATGTTTCCCATATTCTGGGGAACACACCAGCGGGGATTCGAACCGGCAACCTCTTGCTCCCTAGGCAAGTTACTTCCCCGCTGCACCACTAGGTGGCTGGGTACATAGGTACATGGCATTTTTTACAAAACACCAGCCTTTTAAACAGAGCTTATCACCTAAATTTGAAAGTGCTGCAAGAGGCAAAAGAAGGGCATAGAAGGGAGATGCAAGACCACCACAAGTGGACTGGCTCAAACACATTTCCATGTGGAGAAGGGGGCATAGTCAGTGGCAGAGCACATAGGGTGCATGCATCCAGGTCTCAGGTGGCATCTCCAGTTAAGAGATCTCAGGGATCAGGGGCAGGCAAGACCTCCCTTTGCATGAGGTCGCAGAGTGGTTGCTGCCAGTCAAAGTTTAGACAGAACTGGGCTAGATGGACTAGTAGGCTGTCTCAGCTGGCAGCAGCTCCCTATGTTCATGTATTCATGCGCAATGCAGTGGAGTCGGTGGGGATGGGGATCTCACATACATTGTAGGTTCTGAGGTGGTGTGTTGGAAAGGAGTCAAGACCATCAGAAGAGCCCTCTCCTCCTGGAGCGGAGCAAAGGCCTTGCCGTCGGGCATCCTGCCTTCCATATTGGCCAATAAGATGATCCAGAAAGGCCCCGGAGCCGAACATGAAGGCAAGAGTCCTCCCCTGCAGTATCTCTTAGCAGCTGGCTTTCAGTGGCACACAGCCTCTGTGTCTGGAGACAGCAGCTTCCATTAGCCCGGGCTCCCACGTAGCTCGCGTTCCCAGCAGCCATCTCAGACCTCTCTTCCTTCTCCGTGAGAGGTCATCTGGGGCGGATTAATGCCTAGGCAATATGGGCACTTGCCTAGGGCGGCCAATTTTAAGGGGTGGCAAATTTTAAGGGGTGGCACAGGGGAAAGTTAAATCTGTTTTTAATAGCTTTTAATGTCGCCATTGCATGGCGGTAGCGTGGTGGGGATAGGGGGCAAAAGCTCCTAGTGGGCCTGCCTGCCCCCCAAATCATGACAGGTTGGGCTGTCTTTGCACACACCCGGTGGCATGGCGGCAGAGAAAGCTGCTCCCAATCTCGACCCATTCCACTTTGTAGGAAGGTGCACTTCCTTTGGCCTCTTCTGAACCGACTGCCCATCATCCTGGCCAAAAGAGGTGCAAGAGTAGAGTCATGCAAGGCAGCAGGAGACATCGGGGCAGCTGATGGAAGGAGAGCTGGATACACTGGGCTACTTCGGTTCCACCTGGAGCTCATTCTCACAGCTACCAGCAGGCAGTCGCTGTGTACCAGCCAGTTGGGAGGGCGGGAGGGGTGTCATCTGGGATACAGAGTTTGGCTTTCAGTGTGCACTGAAAAACTGCCATAGGCAGGACCACCTGCAGAGATTGCTGTGAAAATAACCCTTAGGGGACCTGCAACAGCAGGGCAGTGCAAGGAGACCTCCCTCTGTCCCAAATGCGTAGGGAGGTCCTTGTGGCTCTTGAGAAAAACAAGGCTGCCATCTAGCGGTGAAATCAAAAGCTGCCTTCCCTTGGAAGTTTTTCACACCCAGATTTTAGTCTTCTATCCCTTCCGGAATGGGGTGTGTGCATTCACATATCAGCCAAATTTACCCCGAAGTCCTTGCGAGCTATTGAGGAGCACTTCACATACAATTCAGGTTTTCTAAATTGCGTGTTAGAGTATAGCCCGATTTATATCCGGGATTTAAAAAACCCACTTTTTGCATCAGGTTGGTTTTTTTCGCAGCTTTGAACTTGCAGTAAAGCCTCTCAGTAAACCAGCACTAAAGACTACTGTCTGGAAAAGCTCCAGGAGTATCTGATGAGGAGTATCTGACGAGTTTCCAGGGAGTTATTCACATTTGGCTTCAGGGTAAACGTTGAGTGAAGCCCCTTCGAACTACACTCACGGCATTGAGGGAAGCAGCCGCTCCCCTCTGCTCTCGGGTTTTGTTTTGAAACAAGTCCACATGGCATGCTCCATGTTTTCCTTCTAGCCAATGGTGTGGGTGGGGCGAGAGCTCTTGCAGAGATAGATCTGCATTTCTGAAGAGAGTCTGCCTTTTATCATGCTAATGATTGTATGTAGGTCAATGCCTCTACCATTTGCTCTGTCATTTTCAGAAAAAGTAGCTTAAAACCATCATTTTAAAAACTTGGACATACCGTTGAGATGAGCTAGAATTCACATCACAAAGCCCAACTTGTGTGTGGAGTGGGTCCAAAAATCTTGAAGGGACTTCGAGGTAAGTTTGGCTGGTGTGTGAATGCACACACTCTCTTCTGAAGGAGATTCGGTTGCAGAAGCCCTGTTTGTAAAGCCTCCAGCTCTTGGAGTAGCCCCTCCCCTCTCTACTGCGAATTTCCTTCCGTGTTTTCCTTGTGGCCAATGGCTTCCTAGAGAGGAGGGAGGACAGCCATCTCCCCCTTTCCAACCAAGGGTTTAATAATTAACGCACCCTCTGTGATCTGTTTCTGTTGAAGTACACACACACACACACACACACACACACACACACACTTCTGCTTAATTGGTTTGTGGATCAGATTGCCTGTTAGCCATCAGCCTTGGCTTTCTATCCCTCCCACCACCACCAGACCCCAACACACACATACACACAAGTCTCCAGCATATGTCAGCCCTCCTGCAGCATTGCCTCTGCTTTTGCAGCCTCATCCCATCTTGGAAGGCATTTCAAAGAAATGCTCATTTTCTCAAAAGACTGCAAATCTTCCTCCCAGATCTCCCCACTCCAAAATCTTTCAAAGAGCAAAAAGTCTGAAGCCTCTGGGTCAAAAGCAAGGCAGTTAGGAAGCTTTATTTTTGCATTCCATAGATGTAACTTGCTCTTATCATGTAGATGTAAAGACTGATGTCAGTGCAGCGTATTTTTCAGGAAATTTAGCTGAAAAACAGAACACAGATATAAACCTGGATGAAGTGTAATCCTGAAGGAAAAGCCCGATTTGTGTATGCTTCCAAAGCCATCCAACTGAATTCAGCAGGAATCTATCTGTAGTGAGAACACCCTCCGTCCCTTCTGGAGGAGATTCGAGGTAAAGCACCTGTGTGGGAAAGCTCCAGGTGATGGAAATATTTCAGATTAGTCCATCAGAAAATATTAGTAGTCAGAAAGGCTTATGTGAAATTGAAATCTGATGGGGTAATGAAAAATTTCAGACTAGCCTGTCGGAAAAGGTTACCCATCCGGAAATATGATTTGTAAGATAAGGTTACCCAGTATTGAAACTGGACAGCATAATGAAATTATTTCAGACTAGCCTGTCAGAAAACATGACCCATCAGAAAAGATTACCCAGGGTTGAAATCTGATGGGGTAATGGAAAATTTCAGATTAGGCTATCGGAAATAAGGCTGTGCACCCATTAAAATATTGTATTCGATCCAATCTGATATGGACAATATCAGAATCAGATTTTGGGAGTCCTAGGAGTATTGGATCGGTACTGGATTATTTATTTATTTATTTATTTGGTTTCTATACCGCCCTTCCAAAAATGGCTCAGGGCGGTTTACACAGAGAAATAGTTAGTTAGTTGTTTATTTACGAACTTAGATCAAACAATACACAGAGAAATAATAAATAAATATAAGATGGAACCCTGTCCCCAAAGGGCTCATAATCTAAAATGAAACACAAGATAGACACCAGCAGCAGTCACTGGAGGTCCTGTGTTGGGGGTGGATAGGGCCAGTTGCTCTCCCCCTGCTCAATAAAGAGAATCGCCACGTTAAAAGGTGCCTCTTTGCCCAGTTAGCAGGGGCATTTCCGACTGAGTCTGACCCTCTTTCCCAAGGAGCCATGTTGGGGGTAGGAAGACACCAGGCTGTTGATTCAGCCATGCCTGGATTTGCAGACCTGCACCAGTATCCCTGCTTGTGTGGTCTCTGCAGAACTGCAAGTGGGGAACAATCACTGCTCTAAAGGGCTGCTGTAGTTGGAGACCTCCAGCAGGTTCTGATCTGGGTCTCGGAAGTAGATGGATGTTATCGGGCCGACAGCACCAGTTCTGGCCACGGGACCTTCTTCGATTCTTACCCCACAGGCCTGTAAAGAGGTGCATGCTGAGGAGGGAATCTGTTAGGAGAGATGACGTTCAATAACTTCCCCACCACTCTCCCATTTCGAAGCACCCAGTTCATGCCATCCATGGCATTATATTTCCATTCCATGTCATTAAATTTCCCCAGAAATCCATTTTTTTTACAGACATAACAATGTGCAGATTTCAATGCACATCTATGGGAAATCCATCACAAAGCGGCTTTGTAACAAAAGTTACAAAGATGCAACTTGTAATTAGATTTTAAACTTTTAATTGATTTTTAAAAATATTCCAATTTAATATTTGTATTGTTTTAACTGTTGTTTTTTTAAATATATATTGCAAAACACCTTGGGATTATTTTAGGGAAAGGCAGTATATAACCCTAACAATAAATAAAATAAATAAAAACGGGGGCAATGCCATGGGAAGGTTTCGCTCATGCTGCATTCTTGGGGTGGAATTTCCTTCCAGCTCTAGGCCAGGGATGGGCAAACTTGGTCCTCCAGCTGCTGTTGAACTACAACTCCCATCATTCCCAGCCACAGAATGATGGGAGTTGTAGTTCAACAACTGCTGAAGGCAGGGACGTAACAAGGTTGGAGTGGGCCCGGAGACAAGATTTTAAAATGCCCCCGCACACTGAAGCTCAGCTCATGAAGTAAAGAAATCTTATATATAAAACCTATGTGCCGCAATAGAACATCATCCTAAATTATTTTTAAAAAGGTTTTGTAAACTGTGGACGATGCAAGTCATTTAATGGTACTAGAGAAAGACATGCTGTTCTGGTAGCTCCAGGTCTTAACACTCACATCAGTTTCAGAGGATGAATACAACTGAAGGAAACCCGGGCGGGTGTCAGGCTGGGGGAGTCAGTCATGTGACTTGCCTCGGGGGGGTCCCCCAAGGCAGTGGGCCCCCAGACAACTGTCTCCCCTTGCCCTATGATAGTTACGCCCCTGGCTGAAGGGCCAGGTTTGCCCACCCCTGCGCTAGGAGCTGCTTACAGTGGATGGGCAAGCTGCAGAAAAACTGGGAGATGCTTGTGCAGTGCTTTCATTGTATTGTGGTGCACAGACTGTCAGGTAGGGTTGCCAACGTTCAGTTGCCAGAATATAGAACACAAGTCAGGAGGGGGAGATCTCAGGGGCGGGGCCATCATTTCTGCCCACGCTCTCCATCCCCACTTGCAACCTCAAACCCCTTCAACTCTTCCCCTCAATGTGAAGTTTGCAGAGTAGCAAAATTGCCCCCCACACTGGACCAAATTGCCCCCCACACTGTCCACTCCACTCTACTTCCATTTCCCTTGACTCTTTTACACGTGGAGAAACAGCAGAGGGATTAGTCAGGAATCCCTGACTGCCATGCTCGCTGAGAGCTTTCTTTTGCTGCTTGACACAGATGTATTTTATGCCCAGTATTTTTTGTTTAAAGTGCCAATATTCTTAGAACACGATTAGAAACGGCTTCACAACAACAGGAAGCGCAGGAAGCACTGTGCTGTTGCAGCTAAGCAGCAGCTAGGCAACAGCTCGCTCGCTCTGGGCTCTCTGTTCTGAATCTGCCCCCTCCCCAACTCACTGGCGCTGCTGGCTGAGCTCCGGTCAGAAGGCGCCTCTCCTTTCAGTAAAGCCCTCTCCAGAGAGGAAGGGTGCAGGAAGCACCATGCTGTTGCTGCTAAGCTGCAGCTAGGCAACAGATCGGTGGGACAGTTGTTGCTTAGCGCACTTCCCCTATTGGAGAGGACTTTACTGGAAGGAGAGGAGCTCAGCCAACAGCGCCAGTTGTAGAGTCCTCTCCTCATCAGGGTTGGCTACGTGCCTGCACGGAGTGTGCGCCCTCTGCCCCGCCCCTTGCTGTACGGCCCCGCCCACCACTCCTGCCTCCTTTTCCACCTGCCCCCACCCACACTGCTCCTCCTCCCAGGAAGCAAGTATGGGGGAAATGGCATCCCGGATGGGACAACAATTTCCCCCCTGAAATATGGGATGACCCACATAATCCATTGGCAACCCCAGTTTCAGGGCAGGATTCTCTATTATTATTATTATTATTATTATTATTATTATTATTATTATTATTATTTTACATTTATCCCGCTCTTCCTCCAAGGCGCCCAGAGCGGTGTACTACATACTTGAGTTTCTCTTTTACAACAGCCCTGTGAAGTAGGTTAGGCTGAGAGAGAAGTGACTGGCCCAGAGTCACCCAGCAAGTCTCATGGCTGAATGGGGATTTGAACTCAGGACTCCCCTCTCCTAGTCCAGCACTCTAACCACTACACCACGCTGGCTCTCTAGAGCAGCATCTCTTGGCAGGGGGCCACCATTTTGCAGCGTCTGACCTTCAGGTGCACCATCAGCTGCTCCAGGGGCATCTCAGTGACCAGACAGATGTCCAGGGAACCAGGCATGGGCCTCTGGGCTTTGGGCTCAAACTCCTTGCCCACCTCATGGAGGTTGAACTTCTGCTTCCCGAAATGCAGGGCCTTGCGGTCTCTCTGTGCACAAAAGCCAAAGGGAAAGGGAGAGGAGACACTGAGGGCTTGCCAAAATACAAGTGGAAGGTCCAAAGCAAATGAAAAAAGAGCAGAGACACACCTGCGATATGCATGTCTGGCATATAATTTTAAAAAGGTGGGGGGATTGTTCTGAGGGAACTTTTTCTAAATGGAAGAGCCCCAAATGCTTGGACTTTTACTGGTAGGGAAGGTGCTACAGGCCCACATCCATACTATTGCCTTCTTCTGGCTCTACAATATCCTTCCTGAGATGGGGAGTCATTCTCTTTGGCTTTGGGTTCCCATTTTTCTCCACATCTTCTTGCCACAGTGCCTCCTTCTGGCAGAAGCGTCATGGACTTTTTCCTCTACCATGCACCTGGCCATGGTCTGGGTCCCTGCCACTCTGAACCCAAGCAAACCTTGAAGGTGACGACTTCCATGCCAAGGACCCGAGAATAGAAAGCCACCGTCTCTTCGATGCTTCTCACAGTCATCACCAGGTGGTCCAGGTGGCAGATGAGGCCCGGAGGTGGGCTCTTGCCACTCTCTTTCCAAGACATGGCCTGCCAGCCAACAGCCTAAGGAAGAAGAGGCCTCTTCTTTATTTATTATTATTTACTTATTTAAAATATTTTGGTCCCACCCCTCTAGGACACTGCTGCTTGGAGCAGCTGACAATAAAAGAATAAAAGCATAACATCCATACAAAAAGACAATAACACACAATAAATCATCACAAAACACAATTAAAAACAGAGGCAGGTCATTTAAGCCATACACCACGAGCTTTCCCAGATGGCAGGTTTTACTGCGAGACTTTACTGTGAGTTTGAATTTGTTTCAAAAAAACCAACGCAAAAAGTGGATTTTTTTTAAAACCCCAGACATAAATCGGGCTAGGCTCTAACGTGTAATGAAAAACCCGAATCGTGCGTGAAGTGCTCCCCAGTATCTTGCATGGACTTTGGCACGACTCTGGCCAATGTGCGAACACACATCTTTCAATCCGAGCGAAAAGTCTGGAGATGCTCAAGGTAAAACAGCAGTGCAGATTAAAACTGCTTGACATCGGAGACCTAATTAAAGCCAGTTTTTAAAAGCTTCTTTTAAAAGGAGGATTTTAAAGTTCTTTTAAAAACTAAAAAGGAGGGAGACTGACGAAGCCCTTCTGGGAGGGCATTCCAATGACGCGGGGGCCACTTCCGAAAGAGTCCTCTCCATGGTCTCTGACAACCAGACCTGTGTCAATGGCAGAGTTGAGGGAAGGGCTTGATTTGATGATATGAGGGCCTGCAACTCCCATCTTCTCCAGCTACAATTTATCGTGGCTGGGGATGATGGGAGTTGTAGTTCAGCAACATCTGGAGTACCACAGGTTGGGAACCCTTGATATAGGTGAATGTGGTCTGACAGGTGCCTCAGTCCCAAGCCATGTAGGGCTTTAAAGATAGAGAGCAGCACTCTGAATCTAGCCTGGAAGCAAACTGGAAACCACTGAAGCTGCCACAAGATGGATGTGATACTTGTGAAGTGACTATCACCCATGAGCATCCTTGTGGCAGCAGCTAAGCTTCCAAACATCTTCAAGGGCAGCTCCATGCAAAGCAGATTGCAGTAGTCCAAACTGGATGTGTGCATGAGTTGCACTACCTTTCCTCTTTGGAAAGGTACTAATACAAGGTACAAAGTACTATCTAGCACAGTGTTGAGAATTCTGCAACCATTCACCCCAAGTTCAAGATTTATTGTTGGGCTGGGCACCGCATTTAAGATCCAGAGAAGCTTGGCTTTTATTCAGAAATAGATAAACCAATATTTCAGCTACTAAGGCTGCTTTGAAAACTTGTGAGCAACACCGAGTGAGGGGCATTTGGGTAAAGTTGGAGCCTGGACCTAAAGGCCTTTGGACCCCCCCCCAAGTTGCTGGAGCCCCTCCCCCACCACTGCAAGTTAAGCATCATCCCCTTACACACACACACACACAGACACACACACAAACACTGTATTTTTAACACATGGGTTCTTGAGGACACAAACAGCAACTGAACTCACAAGAGTAAGAATATAAAACAGCTATATTCATGCAAATATGCATTAGCAGAAACATTTCAACACGCAACATAACATACTCCCATCCCACATATTTCTTTCCACATTCCCCTCTCTGTCTCTAAAGCACCTGGCACAGGTCATAATCACACTTGGCCGCCTGGCGCAGTGCGGGCCAGCGGCAACCACACCATCCAGGACAGACTAAAGAGTTCGTGGGGGCCCCCAGGACTTTGACCCTGAAGTCCAGGGGTCAGAGCACCACTGGGTCCACAAGTGGCTCAGAGGAGTTTCTGGAGGTCACAAGGGGGCGCGTTCGCTCTTTGGCCTTCCCCATGGCTAACAGAAGGAGAACAACATCAAACATCATCTCTGTATTTGCAAAGTTGCTTCATTTTCATAGTCAATGTACAGGCCACAAAATTCTGAGCTCCTTGACACAGAATTTGGGTTATGTGTCTTCAAAGTCAGAGGAAGGGGGCTTATTTGGGGGAGTGCAACCCCCTCCCCCCCGTTTCAATTCCCAAAGAGGAACATGCATTTCAGCACATCCCACCCAAGGATGTAATCACACATTCAGAAGTGCCAGGCACGTTCCAGGTCAGCCCCCCCATAGCCATACCCACACTGACAGCCACACCCCATGGCCATGCCCATCCCAATGGCCATATCCCTTGCATAGATAGATGCAATAATTTGGGGGATTCTGTTACAAGATGCCAGAGATAATATAGACTCTAGAGAATGTACTAGAATGAATGACAGGGAATGCCCACTGAAATGCACGGGTTCCTTCCAAATGGCCATGGGATGCATTGACTTTAGGATGTTCTAACACTAGTCCACCATAGGACTGTGTAGAGCAGGGCCGCTCCACTTCGACCCTCCTGCAGATGTTGGCCTACAACTCCCATAATCCCCAGCTATTGGCCACTGTGGCTGAGGATTGCGGGAGTTGTAGTCCAAAAACAGCTGGCGGGGGAGGGGCTGAGTTGAGCAGGCCTGGTGTAGAGCAGGCTTCCCCAACCTGTGGCCCTCCAGATGTTGATGAACTACAACTCCCAGCATACCCAGGGGCTGGGTATGCTGGGAGTTGTAGTTCAGCAACATCTGGAGGGCCGCAGGTTAGGGAACCTTGGGGAAGAGGGATGATGTTCAACTTGCAGCAGGGGGTGAGGAGGCCTCCAAAGGCCTTTTGGTCCAGGCTCCAAAAATTATCTAGGTGCACCTCTGCCTGGAGGGGGGAAAGTACCTGCCCGTCCCTGCAGCACGACACCACGGAATTCCTGCCCCTTGCTGTGGTTGGAAATATGCAGACCTCTGAAGGACCCCTGTGCTGCAGTTTGCTTACTGATGTCGGCAGTAGGTGCCTTGGGAGAAAGAGCAGGTGGTCTTTCAGGTGGTCAGGCTGTTTCCCCACATGCTGCTCAGCCCCGGCTCTGAAGCTTGCCTTCCTCCTCCCTCTTGCATCCAGAGATCAGACTGAGGTTTACCAGCATTTGCACGGCTGGCTGGTCCCCAAGTGAAAAGGGTGGTCAGTGGAGATGAAGCAAATACCTGAAAAGGGGGGAGGCGGGGAGCTCCAAACAGCTGCCGGTGGGCCAGAAACTGCAGGTTCCTCCAGCTCAGCATTTCCTGGAAGGAGGGAGGAGTTCTGGGCTCAGCAAACTTGTCTGGCACTTCAGCAGGGAAAGCAGGGGTGGATGTAACCAGGCTTGGGTGTGCAGAGGAAGTCATCGAGCCAAAGTCCAGAGTTTGCCAGCCTGGCTTATGGGCTGAGAAGGAAAAGGGAAGATCTTCCCTCGTAGGGCTCCAAGAACCAAGGATGGGTGTTTTGGTGAGCTGTTCAGGAGAACCGTTTCCGGAACATTGATAGCCACACAAGGTCGTCCAAAACAGCCCTTTTATTTTTAAGTGCTTCACACAGCAGAATCGATCCACGGACAGAACGCCTGAAATAGCAAGCTGGCCGCAATGGGGCAAGCTTCGGAGCGGAGATGGCACCCCAGAGCCAGGAAATAAGAGCCGTTTCACACAGCGAGGCCAGCTGCTCCCAGGATGCAGGACCGTCACTAGGCAGGGAAAGGGAGCAGATGCTCTGCGGCTGGCACACTATTCGAGGATGGAGAGCACCAGCTACTGGCCAAGACTTCTCATCAAGGCCTGTGAAATAAATGGGAGGCGAGATTGCTGGGCAGATCCCACCAAAGCAACCAGCTCTTGTAGCGAGGAGCCCTGCTCTGGCAGGGGCAGTGTACGTATCCGTTGTATTCCAACTTTGATCTCAGCTCCATATTTAACAAACTGACCCTTATTTTTGTGCTAAATGGGGACCATCTTTCCTGGCCCAGCAGTGACATCATGGCATTCATAGCCTCAGGAGCTTATGCCAGCACGCTCAGTCGTGCCCAGTCCGATTGTGGGAATCAGCCGTAAAGATTCAGGCATTCAGGAAAGGGGCTTACACATTGATTAGAGGAGCAGGTGCTTAAAGGTAACAGAGAGCAGAAAAATATCTCGGTGCATGCGTTGCAAAAACACACAGAAAGCTTCCATCAGCTTTGGCATCAACACTCTGCTTCTGCCCTTTGTGTCGGGACAGTAAATTCCAGTTGGCTCATCCACACCCCCACCATTTTTAAAAAAAAATCCATCCCTGCCACTACCACAGACCATCAATTTTAGCTGGGACAGAAGAATAGGTCAAAGACGTGCTGCCACTACTCATAAGTCCTCCCTCACCCTGCAAATTGTTCCACCCTCTGCCAGAGCCATAGAGGGAAAGGGACACTTGAAATAAAAGGCAATAAATTCTGAAGAGAGCAGAGAAGAGCCTTCTTCCCACAGCACAAAGTCAACCAGAAAAATTCATTGCTACAAGAGCTGGTGGTGAAAACAAAGGACCAGCCAGACACAGGGACCGGCGTGCTTGAAGTTCTGGCATAGCCCCAGGGTAAGAGAGACCCCAGAATGCAGATCTCAGTCGTCATATGCCGCAGAGAGAAGGAGTGAAATCTGGAATATTCCAGGGCTGCTTAGAAAGCAATAAGATGCATTTTAAACAGGGCCGATCTTTCTGCTGCCGAGAACTGACAAGAACGGACACTTTGCAATTTCTGCTTTATTTCCCACACAAAATTTGGCTTGTTTCCAACATTTTAGATGAATGTACTTGATCGCTTTTTGTATGATTCCCAAATGAATAACCATTTTCCTTGGATGCTTCAGAGGAATGTCGTCTTCCTCTTCCAGTACAGGTTTGGCTTGCCAGTTTCATCCAAATGGGACCCTGCCCTCCTCAACCCACCTGCTGGACGTTTCTCGTTCAGAATAGCAGATTGTTGTCGTTGCAAAAGCTGCTGCAGCAGCAGGGTCAGCCTTCCTGCCTGTCTCCCAGCTGGTCTCTCTTTGGCTTTGTACAGCTGGTTTTGTGGGGTGTGTGTGTGTGTCTTTTATTGAAGAATTTATCCTTTTGGGAGGGAGAGGAGAGGCCCCAAGAGTTCTAGGCAAGGCCTCACCAAATTTAGGAATCCAATACGTGCAAAGGAAGGAATTCAAAAGAGAGCAAGAAGCAGTTGTGATTATTCCTCTCTCTTTCCCATAAATCCTCATCTGGCAACTTCCAGATGAAGAAAACAGGAGCAAAGATATTCACTCTATTTGCCATCATGGTAAACACGGCTTAACCTCTGGGAAACGGATACACACAGTCGCATTAGGCTGTTATTAATACTGTCGCTTTATTAAGAAGAAGGGGGGAAGGCAGCTGCAACTAGCTAGTGTTGGGATGAATTAATTCCCTAGAAGATGTTGCAGTGAAGCAACTTCCTTGATGAGAAGCTGCGTGTATTGATGTGCCGACTCAGGCCAATGATCCATCCAGGTCCCTTGTCAGACAGGCTGCTGAGAGAAGCTTCATGCAATTGCTTATTGGGGTTTATAGCAGATCCATTTTCATTCAAACTTTGCACAGAATAGGATCGGCACCTGGAGGCCTCAGGGTAGAAAGACCTCCAACCCTCCTGGATTGGCCTGGAGTGTCCAGGAATTGGTGTCACTTTTCAGGAGGCTTTACAGACAGGGATGTTACCCCGAATCTCCTTCAGAAGAGAGTGTTCATACACCAGCCAAACTTACCCCAAAGTCCCTTCAAGATCCTTGGAAGCACTCCACACACAAATCGGGCTTTGTCTTATGAATTCTAGCTTATCTCAGTGTTATTTCTGGGTTTTTTAAATGCTGGTTTTAAGCTACTCTTTCTGAAAATGCTGGAGCAAATAGGGAGAGGCACTGACATAGAATCATTAGCATGATAAGAGGGATGTTCTCTTTAGAAATGCAGATATAACTCTTCAGAAAGCTCTCCCCCCCACCCCCATTGGCCAGAAGGAAAACATGGAGGCATGCCAGGTGGACTTGCATCAAAACAAAACCCGAGAACAGAGGGGAGGGGCTGCTTCCCTCAGTGCCACAAGTGTAATTCGAAGTGACTTCGCTCAACAGTTACCCCTCAGCATGATGCCATGTGCGAATAACTCCCAAGGGACTCTTGAAAACAGCCTGAGCTTGATCTTGTGAAAAATAGTGGGGGGAAACAAATATCTAGGAATACTACCTTTATCAGAATAGAGAACTATTCTGAATTTAAGATGACACCCTTAAAAAATAGAGGTTACATTTAGGTTATACCTCTATTTACCCAAAGGGAAGAGGATTTTGAATTTAAGACAAGCTCCTGATTTCCAACATCAAAGAATTTGGAAATAAACTAGTTTTGGATTTCAGGTAAATACAGCAGCTTCAGTCAGAGTTGGCAGCTCAACTTCAGGGTCAAAGACGGTGTTGTGAAGATCACCCACAAAATTTCCAGTGTGGAGGCAAGCAAGCTGGGTGGTGGTTGCATCCACACTGGTGTGTGTGTGTGTGTGTGTGTGTAGAAAAGGAGAGTACATCTTCATTCTCCATTCCTGCTTCAAAAGATTCCCTTGGAACGGGCTACAGACCGAAGGCACAGAATCACAGGTCCGGAAAGAACCAAACCAGAGAACATTCCTGCATCGAGAACTTCCTAAACTGAACCAGGGTGGTGGCTGCTGAGAAGGCCTCTAAGGCAGAGGTGTAACTATAGGGGGGCAGGGGGGGCACATGCCCTGGGCGCCATCTTTTCTGGTCATGTGGGGGGCGCCGCCATGACAAAAAAAAATTTTTTTAATTTTTTTTTAATTTTTTGTTAATACAAATGTTTCCTGCTCAGTGCAGCAGCGCTGCAGCAGTCAAGGGAGCGCGTCAGCGCCCCCTCCCCCACGAGCGGTCCCTTCCGTGCTGCCCGCGCCCCCCCCATTGCTTTGCTGGCGCCTGGCGGCCAGTCAGTGGCCTGGCTTGGCGGCGGCGGCGGGCGCTTGTGAGGAAAAACCTAAGTATAATGTAGTATGTTGGGGGGGGCGGGGGGCGCGGGGGGCACCATTTCAATGCTTGCCCCGGGCGCCGTTTTCCCTAGTTACGCCTCTGCTCTAAGGTGCCCTCCAACCCTAGCATTTTGGGAGTCTGTGAACATCAACTCCCACCAGAGGCATAGCTAGGAGAGAGGGGGCCCGTGTTTGCCCCCTCCCCAGTGGCCCCTTGGAGTGAGGAAGATAATGAAGAAAATAGGGAGGGCTGGACCTGGGAGGCCCTCAGGAGCTGGAGCCCCCAGCTTCTTTGAACCCATCTGCTCAATTATAGCTACACCCTTGACTCCCACTGTATATCCCAAGGGCTCAGTGTGGGTTGCTTGCATTTCTCAGCAAAAGTAGCATGTGCTTGGCTGGCTCTCTTCGGTTTCTTACTCTTTTTATTTATTTATTATTTTATTTTATGACATTTTATATCCCGCTCTTCCTCCAAGGGGCCCAGAGTGGTTTACTACATACTTAAGTTTCTCCTTACAACAACCCTGTGAGGCAGGTTTCGCTGAGAGAGAAGTGACTGGCCCAGAGTCACCCAGCAAGTCTCATGGCTGAATGGGGATTTGAACTCGGGTCTCCCCGGTCCTAGTCCAGCACTCTAGCCACTACACCACGCTGGCTCTTGGGGGATGAGTGTCTCCGAACTGGTGCACGGAGCACTGCTAGTATTACCCTGGTGCTGGAGAGAAGAGGCCACTGGGCACCCTTGCCACCTTTCCTTTTAGACTCAGCCCTCTTTGCTCCTCTGTTGCCCCTTTCCATGTCCTGGCCAATTTGATACTAAGCCTGTGGGCAGGGACAGTCCATTTCCCATCTTGGAAAAGCCCCGAGTTCCTTTCCTGTGGCGCTGTGCCAAAGGTTCGTGGCTGTTGCCCCAGCAGAGCACCCCAAGATGGCTCTCTGGTGCCACCCAAGGCTCCCCTTGAGGAGCGGTGGCAGGGTCAGCTTCCGAGGGACCAGAACCACACACACTGCCACTGCCACACACTGCGGCGGCCTTCCCTGTGCCGGTGGTGGGAACTAATGAAGAGTTAACTCATGCACAGAATATACATTTATATAACTCTCAGGGAAATTGGACACTCTTTGCTTCAAGAAGCCATAGACATTTGCTTCAACAGGACAGAGGAACAGTAATTGCTTGTTAAGCATTGCTGACAAGATCCATTAGAGATTAACTGCTCTCCAAATGTTAATTGCCTCCCGTCTCCCCAGTGCAAGCAGCATTTGGATATTATCAGTCCAAATAATCAATACAGCCTGTGGAGAGCTGCAGGGCACTCTTTCCCTCTGTTAACAAGGCCTTAAGAAGAACCTGCCTTCCCACCTTCATACGCTCATGAGTGGCCTTTTATTAAATACAACAGTGGCAGCTGAGACATCCTCAGAGCCACAGATTTTTAAAAACGCAGAGCTGGGCTAGCAAAAGAACATTCTCCTGCATTATTTAACACAGGAGAGGATATTCTGGATCCTACCCATTCTATTAAATGTATCAGAGAATATTCTTTTGCAAGTAGAGTCCCTCCTTGCTCTGTCCCAGGGTGAGGAAGGAGACAAAGGAAGATCTCAACAACTCCCTTCCCACCAGAGAATCACAAGGCAAAGAAACAATCCCATGACCGCATTACAACACGCTTAAATCTGACGTGTCGTCAATGACATCCCAGGGGTGTGGCTGAGAAGGTTCCAGGGCTGCCCTGGAGGAAATTAACGCAGGTTTGTGGCCTTCCATTATTTCTGTGGATCCGCTGATAGCTCATTTATTGCTTTTAAAAAACAGACAAATAGTAAATCAAGGATCGTTGCCCAGAAGATGAGGGACTCTTTGTAACTCTTCCGGCAGACCACCTTTCCATTCTGGACAAGGCATCTCCCAACCATGTTGCCAGCAACCTAAAACATCCACAGTATCACTTGAAATAGGTGTGCAACACTCCAGGTCAGGGCCAATAGGTGCTCAACTTCATTCCACACCGCATGCCAAAGAGCAATTTGTAGCAATTTGTAGCTTGGGAGGAACTAATTTCTCAGCAACAGCAAATGGCTGTCTTAAAGCTAGGAAAAAGCTGTTTCTTTGCAAATGCAGCTCTAGCTGGGTGGAAAATATTTCAAAACAGTCCTGCCCCGCTTCCACCCCCAATATGGTGCTGTGGATCAAAATATAAGGATAGCCCTGCTGGATCAGGCCCAAGGAAGCCCATCTAGTCCAGCATCCTGTTTCACACAGTGGCCCACCAGATGCCTCTGGGAAACCCACAGGCAAGAGCATGCCTTCTCTCAGGGCATGCCTTCTCTCCTGCTGTTACTCCCCAGCAACTGATACTTAGAGGCATCCTGCCTCTGAGGCTAGAGGTGGCCTATAGCCCTCAGACGGGTAGCCATTGATAGACCTGTCCTCCATGAATTTATCTAAACTCCTCTTAAAGCCATCCAGGCTGTTGGCTTTCACCACATCTTGTGGCAGAGAATGCCATAGATTAATTATGTGTTGCATGAGAAAGTACTTCGTTTTGTCAGTCCTAAACCTCTTAGCAATCAGTTTCATGGGATGACCCCCTGGTTCTAGTGTTAAGCGAGAGGGAGAACAATTTCTCTATTAACTTTCTCCACACCATGCATGATTTTATAGACTCTATCACGTCTATAAAATACATTAGGAGATGAGAGCTGGTGTTGTGGTAGCAAGCATGTCTTGTCCCCTAAGCAGGGTCTGCCCTAGTTGCATATGAATGGGAGACTAGAAGTGTGAGCACTGTGAGATATTCCCCTCAGGGGATGGAGCCGCTCTGGGAAGAGCATCTAGGTTCCAAGTTCCCTCCCTGGCTGCATCTCCAAGATAGGGCTGAGAGAGACTCCTGCCTGCAACCTTGGAGAAGCCGCTGCCAGTCTGTGAAGACAATACTGAGCTAGATGGACCAAGGGGTCTGACTCAGTATATGGCAGCTTCCGATGTTCCTATGTCTCCTCTTAGTCATCTTTTTTCTAAATTAAAAAACCCCAGGTGTTGTAGCCTTGCCTCATAAGGAAGGTGTTCTACATTGCCCTCTTGGCTGCCTCTTGGAAGGTGCTTTAGGTTGCCCATCTTAGTTGCCCTCTTCTGAACCTTTTCCAGTTCTACAATGTTCTTCTTAAGATATGCCGATCAGAACTGTATGCAGTACTCCAAATGTGGCTGCATCATAGTTTTGTATAAGGGCATTATAATATTAGCGGTTTTATTTTCAATCCCCTTCCTAATTATTCTAAGCATGGAATTGGCCTTTTTCACAGCTGCTGCATGTTGAGACGACACTTTCAACAAGCTGTCTGTGTTGTTTTTTGTTAATCCATCCCTTGATCCAGGCCAGCTTTTGAATGGGGCTTTAGTTACTTGTATTCTAGCCCTGGAGGAAAGCCTGGGCTAAAAAACAGCCAGCAGCAAAAGCACTGAAAAGCAGTCCACACTTGCTTCTCTGTACATAATACCTATTTCATTAAACGATTAATATTCCTGATTCCACTCTACTGCCTTGTCCTTGCATAGCACAACTCTTTCTCTTGGATTCTACATTGTCCACCATGACTCCAAGATCCGTCTCCTGGTTAGTCACCGACAGCTCAGATTCCATAAGCGTATATGTGAAGTTGGGCTGGGGATTTTTTGCCCCAATATGCATCACTTTACACTTGAACTGCAAGTCATTTAACATTGAACTGCATTTGTCATTTTGTTGCCCACTCCCCAAGTTTAGAGGGATCTTTTTGGAGCTCCTCATAATCTCTTTTGGATTTTGCTTCCTTAAATAGTTTGGTGTCATCTGCAAATTTGGCCATCTCACTGTGTTTTTTTTAACCCCAACTTCTAGATCATTTATGAAAAAATTAAAAAGCACTGGTCCCAGTACAGATCCCTGGAGGACACCACTTGTTACTTCCCTCATTTAGAGAACTATTCATTTATACCTACCCTCTGTTTCCTGTCCCTCAACCAGTTACCAATCCACACATGAACCTGTCCTCTTATTTATTTTTATTATTTATTTATTTAAAACATTTATATACCCCCCAAAACGCAAGTCTCTGGGCAGTTTACAACAAAACAATAAAAACAGACAAAAAGATTAAAACATTGCAACAATTAAAATTTAAAATGTTAAAACTATTAAAAACAGAATTAAAATAATATTTAATTAAAAGCCTGGGTGAATAAATGTGTCTTGACTGACTTTTTAAAAGTTGTAAGAGATGGGTAGGCTCTTGTTTCCGCAGGAAGTGTGTTCCAAAGGCTTGGGGCAGCAATGGAGAAAGTCCGTCCCCAAGTAGCCACCAGATGAGCCGGTGGCAACTGCAGACAAACCTCTCCAGATGATCTCAATGGGTGGTGTGGTTCATAGTGAAGAAGGCAGACTTATCCCATGACTGCTACCTGTAAGTTTTTTGCAAGAGTCTTTGATGGGGAACTTTGTTGAAAGCTTTTTGAAAGTCCAGGTATACTATGTCAACCAGATTACCTTTATCCACACACCTGTTACCACTCTTAAAGAACTCCAAAAGGTTGGTGAGGCCAGATTTACATTTGCAGAAGCCATTCTGGTTCTCCTTCAGTAGTTCTTCTATATGCTTCACAGTTTTATCCTTGGGAATGCTTTCCTCTATCTGATTCAATTCTTTAGCCTCTGTCCCTGAGAAGCTCAGTTCAGGCTCAAGTATACACTCAGTATCCTCTGCCATGAAGACAGATGTTAAGAACTCGTTGAGCTTCTCTGCAATCTCCATCTCTTGCTTAATAATCCGTTTGACTCCCTCATCAAATGTAGATAACAGAAAGGAACACAAAGAAGCGTTCCTCACTATTGCTGCAGGAGGCTACCCCCTTCTGTGCGAAGGAAGCATGAAAGCACTTACCTCCCTGCAGATGATCACTGCTCTTCTGTGGACAGCCAGATCGGCCACCCACATGGCTACCGGCTCTGACACAGAGCTAAATGTCTGCTAAGTGTGCTTCCGTACTGCCTGCGATCTCACATCACTTGCTGCGAGGTGCCGTCCATATTTCTGATGCCCTATTTCGGGTTTTATTGCTGCCTGCTGCACTTAAGGCTGCAGCCTTAAGGGCCGAGGGGCTCTGCCTGGGCTTGCTTTGCTCACCACTTTTTGGGGGTGGGGGTGGGGGAGGAAGCAAGGGGAACAGCTGCCTTGACTCCCCCACCGCAACCCTCTTGTTGAAAATCCATCCGATCCCCTGCTGCCTTGGTATTTATCTAGGGGCTCTCTCCACCATTTGTTTTGTTTTGTTTTGTTTTGTTTTGTTTTGCTGGATTGCTTGTGCAAGGGTGCAAAGCTGCAATTGAATTCTCCTTTGGGAGTGGTGCTTTCCCTGCCATGGGTTTTGTTTTTGTTTTGCTGTAGCACTTATGCAAGGGCACAATGCTACAATTAAATTTTTGTTTTTGAATGGTGCTTTCCCCTCCTGACGGCTTTGCGCAAGGGAGCTGAGGATTATTATTTTTTTTAGACATCATGTCACCCTGCCCCCAATTCCCTCTGTGATCCCATTGGCCGCAAATGAGGCAGGAGGAGGAGGCAGATAACTCGTTTCAAGGAGAATATGGACACCCCCCACCTGGAAACACGTTGCAGTGGGCAGCAATATTAATGGCCACCAGCCCACCACAAAACATTGAACTACTCTTTACTTGTGGTTTGAAATTGTTGCGCAATTCCAGCACACCTTGCAATGCTTGTTGTTGGCTACAACTCCCACAATGCCCAGCCCGAGGCCACTGCAGTTGGGGATGCTGGAAGTTGTAGTCAGCGACATCTGGAAATCCCTGTTAGAGGGAACACTGCTCTCAAGCCTATAAAATATACAAAGTGACAGGCTCATTCCAGGAGCCACGACAGTTGAAGGCTGAGAGATTTGCAGCAAAATCATTCCGGCTGATTAGCAGAGCTGAGCCCAGGCTGTTCCAGCAGGCTTGCCTCTCAACGGGAAGCAGGCTGCCGCAATTTTGCACTGCATTAAACATCTTTGGGGAGGGTGCGAAGCCCACACATTGTTATCACGACCAATAAAAATAACAGGGCTGGGCTCGATAGCAATTTATTCAGTCCTCTGGCACTTTACAGCACCTTGTCTAAACATCTCCGAGTGATACATCACGTCCCAAGACCACTTTATGGGCAGGGAGCCACCCCGAGAACAGCTTGGGAAAGAGCCGCTCGAAGGAGATTTATGGCTGGCGTGTTTTATGGGACGCCTTATAGGGAGCTGTTAAGGAATGGCACTGCCCAGTAATTGTTTCATAAATATTAATACACTTTTCATTGAGGGAGCTGAATGCTGAGGCCTGGCCATTTTTGCAGAGTCAGGACTCTGGAGGTGACCAGGGTGGGGGTGGGGTGGAGGAAGGTGCTTTTGGAAAGCTGGGGGGTGGGGTGCAACTGGAAAAGGACAGCGGACCCAGCCCAGCAGCGACTCCCAGTTATGGAGGCTGGGAAACTGGGATCAGTCAGGGCCACCCATCCACTAGACAGAACTAGGTGGTCACCTTGGGCAGGGGGCATAAACAGCACCAGAATAGAGACTGCCAGCAGGGGCGTAACCATAATAGGGCAAGGGGAGACAGTTGTCTGGGGGGCCCACTGCCTTGCGGGGGGGAGAGGCAAGTTACATGACTGACTCCCCCAGCCGTGCACCCACCTGAGTTTCCCTCAGTTGTATTCATCCTCCAAAATTGATGTGGGTGTTAAGACCTGGAGCTACCAGAACAGCATGTCTTTCTCTAGTACCATTAAATGACTTGTATCGCCCACAATTTATAAAACCTTTAAAAAATAATTTAAGATGATGTTCTGTTGTGGCACACAGGTGTTATCTATCTATCTATCTATCTATCTATCTATCTATCTATTACTATGCTTTTTGTTACCACTATTCAGTCTCATTTAAGATTTTTTTACTTCATGAGCTGAGCTTCAGTGAGGAGGGGGGCATTTTAAAATCTTGTCTCTGGGCCCACTCCAACCTGGCTACACCCCTGACTGCCAGTTATTCTTATGGAAGGAGAGCTGGTCTTGGGGTAGTGAGCATGAATTGACTCCTTTGCTAATCAGGGTCTACTCTGGTTTGCATTTGAATGGCAGGCTACATGTTTGAGCACTGTAAGAGATTCCCCTCAGGGGATGAAGCCACTCTGGAAAGAGCAGAAAGTTCCAAGTTCCCTCCCTGGCAGCATCTCCAAGATAGGACAAGATTTTTTATTTTTTTTTAATAGGACAAGATTTTTTTATTGAACCAACAAACTACCAAAGCATACAGTACGTTGCCAAAGCACAATTATATACAAAGTGGTTGTTTGTACATGATATATCTACAAAGATTTACACACAAGGATTTGGAAACCCACAAGGTTATGAAGTATATGCAGGCAGTACTGTAACTCGGGAGGTGGGGAGCGGATTTCAAGGCACATCAGGTAATGGGTGGTGGTGGGGGTTACGTCCGATGTCCATTTCCACAATTTGTCCCATTGCTGCTTAGAAAAGATACTCTTGTCTTTTTGCACATAACCATACAAACTTTTCCAGAAGAGATTTACTGTCTCATCTGCGTGAACCTCTTGGTAGCGTCTTCCCTCCCTATTCCTATGCAGGAGCATTGCATAAATGACATACAGGTTTACTAACCTGATTACGAGAAGGGGAATGTTCCAATTCCCTAGTATGAGGGCACCCGTTCCGTCCCGTTTCCTTGAAGGTTTCTTTCTGGGACCTCGAAAGGAGGTTCTGTCACTCAAACCCGAGGTTAGTTCTTCCCAAGTCTGTTTTTCCAAATCAGGCCACTCTAACAGCTTGCTCACTCCCTGCCACACTCTTTTGGCTACCACACACTCTTTTAAGAAATGTGAGTGGGTTTCCCTGAATGTTTTACCTAGCTCACTAGCTTTCTGTTTGCAGTGCAACTAGGGCAGCTAGCCAGAAGAATGCAAAGACCAGCACAAATGGGAAGTGGAAGTTGATATAGGAGTGGGGCAGGGCAGGGCAGGGAAGAGTCCAATCACATTAAAGGGGGTGGAGCATTACAAAGAGAGCACTGGTTCAGCCCCAAGGAGTCTTCTGAATTGTGTTGCAGAGAAAGTAATTGTACAGGAAGCACCCGAGAAACAAGAGTTTTCTATTTAACCAAAGTAAATATAAGATGCATTTGTTCACCCAGGTTTTTAATTAAATATTGTTTTACTAGTTTTAAAATTGTTTTGAACTATTGTTTTAAAATTTTTAAATTGTTGTAATGTTTTAACTTTTTCTATCATCATTTATTTTGTTTTCACTGATGTTAACTTTTCTGTTGCCATTTATTTTGTTTTAACTAATGTTTTCACTTTTTCTGTTGTCATTTATTTTGCTTTGATGTAAACTGCCCAGAGATGTAAGATTTGGGCAGTATAAAAATATGTTAAATAAATAATAATAATAAAAGAGGCTTAAAAAACAAAGAACAGATGAACAGTCTCTTACGAGGAGAGAGGGAGAACCTCTTAGTTTGAATTCAGGACTTTGTTAGAAGCTATGAAGGAGGGAGGAGCTTAGACTCCACTCCCAAACCCAAACATCGAAACAAACATATACAGAAAACCATGCGCCTAGACGAGAGCAGAGACAATGCTTATGGAGTAAATTGCAACACCTTAGGCCCAGCTATGCTAGGCTGAGGACTCTGAAAAAGCTCCTTCTCAGCTGGGCAGCAATTCCAGGTGAAACTGATCTGAAGAGTTCCAGCCCACGGTCACCCTGATGAGGGGCTCCTCCAAATTTTGTGTTGGATTCTCAACGTTTGGTCCCCAGATGTTATTGGACTTCAACTCCCATAATTCCCAGACAAAGGCCACTGGGCCTTTGTCCAATAATTAAGTCCAATAATATCTGGGGACGAAACATTGAGAATCCTTGGCATAGACTGTTCAATGGGAGGAGTAGGGAATAGGTTTTTAGCTATCACAGAGTAACAGATTCACTTGATATCAGGGCTGCTATTGACTCGATGGCACAATCTTTCTTTTTTTAAAAAAATTATAGATACAAGGTAAGAAGTGGGAGGAAAATAATCTACCTGTATTATCTTTTGCTCTCAGTTTGGTTCTAACCAGATCTAAAAGCAATACATAACGTAAGTAAAGCTGTCACCAAGAATGTCATCTTCCCTGCCTCTTGTGTCCAGGAAGTCTCCCCAACACCACCACCACCACCAGCACCACAATAATAAAAATAAATAAATAAACCCTTATTCATTGGAGCTGATCTATTCCTCTGGAAATTATCTCTTGAAATGCTTGATATTAAACCTGAATGAACAAAGGATACAGCATTGCCTCCTAAACTAAGCAGCTACTGATCATTGACTACGACTGTTACCCTGCTCTTTTTAGCTGCTCATTTTACCTGCTGTGCAGTTTTAATATGGTTTTGTAGGTGGCATTGTTTTTAACTTGTCATTCTTAATTGTTAACAGACGTGGAGGTTTTTGAATGCAAAGGCAGGGTAGATTTAAAACACACACACACACAACGATCTTTCACATCAGCTTAGGCATCGCCTGCACCTGCCTGCCTTCACTTCCATCTGCTTTTGAACAAACATGGCCATTTGCCATGGCCTCCAGCAAGTTTGCCTTACTAATTAAGTAATTAGTAATTATTATACCAAATTCAACAGCCTGCTGGCTGAAAGTGGCCGGAGTACTCTTCTCCGGGCCCTTTCTGTACCTGGGCCGTTTGGAGAAGCTTTTCAAGGTTCTTAATTTTGTTTTAATAATCCCCCCCCCCACACACACACATACTGACTATTTGGAGGCTGAACATTCCCTTCAGGGCTGTTCATGTCAGCTCTTTAAAATCTGGGGTGGGGGTGGAAACAGACAAGCAGCAGAAAGGTGTCTCCCCTTCACTCTAGATCTGTCCTCCCATTCCATGAACCTCCCTCCTCCTGGCCCTTCCCACCCTCCTCAGTAGCCTGTTCCAACTCCTTCAGAGCAGGGCATTGACCCTTAGCTTCCCCACATGCTCTTCCCCCTCTGTTTTTCCTTTTCCTGTATGCCCCCTCCATCGCCTACATTACTATGTGCCATAGCCCCCGTCTACTTCTTTAAAGGAAATGGTGAACAGGTGTATTATTATTATTATTAAACATATTTATATCCTGCCCCTCCAGTACAATACTGCTCAGAGCAGCTCACAACAATAAAAGTAATATAAAATTTAACACAACACAGTGTAGAATAAAACCAATTAAAACAAACCCAATTAAAATTAAAAACCCACTGGGCTGCGGTAAAGCACATTAAAAAGCCTCTTTGAAACAACTAGGTTTAAGAACTTAAAAAAAAAACACCCAAACCCTAAGTACTCCTGCCTGGTCTGCTCCTGTGCAGAAACGAGCCGTTTGTTTATTACATTTTTACACCACCTCAAACAACCAGTCAGTGAACAAAAATTAACCATAGATGCTTCATCACCTGGGACTTTTACAAACTTGAAATTGTCCCCCAAAACTGGCACAAATAGTGGATTTTTTTACCCTGGATATAAATCGGGCTACACTCCTAACGCACAGTGAAAAACCTGAATTGTGTGTGAGCTGCTCCCCGATAACTTGCCGGGACTTGTGGTAAATCCAGAGGCGTAACTATAGGGGGGCAGGGGGGGCACGTGCCCCGGGCGCCATCTTTTCTGGTCACGTGGGGGGCGCCACCATGACAAATTTTTTTTTTAATTTTTTTGTTAATACAAATGTTTCCTGCTCAGTGCAGCAGCGCTGCAGCAGTCAAGGGAGCGCGTTGGTGCCCCCTCCCCCACGAGCAGTCCCTTCCGTGCCGCCTGTGCCCCCCCATTGCTTTGCTGGCGCCTGGTGGCCAGTCAGTGGCCTGGCTTGGCGGCGGCAGTGGGCGCTTGTGAGGAAAAACCTAAATATAATGTATTATGTTGGGGGGGGGGCGGGGGCGCCATTTCAGTGCTTGCCCCGGGCGCCATTTTCCCTAGTTACGCCTCTGGGTAAATCTAGCTGATATGTGAATGCACCCCCTCCATTCCGGAGGAGATGCGAGTTAAAGGGCTTTAAAAGCCTGTGTAACAAACTTCCAGCTTATGCCTGCAGACCAAGTTGCCCTCGAGGCACAGAGGGAAGAAGCTGGCAGTCCCACTCTGTTGTCCCTCCTGCAGCAAGACGCCTGTCCTTCTCTCAGGTCCTTTCAGGATATTGTCCAGCTGTGGCTTGGATATCTGCTAACTGGGCATAGAGGCACCTTTTTAAGTGGTGGTGGCTCTCTCATATGGGGGAAACCAACTGTCTTTATTCCAATAAGGACAGTGCCCCTCCCAGTGGCTGTTGCTGGGGAGTGTGGTGTTTTTGGTTAATCCATTCATTGACCACAGCTCAGCAGGGTAATCACACAGTCACAAGAAAAATATCTCACTACAAACCAGTGCAGAGCACACATCAGGCTTCAAACTCAGATGATGGTGGCTCCGTACCCAGCAGGGGCGGAGCCACCATTGGGCCAACGGGTTCAAAGAAGCCCATTCCCGCTTGCCTGAGGTGCATTTAATTTCCGAGGAGCCAGCAATCACCGAGGCAGCAGGAGAGATGTAGCTAATCCCTGCTGGAGGAAGGAGGCTCTTGCTGCCGCCGCCTCCCCCTTGCCTTTCATTCTGTCCCTGCCAGATAGTCATCCATCCATCCCCTCTGCAGCTCTGTCTAGGCTGCATTTCCCTGAGCTCCTTGACAGGCTTTTCCTAATGAGATTCTCCAGCCAAGGCCCAAGGACCAGGCAGCGGCACTCAGCTGCAATTGCTTCCGGACTCACGGAGGCATTGATCATGAACCTAATCACCAAAGTTAAGCAGAGAAGAGCTAAATGGAAACTCAGGCCACGGAATGCATCAGAAAGAGCTCTCTGTCATCCTCCAGAGGATGCAGGGGCTCTCTGGGGCTTAATTGAAAAGCTGCAGTCTCCCCAAGAGGCTCTGGCTTTGCTTTCTACCAGACAAGCCCCCTGAAGACCACCTTCCTCCACTCCATTCCAACGTCAGCAGGAGAGATCTAGCACTTGGGAGTGAGCCAGTTTCCAAACAGAGAGGCCCAAACTGCATCAAGGCTTCCTTGGAAGTCCTGCTTTCTGATCTGGAATCATTCTCTTGATTTGATCCCTGGTGTGCTGAGCCTGCCTGTGTCATTCACTCATGTGGAGGAAAAGCACTCCGGACATGCTCAGAGGCACTCGCTTTCTTCTGGTGATTTTGCATTTCCCAGAGCTGAAAAGGAAAAAGGAAAGATTGTGCTGTCCAGACAGTGTTGCCTCCTGGCGATCACAGAGCCATGTGGTTTTCTTGGTAGAATACAGGAGTGGTTTACCATTGCCCAAAGAAGCGCCATGCTTTGGTTCAACATGGCCCCATTTAACACCGACCTCTCGCCTCTTCCTTCATTCCACTTGCCCTCGGCTACTCAAATCTGTGGCTGTAGTATATTGCTGCACAGTCTCCATTTCCCTGAGTGGTGAGTAGTTCCAAGGGACAGGACAGCCTGGGGGTGGTTTCCTTTGGCCAAGAGGGCACTGGAGGCAGAGGACATCTATGTAGCATTTGCTTTATTTACACATTTAGAAGCAGAGCTTCAGTGGAGGCAGGTGTGGAGGGAGGCCAGCGGCTGCCCAGGTTCTGCTGCTGCCGCCTCCGACCCCTAGCCCCACCCCCTGCATCTGACATCTAGCCCCACCCCCTGCATCAGCCCCACCCCTGCATTTAGCCACGCCCCTCACATCGGATGTCAGATGCAGGTGTGTGGTTTAGCTCAGCCAGCACTGTGTTTGCAGTGCAGCCGGAGCTACTATCCCTGCCTTTTAAAGTCAGGGAGAGCTACTCTGGCCGTGCTGCATTAGCAGTGCTGGCTGATTTAACTCCCAAAGGGGGCCACGTGGCCCCATTTGGGAGCTAAATCCAGCCAGCGTTGCATTCACAGCATGGCCAGGAGCAACTCTCCCTGCCTTTAAAAGTGTGGCCCCGTTTGGGAGCTAAATCATGCCCCCCCCCGCATCTGACATCAGATGCGGGTGTGTGTGTGTCTGGGGCATGAGGTGCGGTCCCTGAGGGGTGACGGCCTGGGTTCTTTGAACCCACCCACTCAGTGGTGGCTCCATCCCAAGAGCACATGCCCAGAACATTTGGCTGCCTGCAACAGAGCACCCAAAGCTGCCCCACTCCTTTCCATCTCCTGTCTTCTATTAAAACTACACATCCAATTCCTTCCTTCCTATTTGATTAGCGAGGGAAGAGGAGAAGCAGACTGGTGCCACCTTGTCTTCCTTCCTCTGCAGGCCATCCATGGGGACATAGGAATGTAGGAAGCTACCATATCCCGAGTCAGACCATTGGCCCATCTAGCTCCGTGTTGTCTACACATACTGGCAGTGGCTTCTTCAAGTTTGCAGGCAGGAGTCTCTTCTAGCCCTATCTTGGAGATGCTGCCAGGGAGGGAGCCTGGAACCTTCTGCATGCAAGCATGCAGGTGCTCTTCCCTGAATTATGGCCCCATCTCAAGATGAATGTGAGATTCCCACCTTGCCATGGGTTCACACAATCGTGTTACTAATGTTAGTAACTCACATTAAACCTAGATTTGAACGACTACGTGAACCGGGTCACTAAGTCCCTCTGTCCCCTTAGCTGGAGCTCAGCCTGTGTGACCTTGCCCAGGCTCTGACGACTTTGGGTGTCCAGGTGGCATAAAAAAAGACCACCTCTTTCCATGATGCTCCCACCAGCCATTCTGGGCCATTAACCAGCCTTCTCCCTAGCAAAGAAAGAGTCAGCCGGGAGGCCTGCCAGCACATACTACTTGGAAACCTAACCTTATGCAATAAAAGCACAAACCTACCAATTCACTTGATTTGGTGGGGGCGGGGGGGACACAGTATGTTGGAAGTTTAGGACTTTGCACTGTCTCTTGTCTCAAAGACGGTGGAGGACAGACTAGTGAGTCAGAGGGCTAGAGGGTCAAGACATTGGTCATCCCTTCTCTACTGCTCTGACACTATCCCTTTGGAATGTAGATTGCTACTCTTAGGGACCAACTTCCTTCCTCCCTTCTCTTCCTGTTCCTTCTACCTTGCACCATGCAAGCAAGCTCCTCTCCCTGCACCATGTGTGCAGAGAAGATGCAGAATCCATCTGCATCCAGCTAGATAGATAGATTAGAGAACGTAACTCCTCACTTTCCTATCCAGAATGGAGTTCTCTAATAAATGCCTTATATATCGATTTGAAACTATGAACCGGCTCCAAGTTACTTTACTCTCAGCATACACGCATGCCCAACTAAATCCACTGTGTTGTGCCTCTGTGCACTCTGCTATAATTGGAAAAGGGTTTCTCTACCAGAGAGAATTCCCAGCACAGTATTAGCATGGAGTCTGCAGAGCTCTGGCCGTGACGGGTGCAGGGCGCGGCCTGCTGTGTGAAACAGAGCGTGTGATTGAAGACATGCCAGCACCCCCCACAGCTGCTGTGCTCAGTGCCCCGGACAAACAACATACTTAGCTCGCTAGCACTTGGGACATTACATGCACGGCGGAGTGTAAATTACTTGGGGCTGCGATTGCCCGCGCACCAGGAATGCATTAAGCTGGCCTGATTTACTGCTGGAGAGCAAGGCTGCTGCTGCAGGGCTTGTGGATGAGGATTTAATGTGCCTCCCTCCAGTAAATCACTCCCCTCAGCACGGGACTCTGGAGGTGCTCTCTGCTCAAGCCATATTCATGAGATGACTCCCAAGTAAGAGGGAACCAAATCCACCACTGGGCTCGGTCAGGCTTGGAAGCTGGGTTTGGGCAAGCTGGGCAGCGGTCTAGAGGGTGCCCGGTCCTTAGATGCATGGAGAGGGGCGAGGAATGCTTTTCTGGGGCTCTTCCAGCCGCATAGGCAGCCATAGTGTTTATCTCCTAAAAAGACGCAAGAGAAATCTTGTAATTAATTTACACAGCTTCTCATGCTACATGGCATACTTAAGCATGTGGTTGATTTTTGAGGATTTATATAGTGTCACCCATGGTACAGAACTGTTTCACCAAGTATGAAAGGACAGATTCCTGTCCCAAGTAGAAAACAGGGGAAGAAAATTGGGGAAGAGCAAAGAGGCAAAGCAGGTTTCTGTACAGAATGTTTCTGTACACGAAGATAAGTCCCTGCCCCAAGGGGTTTACACTTTAAAATTCAACAGAGGGAAGACAATGGAGGGAGGGAGGGAAGGAAAAAGAGGAGACAAGAGGAGCCAGGAACATTCCCAGACAAGTCTTTTCGCTCGCCTCTTCACTGGAATGGAGGGTGTGCGTTCGCACATCAGCCGGATTCGCACCGAAGTCGGTGTGAGATATTGCAGAGCACTTGACACACAATTCGGGTTTTTCATTGCATGTTAAAGCCTAGCCCTATTACATAAATAAGGCTATGTAAGTAGGTGTACCTGCCATAATTGTACCTGGACCTTTCCCAGGCTTTACCGCAGGTTTCTGCGAGTTCGAATTTGCCCAAAAAACCTGATACAAAAAGTGTATTTTTTAACCTTGGACATACCAAGGTTAAAAAATACTCTTTTTGTTTCGGTTTTTTTGGGCAAATTGAACTTGCAGTAAACTCGCAGTAAAGCCTGTCCTCTGGGAAAGGTCCTGGTATGATTATGACTGAAGGACAGGCAGAGGAGAAGATGGGGGACCAGGGGGGCATGTCCCAAAGGCTTCATGCAAAAAACCAGAGGCACTCAAGGACAAAGTGTATGGAGGCAGTTATGAAGGTCCCGTGTGTGTCAATGGATCCTCCTTTCCCACCTTACGTGTATTCATTTATGCATCCTGCACTTTAGAAAACTCTGAGCAGCTTGGGCTTCCAAGGGTCTCCCCCATCTACAGATTCTGATAAGGCTCACATGCTTCAACAGTACTGCACTGGAAGGGAGGAAATGCACAGATCTAAGAGAGGCTCAATTCAGAGGAAGTGAAGCTGCTTTTAAAATCCTGTTGGAATCCACGGAACTCAGGGGGCACAGAGAAGTCGCATTGATTCGGGACCCTCAGCTCTTCCCGCATGTGTTGCCTGTGCTTTCCAGGTGTGGTGGAGTGCCTGGCAGTCAGCAGATCCCCCGGCAAGCCGCTTGCTCATTGCCTTCCTCTGGTGAGTGATGCTCTCACAAGAAGCAAAAGAAGAAGGTGACCTAATTTAATCTGACACATGTTGGAGGGGATGCCCGTGGGAGCTGTGGTAGTAATGTGAGTATCTCACTGCTACTGTTGAAAGCAAAACACGGTCGGTGGCCCACGCTTCAGACGGCAGGAGGGGCAGGCTCAGGCAAGTTGCTACCAAAGCAGGGCACCTGGATGTTCAGTGCACCCGCGGATGGTGTCCTCTGAAGGCTCCACTCTCTGTTTACAAAGTGGGTTTTGGCACAGTGATGTAGCTGCCAATTCAGAAGTGCAGGCAGGTGCTCTCCATGACAGCCCCCATGGCCATGCCCACCCCAACAGCCAGAGAAGCCGAGAAGTACCATCCCTGCATGTCCCCGCTCCGCTACACCCCTTGTTTGGGGGCTGCAACAAGATGGCAAGCCAGGACACTGGGAGCAAAGAGCCAGGCTTGCAGCAGGCTGTGCTTGTTAAAGTCCCAGCATCTGTGCCTCTGGTCCGATATTGGCTGGCTCTGGCCATTAGCTCTGGGCAGCATCTTAGGGAGGACCAGCCCAGCTTAGCTTGGCAGATGAAAAGACTCCAGATTCGAGGAGGGGATCTCAGTGTGTTTGAGCTCAGGAGTTTGCAAGGTGATGAGTGAGTGATTGATTGATTACGTGCCGTCAAGTCGGTGTCGACTCTTAGCAACCACATGGGTAGATTCTCTCCAGGATTATCTGTCTTCAACTTGGCCTTTCAGGTCTCGCAGTGGTGCATTCATTGCTGTCATAATGGAGCCCATCCACCTGGCTGCTGGTCGTCCTCTTCTTCTCTGCCCTTGAACTTTCCCCAGCATTATGGATTTCTCAAGGGAGCTGGGTCTTCGCATAATGTGTCCGAAGTAGGATAGTTTGAGCCTGGTCATTTGTGTGCCTTGAGTGAAAATTCTGGATTGGTTTGTTCTATGATCCATTTGTCTGCTTTTCTGGCTGTCCATGGTATCCTCAAAAGTCTTCTCCAGCACCAAAGTTCAAAAGCTCCTGAGACTGTGTACATGGGTGAGCACCGTGGCCATGGCCACGGAAATCAAGCGTTGCTGGCTGCAGAAGAGCACAGGAGATGGTGCACTGCTGGTGGAGCAGAATGGAATGCCACGTTTCTCCACCTGCCATTCTTTCTATTAGTGCTGGGCGGATGCTTCTCTTCCATGCCCCAGATAACTCACTCAGCATCGCCCCCCGCCCGCCCTCCTTTCCTCCTGTCTTCTCCTCCATTTTTTAAATAAAGACCCTTGATTGCAGGCTGATAACCTACTCTCGACTGAGATGGTGTGTCTCCAGCAATCTCATCTGGGGCAATAAAATCTCACCCCTTTCTGCAGAAAAAGGCCCAGCCCAGCCCAGTTCCCAAGTGCCAGATTGTGAACTGTAGAAGGGGCTGCTGCTACTGTTGCTGCTGCTGCTGGGTTCTGCCTGCTGTTGACTCAGTGCAGCACTGGGAATACGTGGCAGGCAGCAGGGAGGGTGTGAGAAGAAGCCGCTTCATTTCCTAGAAGTCTGCTGGTCTCTTCCTTGCGGCTTCCTGGCTGGCACTGGTCTTGTGCATTGCTCAGGCCTTTGCCTGGGGGTTGGAACGGCTGTTGAGTTCATGTGCACAATCTGCACAAATCAAATTTTGTGATCCATTTGAATTATAATTGAATCTGCCTGATTCGAATTTGAATTGAATCGGTTCAAAACAGGATCGATTTGAATTGAATTTGAATCCATTCAACCCTCTTTGGGCGCCTTTTTTAACCTATCAGGGTGCCTGGATGGTTTTTTAAAGGTGCCGAAACTGTTGTCGAATCGATTCGAATTTGAATCTGGTCAAAATCCCTCAAATTGACTAGATTCACGTCAAATCAATTTGAATTCGAATTGATTCACACATCCCTACTGTTGAGGTCATGATGGTGAAAATGACAATATTTTGGGTCTGCTCAGCTCTTTCTCCTTGGCTGTGCTATCCATTTTACTTCAATGATTTTGGCTGATTTTGTTGACTGGGGATCTATTGATTTTTCAGTGGGACTGCTGCACATGGCTTTGTAGAAATAGTTTGCTGTCTTTGCAGGAGGTGCCACAGCTCAGTGGCAGAGCACCTGCTTTGCGCACAGATGGTCCCTGGTTCAATGCCTGGCAGCTTCTCCAATTGAAAGGATCAGGAAGCAGGTGTGTGTGTGTGTGTGTGTGTGTGTGTGTGTGTGTGTGTGTAGTCAGAAGCTAGGGTGCCTTGAAATAGGGCTCCCAGAAGCCAGACTCTGCTGCCTTAACACCCGTGCTCTGTTTCTACTGCACACCTGATACTAGATCAGCTGAGTCCTGCACTTTGGAGGCACCGTCTGGGCTGTAGTGCCAGCCAGCAGACCCAAAGGGTCTGGCTCACTAGCCCCTTAGAACGCCCTGGCCTTTGCACTTGCTCCTCCGTCCAAGCAGTCTCTGTGGTGAGGATGTTTTCTAAGCACCAGCCCCTCCTCCCTGATTTCTGCTGTGGATCTTGCCCTCTGCCTGCTCCTGACTACATGCCAAGGGCAGCTCCAGAGGGGGCAGCAGGGGGGGCAATCATTCCCCAACAAGTAGTTTGCCCCCCACTTGCCCCCCTGGAATCTAAGCTTGCCCACCTGTCATTGCACTTTGTCCCTTCTGTGTGTCCCCCTTCAGTTTTTCTTCTGGTGCCACCACTACTGATTCCTGTGTGCTGGTCCAGAGTATGACCGTGACCTTTTGGGAAGCATGCAATTGGCTGGACAACCAGCTTGGAGCCTGACAAGGTGATGGGGAAGCTCTTTCTCAGCCTGGAGAAGAATTGCTGTCAGAGGAGGACTCTGTACTGCACTGGGTGGACCGATGGTCTGGCTCCATATTCGGGAGCTTCAGGTATCCCTGATGACCAAAGTGGCACCCGCTGGGGTTTTGTCCTTTGTGCAGCTGTGAAAAGGTGCAGACCCTCTGGCTATAAAAAGGTGGCCACTCAAGTCTGAACAGCTGGCTGGTGGGCAAACAGGGTGGCAGATTTACTGGAGGAATGACACCATCAGAAGCAGAACCCACAACCCTCATTTTCTTTCTATACCTCATTCCAGGGCTTCTCAACCATGGGTCGCCAGATGTGGTTGGACTACAACACCCATCACCCACGACTGTTGTTTCCCACCTGCTTACATCTCTTCTTGGAGAGAGCTGGTGTTGGATCCTTTGCCATCACATGCCTGGAAGTTGACTCCTTGGTCATCTGTCTTTGTTTCTGATTCAAAAGCATTCCCCCCAGGCTTTCTCTGGCTTGGCAGGAATCCACTTCTCGACAAGAGCCCTGTGTGTGTAGTGAAGTCAGAAGAGCTCACAGAAGAGCTCCCCTTCTGGGGCAGGGATTGGTGGTGCCCCAGGCGAAGCGGGCACCCCACACCCTGTCCACCCACATGGGCACCCCACACACCATGGCTTGTGCGGGCACCCTGTGGGCATGTGCGGGCAGGTGTCTCTCGTCGGGTGGCAACAGCCCTCGCTGCTCACCCACCCACCTGCTAGCTTCCCTCACCGCAGCAGGCTGCAACTTTTGCCATGGCCCATTATAATGACATCGCTGTGTGATGTGGGGACGTGATTATAATGAGCAGAGGTGGGCCAGCAGCAGGAGCAGCGTCCTGCCGTGGTGAGGAGAGCAAGCGGGCGACGGGTGTGAGGAGAGCCTGCCCACTAGCTGGCCCACTTCAGCCCACAGGGGGACCCATGACCTGGGCCATTGGCACCCCTCCCTGCTTGGCACCCTAGGTGAATGCCTAGTTTGCCCAGTGGGCAGGCCAGCCCTGTTCTGGTGGATATTTGGGTGTGTGTGTGTGTGTGGAGGGGAATCGAAGCCATGTCAAATGCTGTGAGGTCCCGAGAAGATCTCTCTTACTGTCCATGCCAAGCAAACCAGAGCTCACCGTTTCCAAGAGCCATAAATTCCCTCATGGCAAGCAGTGCAAACAAGACATTAAATACATCCGTGCAGATGGAAGTGCTTGATTACTCCTGCAGAAGCCCAAGTCCCATGATGCTGCTGCCGTTGTTGTTTCAGGAGGCCGGCCCGCTCATGGGACTCCTACAAAAAGGAAGCCGTAGCGGTGCCTTGGGGGCAACAGCATCCCATAGAGCCAGTGCCCCAGCTCCCACTAGAGGGGGCCAGACTGCTGCTGTGGGCACCTTGCCCCCAGGCCAGGCCTTCTTTTTCATCAGGGGTTCCGTCGGACTTGGAAAAACATCCGTTCTCCTGTCACTCGTGATTGATCTCCCTGTGAAGGAAACTGGCACCTTTGGCCCAGCTTGGCGCATGGATCAGGGCAAATCTTGCTCTCCTGCTTGCTCGCGCCAGACAAATGAGAGCAATAAACAGAGTGATGGGGTGCCCCCAGGTCTCCGCCGTGACTCTTTCAGGGCACCCACATTTAATAGTCTGGCCGGCCTGAGCTTGCAGCCGAAAGGACATTTCTGGCACCAGCCTGCTCAGAATTGCTGCCTGACATATCATGACAACTTTGGAAGTCCCGCTTTGCTGCCTGGCTTGGGGAGTCTGTCTTCCATCAGCTGTCAAAACCACACACAGGCCATTTTGACTGGGGGTTTAGAAACTAGAGGCCTTTGGGCATGGGGTGGATTGGGGACCCCACAGAATTCCTGCCTTCTCCAACACCCTCTTGCCCATGAGCTTCCACAAACACGGCTCTTTTCAGGTCCCCCTTCCCTTGATTTCCCTCTCCTCCTCTGAGAATGTGGGTATAGCAAATGAGTGCTTGGATATCCATACCATGATCAGATCTAGTAGCAACATGAACAACGGCAGATTGTTCTGTATGGGTGCCAGCTGAGAGTTTTGAACTGATTGTATTTACTGCTTTCTGTTTTGCTGGCCTAAGACTGTAAATTAAACTTACTCCTATTACCACTACCCCTCCTTCTAGTTTCTGTCTGTTTTGGAAAACATGGGGGAAAGGAAAATATTAAAAGGAACATTGGAAGCTGCCGTAAACCAAATCAGGCTATTGGTCCCTCTAGCTCAGTTGTCTACACTGACTGGCAGCAGCTCTCCAAGGTTTCAGGCAGGAGTCTCTCTCAACCATACCAGGAGATGCTGCCAGGGATCGAACCTGCGACCTTCTGCATGCAAAGCACTGAACTAGTGGTAGCCTGATCCCACCCTATGAAGCTGCCTTGTTCTGAGTCAGACCATTAATCCATCTAGTTCAGTATTGTCTACACTGGCAGGCAGTGGCTCTCCATAGCTGTAGGCTGGCTGACCGTTGGTTGCTTTTGTTGTTGCCTCAGCAGAGTTGCCTGTGCATAGTGAGAACCAAGTGTGTGCTGGGACGGGCTGATGGAAGAATAGTTGCAGCAGGTAGCAGAAGGGGGGAATCAGGCTGAGTAGGAATTCCTGCTGATGTCGGAACAGCAACCTCTCGTTGCCTTGGGAAGCCACCCTTCATGGCAGCTGTGTGGAATGCATCACAGTGAGGATCAGGTTGCTGGGATGTCAGAGATTCAGATAGTTGCCAGTTGTGTTTCTGAGAGGGCTCCGGGCCCTTTAACAAGGAGACCAAAAGAGACTGTGTTGATGGTTTACCAAGTAGGTCCCTGCCCCGAGGAGACTGCAGTCTAAAATTCAGCACGGAGGGATTTGTGGGCCAGGCAGAGGAAGGATTGGAAGCAGGAGTGAACAGGGGAAGAACTGGCACTTATTTCAGTGATACATACTAAGGCTTAGTTATTTGTTTAAAATATTTGTTCACTGATTTTTCCCTAGATATTATTATTTAATATTTGCATACTGCTTAACAACAAAAACCGCACCAGTGTGTGCCCTTTCCTTTTATTTTCACTTTTCGCTCTTTCACTTTTCACTGTTTCACTATATGTTCACTTTTCACTTTGTTTTCACCCTTCCCACTGGAGTTTGTCACAACCCCCCTCTTGCCCCACAGAGCCCAGCAGCATGAGAACTGGGTCTGGCTGCAGCAGGCCTGCTACTCAATGGAGTAAAGAGGGCCGATGGTCAATGGCCATCACAATCTTGTGCAAACAATCTTGTGATGTTTCTCCAACGATCCAGGCAAAAGGCTCCCTTCTGAACAAGGGAGCATCCATAATTCGCTTCATGCGTGTTGCCTCCCACTTGTGAAACGCTGTGCGTGTGGAGAGAGCGGAACAAGACCAACTTCCATGCGGAGGAGGACCCTTTGATGTTTCCACTTTCCATTCATACTGTCGAATGTCATTAGAACGCACAGCAAGATGAGAGCAAGCTACCCTAATTGGATTGGTTCCGCATGGATCTGGGGATGGTGATTGACCCTGTTGGGGAGTGGCTGGAGGAAGGAGCCGGGTCTCAATGCTGCTTTCCACTCTAATTGGCAACGGAGAGGAGAGCTGGTCTTGTGGGAGCAAGCATGACTTGTCCCCTTAGCTAAGCAGGGTCCACCCTGGTTTGCATTTGAATGGGAAACTAAAAGTGTGAGCACTGCAAGCTATTCCGCTCAGGGGATGGAGCTGCTCTGGGAAGAGCAGAAGGTTCCAAGTTCCCTCCCTGGCAGCATCTCCAAGACAGGGCTGAGAGAGATTCCTGCCTGCAACCTTAGAGAAGCTGCTGCTAGTCTGTGTAGACAATACTGAGCCAGATGGACCTATGGTCCGACTCAGTATATGGCAGCTTCCTATGTTCCTATGGTGAAAAGGGGTCTGCAGTTGGACATGGAGATGGCACAAGGAAACGTGGCATGGCCTGGGCACTGATAAGGGTGGAGGGTGATGGACCCATGGTCTGCTTGTCTGCTCTTTCTCTAGAGCCGCCCTGGAATGTACCTTGGCTCTCCAAGGCTGAACCACCAAGCTCCACTGGAAGGGAGCTTCCCTGTGGGGCCCAATCTGGATTGGGACCACGGCAGGGCACAGGATCAAAGCCAGGTCAGGGGCCTGACGTGGCTGCTGTTTCCATGAGCAAACCACTCTGCAGGTCCCGGTCATGCGATCTGCGTATCATCTAGTGCGGCCTTCGGAGTGGCAGGCACTGGAGCTGGTGGATCAATGGGGTTAGGGTTGCAGGGACGGGCAGGGACACAGTCCTGATACATTCTCCCCATCCGCTTGCAGGGTCTCAGCAGGGACGCAAAGCCCTTTGCTTTCTAAATGGAAAGAATGCTCTGTCCTGTTATTCCGACAGTTTGTTATATCACTTCAGACTGGACTACAATTGATTTGATTACCATCCTTCCTGCGTTCTGTTAGAAGGAGTATCCGTCCACCCTTTGTGGTTGACAGTCCAGGCTGTTCTTCTGGGTGGTTCAAGTACTGAACTCATGAGGTTCAAGTATTGTAGGATTCGGAAGTTTTCCATGACTTCTTTCCTTGACTTTCCCCCTACCCCCACCCCAATGATCACATCTCCCTAAGTGGGGTTTGTGGCTATTCGGGTGGGCATGATGGCCATGGGGGCTGTCATGGAGATTCCCTGCACTTCTGAACCTGCATTACACCACTGGGTGGAATATACGGGCGAGGACAGCAGAATAGCTGTGGCTTAGCTCATGTGTGTCAAAAAGACTGTAAGCCTTCCTCCCGGGCAGGGAATGGCCCCACATAACACAGGCCGCTGGATGGCTTGTCTGCTTCCGGGCCGACCTGAGTGAAGCAGGTGGAGGCACATTTTGGGCCAGTTCTTGGGGCAGCACAGTAGCCCTCCACCATGGATGACCGGCCGAGGAGGGAAGGCAAAATGGCACTAGGCAGCTGCTTTATTTCCTCCTCTTCCTCTTCTACTGGGGGGAAGGGAAATGGGGAAGGGAAACTGTGGGGATGGAGGAAGAGGAATGGGAGGTGAATTTGATCTAGAAAGAGGAGGGGCAGCAAAGTGGCGCTGGCTGGCACTGCTCTGATGCCTCTTTCGGTGGGGCTCTTTCTGGCAGCTTCGGTGAGGAGTGAGGATACTTAACATGCACATTCGCCATCGGTTTCCCCAGCAGTCCCCGTCTCGATGCCTTGGGTGTCTTCGCTTTAGGGCAGCCAGGGCGACTCAGAATTGGGGGCTGGCTGTGTGCAGGTGCCCCCCTGCTCCGCTGCGCTCTCAGCCGCTGCCTGGAATTCCTCTGGGTCCCTGGGCGCTGGGGATTAATCACAGTCTGCTGAAGCCTGCAATGGCAGCCGTAGAATATTCTTGGCTGCTGCTCTTGTTCACACACACACACACACAGTCCTTAAAAGGGCTGAGGCAGAGCAAGAGACATTACAGGTTGAGAGAGGGAGGAAGCCTGGGGTGGGTGGCCAGGGCGGAAGGGCTGGTGGCCCCTCTCCCTGCCTCCCTTCCCTGCAGTGCCACCACGGTTGGAACACAGCCCTGGCCATGTCACAAGACGCAGCTCCCCTCTTGTCTGTCTTGGGGACAAGGAAGGCAAAGTCACCTTTGCTAAAGTGGGATGGATAGCATGGCTCGTATTGGCATGGAGCTGTGGGCCCCTTCTCATTCTGCAGCCTTCTCTCCCGCTTCTCACCTCTCAAGCTGCCTTATGAAGAGGAGGAGAGCTGGCCTTGTGGTAGCAAGCGTGCATTCTCCCCTTTACTAAGCAGGGCCCACCCTGGTTTGCATTTGAATGGGAGACTACATGGGAGTGCTGTAAGATATTCCCCTTAGGGGATGGGGCCACTCTAGGAAGAGCACCTGCATGCTCTTCCCTGCCTTTCCCCTGCCATCGTTGCCTATGGGTGGATTCCAAGTTCCCTCCTCCCTGGCAGCATCTCCAATATAGGCCTGAGAGAGTCTCCTGCCTGCAACCTTGGAGAAGTTGCTGCCAGTCTGTGTAGACAATTCTGAGCTAGGTGGACCAATGGTCTGACTCAGTATACGGCAGCTTCCTAGCTTCCCATGGTGGAAAAGAGCAACCAACATAGCCCAGGGTGGAGGGAAGGCAGCTCCCCCATGAAGTGAGACTCAAAGGAGCTCTTTAGTTTAGTTTAGCAATGGAGAGCCCTAATTTCTGACCTGAGGGAGTTTGCTGCAGTGGTGAATGGGGTGAAGAGAGGTCACAGAGAGGTCTTTTTGCTCCCCTGGCATTAAAGTTGGCATTTGAAATTTAGAAAATGGCAGTATATTCAGAAAAGAAAATACTTCTTCACACAATGCACACAGGACACCATTGTGCCCCCTGGCTTGGATAGGACTCTTAGCCATAATAGCTAAGTGCAGCCCAGAGGGGCTCTTTCTTACCCCTGGACTTACCCCTGGGCAGGGCTTCCACACCCCCTGGGCCCCCCAAATACTCCTGGTGCTGTTCTGGGTAGTGTGATGGCCGTGCTGTGCCAGGCAGCTGAGCATGACTGTGGTGAGGGTGGCGTCTGAGTGCTGTGGCCAGCCACAGCCCGCCCAATCTCCCTCCCACTATCCGCGGCCAGGATTGTCAGAACTGCCACTGCAAAATGTGGTATCTGCAGTTCAGTGGGTTGAGCATATCCCTTTCCTTGAGCATATCATGGCATGAGAGTACTGCATTTAAAGTTGTGGTGTATAAGATACCGCGTAGGACACTGAGAGCGTGTGTGTGTCAGTATTCCCCCCCAACAGGGATTCCCAGATGTTGTTCACTACAACTCCCACAATTCCCACACAAAAGCCATGGCTGCTGGGGATTCTGGGAGTTGTAGTAACAACATCTGGGAATCCCTGTTAGAGGGAACACTGGTGTGTGCGTGTGTAGGGGGATGATGCTTATCTTGCAGCAGTGTCTGTGTGTGTGTGTGAGGTCCAGGCTCCAAAATTACCTAGGTGCATCTCTGGTGCAGCCCACATCTTCAGAGGAACTCTGCCTCTGAGTAACATATACTATGGTGGAGGCAGCCAGCTTCTTCAGTGTGCCAGCATTCTGGACAAATGTCCCATACGCCAGTGGCCAGCTCAGCCCTCCCAAACACATTCCTGTAGAGCAACAGAAGGAGACAATTTAAAAAAAAAATAAAATCCTCTCCCTGCCCACATGCAAATTAGGTCCCCTGCGCTCCAGTCTGGGCTTCTGCTCCCCGCAGCTTCTCTGCGGCATGCCTTCCGCATTCCGTCCAGCAGAGGCTGGGAGTCAATCAATTATACAATTTTGTAAAATTTTGCAGCTTGTCCTGAGCCTCTATTCAGCCTGGCGGGGGATTATTTTCCAGGCCCTCTACAGAAATGTCAGCCGAGGAAGAAAAGCGTATCAGATCATGCAAACCCTTCAGCCATTTCTCAGATCTCTGGCACAATCCGGAGGAAGATTAAAATGTAGAGTGTCTGAAAGGCACCTCCGATTCTCCTTTCCTGTGGAGGGAAAGTCTGCGGTTCCTCAGATGTGTCACATTTTAGCTCATGGGAGAGGCACAGTCACACAAAGACATCCCTCATCATCAGTGCTTTGTGAGGAGGGACTGAACTCCTGAACTCCCTTCATTTCAAAGAATGAAGTCATGATGATGTCATATGATCGTGCTTGCTGATGAAACCCAATTTGTCTCAAGCACATCTTATTCCAGGGTCTCTGATGTCTTCTAAAGGGAAAGAAAATGCCCTGGATATATGACTCTTCACTCTTGTCACTGCAGAGAATGCCCCCCCCGCCACCCATTTACTCACTCGGACACATACATACGTGAACAAGATGTTTAGGGCTTTGGTGGAGGAATGGGGTTTGCAACATTTAACATTCTAGTCTAATTAGAATATTATGTGTGGGAATTGTGGGAGTTGTAGTTAACAACATCTGGGAATCCCTGTTAGAGGGAATACTGACACACACGCTCCCGGTGCCACACGCAGTATCTGATACACCACAATTTTAAATGCAGTATTTTCACACCATGATATGCTCCGTGATATGACTTTCCCCTGACATTCCCAACCAAGCTTAATTCCCAACACAAGTGTCCTCAAGACGAGTTATGATCCACTCTTGCCTTGCTTCGACCTCGCCTGTTGGCCCAGTGAGAGAAATCCAAACCAGCCACCTCCCTTTCCCCGAGAATGTTCTGTGGCTCACAGCTCTCTGTTTTCCAGGGTTCCAGAGCCCGATGCCCCACCCAGTGGGCTCTGCTCCACCAGCCTGGCTTGGGGCCAGGAACACATGCTGGCCAGCTGGCCAGAACAGGAAACAGGCTTGTTATGATGGGTGTCGTCATTTCATTGATTCAATTTCAGAGATGCTCATGGAGAGCCTGCGTTTTGTAAGGGAGGCTTTGATGCAGAAGCAGACCATAGCGGCTGGTTCTAACAAGCCAGGGCGGGGGCAAAGGAGGCCGCTTGGGTTGCTCCCTACCCTGCCCAAGAGCCGCGCTGCCTGCAGGCTGGCCATTCATCTACTAGGGATGTGCGAACCATTCCGGCATTCCGGTTCGGGGGTTTGGGGTCGAACCAAACCACCACCACCCCCGGTTCCTTTGGACCGGGACCGGACCACTGGGTCTGGTCTGCAATTTTTTTTTTTTACATTAAAACAAAAAAATAGGGACATTTTGTTTGATCAATACGGAGGCCCGAAAGGGCCGAAAATGATTATTTACCAGGCTGCGGCGGTGATCAGGATGGCTGGCAGGGGGAGAGGGAACCCGTGCGGACATACACACATCCACGGCCTCAGCAAGCCCCCCGAAGGGGCTAAAGGTCCCTATTGTTTTGTTTAATGTTTTTTTAAAAACCTTTGTGGATCGGTCCGGGATCGGACCAGACGGGGGGGGGGTCGACGGGGGCTTGACCGAACCGGGCCAGTTGGTTCCATGCACACCCCTAAGCTCTACCTGACAAATGTGCTGCCTACAGCACAGCTCTCGTGTGGGGCAGGAAGAGAGAGAGGAGCAACCAGAGTTGCTAGGAAGCAGAGGCAGCTGCGCTTCTTTTGACAGCCCCTGGCTCTTTAGGACAGCACTGGAAGCAGGTAATCTGTTCTGTTGTCATCCACTCCATTCTGCGGAGCTTTTGCCAACTGGAGGGCCATATCACTCAGTGTTAGAGGACATAGGAAGCTGCCTTCTGCTGAGTCAGGCCATTGGTCCATCTAGTTCAGTATTGTCTACCCAGACTGGCAGCGGCTTCTCCAAGGTTGCAGGCAGGAGTCTCTCTCAGCCCTGTCTTGGAGATGCTGCCAGGGAGAGAACTTGGAACCTTCTGCAGGCAAGCATGTAGGTGCTCTTCCCAGAGCAACCCCTTCCCCTACTTACAGTACTTCATGTAGTCTCCCATTCAAATGCAAACTGGGGTGGTCCCTGCTTAGCAAATGGGACAATTCATGCTTGCTACCACAAGCCTAGCTCTGTGCACTCCCAATACACGCACACACACACACACACACACACACACACACACACACACACACTTCTCTCAATGATTGCCCTGTTTTAATGGTTGTCTTTTATTTCTGCATTTTTTATTATTCTAGAGGCTTTTTAAAAACAACAACATCAAATGGGAATAATGGTGACACATAAAATCTTTAAAAACCAACACACACTGCGTGCACGGAATTTAAGATCAATATAACCAAGTAGTTCAGCAGATACTGAAATGTTCCTTGACATATCCCATTTTACTGCCCTTTGACCACTTGGAAAACAGGAATAATCTCAAGTCACAGTCTTTAGAAGTCTGCATGTAGGTGTCAAAGAATGACAACAGAGCCCCTTGCATTGCACGCAGAAGGTCCCAGTTCCCATCCCTGGCAGGATCTCCAGTGGACTGAACAGAGACAGGCAGGGACTGTCTCTGCCTGATAGGGGGCAGCCCTTTCATGAGGCAAGGGAAGGCAGTGGTCTCAGAGGGCAGATTGCTAGGGCACCAGCAGGGTGGCAAGATTTGCTGGCAAACCTTGCAAGAGCTCCTCTCTTCACACTCCTGGCAACGCTTGCAAGAAGCACAAGGAGGGAAGAGAAGGTTGCTGGCAACTTCCCCTCCTCCCTGACCGGGCACTACTTTCAAAGCTTGCAAGGGTTAGTTTTTGGAAAGGGGGCTGCCCCCCAACTGAGGCAGGAGGCAAGGCAGCATTTGGCACTTTGCCTCAGTGCTGCAATGCTTTGGTGCATCTCTGCCATGACCCTGGAGAACTGCTACGAGTCCAGGGGGGATGGCAGTGGGCTAGCTGGAACAAGCATCTGACCTGGCATGCATCCGCTTCATATGTAGAAAGAGTGGCATTGCTAACGCAGGTCTCTTTCCAAAGTCTGGAACTGACAGCCATACCAGGAGCATTTCCAGACAGCAGGCTTTACTGCAAGTATGGATTTGCCCCACCAAACCCCACACAAACAGTGGATCTTTTTACCCGAGACATAAATCAGCTGCCCAGAGACACAAGTTCTGGGTGGTATAGAAATGTTTTAAATAAATAAACCAGGCTATGCTCGAAAGTGTAATGAAGAACTCGAATCGTGTCTGGAGTGCTCCCCGGTAGCTCACAGGGACTTTAGAGTAAACCTGGCCAGTATGTGAGTGCACACCCTCCATTCCAGAGGAGAAGTCAGCTAAAAGCCCTGTCTGGAAATGCTCCAGGGGTTGGTTTTCATAGGATCTTCTGAACTGCTGTGTAAGCAAGCATCCCATTCCTGCTGCTTCCACACCTTCCACACCCAGGGCCCTCCTGTTCTCACTGGCTTCCATGGCGCTGATCCTGGGAATAGCTGCCCAAAGAGTTTACCCATAGAAATTCTGCAGGAGGGTGCAGCGATCTTGTTTCTGTGATGTTCACACACTCATCCACCACCATCTTTCCCTCACCCTCTGCAGTTCACCAGGCCTTTTCTGATGCCTTCTCTTCCTCCTCCATCTCCTTTTCCTAGCAAGGAAGACTCCTTCATTCCAGAAGAAGGTCAGGCCACACACACTACCAATACCGCCAGCGTGGTGTAGTGGTTAGAGTGCTGGACTAGGACTGAGGAGACCCAAGTTCAAATCCCCATTCAGCCATGATACTAGCTGGGTGACTCTGGGCCAGTCACTTCTCTCTCAGCCTAGCCTACTTCACAGGGTTGTTGTGAAAGAGAAACTCAAGTATGTAGTACACTGCTCTGGGCTCCTTGGAGGAAGAGCAGGATATAAATATAATAAGAAAGAAAGAAAGAGGAGGTGAGTCCAGGCCCCAGGCATGAGTTGCTCCCACCAATGGGACACTGAATTTGGGATTCTTAGCCGGAGGCTTCCTTTCTGGGAGCAATAACCAGCTTTTGGCTGGTGATAGCCCCACCGTCCATTACAGTCGTCTGTGGAGGTCCGTCTCCAGTTGCTGCCAGTTTGTCTGGTGGCCACACGGAGACAGGCCTTCTCGGTTGCTGCCCCAGGACGATGGCATGCGCTCCCTGTTGAGATACGATCCTCCCCATCTCTTGACAAAAAATATATTTAAAAACCCATCTTTTTACTCAGGCTTTTCCAGCTACTTGATAATGTATAGGTTGTTAATTCTGTGATTGGTTTTTAAATTGTTAGTTTTTAATTGCTTTTATGTGTTTTTACACGGGTTTGGGGTGGTATACAAGTGTAATAAATAAATAAATAAATAAATAAGCAAGCAGACACCATGAAGAGTGACATGGATTGGTGATAAAGAAACACAGCCAGGCCCAGTGAAGAAGGGGGTGGGTCCCTCGCTTGAGTTCTCCTCTTAGCAAGAAGGTCAGCAGCAGGCCTGGGAGGGCAGGACTAGTTTAGAGAACCCACGGCCCGTTTCTCCAGAAACAGAAATGGAGAAGCACAAGAGCAGAACTCCACTCCAGACTTCGCTCAGCTTTGGGCCTGTGGGAAAAAGCAGAAGCTTTGGTGGCGGCAGAAGGCAGAACCAGCTCTCTGGACTCCTGGCTCAGCAACTTGCTTTCCTGGAGGGAAATCCCAAACCACACCCACAACTTGCCTCAGCAAGTGTGACCTGCTGCTGGGGATGGGAGGGCTGCCAGCGGGTCTTGTGGTAGCCAGCAGGAATGGTCCCCTTTGCTAAGCAAGGTCTGCCTTTGTTTGCATTTGGATGGGAGGCGACAAGATATAGGAAATGAAGCCACAGCTCAGTGGACGGGCAACTGCTTTGCATGCAGAAGACCCCAAGTTCACTCCTTGGCGTCTCCAGAATGGGCTGAGCGAGACTTCGGCCTGAACCCTTGGAGAGCCACTTCTGGTCAGTGTAGGCAACACTGAGGAAGGTAGACCGAGGGTCTGACTCGGCATAAGGCAGCTTCCTATGTCCTGGAACCACAGATGCCACACCCTCCGCGCCCCTCTTTGACTCTCGGCCGACAATTGGGCCAGACGGTGCTGCCCAACGAGCCCCATTGGGCCCAGAGGCACCCAGGGGCTGACTCTGCTCTCAGACAGGAAATGGCTCCCTGTCCCCAAAGGACTCACAATCTAAAAAAGAAACATAAGAGAGACACCAGCAGCAGCCACTCAAGGAATGCTGTGTGCTTAGGGTTAGGGTTAGGGTCCAAGAGTGGCCCCCTCCAGTGGAAGGCTCTTCAGGGAGAGACCCCTCTCAGCCCAGGACCCTGGAGACTCCCAGCAGACAAGACCAGGGCCGGACTGGGGGCACTGAGAGGGTGGTGGAATATATGTGGGGAGGGGGCAGGTTTTAAGCAGAATGGGTAATTAAGGGTGGGAGTTGGGGTGCAGGGGTGGGGCGGGGCGCACCAGGTGGGGTGGGGTGCAGCAGGTGGGGTGGGGCAGGTGGGGCGCACCGGGAATATGCCCTGTTGCCCTAAGGGCAGTCTGAGCCTCCTTCTCACGACCAATCGGAAGGAGAGGAGGTGGGGCTCTCCGGACAGGGAGAGGGGGAAAGGGGAGCACGGGGAGAGCCCAGTGAGTGCAGGAGGGTGCACCAGGCGAGAAAATGCCTTGCTGCTCGGTGAGCCAGTCCGAGCCTGGACAAGACTGGAGGGGTCTAGATGGACCCCGCAGAGCTTCAGGACTGGAGGAGAGAGGGCCAGCTCTCGCGCTAGCCACGCGTTCAGGGAGTCCCCAGCTTTCAGCCCTGGCGGCTGGGCCTCAGTTTCCCTCTGGCTCATCCTCAGGTCCTGCGTGCCAGGATCCGGTGCTTGCTCCCCCGCTTTGACGCTCCGTGGGAGAAACGCGATGTAGCAGTCTGGGGGTTGCTGGGGCGGGGAGGAGGGGTGCTCCTGGGGGGTGCTCCTGGGGGCTCCGGAGAGCCCGCGCAAGGCTGGCTGACCCCGGGCTCTGCACAGGGCGAGTTGACGCGAGCCGCTGCTGGCGCGTATTGTAAAAATCGGATGCGCCCGCCGGGCGGGGGGGCTGCCTCCAGCCGGCTCTCCTTCCTTTGCCACAGCAGGCGTGCCTGCCCAGGAAGGGGACATTTAGTAAGCAGCTCTCCAAGGAGGTGGCGGCGGGGGCGGCGTCCGGGGTCGGAGAGCCTCCTCGGGTCCCTCCCGCGCGGAGAGGCGCGGCGCCACCAGCTCCCTCCCAGCCCGCCCGCCGCCGCTCGCTCTTTGCTTCGTCCGGCTGCCTCCACCCGGCCATCCCCGCCTCCTCCTCCTCTTGCCCAGGCTGTGTGGAGGGAGGAGGGAGCCAGCCAGGCTGTGTCGTCAGCGAGCGCGGGGAGGGCCTGGCGGGGCTTCACGCGGATAAAAGCCAGCCGGGGGCAGGGAGAGGAGGAGGAGGAGGCGGAGGCGGAGGCGGAGGCGGGCAGCGCGATTGCGATTGCGGCGCCGTTGTCGTCCAGGGCGAGCTTCGGGGCGCCGGCCGGAGCCGGACCCTTAATCCGCCTGCTGCCGGAGGAGCCTCGCGCCAAGGAGCTGCCGCCGGAGACGGACCCGCGGACAGGCTGCCTTTGTTTGGCTGGAGGCGCTTTTCCGAGGGGCGGCAGCAGCAGCAGCAGCAGCCCCAGAAGCGCCCTGCTCGCCCCGCACTGCTGCTGCTGCTGCTTCTCCTCCCGCTGCCCGCCTGGATGCTCCTGGCTCCGAGGGCCACGCGAGGTTGCGGCGCGGAGGCGGCCGGGCGCTGGCGGCCCAGGAAGGAGGAGACCACGGGCTGGGCAGCTGCGGCGGCCGCCGAGGCATGAGAGGCGCCTGCTAGGCGAGCGCTTCCCGGGCATCGTCGTGCTGCAGCCCGGCCGGGCGCCGCTGTTTTCCTCGCCCGCTTTGGAGCAGCAGCCGGCAAGGTGGGAGCTGAAGGATGCGAGCTGCCGTTTGGCGCAGTGTCTCGTGCGTGTGTGTTGAGTGTGTGTGTGTGAGTGTGTGCGCGCCTGCACAGGGCGCGGGGCCAGAGAGACCCCGATCCGATCCAGATGGAATTCGGATCGGGGAGGGTGGCGCCGCGGTTAGTCGCGGTCGCGCCGCTTCCCAAGCAGCTGGGGTGGGAAGCGGCCTCGCCACCGGAATGAACAAGCCTCTTCCCCAGCCTGACTGGGGCGTCAGTCCCGCCGTGGAACTGACCTGGGACTCCCTTCGGAGCTGGCGACCATAGGCGGTGCGTGCTCGATGACCCTTTCAAAGCCACGAGGGGAGCTTGCGGGAGGGGGCAGATTGGGGCCGCCTGTCGGGGATCTGGACTGGAGAGAGAAACTCGGCAGGAGGAGGACTCGGGCGGGGGGCCGACAGGCTGCCCAGCTGGGAAGCCGGCTGCTTGTTGCCAGCCAGCGCCCCCTCTCCGCTGCCGTTCTCTGGACCCACCCCAGCCCCACCGACGACGACGTCCTCTCTTTTTTTTGGCTGGCCAAAGGACAGGCTCCTCCGGAGCAAGATTCTACACTTATGCAAGCAAAAGGCCCCGCTTGCCTGATCCTCCTGGCATAGGGGGGAAGCCACGTGTGGCCGCCATTCCTACGTGCAGACGTGTTCGTGGAGCGGAGGGTGTTATAAGGTGCCAGGAGGGAATGAAAGGAACGTGAGCCCCCTCCCCTGCACGCCACTGTGCAGATGCTCCCAGTCATGGAAGGAAGGAGCATGAAACTCTTGTGAGAAGGATCGGCACGTGGCTTGTCCATTGTGCCTGCACCAGGAGGAGGCTGTGACTACCAGGGTGGAAGTGGGGGCCAAGCTAGGCACTGCTTGCCCCCTCTCGAGCTGCCTCCAAAGGCTAGTCTTGCAGATCCTTGAAACGGAAAGGAGCATGTCAGCCGGGCCATCATGGGAGCAGGGTAGGGTGTAGCCTCACTCCAAGGAGCCACCGGGAGAGGGGCAAAGACGGCCCCTTCTCCCCTAGCTACATTCTTGAATGGGAGAGATGCTTCTCATGGGGAGGCGAGCTGGTCTTGTGGTAGCAAGCATGAATTCTCCCCTTAGCTAAGCAGGGTCTGCCCTGGTGGCATATGAATGGGAGGCTTGATGTGTGAGCACTGTAAGAGATTCCTCTTAGGATGGAACCACTCTGGGAAGAGCAGAAGGCTTCAAGTTCCCTCCCTGGCAGCATCTCCAAGATAAGGCTGAGAGAGACTCCTGCCTGCAACCTTGGAGAAGCCACTGCCAGTCTGTGTAGACAGTCCTGAGCTAGATGGACCAATGGGCTGACCTAGTATATGGCAGCATCCTATGTCCCTCTGGTTAGAGACAGCCCTGCAAATGTGAGGCCACCAAGGAAGGGGTGGAGGGCTCTTTCCTTCACAGTTGGCCTGGGAGGACCAGTTGCAAGAGCTGTCTCTAACACCCTGGCAGACTAGCAGCCTCTGTCACTGGGCTAAGGAATGGCTCCCTGTCCCTCAAACTCTTAAAAGCCCACGACTGGTCAGAAGAGCCTGCCGCCTTGATTTCAGAGCCAAGGAGGAGAGTCTGATGGTGCAGCAGTGGCATTTCTCCAAGGAATGCCTCCCTGGGAATGGAAATAAAGGCCCGCCTATGCCGCCCCCTCTTCTGTGAACTAGGCACAGGGCTAAAGAAGAATGAGGGCGACTGTGGGTTGAGCTGGGATGAAAATGATGACTTCTGGAAGTCATTCGCATTCCTGGAGCAGACTCTCCCACTTCCTGTGTGTGAACCCGTCTGAACAGCTGGTCTCCTCTTTCCCTCTTTCATCATCTTTTATTGGAATGGCTTGAGACAGACAATCCAAAGGCCAGGGCTGGGTCCAAAGTGCTCTTTTAGGCGCCAAGTGGTGGTGGGCAGAGGGTTCCCCCCTCCTGTGTTTCCTTGGGAGAACAGACACACACCCCACCACCATGTTGCAAGCTGGATGTGCATTCTTTTCAAGACCAAACTTGGCACATGTCAGCCATTGTATTTGTTCACGTTTCACTCAGGCTGAAAATCTGTTTTCCTTCTATGAAAGGAAATATGGTGCGTTAGGGCTGGCTTGGCATCTTGAACTTGGAATACTTTTTGCATGTGGTGTTGCTAGATACCTAAAAGATTGGGGGCCCTGGTCCACAGCCCCCCCCATAATTAAATTCAATCATTCCTCCCCCCCCACTGCTGCACTTTCTTTCTGGAAGAAGTCATGGAGGAGAAAGGGGGCAGCTGGGATTCGGTGACCCATTTGCGGGGGGGCGGGGCGGCCTGTGCCCCATGGGGCACCTGACTCATGAATCTGTAACACTATTTATTTCTGCCATGCATAAGCAAATGTGCACAGATTGGTTTCCTCTAATCCTAGAAGTAGTTTTTAAATTGTGAAGGCAACTGAAATGGCCAGTGCCCTCCATGCCGGCAGTCCAGACTTGAAGAGGGTGATGGGTTTGCCTGCCCCTAAATCCAGCCCTCGGCTAGGAGAGCAAAGCGGCCTTCATTGTCCCCCTGGGCTTGAAGTGCATTTTGCCCAGCTGAGCTGCAATATTGGAAGTGAACGATTTGGGGAGGAAAGGAAGTAAAAGGAGCGCAGAGCCGGGGGGAGCATTGGGTTCCCCTTCCCTGAAGGCTTCTGGGAAAAGAGACCCCGAGGACTCCTGGCTATATCTGTGCCTAGGGCAGCCATGAGCATCAACTGGCCCTCCGTTTCCAAAGCAGTTTGCCATCTGGCCTGGAGTGGCATGCCAGCAGGAGAGGGAACTTTTCATGGCATCCAGCACAGGCAGAGCCACCCTTGTGTGAACGGGTTCAAAGAACCCGGGCCACCGCGCTTCAGGGGCTGTGCCTTGTGCCCCAGCCATGCCCCTGCACCTGACATCAGCCATGCCCCTGCACCTGGCATCAGGTGCAGGGGCATTATTTTGCTTGCAAACAGGGGCACGCGGCCCCATTTACGAGCAAAATCCGGCCAGTGCCGCATTCACAGCACAGCCAGAGTGGCTCTCCCTGGCTATGGGGGAGAACATAAGATTAGCCTTGCTGGATCAGGCCCAAGAAGGCCCATCTAGTCCATTATCCTGTTTCACACAGTGGCCAACCAGTTGCCACTGGAAGCCATAGGCAAGAGGTGAAGGCATGCCCTCTCTCCTGCTCTTACTCCCCGCAACTGGTACTCAGAGACATCCTGCCTTTGAGGCTGGAGGTGGCCTTTAGCCCTCCCAACTAGTAGCCATTGATAGACCTCTCCTCCATGAAGTTATCCAAACACCAAAAAGCAAAGTTTTGAGCAATGCATAAGATAAGAGAAGTCCTCCCTCCCAGCCCTGTAAGCACTCCAAAGTCCAAACTATTGGTTGATTAGTGCTTTCCCATCAAAGTTCTCAAAGTGGCTCCTAACCTGTACTACCTAGAACTGCAAGAGTCCAAAACAATCCAGTTATCCTATTAATTAATTAATTAATTAATACACTCCCCCACACTCCATAAAAGCAAGAGGCAAGGTATCATATCATTTGCCTCAAACCAACAGCTAGCTCTCAAGACCTAATCTTGAAAGGCCTAGTAGAAATGGGGGGGGGAAAATTAGGGCTGCTGTCAGTCACACAAAGAAGCCATAAGGGCAAGGGAGGTTCTCCTGTGCTTGACCAGATCAATAGTGGTGTGATCTTCTTCACCAGTGGCACACAGGCTGCTTTCCTATCCTCGGGGTCATCCATGCAGCAGCCGGAAGACATTTCTGCTCTTAAAAGCTGCCCGGAGGCAGATTTGCTCAGCAGAGGAGTCCAAAGCTCATGTTCTTCACCAAGCATCACCCCGGCTGGCCACAGCTGTGCTGCCCTCTGCTGTAGGCTCAGCTGGGATTATTCTGGCTGGCGAGCTTGTGCCTGGAGCCAGGAATTTGCAGTGGGCAGCATTTTTCTTGAATGGAAGCACATTCCTGGTCACTCTGTTGGCTCTGCAGAGGCCAGCTGGGGGACTGTGTGTGTATATGTGTGGGCAGGAAGGGTGGCTTGCACAGAGCCAGGCTGCGAAGCCGGTGCCTAGGATACAAGGGGATGGGAGAGAGCACACAGCCACCCCGTTGTTGTCTGCCTTGCAATGCAGGGACTCCTCTGGCTCACACACCCTCAGCCCTAGAATTGGGAGGTATGGAGGAGCCCAGGAGCAAGACCCTGGGAGGAGACGAAGACGGGCTCCAAAATCCCACAGCCACCAATTCTGAGGATGCTCCATGAGAGGAATGCATTGCTCAGATGGGGTGGCCGCATTCGTCTGCTACAGCAAACGCAAAACCAAGTCTCATAGCACCTGAAAGGACCAATTGTCACAGAAGCTTTTGTTTGTTGTATCCGATGAAGTGGAACATAGGGAGCTGCCTTCTACTGAGTCAGACCCTTGGTCCATCTAGCTCAGTATTGTCTACACAGACTGGCAGCGGCTTCTCCAGGGTTGCAGGCAGGAATCTCTCTCAGCCCTGTCTTGGAGTTGCTGCAAGGGAGGAACTGGGAACCTTCTGCTCTTCCCAGAGTGGCTCCATCCCTCAAGGGGAATCTCTTACAGTGCTCACACTTCTAGTCTCCCATTCATATGCAACCAGGGTGGACCCTGCTTAGCTAAGGGGACTAGTCATGCTTGCTACCACAAGACCAGCTCTCTTCACAGCTTCTGTGAGATGGTGGCAATAACTGTGTCTAAGATGCCACAAGGCTCTTGGTTTCAGGTGAATCTTACTTGGTTACCCGGAGGGATCCGCTTCCGATCTCTCAGCGTGTAACACAGAGGTGTCTTGGAAGCCTGCATGGCCTGTGGGTAGGCGGGCTGCATGTCTGGTGAGCCTAATGCCTTGGCCACTCTCTCTTTTGCAGGGGTGCAGGAGAAGGGGGCTCATGATGGCCCTGGCAGACCATGCGAGCTGTGCCAAACCCGGCGAGGACGTGGTTTTCCCCGAGATTGTGGAGCTCAACGTGGGTGGGCAGGTCTACATCACCCGCCACAACACTCTGGTCAGCGTCCCTGGCTCCTTGCTCTGGGAGATGTTCACTCAAAAGAGCACCCACTCCTTGGCTCGGGACAGCAAGGGCAGGTTCTTTGTGGACCGCGATGGCTTCCTCTTCCGCTACATCTTGGACTTCATGAGGGACCAGCAGCTGGTGCTTCCCGAGCACTTCCCGGAGCGGGGCCGCTTGCAGCGAGAAGCCGAGTACTTCAAGCTGCCTGAGCTGGTCAAGAGCCTGGCCCCCAAGATCAGCAAGCAGAACTCCATCGGGGAGGAGCCCTGCCAGAGCGACCCAGAGGAGCTCTCTCCTAGCATGGACACGGCCCGCAACCTGGCTGCTGCCAGCGCCGCCCTCGCGGGCACCCCAGGAGGCTCCCTCCCAGCCAGCGCGGGGGGCGGCGCTGGGCCCGAGCTCCGCAGGTCCGGCTTCATCACCATCGGCTACCGCGGCTCCTACACTCTGGGCAGAGACAGCCAGACGGACGCTAAGTTCCGCAGGGTGGCGAGGATCATGGTGTGCGGCAAGACCTCCCTGGCCAAGGAAGTCTTTGGGGAGACGCTGAACGAGAGCAGGGACCCCGACCGGCCGCCGGAGCGCTACACCTCCAGGTACTACCTCAAGTTCACCTTCCTGGAGCAGGCCTTTGACAAACTGGCCGATTCCGGCTTCCACATGGTGGCCTGCAACTCCACGGGGACCTGCGCGTTTGCCCACGAGCAGACGGACGACAAGATCTGGACCTCTTACACCGAATATGTTTTCTACCGTGAGTGACGCTTAAACCAAAACCAAACCACACCCAAAGCCGACGGCCCCTTGACCCTCGATCCTCCTTGTGCTGTTGGTCCTTTAGAACATAGAAACTGCCCAGTCCTGGCACCTTCCCTCCCTTTCCAAATGGACCCCCCTCTGGCTCCTCCCTGCGCCGACACCTGAGTAAGGTGGCCCTTCTGTCCAGCAGTAGCCAACCGTAGCGTGCAACTTTCCCTGGACCGTGGACATGGATGCTGCTGTGTGTGGGGACGATGCTGAACTTGTGTCTGGGGGCAGGGCAGGGTGGTGGGTGGGGTGGGGGGTGCAATTTGCCAGTATTAACCTGCAATGCAACATTACGTGGAGAACGAGGGGGTCGGGTAGCTTACCATGCGAAGGGCTCCATGCCTCTTGCTCTGCCTCTGCGGCAGGAAGATGCTTAGATGTGCCGTGCGCTAAGGGCGTTTGGTGGAAGGGTTGCCGTGTGGCGGAGGGGGGCTGAGAAGGGCAAAGGACCCCCCCTCCCTGCCACAGACATGGTAGCCATAGCCTATGTAAGCAGCTCTGTGTTTAGACTGCCAGTGAGGCAGCCTCAAGGTGAGTAGGCAAGCAACCATCTCATCCCACCACTTCTATGCACCATTGGACCCAGCCCATTTCCATCCAGTGGCTCTGGATGTAGAGCGGAGATCTGGGTGCCCAGTTCTCCACCAGACAGCTAAAATATGGGGGGGGGAGGGATGATTTGGAGGAGAGAACTGATGAGAGAGGGAGGGGTGCTCAAACCCACACCTCTGGCCACTTTTCTAGAAGCTGAGAAACGCATGTCCGGTAAGCCCAGCTAAAGAAAGCAGCTAGGGATGAAGTGGTGCAGGGAAGAAGTGTGATTTGGTGGTGGTGGTGGTGGTGGTGGTGGGGTGTTCCTAAGCAGCCCCCATCCCACTGCTTCTTCCCTCCCAAATACACTCTTAGATGATCAGTGCAGATCAGACCTGCTGATTGGGCTGCAGTGTGCGTGTGGCCATTCAGTTCTGCATCCTCCTCCCTGCAGTGGCCAAGAGGATACTCTGGGGAGCCCACAACCAGGTCTGGAAACCGGTGGTCTCTCTCACAGTTGCTCCGTCCCGGCTGGGTTGCAGGGGCATAGTGCCTCTGGATCCGGCAGCTCTCTATAGCCATCATGGATTATAGCCAATAAGAGGTCTGGATTCCCAGGCCTAGGGTCTCCCATCAAAGGTCTAGTTCAGCTCGGACCCTGGGCAGCATCCGGACAAAGCTGGTTATGATGAAGGGTGGGAATGAGGTTAGTCATGAGAAACCTTTCTCATTCACTTCAATGGAGTTTAGTTAAGACTAATCTCTGGATGTGGCCCTCCATCTTCATGTTCAGGTTGATGGAAAGAGGGGTCTGTGGGTGTGCTTTGATGTGCACTCACAGCTCACTCCCACCTTGCCCCCCCCCAAACTCTGTACATGCCCCTGGGGTGGGGTGGGGTGGGGTGGGAACAGAGACTTATCTTGCACAGAAGCTACAATGCTAGATCCTTAGGAACCATTCATACCCAATCTGTCATTTGTCTTTCCTTCACTTAGAGTAGGAAGAAAGGGCCAAAACGTGATAACGGAATATCTTGGCTGATTGCTACAGCTTCTGGTGTGCCCAGAACGATGGCTTTTTATTTATAGGTTCAAAAGCAACAAAAAAAATGGCAAAAGAAGCCAATTTTCTGACTTCCGCGGTAACTTTTTTGAAGAGCCTCTTTCCAAGTGTAGCACTGTGTATATTTCTGGGCCTCAAGCGCTGGCCGGCTCTTGCTTTCGCAGGCTTGGCTGGGAACTCTGTGTAATAAAGGAAAAAAGGATATTTCTCTCTGCCTCCTCGTTAAAGGGTCAAGGAGGATGGAAAGACCTCCCCCATTGCTCTTTCCAACACTGCGGTGCTGGTATTTCTGTTGGGAGCACAATTATGCTGGGGAGGAAAAAGCCATTGAGCCAATTTGCATGCTTCCTTGGCATGCTGACGTTTCCATCTCTCGTGCCATGCTAATCGTCCAAAGGTGCACCCTCACATTCTAAAATGGACCTTGCATAAGGAGGATGCCCTCTCCTCCTTATGCAAGGAGGATGCCCTTATAAGGAGACTCCTCCTTATAAGGAGGATGCCCTCTCTCATAACACTAGAACCTGGGGTCATCCCATGAAACTGGTTGTCAAGAAATGTAGGACTGACAAAAGGAAGTACTTTTTCACACAATCTATAATCAACCTATGGAATTATCTGCCACAAGATGTGGTGATAGCCATCAGCTTGGATGGCTTTAAGAGGAGTGTATATAAATTCATGGAGGACAGGTCTATCAAGGGCTACTAGTCTGAGAGCTATAAGCCACCTCAAAATACCAGTTGCAGGGGAGTAGCAGTAGGAGAGAGGGCATGCCCTCAGCTCTTGCCTGTGGGCTTCCCAGAGGCATCTGCTGGGCCACTGTGTGAAACAGGATGCTGGGCCTTGGGCCTAATCCAGCAGAGCTTTTCTCATGTAAAGGAGGACCAAGCCTGTTTCTGGCAGCAAAGCCTCCAACACTGAATAGTTAAGTGGTTGTGATGTTACAGAATGTCCATAAACATTCCAGCTTCTCAGGGAACTAAGCTATCAGCATCCAAATGTTTACAGCTTAGCTTAGCTGTCTGGCTGAGATTAGAGTCTCACACACACCCTGTGGAGCTGGCTAAGGAATGGAAAGATGAGTAGGAGAAGGTCCTAGAATCTAGGGGACCTAAGGAAGGGGGTGATTTGGAGTTTAAACAATGGTGAGTGAGAAAAAAAGTTATTTCCAAAAATTGTTCCTACCCTACCTTTTGGCTCAGAGGATCTACCATGTGACTTACAAAAAACGTAAATTCAAAAAATACATATGAAAACAATAATCAGTCGGGATGATCAAAAGGCCATTAATCAAATGGGCTGTAAAAAAAAGAAAAGAAAAAAGAAACCTGGCAGTGGCAAAAACAAACCATTTATTTCAGAAACAAAAAAGAACTGTGTTAACCTGACATTTAAAACACAAGAGTGGGGCAGAATGAACTTCCCCAGGGAAAGCGTTGTACAACCTTGGTGCTGAGCAGGCTCCATCCTGGATAACCAGAATGCAGATGGTAGATGCACCCGTTCCCCTTTCTGTGCTCCAAAACCACACCATCCCAAAGCTACTTTTCCTTTTAAAGAAGAAGAAACTATTGAGGATTTGCTTGTACTGTGTAGTTTGTTATCTATCTATCTACCTATCTGTCTGTCTATCTATCTATCTAAGGCATACCCGTCGCTAATCCCATGCATGGCAGCATTCACAAGAGTTCACGAGCAAGCTCCTGGCAGGGGGAGAGGAAAGTGGCAGCGCTGGTGGAGGAATGACAGGGAAACAAAACGGTGGTGGGGGAAGAAAACAGCAGCCGGCAGGCAGATGCGGGGAGAACTAGAGGCGCAGATGCTCTGCACACGGCCCAGCTAGTTATTATTATTATTATTAATTATTATTTTATTATTTTATTAAGTATATTTATATACCGTTTTCCAAGAAAGAAGTTATGGAAGTGGTTTACATAGTAAAGTTATCAGAAATGGTTTCCTGTCCCAAAAAGGTTCACAGTCTAGCAGTAAACAATAAGGGAGATCCCAGCAACAGCCACTGGGACGGATGCTATGTTGGGCTGGATCGGGACTGTTGCTCTCCCTGCTAAATCATAAGAAAGCTGCCACTCTAAAAAGCGCCTCTTTACCCAGTTAGCAGAGATTATTTAGATCTCAGGGACAGTGCATCCAGATACCTGAAGGAAAGGGACAGACCAGTGGACTGAGATGTAGGGGGCATAGGGCCGCCTGGATTAGACCCCACGAGGGGCCCTACCCCTTTAAGAGGCACCCAGAAGGGAGAATTCTGTCTGTCCTGTTTTTGCCATTACTGTGGCACTGGGACCTGGCAAGGGCGGGGAAGCCAGGCCCCTGGAAGAAGGCAAGGGACTAAATCTTATGTACTGATGTGTTTATTTCCAAAAACATTAAGAGAAAATATATTTATTGCAGTCATTGACCAGTATGCATACTGTTTAAAAAAGAGAAAATATCTATTTCACCCTGTTCCATATGAGAAAATGGCGTTTAGAGAAAAATGTAAACACTTTGGATTTTTGCTATGAACTCCCATTTTCTCAAAACCCAAACTGTGTTCCTTTTCTACAAATTCCTATGGGGGTGGCGTGGAAAGAAAGATAGTTGTTTCCGGTAGGAAAACAAAGATTGAGTTTGAAGGAGAGGCAAGGGCTGCCTGCTTGAGTAAGCTCTCTCCTCCCCAAGCAGTGTGTGTCATGAGAATGGCCTCATAGTTTGCTTCCGAGACGTGGTACATAGGATAGGAAGCTGCCATATACTAAGTCAGACCATTGGTCTATTCAGCTCAGTATTGTCTTCACAGATTGGCAGCAGCTTCTCCAAGGTTGCAGGCGGGAGTCTCTCTCTCTCAGCCCTATCTTGGAGATGCCACCAGGGAGGGAACTTGGAACCTAGATGCTCTTCCCAGAGCGGCTCCATCCCCTGAAGGGAATATCTTCCAGTGCTCAGACTTCTAGTCTCCCATTCATATGCAACCAGGGCAGACCCTGCTCAGCTAAGGGGACAAGTCATGCTTGCTACCACAAGACCAGCTCTCCTCTCTAAGACTGGCCCTTTTTACTCTTAAGACTGGCCCTTTTCTATTGTGGGCTGTTGCCTCTGGGCATGCGCCTCTCAAAGAAAGATGGAACAGCTGTGGCAATGGCAGCCCACAGATGTAGGTGCTGCCCTGCTTGTAGCGTTCTGTGCGTGTGCACAGTGGTTTTTTTGAGTTCATAAATGTGACTGTTTTAAGGAAATCACTGGTGGACATAAATGGCAATGTCCCATGACCCCCACCCCCGTAAAGTGTGAGTGAACAAAATGTGACAATCCCAGACTAAACCCCCTGTCTGGAGTGCAGTAAGTATTGTAGGCAAGGAGAACATTCTTGTGCAGCTGGCTGAGCAGAAGGCCATCCTCGCCCTGGGCACAAAGGGCAAACTGCACAGATTGAGTTTCACAGTTTTTCACACCCGGCTCTTGGTTCACATCTCCTGCAGAATGGAGGGGGTGCATTGACATATTGGTCACATCTACCTTAAAGTCCCTGCGAGCTATCAGGGAGCACTTGCACACACAAGTCAGGTTTTTCATTGTGCATTAGAAAGTAGCCTGATTTATATGTGGAGATTTTAAAAATCCACTTTGTGCATTGGCTTTTTTTTGGGGGGGGGGCAACTTTGAACTCTCAGTAAAGCCTCTCCGTGAACCCACAGTAAAGCCTGTTGTCTGGGAAAGTTCCTGGGGAAGTGGCCAAAGATGGGGTCAGGAGAGTGCAAGGTGGCCGGGCATCTCAGGTTCCCTCTGCCCAGGATACTCGCCACCAGGCCCTGGACCCTGTTGCAGGGCTGATGCAGATGACCTTCTGCCCACGATGGCCCACAGCAGCTGCCTTCTCGTGACGGCCAGGACTGCTGCTGACATGATCCCTCCGGGCAGAAGCAGATGGTGGGACGTTTGGGTGGCAGACAAGCAGCAAGGGTGATACCAGCAGGCACTTCTGCTACATAGGTGCTGGGTGAGGAATCCCCCCCCCGTTTTTCTTTCGGTTCTATCCGGACTCTCCTGTCACTCTGTTTCACTGGATGACCTGGGTCTTACTGTTACGGGGGGAGAGAGAGAAAAGCTTCTTTTCTGCCTTGGGATTCTTTTAATGAAAGGCGGTATAAAAATCTAACCATCGATTGATTGATTGATTGATTGATTGATCTCTTTTGCAAGAAGCTCCCGCTCATCTGGCTCTGCTGTATTCCTGCATTTGCTGTATAATAGCACAAAGCTAGAGAGGCAAAGAAAAACACCAGAGTGCGAGGGACTCAGGCTGCAGTTCTCAAAACATTTCTTTCTTTTTTTCATTGGATGGCGGAACAAAAGTATTCCCTGGGCCCTAATTTGGAAGAATTCCTAGCCTGCTTGAAGTCAGCTTGCTGGCGCAACCAGACCCTGGCCTGCTCCTCCAAAGGCCGGAGAGCTGGAGTCTGCCCAGCCAGTTCCCCCAGCAGAGCTGCTGCTGCTGCCGTGGCGGTGGTTGAGATTTGTTCCTGACGTCAAGACTGTGCCAGGGCTCTTTAATCAGCTGGGACTCGTTCCGCTAACCTTGCCTGTGTGATTGATGCCCTACCCTCTCCCAACCCCGGGATGGTTTCTGCAGAAGCGGGAAAGGGGAGCATGCCAGATGGGTGGAAAGGAGAGGCTTTCCTGGAAGCATTTGCTGGAGGTAGAGAAGCTTCTCCCTGCCCCCACTCCATTTAGATTGCCAGCTTTTCTGCCCGGCAGGGATCCTGTGACTTTAAGAGCTGCATGGCAAGTACCATTAAACTGGTGCATCTCTTTGATATCTCTGCACCTCTATATCTTCTAGTGAAGCTACACCTGCAGAATGCCTGCCTCTCGTTGTAATGGCTCTCAAGGTGGCTCATACATAAGTTGCCTCTGGCAGGCTCTAATCTGCCGCGGTCCCAAGGCCATCAAAAGGTTACATAAGAACATAACAGCCCTGCTGGATCAGGCCCAAGGAGGCCCATCTAGTCCAGCATCCTGTTTCACACAGTGGCCCACCAGATGCCACTGGGGAGCCCACAGGCAAGAGGTCTGTGCATGCCCTCTCTCCTGCTGTTGCTCCCCTGCAACTGGTTCACTATCCAAATAGCAAAGGATACCTGAAAAGGCCAGGGGTGGTGTGTGAGGGTTCTTGGTTCCACCTTCTGCAGGTTCTGGGGCCCCACTGAGGACAGGAACATAGGAACCTGCCATATACTGAGTCAGACCATTGGTCCATCTAGCTCAGTATTGTCTACACTATCTGGCAAAGGTTAGTGCAAGGTTGCAGGCAGGAGTCTTTTCCCAGCCCTACCTGGAGATGCTGCCAGGGATTGAAACTGGGACCTTCTGCATGCAAAGCAGATGCTCTTCCATTGAGATATTTCCACTATGGACCCGTCTCAAGGGAAATATCTTACAGCACTCACATGCAGTATCCCATCCAAATGCAAACCAAGGTGGATCCTGCTTAGCAAAGGGGACAATTCATGCTGACAACCACAGGACCAACTCTCCTCCCCTAATACTTTGCACAAAGCTTCCCCACAAATTCTGGCCCTGCACTGGTTGTCGCTGTTAAGGCCACAAGAGGCCTCCTGGGGTAAAAACCCTGGATAGATAGCCCAAAGCATTTGAGGGCAGGGGACAAATTGCACCTGCTACTGATGTAATTTACCATCAGTTGAAACATTTGGACTCTGCCTTTCTGTTAAAAAAATTCCCAAGGTGGCATATAAAACAGAATAAACAAACACAAGTTAAATCAACACACATTAAAGACACAAAACAAGCAAACAGAGAAATACAGTGCCTCTGTATCTAATTAATACTCTAATTAACTCCTTATCCACATGTTATGTTCAACACACATATAATCTGTGTATAGTGTGTGCTGAATTACTGTCTATTTGTGTAGTCTATTTGTGTGCTGAATTATTGCTAGTCAGAAACCAATCTTTAAGAAGATAATTCCTCAACCGAAGTGAATTTGTATTCCTGTTGCTGAGTGAGCGTGCATTGCTGGTGACCAGTTCAGTTCAAGCACCAGGAGATGTACAGATCTGTATTCACACATTACGTTCAACATACATACAACAGTACACTTCCTATCTGTATCCTGCATTTGAGGGAGCCTGTACCTAGTGTTATGTCATTCACATAACACATAAGATTATGTGAAAAACACATACATGTGTACAGACAGCAGAACACACATACAACATGCTTTCTGAATAAGGCAAACCTTTGTGTAAAACTGCATTGTACTCCCCCAGGACTGCAGGGCTACACAGACACCCATGGAACTAATTCAAACAGGAGGAGGAAAGAAGGGAGATGAGAGAGGGAGACTGCAGCCACCAGCCATCTGGGAGTGCATGAAATCCCTCCTTAGGCAGAAATTTAAAGGAGGGTTGCACAAGCCCACATTCGAATGCCTTCCATTCTTCCTCCTCCTCTTCCTCCCCTCCTCCTCTTCTTTCCTCTACTACCCCCTCCTCTTCCACTCCTCCTTTCCTCCTCCTGCTCCTCCCCTCCTTCTCCTCTTCCTCTCCTCCTTCCCTCTCCTTCTCCTTCTCCTCCCCTCCTCTTCCTTCTACTCCTCCTTCCATCCTCTCCTCCCTCTCCCCTCTTCCTCCCCTCCTTTCCCTCCTTCCCCGCTCCCTCTCTTCCTCCTCCCCTCTTCCTCCTCCACTCCTTCTTCCATCCTCTCCTCCCCTCGTCCTCACTTTCCTGCTCCTGCTCTCCTCCTCCCCCCCCTCATTCTGCTACTCCCCTCCTCCTCTTTCTGCTCCTCTTCCTCTCCTCCTTCTCTCCCCTTTTCTCACCTTCCCTTTCTTCCTCCCCTCCTCCTCCTCTCCCCTTCTCCTGATCTTCCCCCCTCAATTCCTCTTCCTCTCCTCCTTCCCTCCCTATCTCTTCTCCCCCACCCCTCTTCTCCCCTCCCCCTCCCACCTCCTCCTCTTCCACTCCTTCTGCTCCTCCCCTCCCCTCCCCCCTTTCCTTCCTATTCCTCCCCTCCTTCCCTCCACTCCCCCTCCTGCTCCTCCCCTCCTCCTCCTCCTCCCCCCCTCCTCTCTTCCTCCCCTCCTCTCTTCTACTCCTCCCTTCCTCGTTCTCTCCTGCTCTTCCTGTTTCTGCTCCTCCCCAGAGGTGCACCTAGGTAATTTTGGAGCCTGGACCAAAAGGCCTTTGGAGCCCCCCTCCCCCAAATTAAGCATCACCCCCCCTACACACACACACCCACACCCCGTGACACACAAAGTATTTTTAACATGTAGGTTCTTGAGGGCACAAACAGCAACTGAATTCACAAGAATATTTTTGTTGTTATATCTGGTAGGTTCTTTAGCTTTTTTATAATTTTCTGTTTTTAGCTTTTAAATTAACTTTTAATTTGAACCTAATAATGATTGTGGTTTTTAATCTGACAATTTTTTTTGTTTAATTAAGTTAATTTTATCACTTTTATTGTATCTTGTATCTATCTTATTGTTGTGACCTGCCCTAGCAGTAGTGCACTGGAGGGGCGGGGTATAAATATTTTTAACAACCACCACCACCACCACCAGCAGTCAGTAACACCTGTTTGACTGTGCAAGCAAGAAATAATAATTAAATATAAAACAGCTATATTTATGCAAATATGCATTCGCAGAAACATTTCAACATGCAACATATTCCCATCCCACCTCTTTCTATCCCCATTCTCCCCTCTGTCTCTAAAGCAGAGGTCACGCTTGGGTGCCCGGCGCAGTGACCACACCACTCGGGACAGATTAAAGAGGATTTGGGGGCCCCCAGAGTAGATTTGATGGCACACTTTACCTTTAGGGGGTGTGGAGGCCCAGGACTTCGGCCCAGAAGTCCAGGGGTAAGAGTACCCTCAGCTCCTCCCCTGCCCTCCATCTGGAGTGAAAGGGGCCTGAGAATCTTCTTCTGCATTCAGAAGGCAGCTGCATTCCTGCCTAACAGATGCTGCAGTGCTTCCCACTGCAAGAAGGCGGCTGCATTCCCCGTGCAGAGAGCTGGATGGCTTTCCATGAATTCTGCAGCAGCCTAGAAAGCAATGGTGTTTCCGTCACATGCTCGCAGCTGCTTCAAAATGTGATAAGCCCCCTACTCTCTGGATGTCAAGAACAGCCCACAAGCCAGATCAAGTACATGGGATGGCAGCAGCACCTCACCTGGGCTTTATCTGCCTGCCAAAATGGCAGCTTGAGTGTGGGGCGACAGGCCTGTCTTGTGACCTCCACAGGAATCTGGAATGAGATCATTTGAGTGGTGCGGGAGGTCTTCTGTTTCAGTGGATCAACCTCCTTGTTTTTGACTATCCTAGTTCCACAGAACAAGCAGCTCCCCAAATGACCCTTCCTTGAAAATGCTGATTTGGCTACTTAAAGAGGAAGTCGAAGGTCTGAGCTCATTTGAACTAGTCCAGTGTATAGCAGTTCTCAGGGCATGAGGAGAGCAGCTCCTTTCCCCCTTCTAAGCTCATGCAATGCAGCCTCTTTAACTGGAGGGTTTGCTTCAAATAGCAGGCTTTATGGCGAGGCTTTTCTGAAAGTTCGAAGTTGCCCAAAAAACCCAATGCAAAAAGTGGATTTTTTAACCCTGAATATACATTGGGCAACACTCTAACACAATATGTGAACATACACACTCCTTTCTGGAGGAGATGTGAGCTAAAAGCCCTGTGTGGAAAATGCCTTGGAGTTTGCTCCAAAGCATCATCCCCAATTATTATTTGTTTGTTTGTTTGTTTAACATATTTTTATACCGCCCAAAACCTATGTCTCTGGGCAGTTTACAACAAAACAAAATAAATGACAACAGACAAAATCAAAACATTAGTTAAAATAAATGACAGCAAAGAAGTTAAAACATTACAATTTAAAATTTTAAAACAATGTTTTAAAACAATGTTAAAACTGTTAGAACAGTATTTCATTAAAAGCCTGGGTGAACAGATGCGTCTTTAAATTTTTTTTTTTAATTGTCAAAGATGGGAGGCAGGGGGTGCATGGGAGTGCATTTCAGCAGGGAGCACATTCCAAAGCTTCGGAGCAGCAGCAGAGAAGGCCGGTCCCCAATTAGCCACCAGATGAGCTGGTGGCAAATGCAGATGGAGGCAAATGCAGACCAAATGCAGACGGATGAGCTGGTGGCAAATGCTGGTGGTAAATGCAGGCAGACAATGCAGACAGTCCTTTCCAGATGATCTCAATGGGCTATGGGATTCATGACAAAGAAGACGTTCTCTTAAGCATCTTAAGCATCAAAGCATCATCTGCTTTGCAGTCAAAAGGGTCCCAATCCAATCCCTGGCAGCATCTCCAGATAAAGGTAAAGTGTGCCGTCAACTTCATGTTGATTTCGACTCCTGGCACCCACAGAGCCCTGTGGTTGTCTTTGGTAGAATACAGGAGGAGTTTACTATTGCCATCTCCCGCGCAGTATGAGATGATGCCTTTCAGCATCTTTCTATATTGCTGCTTCCCGATATAGGAGTCTCCCATAGTCTGGGAAACATACCAGCGGGGATTCGAACTGGCAACTTTCTGCTTGTTAGTCAAGCATTTCCCTGCAGAAAGGACTGGGAAAACTCTTGTCTGAAGCCTTGGAGAACCCACTGCCTGTCAGTGTAGACAGCATTGGGTTAGCTGGACCACTGGTTTGACTCGATAGAAGACAGCTTCCTATGAAGTTCTTATGCATGAGTGCAAATAATGATTCGGTTCCCAATGTCCTTGGTGTGGCGATCCTCCACGGATCCTGATTCCTATGCCCAAGCCAGTTTAGGGGTGCTGGATCCCCTGAGTTATGGCTTGCAGGACGCAAGATGTGGCTTCGTTCCATCTCTGAGCATGTCTGGTCTTCATCAGGGCTTCCCATCATGCAAAGCAGCCGCTGCACAGAACTGGTTGTTAGCACTGGGACAGCTCTGACAGTTGCAATTAATGGGCCGAGCCAGTCTGTTCCTGCTCCTTGTGAGGTGAGGTTTGTGTCCGATGATTCCAAAGTAAACCTCCAAGACCTCTGCTTTGCGTCAAAGCAACTGGGCCCCTCAGGGTCAACCAGAGTTCACCTGTTGCCTGTGATTCACTCGCCTCTCATATGTCCCAGACAACAAACACACAGCCGAGCGGAAACTTGTTTGTGTTGGCCCTGCCTGGACTTTCTGCTGGTGTCCTTCGGCTCGGACTGGGAAAGCACAAGACCTGTCTTGTTGAAAAGGCTGCTTTCACCATCTGCCCTGCCCCCGCCCCCCAAGAGGCTTTGGTGTGGAGATGCCTGGAAATGGATGGGGAATTCAGCCAGAGAGTCTCTGTTTATCCAAAACCATTCTGTGTGGCTTGAGCTGATCTGCCTCCGGAGCTTCCACTGCAGACAAAAACTTGTAACTGCAGACCAGGGAGGAGATAAATGGTTCTTTGTTGGGAGGCCCGGTTGAGGCTCTGCTACCAGCAGGAGTGGAGCTGCTCTGCCTTTCTGTCTTGGAATAATCTGACACACAGACACTTCAGAATAAGCAGAACAATCTGACTTTAAGCCGAGGCAAGGCATTGGGATGAGCTGTTGAAAGCAATAGCAGATACAAAATAGGTGTGAATAAAATCACAGGGTATGAAGATTTGCAAATGAACTGTGGTTACCAACACTTTAAAAGACATCCAAAGAAGACAAATCGGAAGAGCATGCAGCCTACAGTCTTTTAACCTTCTCTAGCTTTTGAGCACAAGGGTCCAGGGGCGTATCTAGGGTGGGGCAGGCAGGGCACATGCCCCGGGCGCCACTTGAAGGGGGGTGCCATTTAAAAAAAAAAAAGGCTGCCGAAAACAAAATGGCCACCGTGCATGCTCAAATGGCTCTGTGAAGCCCTAGGCCATGCCAGGCCTTGCAGAAGCCATTTGAGCATACACAGTGGCCATTTTGTTTTCAGCAGCCATTTTTTAAAACAAAAATTATTTTTAAAAATGGCCACCGCACATGCTCAAATGGTCCCTACGAGGCCCTAGCGGTCATCAGGGGGAGAGGGAACCTTTGCAGACCCCCCATGGCCCTTAGGAAGCCCCCTGAAGGGGCTAAAGGTAAGAAAATTAAAAATATATATATAATACAAGTCACTGTACACATATCTAGTTTGGCACTATGTACAGAGAATCAGGGCGTGCGAATACTGAGCTGAAGCTTATGAGCTAGGATTATATTCATTTGCTCTTACGTTGCTTCTTGTGATAAGTGAGTTAAATGTGATGTCTTAATAATATTAATGGTGAGTTTATCTTTGAATCAGTGTGAAATCCTTACTATTAAGGCCCACTGGGAGTTTCTTGCTTCCCTTCTCTCATTTTAGCTGTCTTTCTGAAATACTAGAATATATTCCAAGCAGTGACATAGTTTACTCAGCATATCCTTTACTATGCATATCCTGGGAAAAGTCAAATTCTCCATATATTTTTAAAACTTATGTAATAGTGATGCTACAATGCATAGTAGAGAATTAGACAGGCACTTCAGTTTAGTTTTCCAAGTACACCTCCACATAGTATTTGGGTATTTCATGAGCCCCAGCATTCTGAAATTTGTAATTTTCAACATTTTTTGGTCTGGCTACGTCCACTCTTCTAAGTAGTTTTTGAAATATTAAAAGATTAATGAGCTTGACTTGTATTTTTCAGCTGATATTATGGTAAAGTTATCTGAAAGATGGGTGTCAGATGTTTGGACAGGGGGCGCAATTTCAATGGTTGTCCTAGGCGCTATTTTCCCTAGATACGCCTCTGCAAGGGTCAATAGCTTCATTTTATGGAAATTATTTTCCCTGCTCCTTGCTATTGGCTGAGCTGCTGTGATGTCATGCAGTGGTGCCATTAGGAGCAGAGCTCCCCAGCAAATCTTCAATGAATATGAAAGAAGCCCATTAAATGACAATTGCCAGGTGCCTGTTGCCTGCAAGCAGTTTGCAGAGGTGCTTGCTGTTGTCCCACTTGCATCTTAGAGGCACTAACTGTTTTCTTTGACTTTATCACCTCCTTAAGGGTCAACAGTAGCCTTGAGTTATGAATGAGGCAAGTCTTACAAAGTGTATTGCATTTAACACTGGCTGGTCTTGTGTGTGAGGGTTAGTTACTATTCTTCACAGTTTCTTGTTTTTAAAAACCCTCTCTTTTCATAATTTTATCATGCCATATATTTAAGACGAGCTCAGTACTTTGAGCTCACTGCCTTTTTAGAGATGTGAAAGATGGCTCAAGAAAACTACCAGGTAAGGCACATGTCTTACCTTGAACTGGTAGATATGCAAGTCAGATTTGCTTCATATCCACATTGCATGCACCAAGGAAACTCATATGTGACTATTCAGGAGCCAAGAAGGGAAGGTGTCTTCATGGGAAGGTGAAGCTGAGTTGCGGTTTGTACCCTCAATAATCTACGTGTTAAATATACTGTGTGTGTTACGGTGTGTATGTGTAGGGGAATAATACTTACCTTGTTGGGAGTGGGGGCGCCAAAAGGTCCAGATTCCAAAATTACCTAGGTGCACCTCTACTGATAATGGTGGGGAATATACTGCGAAAGATATTGAGCAATATTTAAAAGAACAAGGAATTAAACATGAGAGAACAATACCTTATACTCCAGTGGAAAAGGGAGTGGCAGAGAAAAAGAACAGAACTTTCATTGAAAAGTCTAGAAGTATGCTTTTTGACACAAGTCTGGAAAACAAATACTGGGGAGAAACTGTAATGACTACAACTCATTTGCAGAATAGACTTCCAACTAAAACTAAAGGACTAACAACATTTGAACTGTGGAATGGGACAAAACCTAACTTAAGTATTTTAGGATATTTGGATGCAAAGTATATGCATATATTCTGAAAGAATTAAGAGGAAAATTAGATTGAAGAAGTGAAGAAGGAATATTCATATGTTATGCACTGAAGAGCAAAAGCTAAAGATGACGACAAATATTTATATACCGCTTTTCAACAAAAGGTTCCAAAATGGTTTACATAGATAGATAGATAGATAGATAGATAGATAGATAGATAGATAGATAGAATACTTGATCCTATCACAGAAATTGTTAAATTGTGCAGTGTTGCATATTTTGATGAAAAGGCAAAAGTCAAATGCCAATGAGATGTCTGACTGTGATCTGGATTTTCCTGTAAGTAAAGAGGCTGAACAGCAACCACAGCAGCAAAATGAATACGTAATTATAGACTATAGTATAAAAGAGAGACTCAATTGAGAAAGGGAGATTGACAGAATCAGAGGGATCCAATTGAGAAGGGGAGATTGAGACAGAACCAGAAAGATCCAATCAAGAAGGGGAGATTGAGATGGAACAAGAGACGCTCAGGCAGAATTAATAAAGGGATTCCACCTAAAAGATTGTCACTAGCAGCGAGAGAAGAAGGAATTAAACAAACAAACAAACAAACAAACAAACAAACAAACCCAGATTCAGAGACAGATAAATTGCTGCAACCAGGAAAAAGAAAAGATTGTATCACACCATAAAACAAAATATAGGACTTTTAATTCAAGAATGAGACAACGAGAAGGGAAATGTTGAGATTTTTCCATAGACATTGTCTCAGTTCTTTGTATGGAGCATGCTTCTCTATGTGAATGTCTCTATGTAGTGGCTTGGGGGTGGAGTCATAGTTTGTCTGCTCCTCACGTGTTGTCTTGAATTCAAACTGAGAGGTTCTCCCTCTCTCTGCATATGAGATTGTTTGTCTGTTTATTGTTTTCTTAGCCTATGTTAGTTAGCATGAATATCAAACTCTTGTTTCTCAATTAAAGTGGGCTTCCTGTTCAATTACTTATAGAGGATAAGTAATTACTCTGCAACAAAGAGGCAGTGAGCTATTGGTGAAGATGGTGATGACTGAGTCCTGCATATCCAAAAGTTAAATTGGGGATGCTCAATTTAATCTAGGACTGGCCCTGTGCATGGTTGTGACGGAACTTTGGAACTCCCTGCCCCCCTAGGGAGAAGGGAGGTGCAGGAATCACGATTCGATGGGCGATTCATAACACATCCCCTGGACCTTTAAAACGGAGGAGAACAAGTGCATACCAGCTCCTCCACCACTTGCTTCCATTTCCTGAATCGGTGGCACTCCTCCCAACTCTCTTGGTGCTCTGGCAGCGCTCTCCCATAGCTGCCTCCATGCAATGCTGCAGGCACAGAGGCCACATGCGTGCCACTGATGCCAGCATCATGTGGGGGCAGCTGGGAGAGAGTGCCATCAGCGCACCAAGATACCTGGGAGGAGCACCGCCAATTCAGGAAGTAGCAGTGAGCAGACGGGGAGCAGGCATGCACGTTTTAAGGGTGCAGGGGATGTGTTATGAATCACCCTTCGAATCGTGATTCCTGCACATTCCTACTAGGGATGCTTTGCTAGCCCTCTCTCCGCCTGTCTTTTGCTGTAAACAAAAACCTGTGTTTGATTCCCCTGAACGTGTGTCTATGGAGCACGATCCGTTTTTTGTTCCCTTCCCTCCAAATGGTTCTTGTTTTTCCGCTGCTGTTATATTGTCGTTTGCTTAATCTAGTTTTATTGTTACATCACTGGAGGCTATGCCATTGCTCAGGGCTGCCAGCATGGGCGTCTGGAAGCAGGGGCAAGAGGGAGTTGTTGCTCCCCCCAGATTGTGCCAGTCCCCATTGAATTAAAAGGGGCATACTCCCAGGGAGGGCAGTACTGGATTGCTGGCTTGGCCCCCCCCCCAAAAAGGTTCTGTGGGTGCCCCTGGCACCAGTACCCGCTCACCCTCCCTGACCTCATCCCACTAGTCCAACACACTCCTTCGTTGCTGTGTAATCCTTCCTTGATGCTTGCTGGGTTCCTTTGGAGGCTTCATCAGGGATGGGCTCTTTGCCAAACCGCAGACAGGCATATGGAATTGTACAAAGGTTGCGCAGGGCGAGGAGAGAGATCTAAAGACGAGCTAAATGTATGCCTCAGACACTGAAATGGCAACATCTCCGTCGGAAATGAACCAAGAAAGGGTTGCCGCAGAGACTCACAAATGCTGCCCCAGAAGTTGGAACTTTCCCTTTGGAGACTGAACAATTACAGGCACGTAAAACTGTGGTTTGGGGACACGCACACAACCACAGGTCTATTTCAGGAAGTTATTTTAAGACTCGAGGCTGTTTTGTGCGCTTCATGTTGTCTGTGCTGTTCTGTATAAACACCTAGTCAGAAGGTCAAGCTTCAGGAAAATGCAAAAACCAGCAAACTGCTGAAATGCAGCAGATGTATCACACCAAAAAAGTCACAGGGTTATGGCTTGTTGCATGTTTGCACTGCTTAATTTCTAAAATTGGGGTTGTGAAGGATTTGTGAAGGTGAGCAGTGTTAAAAGGAAGGGGCTGTGAGAACCAGCATGGACTTCAGCCGTGGAAGGGTGGTGTGGAGATCAGGTGCTATTGACATCTGTGAGCCAGCGTGGTGTAGTGGTTAGAGTGCTGGACTAGGACCGGGGAGACCCGAGTTCAAATCCCCATTCAGCCATGAAAACTAGCTGGGTGACTCTGGGCCAGTCACGTCTCTCTCAGCCTAACCTAGTTCACAGGGTTGTTGTGAAAGAGAAACTCAAGTGTGTAGTACACAGCTCTGGGCTCCTTGGAGGAAGAGCGGGATATAAATGTCATCATCATCATCATCATCATCTGTCTTTACTCAGGATGTGGAGCAAGGGAGACTGCAAATGGTGAAATTGACCAGCCCATATTCCATGCCCTTACTGGTTTAGCAATTTCACTTCTAAGGGGAAACATTAAAAAAGAAAGAGAATGTTCTTGCCTTGCACTAGTTTTTTTCTTTTCAAAGGCAAAGTTGAATGCCTATGTGGATAAATCCCTATTTTTTTAATGCACTGAAAATGAATTTCCTTTAACAATAGTTTTGAAATGGACCTTGAACTCTGGGTGGTGACAGCAAGGACATTGCTAGTTACTTAAAAGGTCTGGGCTAAGGGGCGTAGCTAAGGGGAGAGGGGGCCCGTGTTCACCCCTCTCCCCAACGGCCCCTCTGAGTGAGGGAGATAATGAAGAAAATAGGGAGGGGTGGAGCTGGGGGGGCCCTCAAGACCTGGGGGCCCCGGGTTCTTTGACCCTATCTGCTCAATTATAGCTACACCTCTGTAGGCCCACAGCTCACCCTTTGGTAATTAAACTCAACCATAAGAATAACCATTGGTAATTAAACTCAATTGGAATCACCCTTTGGTAATTAAACTCAATCATAAGAATAATTCAACCCAAGAACAATTATATATATATTTTAAAAGTCTCTAATAATACAGCACTCATGAGGGTGGGAGCAGCAAAAGAGTTAGGAGAAGCTATAAGCTTTCTCCCTTGCTCTGTGCAGGTGCTTTCACTGCTGCACTTCATTCCTGGAAGGTTTCATGGAGGAGGGAGACAGCGGATGAGATTTAGGGCTCCAAGCCATTCGTTGGGGGCCTGTGCCCCATGGGCCACCCCCTAATGATACTCCTGGCCCTTCTTGAAAGCCACAGGTTACATAGGAAGCTGCCTTTTACAGAGTCAGGCCATTGGCCTATCTAGCTTAGTACTGTCTACACCAGAGGAGGTCAATCAATTGTGGCTGGGGTTGATGGGATTTGTAGTTCAGCAACAGCTGGAGCACTTCTGGTTTACACTGACTGGCAATGGCTCCCCTTTTCAGGCAGGAGTGTTCTCCATCGCTACCTGGGCATTTCCCACACAGGGCTTTTAGCTTGCATCTCCTCCAGCATGGAGGTGTACATTCATATATCGGCTAGATTTACCCCAAAGCCCTTGCGAGCTATTGTGGAGCACTTCACACACGATTCGGGTTTTTCATTGTGCTTTAGAGTGTAGCCTGATTTATGTCCAGTGTTTAAAAATCCACTTTTTGCATTGGTTTTGTTTTCTGGCAACTTTGAACTCACAGTTAAACCTTGCAGTAAACTTGCAGTAAAGCCTGCTGTGTGAAAAACACCCTGGAGATGCTGCCAGAGTTTGAACCTGAGACCTTCACCTTCTGCGTGCAAATCAGATGCTCTTCATAGGAACATAGGAAGCTGCCATATACTGAGTCAGACCATTGATCTATCTAGCTCTGTATTGTCTACCCAGACTGGCAGTGGCTTCTCCAAGGGTGCACGCAGGAATCTCTCTCAGCCCTATCTTGGAGATGCTGCCAGGGAGGGAACCTGAAACATTCTGCTCTTCCCAGAGCGGCTCCATCCCCTAAGCGGAAAATCTTACTGTGCTTACACTTCTAGTCTCCCATTCATATGCAACCAGGGCGGATCCTTCTTAGCTAAGGTGACAAGTCACACTTGCTACCACAAGACCAGCTCTCCTCTCCAATGGAGCTATGGTCCTTCCCACAAGACCAGTCCCTGAATCCCCGAACTGCAGCCAGATCAAGCTCTCTGGTTTTCTAAAAGCAGCAACAAAGGGGTTGGCCCCCTTTGTCACCTCTGACATTCATGCACCACCAAGTCCAAGGCATTGATGGGGGAGCCTACAACTTGTCAGGGGTGCTCTTCTAGATGCACTGCAGCAGCCACACCAAAACATCCACACATACTTCTTTTGCAGAGTTGCTGGTCATGCTTTTGGGGGTGAGGAGTTTCACATTTGTTCCTCGGGTGCAATTTGAGGCATGAAATGGGTTTTTAAACAGAGACAATGAGGCAGGTCTCACGATCACAGAGACCCGCCTGGGGAGGGTGAGCGGGGAGAGTGGGCTTAGCCCGCTCTCCCTGCACACGAGCAGGCTGTCTGCTCTGGGCGGCTGAAGTGGCCATCCACACGACCGCTGGCTCCATTATGGAGCTGGCGGGTGCTGGGGGAGCAGGGGCCGATTGGCCCCCGGAAGCTCCAGCATGCCCTGTGCAAGCGCGCATGCTGGAGAGACCCCCAGAGCTGGGAGGCAGCTTTTTGCCTCCCCTCCAGGGGTCTACTTGTGAGTAGCTGCAGCACGGAGCCGCGCCACAGCAACTCACAATTGCTAAAACCGGGTTAACCTGGTTTAAGCACTGGGCTAAAGAAGCGAGTGACCCGCTTAGGAACCACCGGGCTCACAGCCGAGCCTGGTGGTCCTCATGGGCTGCAAAAACCGGGTGAGGCTCCCTTAGCCCGATTTTTGCAGGCCGTGTGAATAGCTTCCCTAAGTGAGAGTCTGTGGACTGCAGAGACAGAGGAGGCTCTTCAGAATGCTACCTCCCACACTGCTGGCCGCGGGAGGAAGAATCCTCCCAGCCACATTAAAAACTCCGTATAATTTTGTGGGGGAGGGATGGACTATATGTTTCATCATCCTGATGGTTCCTTTTCTTTTTCTGAGAGGGGCTATTTGGCGGCTTCTGAACAATGCTGGGGATGGAAAGCAACAGGGTGGCTGTCAGGGGCGGGAGGGCCAATGAAAATCCTGTTACAGAAGTGCTTAAAAGCAGCCCCAGACATGGCTTAGCGCCAGAGGGCTTGGAGGTTCCCCCCTCATCCCAACATCCACTGGAGGGTGTAATCAGGACAGATCTTTGCCTCTATTATGAATATTACGTGCATCGCTATTGAAGCAAAATCCAGGGGCATTTAAAACACAGCTAAAACAAAAATCCTAAAATGAGAATCAAGCCATTATTTAAATAATAATCGCAGCTCACTGAAACTGGCCAAAGAGACGGCCAGATAGAGACTTATCTCCTGTCCTAAAGCTGGAGGGGCCTGCTTTTTGCTGATTAATTCCTCTCCAGCTCACGTGATTTCACAAGTGCAGGTTGTACCCCACAGATATGACTGGGGGATGCTTGAATTTATGCCAAGCTGAGAAGAACAGGCAGGGACAGAGAGAAGAAGGGAGGCTGATTCTTGCATTGGACCACACAGAAGGTGCCCTGCCAAGAGGTGTTGCAGAGTGCAGTCAGTCTTCCGGAGGGAAGCAGCCGGCACAGCTTTTTCAGCCCACTGCATGCATATAACAGTTTTTTAAAAGAGTGTGTGTGTGTGTGTGTGTGTGTGCATGTGTGTGTGTGGGGGGAGAATACAAAATCCCTCCTCAAACTGAGATGCTTCCATAGGGCCTTTTGAGAAGGGTATTTTGCTTAGCAAAAGATGCTTTGTGTGCCGAAGATCCCAAGTTGTCTAGTTCTCAGGGCTAGGAAAGTTCTCTGCCTGAGAGTCATTGATAGTCAGAAGAGACCACATTGGACCAGACAGGTTAATTGTGTGGTTCGTTATATGAGAGATTCATGTGTTCCCTTGGGGAGGGCTTCTCAGCCTTTTCCATCTGTGTTGGGGCAGCGGAACTGAGCAAGCAAGACTCTGCAAGAACATAGGAAGCTTATACCTAGTCAGACCCTTGGTCCATCTAGCACAGTATCATCTACGCAGACTGGCAGCGGCTTCTCCAAGGTTGCATGCAGGAGTATCTCTCGGCCTTGTCTTGGAGATGCCAGGGAGGGAACTCTGAACCTTCTCTTCCCAGAGTGGCCTCATCCCCTGAGGGGAATATGTTACAGTGCTCAAGCATGTCTCCCATTCAAATGCATGCCAGGGCAAGCCCTGCTTAGCAAAGGGGACAAATCATGCTTTCTACCACAAGACCAGCTCTCTTCTCCCTTTAAGAATCCTCCCCTGTCTTTCCTGTCAGGCCGTGATTCATTGGTGGCTGGTTTCCTCGATCTGCATTGAGCTAGAAATCATAGCTCTGATCACCCATTGACCACACCCTGAGGTCCTCTGGTTGCTTTGTGAAGCAGACCAGGAGGCTTGGCATAGATGGAGTGGCTTGCCTGTGCTTCCTGTCTGCCTTACTTGCTGGAGCGATGCATGGAATCCCTCAAACAAGCTTGCATTCCTGGAGAAAACAATGTAGACACCACAGGTTCATGTAAGCCATCATTTGCCAGAGCCCAGTGCCAGAGAGGCAGGGGTGTATCTAGGGTGGGGCAGGCAGGGCACGTGCCCCGGGCGCCACTTGAAAGGGGGCGCCATTTCTTAAAATTAAAAAAAATGGCCACCAAAAACAAAATGACCAACATGCATGCTCAAATGGCTTCTAAGAGGCCCTAGGCCATGCCATGCTTTGCAGAGGCCATTTGAGCATGTGCAGTGGCCATTTTGTTTTCTGAGGCCATTTTTAAAAAATTAAATGGCTACTGCATGTGCTCAAATGGTCGCTGTGAGGCCCTAGGCCTTGCCAGGCCTCACAGAGGCCATTTGAGCATGCATTGCTGCTTCCAAAATGGCCACAAAGCTGTTCTTTGCAGGCCCGAACAGGCCCGGAAATCAGCTTGGGATGGGCTGTGGCGGTGAATTGAGAGGCCAGCGGGGGGAGGGGGAATGGTGAGTTTGTCTTTGAATCAGTGTGAGATCCTTAGGATTAAGGCCCACTGGGAGTTTCTTGCTCTCTTTCTCTCATTTTAACTGTCTTTCTGAAATACTAGAATATATTCCAAGTGGTGACACAGTTTACTCTGCATTAATTAAAGGATATAATTAATAATAATTATTAATAATTATTTTCAGAGTATCTGGGAAAAGTCAAATTCTCCATTTATTTTTAAAACTTATGTAATAGTGATGCTACAATGCAGAGTAGAGAATTAGACAGGCACTTCAGTTTAGTTTTCCAAGTATACTTCCACATAGTATTTGGGTATTTCATGAGCCCCAACATACTGAAATTTGTAGTTTCCCAGCATTTTTTGGTCTGGCTACGTCCACTGCTAAATAGTTTTTGAAATATTAAAAGAATAACAAGCTTGACTTGTATTTTTCAGCTGATATTATGGTAAAGTTATCTGAAAGATGGGTGTCAGATGTTTGGACAGGGGGCGCAATTTCAGTGCTTGCCCTAGGTGCTATTTTCCCTAGATACGCCTCTGCAGAGACGGTCTACTGTAAGGCCGTTTGGATACTCCCAGATATGCAGAGAATCTAAATGGCCTCCCCCTTGTGGCAACAGACTGAGCAACTGGCCATTAGCTGACCTGCAATGGTATCTCAAGGTCTGCTACTTGAGGTGGGCTGCCTGCTTGACCTGCAGCTCCACTCAGATACCTGGGTAATGCTCTAGGTTAGGCCTGCACAACATAAGGCCCCAGCGGCCAGATTCGGCCCATGGGGACTTTTTTTATTGGCTCCTAGGTATCCTGAAGCATCATAGGAGCTGGAAACTGCCTTTGTTTGTTTGTTTGTTTGTTTGTTTGTTTGACTTATATCCCGCTCTTCCTCCAAAGATCTCAGATGGTGTACATGGTTGTTTTTATCCTCACAACAACCCTGTGAGGTAGGTTACGGCACCATCCTGTACTTGGAAATACAGTGCACCCAGTGAGCATGCCTATGACTGCAGCCTGAAAGTGACAACAATTTAGGGAGTGGAGGAAGAGGAGTGAGCGTTTATTTCCGTCTGGCATGCATGCCAGGTGCCCCACAACTTGACAGGAATAAGGCCTATTCTCTGGGCATTCTCCTTGGTTAAAAATTATGGGTTCCTTAGTAGGGGGAAGGATCAACCCGAACTGCTTTCATTGATATTTTTAATGATAAATTTTAATATCAAATGATTACTGTGCTTAAAATTGACCTCGGCCCCCACGCACCAAGTCGTGGTTGGTTCTGGCCCACTGGGACATTCAAGTTGTGCACCTCTGCTCAAGGTGCTTTCTCAAGAGTTCCTGACATCCAGAAATGCACTCCCCCCCTAACCTCCTCCTCTCTATCTGCCTTGCATATTTTCTCTCCAAGCTGCCCAGCAGCTAATAGACATCTTTTTATGAAAGATGATCTTTCTCCAGATCCTATCTGGTGCATGCAAACAACAGGAAAGGTGAAATGAAAAGCTTCCTCACGCAATTAATAAACCAAAGGCAATTAACGACCCAGATGAGCACAGAAATGAAGCACAAGGCAGCCTTCAAATGGCAAATAATTACACAATTGCATTAGAAAACAAGATGGAATGAAGTCAAGCAACAGCTGGAGAGGAAGGAAGTGGCTCCATTCAGTGTCCTCTCACTGACACCGCATGAGACCAGTGGCCTTTGATGGAGGGGCCATTATCTAGCCTGTAACATAGGAGGAGACCCCTGAGGGACTATTTATTAATTAAAATGGAGGATCTAATTTTCTCCGAGAAACTAGAAGCCCAGTCACGCAGGGGAGCATCAGCCAAAACACCAGGACTAACAGCCCCTTGTAAAACCTCTTCTCAAAGGCACCGCACCAGGGTGAACATCTGAAGCTGACTGATGCAGAGTATACCTGCCCTGTGCAAGCAGGGACCCACGAGGCATAGGGCTGCAGAGCAGATCAGAACTGCAGAACCCTGGAAAGCTCCGACAATTTGCTCCAGCCAAGGCCAGAGGTGCAAGGAGGACTCAGGTCGTGCCAGGCACAGACTATGCCTTCCAGGATTTAAAGGGGCCGTCACCTAGCCTGTAGTCTACACTTTTCCTTCATTTATTATTTCTTTATTTTTATTTAAAATATTTATACCCCGCCCCTCCAGTACAATACTGCTCAGGGCAGCTTAAAACAGTAAGATAGACACAGATGCAAGTAATAAAAATTAATATATATTTTTTAAAAAATCAGATTAAAAGCAATTATTAGGTTGAAATTAAAACTGAAAATTATAAAAAGCTAAAGAAGCTAAAGAACCTACCAGATGACACAAAATAATAATGACATTAAAAAGCCTCCTTAAAAAGGTGTGTTTGAAGATGTTTTTTAAAAACACTGAGGGAGGGAGTATGGCGAAGCTCTTCAGGGAGGGCGTTCCAAAGCTGAGGGGCCACAACTGAAAAGGCCCTGTCTCTAGTTCCCAACAACGGGGGGGGGGGGCTTTGCTCCTTCACCTCTATTCTGAGGGGTCTCCTTCCTAGTATGCCTCAGCTCCAGCTGCTGTCAGAGCCTAGGACTAGTCCTTCCTACCGAACTGCTCCCTGGCTCTCAGGGTTAGATTCTGAATGACTGCTCAGGGCAAGGGGTCATAACATGTCAACCACTGGTCCATCTAGCCCAGTATCTGGGCTCTGACTAGCTGTGGTTCATCATGGTCTCAGAGAGAGAGGTCTCCTTTAAATGGCAGATGCTAGTGGTTGTGTCTGGACCCTTCTTCACACACAGCAAGAGTTCTGCCCTTGGACTATGGTCATTCCCTTGCAAAGTTCAACCAATGAATCTGCATTCTGTTGACCCAGACCATAAATCCATCTAGCCCAGTGTGGTCTACTCTGGCTGGCAGCAGCTCTCCTGGCAGAGAATAACCTTTCCCATCAGCTGTTACCTGAGGACCTTTTGGTATTAAAATCTTGGGGACTGACATCTGGAACCCTTCTGCATACAAAGCACGAACTCTGCACCAGAGCTACTGCTCTTCTCCAAGGAGGTTCATAGGTCCACAGGCCCCAATGCCGCATTCAAAATGATTCATCTGTCATGAAGCTGCTGTTTTCTGCTCGGTAGATGATCTTCCTTCTTTGGCACACTCTAGTCTGACTGTCGTGGGCGTGAGGGTTGGACATGGGGGAGTGACAATCCTGCCTTTGGAAAGAGCTGGACAAGGTGGCTTTTAATCTTCCCCTGTTTTATAGATCTCTGCTTTCCTCTTTGAACATCGTCAGAAGAGCCACTCCTGCATTGCTTGAAAGGTGCACATCTAAAGGTTCTTTGCCTTTGAAGCTGTGTGCAAAGATCATGCAGGAAGAGTTTTGGCAGAGCAGACAACCAGCAACTAGAGCAGGGATAGTAGGTACTCCAGCTGTTGTACAATGACAATTTCCATCATTGTGGTTCAGCAACAGCTGGACTGCCAAAGGTTGCCTACTCCTGAACTGGAGTTGTGTTTAGCTTATGTCTTAAGAACCTAGGAAGCTGCCTTATACCAAGTCGGAGCATAGGAACATAGGAACATAGGAAACTGCCATATACTGAGTCAAACCATTGGTCCATCTAGCTCAGTATTGTCTTCACAGACCGGCAGCGGCTTCTCCAGGATTGCAGGCAGGAATCTCTCTCAACCCTGTCTTGGAGATGGCAGGAAGGGAACTTGGAACCTTCTGCTCTTCACAGAGCAGCTCCATCCTCTGGGGGGAAGATCTTCCAGTGCTCACACTTCTAGTCTCCCTTTCATATGCAACCAGGGCAGACCCTGCTTAGCTAAGGGGACAAGTCATGCTTGCTACCATAAGACCAGCTCTCCTCTCCTGGTCCATCTAGCTCAATACTGTCTACACTGACTGGCTGTAGCTCCACGATATCAAGCAGGATTCTCTTCCAGCCCTAACTGGAGATGCTGCCAGGAGTTGATCCTGGGACCTTCAGCGTGCAAGCAGATGCTCTTCCACTCAGCTATGGCCCCACCCCCTGAGAAGAATATCTGACAGTGCTCACATGGAGTCATTCCTCCAAATGCCATCCAAGGCAGACCCTGCTTTATCATGTTCACTTCACCAAGATCAGCACCTCCTCCCTGGTGCTGGTATGTAGAGATTGCCTACTTGTTTGACCTTCTTGCCATTTGAAACAGGTCAAGGTGTGTGTACTAACATGGTAAAATCAGCAGCATCCCTGAGGTTGCATTGGTATGTGTGTCTTGGATGATAGACTAAAGCCTATGCACAGTCTCATGGGTTGAGCCCCATCAAATTCAGTAGGGTTTACTTGGAAGTAAAGATGTCTAGGACTGAGCCCACATACCTGCCTGTTCCTTTTTCAAGACCACAAGAGTCTGAATCCTTGCTTGCCAGCCATGTTGGCCTGGAGGCCTCCCAGGTGTTTTCATTCATTCATTCATTCATTCATTCATTCATTCATTCAATTTCTATACCGCCCTTCCAAAATGGCTCAGGAGGTTTACAATTAAAACAACACAATTAAAATCAATTAACAGTTAAACCAGAGATGATAAAACACCATAAAGCAACAACAAGAAAACAGTCAGAACAGTTTAAAAACCCTGAAAAACCAGGTTACAACATTAAAACCATTTACAACAATTTAAAAACCCTGGAAGGCCAGGCCAGGCGGATTTCTGCAGGGAGTGCATTCCAGGAGTGGCTACAGGTGGTAACTGGAGACGGACCGCTTCAGATGACCTTAATGTGCAGTGAGGATCATGCAGAAGAAGGCACTCTCTAAGGTATTGCCTTGGGTTGCATCACCATTCACCCCAAAAAGGACTCTTCAGTTTTTGCTCACCTCCTTTGTGCCTTTTGCAGTAGCCAGGATCTCCCTCTCCCTCTCCCTCTCTCTCTCTCTGTGTGCTAAACCATTACTGGTCCCACCCTTTGGACTTCATGCTTTGCACTGCCCTGAGAAAGATCAATGGGTCATTATGAAGAGAATGCCTCTGTCTTAGCCTTTGGGAGGATCCAGTTGTGTGTGGCCAGAAGCAGCCCCAGGACAAACCAGCACCTGCTCTTGAACCAGACTGGGTTTCTCAGCCTGTTTGTGCCTGGATTTCCCAAGGCCCACAAAATCATAACAGTATTTACGGCTTGGATTATTCTGTGAGAAGGGTTTGTTTGAAACAAGGATTAGAGGCCAGCTGGATTGCTGGGGCCGAGGCCTCTTGAAGAAGTCACAGAGAAATGGAGTTTCCCCAAAGCCATAATATTTACCCTACCAGCTCATTAGAGGAGCTTTCAAACACTGTTGTAAATGACCCAGGTGGTGCTTGGTGAGAAGCAGAGAAGCAGCCGCCATGGAAACTGTAAGGCAGCAGTGGCAGGGTGGGGAGAAGGAGGGAGGCTACGAATTTGGACCTAAGAGGGGGTGGCCTCTTGCCCTGCAGCTAAATGCTTTGCCATGTGAAGATCACCAAGGTTGCTCTGGCTGCAGTGAACTACACGAACGTCCCACGCTTGCAAGCAACTCCTCCTTCTCGCCATGAGGTGCAATTTCCTTCCTTTGGACGCTACATGGAATACAGAACTTGTGCTTCTGCTGTAATCAGGGGCATATCTATGGTAGGGCAGGCAGGGCACGTGCCCTGGGCACCAGTTGAAGGGGGGCACCATTTTTTAAAATTATTTAAAAAAAAAAAAAAGACTGCCAAAAACAAAATGGCCACCGCACATGCTCAAATGGCCTCTGTGAGGCCCTAGGCCATTCCAGGCCTCTCAGAGGCCATTTGAGCATGTGCGGTGGCCATTTTGTTTTCAGCTGCCTTTAAAAAAAATTTTTTTTAATTGCCAGCACACATGCTCACATGGTCCCTGTGAGGCCCTAGAGGCCAGTGCGCGTGGGGGGTGGGGGTGGGGGTAATTTTTTAAAAAACATTAATATAAGTCACTGTACACATTCAGATATGTGACGTGTATGTGACCTTCAGACTTGTATTTTTCAGCTGATATTATGGTAAAGTTATCTGAAAGATGAGTGTCAGATGTTTGGATAGGTGGCGCAATTTCAGTGCTTGCCCTAGGCGCTATTTTCCCTAGATATGCCTCTGGCTGTAATGTAGAGAGCCAGCCCTTCCTTCAGCTCAGCAGCTTCAAAATCTGGTTGTTTTGTATTAATTACATCCATCACTTAACCAGACTGGAAATGTGCCCAGAAACGGCAACAAAAAAAACTTGATCAAATGTGTAATTCACATCCTGAATTCAAATCCATAGTTGAGAAATTGTTTTCCGCCCCCCTCCAAAGAAAGCAACTCTCAGTCTTAAGTGACCTTTGCAGCAATGAACTGGGGAGGGAGGAAAAAGGTGGTGGGGTTAAAACATGTTGGGATTTTCCCATAGATATTGAGGCTGTTCTCGCGTACACCCTAACCCAGGCTAGGGAAGCCCAGCCTGGGTTAGGCTGCATGTGAGGACCACCAGGATTGGGCCCTATCCCAGTGGAGCAGTGCCACCTAGCCCCTCTTTTAAACCCAGTTCTTAGCTGGGGTTAAGGGCTTCAGTGAGCCATTAACCCAGGCTCTGGGATCATGTGTTTTCTGGGGCTATGTTCAGCCACAGCAGACACAGAGAAGGGTGCCTCCCAGAAACATGTGATTGCTCATCTGGGGGAAAAGTGAGTTCAACTAGCCTCCTTCCTTCCCTCTGCCCACCCACGGCCCCACCTGCCTGGCTGCGTTAACAAACTCTACTCTACGTTAACAAAGTTTTTTGTATGGGCATGCTTCTCTATGTGAATATCTCTATGTATTGACTTGGGGGTGGAGTCACGGTTTGTCTGCTTCTTACTGGTTGCCTTGAATTCAAACTGAAAGGTTTTCCTTCTCTCTGCATAAGAGATTGTTGGTCTGCTTATTGTTTTCTTAGCCTATGTTTAGTTAGTAATGAATATCAAACTCATGTTGAGAAATGGCTTCTTGTTCAATTATTTTTAGGGGATAAGTAATTACTCTGAAACACTGGGTTATGGGCCCAGGAACCCAGAATTTTTTGAAAGGAGTGTTTAGGCAAGAAAGCTGACTACTTTTGAATCTGGGGGGAAGCATCCTACTGTTGAATTGCTGGATGATACAAACTACAGAAGATGGCCATTCAGAGTCAAGATATTGCTAAATACATTTGGATTATCTTGTGTTCTGGAGTTTTGGGGGCTGATATACATGACAATAAAACTGTACATGTTTATGATGTGTAAAAGATCCTGTGTGCTTTCAGGGAAGAAATTTGTATTCTGAAAACAATTTTATGGAGGGTTTTTGGTGTTGTTGATTTTTTTAAAGAGTCTCGCAGGTGAGACAGGAGGCAAGAGTAAACTGCTTGTATTGGTTTTTTTTCTAGGTCCTACAGCCCCTGGCCAGAGCTTGCAGAAGGAGACGGAAAACTGCGGCTTCCCAGGTAAGGCACATGTTAGAACTGAAGTGGAAGAGACTGGAAATTGCAGGATGTGTGGAGTCTTGCTTGGGTTGCCCGATTCTCAGAAAGCAATTCTTTGATGGAGGCGCAGCTTTTTCTTGGGCCTGTCCTGCATCTCCTGTCTGGCAACTTCACTGGATAACCCAAGCTCTAGCATGGTGAGAGGAGAAGGAGGAAATTCTTCTCCCTTGCCCCTTCCTCCACACCATGCATCATTGTAGCCTACGATGTGTTTTCTCTGTACTAAAACAGCACCCCCTTCATTCTTCCACCTTTCCTCATAAGGAAAGTGCTCCAAGGAAGGGTCTGCAAACATCACGCCATGGGCCTCCTTGGGTTGCTTGCAAGTGGGGTCTGGGGGCTTTGGCAGCAGGGCCCAGTGGCTGTTTCACTGCCTGCACTGCCAACACAGCTTGGCTTGCTACACCACGGAGGGCTGGAGCTCACTTGAGTAGCCCACAGGGGCTCCACCTGGCCTTGTAACCTTGCTGCTTCAGGCTCCACAAGGTAGTCTGTCGTCTCCCTGACTTCAGCCCTTGTCCAGAAGTGCAAGCTAGTCAGGGAAGGACAAGCATCCCTCTCCTCCTCCTCTTCCAAAGCCTGCGTTGAAGCAGCAGAAGGCTCTTGCTGTCCACACTGGTGGAGGCCAAAGAGCACAGTTGCCCCTAGCTGGCAACACCCCTCCAGGGCCTCGCGGGCAGAGAGGCTCTTGTGTCAGGAGGGACTGAGCCCAGAACTGCTATCACAGATGGCTCCCTCCGCCCCTTGGCAAGTGGGGTGGGGGAAGAACCCTCTTTCCTCTGGCCTCTGCATCTCCCCAACTCTTCGTCTGCATCTTTATTGTGAACTTTGGGAGGAAAGGTTTCTGCTGGACTCTTCCACCTGTAGCATGTGGCTGTATTGGAAACAGCTAGGGGAAGTGCATTCCACCAGGGCTCCCCGTTGAGGAAGGTGGCTTTTCTTTTCTTTTTTAAGCACAGAGTCAACAGCGCCTTTGGCTCTTGCAGATGCCACACCTGGGTCAGCAGGATCTTGGCTGTGGGCCACTTCTTGCGGCACTGCCGCTCCTCTCTCACGCCCTCTCTTCCCGTCACCGGCTGCGGTGCGCCCCGCCATCTCCACCTGCCTGGCTGGAAAGGCGGAGAAGGGGCTGTCTGGTGGAGCGCACCAGACCCTGGTCCCCACTGAGCGCTTAGTAGGTCAGCTCAGCTTCTGTGGGGCCATCTCTTCTCCTCCCTTCCTGTAATCCTATTAGTATTAGAGAATGGTTCGAGCTATAACAGGAAAAAGCCCCTCTCTTAGCAACACTGCTGACAGCTTGCCTTTTAAATCTTTAATAAGCATTAGCTTCAGCAGCGGCTCAGACCTGCAGGGGAGGAACTCCAGGAGGAAAGGCGGCTACCTGGGCCTGCTGAGTAGCTGCTGGAGCAGAGGGGGTTTGGCTGGGCCAGTTCAGCAGCATGGCAGCAGGGGCCTCAAGATGGCCACTCTGGGCACGGAAGCAGAGGCCTGCCCCCTCCTGGCCTGTGCTTGCTCGCTGGGGCCCAGATCCAGGGGCTCCCTGTTTCCTGCTCTGCTGCTCCTCCTCCTCCTGGTTTGTGATGACCTGGAGAAAGGATAAGCTCATCCCGAGATCCCTGTTGGGAAGCAAGCAGATTAATCCAGGGCTTCTGGAATGGAGGGCTGGCAAGTCTGGGGAAATGCTACGAAGTGCCCCTTTTCTCTGCATTGCAGTGCTGGGAAGGGAGAAGTTGCATGCAGCTGCCGAATTCTGCCTTCTGTGGTACTACGCTAGGGCAGCATGGAGGGTGCAGAGAGCCCCTTGCCCATGCACTTTGGGGAAAGGCTCACTTGGGGTTCAAAGAGCAGGGAGTGGAAAGTGCAGGATTCAGCATCACCCCAGCAGTAGATGCAAAATATCGCCCTCCCTAATAGGGAGGAGAGCTGGTCTTGTGGTAGCAAGCATGACCTATCCCCTTAGCTAAGCAGGGTCCACCCTGGTTGAATATGAATGGGAGAGTAGAAGTATGAGCACTGTAAGATATCCTCCTTAGGGGATGGAGCTGTTCTGGGAAGAGCATCTAGGCTCCAAGTTCCTTCCCTGGCTTCTCCAAGATAGGGCTGAGAGAGACTCCTGCCTGCAACCTTGGAGAAGCCACTGCCAGTCTAGGTAGACAATTCTGAGCGAGATGGACCAACGGTCTGACTCGGTATATGGCAGCTTCCTATGTTCCTATGGCCAAGAGTTCACAGAGTTCACAGAGCCATACCTATCACATCTCTGGCATCCAGGGCCCCACCTTATTACCCACTGCTGATGGGCTGCCCCTCTGATCTCCCCATTACTCTGCAATTACTCCCTTCCCCACTGCTGTGAAAACCAAGAACGTGTTTGTTATTTAGATGAAGTGTGAAACACGCCCACCCACTCATAATTGCACTTCAGTCCGTTAACAACTGTTCACAGGAATGACCATCCTCTTCATGAGCAACAGCAGGCTGGTCCTTCTGGTCCACGCATGTGTGTTGACATGGATGTGCATTGCAAACCAGATGCCCCACCCCCACCCCAGTCAGAGACCCTGTGCTGGGGGGGGGGGGTAGGGGCTCAGGCAACCTTAGTAACCCTCTTAGTAAGAACAGTGAACCAGTCCAACAGGAAACAATTAGGCACCCAATAACAGAAACCAGGCAATTGGGAGAGTCTGGAGTGAATGGGATAATGGACACACATCCAAATAGGGGCCACAGTGTGTGTCAAGAATTAGGTGAATGGTTTTGTGTGATTCGTTTGGGGCAGCTCTGCCCACCTGGGAGAAGCTCCGTGCATGGCCATGATCTCCCTCTGTCCCTCCCTGTAAAGCCCACTGCATCCCCTCGTCAAGGGTGTCCCGGGAAATGGAGTGGCACTGGCCAGTGAAGAGAACCAGTGGCCCAAGGCTGGCTCTAAGGCACTGCTCATGGACGCATCTCAGACGGGGAGCCATGCTCAGCAGCACCGTTTCTCCTTGCCAACTCATTAGCACACAGCCAGAATCCTGACCCATCAGGCTGGTCCCATAATTGGCTGCTAATTTGCTGCACACTGAAATCACCCTATGCCAATTAGCTGGGAATAGGAAGTCCAGCGGGGAGAAGACCTTGCTGGGAGATAGGGAGTGCTGCTGGTATCTGTGCGGTGGTGGTGGTGGTGGGGCTGCCAGTCCTGATGGCCTGATGGGAAAGGGTGAGTGCGGGGGAGCTTGTGCTATGGTGGTGGTGGCGGGGGGGAGAAATGGTCAATTCTGACTGGGGCAACCAGAGGCCAAAGACAGCAGGAGTCGGGTGCCTTTAATAGAACTAGAAGGCAAAGGGCACAGGGCAGAGACTTATAAAGTGGTGCATGTTGTGGAGCAGGGGTCCAAGCACAGGCTTATGACATGTTGAGGCCCTAAGGGATGTCAAGCTTAAAAGGCCACATGGCATCACAAAAAACCCCAACATTATTATTCCAACAAAAGGACCATGAAAATAGAACTAACAAAGCTTGATTTTTACTTGGCAAAGCTGCAATGAAAAACTCCTAATCGAACAAAAAGGGTGATCTTGCAATAAGCCTATTCACATTAGAAATACCTTTAAATGGAAATGAATTAAGCAGAATTTGAAATTTAGTCCTTTAAAAAAAAATTGTTATTCAGAGATCCTCGCATAATGTGAAGCCCTAAGCTGTAGCGTCCTTAGTTTGACTTAGCTTGTGTCTAAATCCGGCATGGAGGGACCCCTGGCAGGAGAGAAAGTGGATCGTGGCTTTTCTCCCTCTCTGCTAATGCTTGAACTCATGGGTCACCCCATATAACAGAGTAACAAAAGAGCAGGCTCAAGCACAGGCAAGTATCTCACCGTTTAATGTATTATTATTTTATGTATGGGAAGCCACCTAATGGCACAGTGGGGAAATGACTTGACTAGCAAGCCAGAGGTTGCTGGTTCGAATCCCCGCTGGTATGTTTCCCAGATTATGGGAAACACCTATATTGGGCAGCAGCGATATAAGAAGGTGCTGAAAGGCATCATCTCAAACTGAGCGGGAGGAGGCAATGGTCAACCCCTCCTGTATTCTACCCAAGAAAACCAGAGGGCTCTGTGAGCGCCAGGAGTCGACACTGACTCGATGGCACACTTTACCATTATTCATGTATGGAATTTGCTGCCACAGCTGGTGATGGCCACTGGGGGGTTAGACACATTCCTGGAGGGCAGGTCGATCAGCCGCTGTCAGCCATGACAAGTGCACAGAACCTCCATCATCAGAGGCAGTCTACCTCTGAATGCCACTTGCTGGGCAGTGACAGAGGGAGAGGGGTATTGTCTTCCTGTCCTGCTTGTGGACTTTCTGGAGGCTTCCTGCCTGGCCTGTTTCCTGTGGGAAACAGGATACTGGACAAGATGGACATGGAGTCTGATGCTCTGTTTTCTCATCCCTGCATAACGTGGTCTGTCTGGTGGGATGAGGGGAGCACCTGCCACACATGTCCTTCCCTCCTAATAGTCCCTCCATCAATGTTCAAGCCCACCTGTTCATATGTAACCTTAATTATGCAACCTGAATTGGCTTCTTTTCCTCTTCTCCTTCCAATCTCTTCCCCCTCCCCCGCTTTTTGATGGGAAGCCATTTTGGCAGAGATCTGCCTAGTTCGTTTTTTAAAAAAATTGTCATAGTGTTTAGCTGAATTTTAAACAGGAAATAAATAACGGCAAGCTGTATTTGGGCAAAATCGCCTCTTCTACACAACTGTTCAAGATGGGACTGAGTCAAAAGGGGGCCTCTTTTTTTTTTTTTTTTTTGTAAAAAGGTTTAGCCGTGGCAAAAGGCACTCCCTTTGCCAGTTTTACAGTGGGAGGGCAAAAAAAAGGGGGCAAAAGTATTTGTCCATTCAGAGTGAAGGCAGTGATGGTCCATGAGGCACTGCCCTTACTCTCAATTGTCTCTGTGCTATTGTTACGCAGCCATATATGATTAGCTGTGTAGCACTTTGAGGGATGTTTATTTCCCCTCTGCCTTTTCTTTGGGCATACACTGCCCTGTCTTTGCAATGATTGCCATATCTACAAATACCTATTGCCTCACCCACAAATACTGGCTCACAAATTTATATATATTTTTCCCTGATGTGTGCATTTGCATCAAACTAGCACATGATGGCAGCTAGTCCTCCATTTCTGCTGACTGACACTTTGGGAGTTTTGCAACATCAGGTGCCAAGATTAAGGTCCTTCATTTCTAACCTTGCCCTGGTGCACTCTGGGTAATTTTGCCTCCTGCTTTGAAGTCCTGAGATAGTGCATATTATTAGGATTTTTGCAAGTGTTCCTGACCTCCTAAAGAACAAGCTGGCTGCAGATGTGGGAAGATTTTTGCTCCACTTTGATGTGAATGAAAAGCCTCTTTAAAAATGTCACCTCAGGGGCGTTTGTGTTCATATATGCTGACGCTCCGTGGGACAATTCTCAGAGGGAGAAGGAGATGGAGATTCATCCTCCCTGTGCATGCTTTTTTTTTTTTTTTTAGCAGAATTGCCTACTACAGCACAGTTCTTGGCTGGTCCAGAGCTGTTTCACTCATCAGGAGATCCTGCAGGAAAGATAGTCCCCTGTAGGGATTCGCCCTATAATGCTAGTGTGAAGTGCTATTAAAGTAAAGGTAAAGTGTGCCGTCGAGTTGGTATCGACTCCTGGCGCCCACAAGAGCCCTGTGGTTTTCTTTGGTAGAATACAGGTGAGGTTTACCATTCCCATCTCCCATGCAGTATGAGATGATGCCTTTCAGCATCTTCCTATCTTCCATTTCCTTGCTGCGCCATTAGGTGGCTCTTCTGCACATGTGTAAATAATTGCATGGTGCCCCATTCCAAGGTGGGGCCTATGGGGTCCCCAGTGTCAGTCTGGCGAGGAGAGCAGCTGCAATTCCAGCAAGGAACTAAGCAGAGGAAGAAGACCAGTTCAGAGCAGATCAATATGACTGATTTCCAAAAGGGACCTGAGCTCAGAGAAATTTGGCTGAGGATTTCTTTCCCAAATTAGTTTCAGCTCAGATAGGATCCAAGAGTCTCACTGTTGTTTCTCTGTCTGGCTCTGGCTGTTCTAGGAAGCTTGTGGCTCAGCGTGGCGGCTCCTGCACCCACAGAACTGGAGCAAAATATCCGAAAGCACCTCACCTCCTCCTCGGAGCCCATCCTGGACATCAAAACAGAAGCTGCAGCTGTCCTTCCAGGTGAGATGGCTTATCTCAGGGGGCTTCTTGTCCACTTGCAGGGAGGACCTGATGCCCAAAGAGATGCCTGGCTACAGCTCCCAGGCCTGTGCCACCAGAAGAACTCACCTGTGATACAGGTGATAGTGGCAAGGTAGTCATCTGAAGCCGCCTTCTGCCAAGTCATGACCTTGGCCCATCTAGCTCCGTATCATCCTCTACACTGACTGGCAGCAGCTCTCCAAGGTTTCAGGCAGAGGTCTTTCCTGAAGATGCTGCCAGAGGCGGATTAAGCTTTTTACCGCCCGTAGACAAGAAGCCTTTTGCTGCCCCTTTACCTTTAAACAAAAAGGGTTTGCCTTTTTTTTGTTTTTTTTGGCTACTTTTTGGCTACTTTCCCCCTCCAGGGTCCCAGCAGGGACACCAATGCCCTGGCTTTCTACATTGGAAATAATGTGCAGCTCTTGCTATTCCAAGTGTGTATTACGATTCTTCCTGGAATCATAGGAAGCTGCATTATGCTGAGTCTGACCATTGTTCCATCTAGCTCAATATTGTCTACACCGACTGGCTGTGGACAATAGTGGCCATGGTTTCAGGCAGAAATCTCTCGCAGCTGATCCTGGAGATGCTGCCCGGGATTGAACCTGGGACCTTCAGCATGCAAGACCTATAGCGGACTAGTGTCAGGACATCCTAAAATGAATGTCAGAGAATGCCCACTGAAATGCGCTGCTCCTTTCCAAATGGCCGTGGAGTGCACTGAATTTCCGAATGGCCAATGGCCATTCGGAAATTCCACACATCCTGATGGCCATTTGGAAGGAACCAGTGCATTTCAGTGGGCATTCTCTGACATCCATTCTAGTCTACATGATCCTTGACTTCTTGTAACAGACCCCCCCTCCCCATTATTGTATCTGTCTAGGTGAGGGGTGTGGCCATTGGGATGGGTGTGGCTGTCATGGTGGGTGTGGCTACGGGGGCTGCACTTCCGAATTTTTGACTACATCACTAATCAGGGGAGGTTGTCTTTCTCCCATTTCCACCCTCTTCAGCACATCTTGGCAGTTGTCTCTGCTTCCTTTTAGACATAAAAGGCCCTCCCGAAGAAGACTGCAGTTATCACCCAATCCTCGCGTTGTTCTCCTTTCCTAATTGAAACTCCTGGTCCTTTCCTTTGCTGGTGATAAGAGCTGCTCTTTGATTTTAATTCTGCCCAACTGTGCCTGGTTTGCCTCTTGGCCCTTGTTGTTTCTGATGATCTTGAGCATCAGAAAAGCCCCTGACACGTCCCACTGACAGTGAAGGACAAGCCAAGTGGCACAGGTAATGCAGGCAGTGATTGAAATGCAGCCTCGCTCCTTCCTTCAAGGACTCTGGCTTTTGGAGTCTCAGTGCTGCATGTTGCTGAGGAAAAGCCAGGGGTGTGTTGCGTGGATGCTGGATCGCCTTGGCCGGTGCCACTCCCCTCTTGGAGGCAGGAGTTAAAGGAGTCACTCTGGCTGTGCTCTGGCTGATTTAGCTCAAAAACAGGGCTGCGTGGCCCGGTTTGGGAGCTAAATCAGCCCCTCATGTCTGATGTCAGACATAGGGTGTGTGTCTGGAGTGCAAGATGGCGGCCTGGGTTCTTTCAACCCATCCACTCGATGGTGGCTCTACCCCTGTTGTGGGCATACTCCGTCCTGCAAAGCCAGCCAGAGAGCAATGTGTCTGAGGAGGATGCTGGTCCCATGCCTCTTGCCAGCTGCCTAACTCACAGTGGGAAGCTGCAGGGAATGGTATGCCCTGCCCACCCCATCCTGGGGTAAGAACATAAGAACAGCCCTGCTGGATCAGGCGGCCCAAGGCCTATCTAGACCAGCATCCTGTTTCACACAGTGGCCCACCAGATGCCTCTGAGAAGCCCACAGGCAAGAGGTGAGGGCATGCCCTCTCTCCTACTGCTACTCCCCTGCAACCAGAGGTGCTCTTAGCCCTGGACTTCGGTTCCAAAGTCCAGGGCCTCCACACCCCCTGCGGGCCCACAAATGCTCTTTAGTCTGTCCTGAGTGACGAGTGGTTTGTGCCCTCAAGAACCTATGTGTTAAAAAATGATGCTTAAATGAGGTTAAGTTAAAGGAGATCCCAGGAAAGCATAGAGTCACCCCCGTTTCATCACACGGAGTCAGACCATTGGTCTATCTAGCGCAGTATTGTCTATGCAGACAAGGTTACAGGCTGTAGTCTCTCTCAGCCCAATCTTATCGACGCTGCCAGGGAGGGAACTTGGAACCTTCTTACAGTGCCCACACGGGTAGTCTCCCATTCAAATGCAAACCAGGGAAGACCTGCTTAGCAAAGAGGACCATTCATGCTTGCTACCACAAGACCAACTCTCCTCCTTCAGAGGCTGCCCCCTACTCTGTGGTGAAACCCCCAGCACAGCACCCCTCCTGTGGCTGTTGCTGGTGTCTATCTTATATTCCTTTTTAGTGAGCCCTTTGGGGACAGGGATCCATTTTATTTGTTTGTTATTTCTCTGTGTAAGCCACTTTGGAAACTTTTGTTGAAAGGTGGTATGTAAATATATAAGTTGTTGTTGTTGTTGATAAAGCACTCTGGGGGGATTGCTGAATGTAGTCAAGCATGCTCGGAGGAGCTGCTGTGGCTGCCTGTTCTCGCATAGGGGCTGATGGGAGTGTGGCTGGAAGTGTGAAGGCAGCACGAAGGCTGCCAGGATTTCCACCAGAGTCTTGGAGGCTCTAATGGCTCCTGCAGTCCACTCCCCTGCCCAAGAACCACTAACTGGAATTCCGTATGGGCTGTACCACAGCAATCCAGCAGCAAAAGGTGATCAACTGCCAGGCTCACACGCCAGGATCGGGTGAGGCAGGCTAACCCCTGGGGGCAGAAAAGCAGCCACGAAAATCCAGCCGAAATTTAACATTTTTAGCCACCAGTAACCCTTGTTTTAACTCACCCTGGTCCCCCATTTTGGGATATGGACCTTCACTTCTGTACGTCCTAAGATCTTCTCGCTAATGTTCAGCTGTAGCCACAGTGATCTTAAAAGCAAAACATCAAGCGACACAGTACAAAATAGGCTCAGTGTTGCAAAATATCAGAGCCAGCTCAATCCAAACCTCACTTCACCGGGATGGAAAAATGGTTGTGTGAATCACTACTCAACCCTAAACCTCTGCCTAATCATGTTAGGGAAGGCAAGCATGTCATTTTCTCGCACAAAAGCATCCCTCTGCCCTGCCAAGTCTAACTGCATAATCTCCCAGGGATATTTGTGCGGCTGAAAAGGCCAGGTGCTGTTGGACACCATCATTCCGTTTGAGGACTAGCATTAAGCAACAATGTCACTTGCTGCTTTTCTAAAATAATAACTGTAGGAAAAGAATGCAGCAATGAACAGACAAAGCGGGCTCTTTATCCTGGAAAGGAATCCCGCTGAACCTCATTGCAGCCGGTCCTCTGGTCATGAGTCAAACCAGGGCAGGCACTTCTCAGCCAAGGAGAAATTGCCATAGCAGCACCCTGGCAAAACAGAGGGAAAGGAACCCACCCGTGACGAAAGCGAGAATGTATTAAGAGATCATCTGTTGCAATAAAACAACTGAAAATATATACTAATGACCAATGAGACAAGGGTAAGAAAATTAATAGCTAAACCATGAGAGACAACTCATAATGAAACATAAATGATAATGGTTAAACATGAATAATGGTCAAAACCATCTAGTGGAGATACTCCTTTTTTTCAGCTATTTTTTGATGTTAGCCAGTTAGGGACAGTCAGCTTACAGCCCTGCCGATCTCATTCAGTTCTTAAGCAGCCCACATTTGCCTTGTTTAGGAATATCTCCATTAGATGGTTTTGACCATTATTCATGTTTAACCATTATCATTTATGTTTCATTATGAGTTGTCTCTCATGGTTTAGCTATTAATTTTCTTACCCTTGTCTCATTGGTCATTAGTATATATTTTCAGTTGTTTTATGGTAACAGATGATCTCTTAATACATTCTCGCTTTCGTCACGGGTGGGTTCCTTTCCCTCTGTTTTGCCAGGGTGCTGCCATGGCAATTAATGGCAACTAATGTCCATGGCAACTAATGTCCATGGCAACTAATGGCAACTAATGTCCATGGTCATTAGTATATATTTTCAGTTGTTTTATTGCAACATATGATCTCTTAATACATTCTCGCTCTAGTCACGGGTGGGTTCCTTTCCCTCTGTTTTGCTTAGTTGTAGCCTCGTGACCGCCCTCGCCTTTGTCCATGGCAGCAACCTGGATAGTGGAGTTGGCCAGTGGCTTCTGCTGGCCCCACAGGAGCTGACAGGGCTTTGGGGACAGAGTCTGTTGGGAATATGGATGGAAGGAAAGCGTTTCCCTCCAGCTCTGCCCTCGCCCCTTTTTTCATTCTGCAAACTCTTTAAAGAGGGTAGGCAGCAGCTGTGTGCTGAATACAGTTTGACTTTCTCCTCTGCAGTTCTTTTCAGACTTGCTAAAAGAAGCCAGCTCTTCAGGCCCCCAGAGGACCTTGGGCTTGTTCCCAAATCTTCAGTGCCACAGAACAGCCCTGGGCAGAGACAAGCGCCAATCAATCTGAGCTTTTCTCTGCCACGCTGAAGTGGCCACTTAATCAACTGGAATGACTCCCAAGGATTCCTGCTGCTCCCAATGATGGCGGCAATCCTTCTGCCATCTAGCGGCAATGTTATGGCAGGATGGAACTCAGGACCACTCACAGCAAAGGGGGAATGAGCATGTGGGAGTCAGCCAGCTGCTTGGTGCATGCAAAATGGTAATGCTTGAGTTGATTCATGGGGCGAATGCTGAGGTTTCAAAACTCAAGTTTCTCCCTTGACCGCTCCCCTTTTCCAGGGTTGGCCTATGAGCTGCTGCTTGGGGAAGGGGTCACGATGACAGAGTAGAGCTGATGGAGGGAGTTTTGGGCAGGCAAACAGGCATTGCATTGCTAGTCCTGGACATCTGAACAGACTTGTTGTCATTGTGCCTGAAGCCCCGGGGTGATCTGAGAGGGCCCAGAGATGGAGTGCAGGGATTCCCAGATGTTGTTGGCTCCAACTCCCAGCATCCTCAGCTGCAATGACCTTTGGCTGGGAATTATGGGAGCTGTAGTCAACAACCTCTGGGAATCCCTGTTACAGGGAATACTGCTTGGGTCCCTTAATATTGTAGACTTCTGGGACAGGGGCTGTTTGAGGAGGCACCCTTTGGTGGTTCTGCAGAGGATGCAGGGGTCCTGTTTCTTCCTTCTATCTATCTATCTATCTATCTATCTATCTATCTATCTATCTATCATATTTTTATACTACCCCCCAACTTGCATCTCCGGGCAATGTACAACAACAGAAAGCAAATAAAACAAAAATCAAAACATTAAAACCATTTGAAACCACGATTTTCATTTAAAAGCTTGGGTGAATAAATGTGTCTTTAAGGACTTTTAAGAAGCTGTCAGAGATGGGGAGGCTTTTGAGAGGTCTTGTGAGGTTCAGAGTCTGGGCTCAGGTGGCTACTAACCTGGGTCTCCTGTTCTTTCCTCCAGTGGCTGGAGCTTCAGTGAGCACTGTTGAGATCCGTCCACTGGCAGCCATGGAGTGTGCTCCTGTCGCTGCTGTGGAGAGCTCCCCCATCGTCACAACTGTGAGCGCCCCCGTAACAACACAAGGGGCATGCCGAAGCCCAGAGGCCTGCAAGGATCCGAGCTCTGATTTATCCACCGGGGGCTGCTGTGACCCAGATATGGTCCTGCCTCCTCCACCTGATAAAGGCCCCCCTTCAGAAGCGGGATCTTTGGCCTCCCTGCCCTGGCCAGAAGCCCCGGAAGAGTGTGGCCCCCAGAGACCCAACACCTTGGACCTTTCCAAGCCCCTCAAGAAGCTGGAAGAGGTCAAGCAGGCAGGGCAGAGGAGGAACAGTGACCACACCAGCATCAAGGAGAACGGGTTCGAGAGCTGCCCGGCGGCAGTACCACGCGTCAGTGAGGAGAGGAGAGCTCTCCAGTCCGAGCTGGGGAAATGCATTGCAGACTTCCAGAAGATCAAGATCCCGGTCTCTTTCCCCAACAAGAAGCGCCAGTGGCAACATGAGCTGCTGAAGAAATACCAGCTCTGAGGGATGGAGAACTTCCTGGAGCTGAGATATGTCCCACTGAGGGGGTGGGCCGAGGGTCTCCAGCATGCCCTCCGAGCACCCTGGCCCTTTGCCTCTGAGCAGGGTGAGGGGAAAGAGGGACTCAAAGGGGCAGCCATGGTGGACTCAGTTGACTTGGAGATGCAGGGCCCCCTTTGGACTGAAGGGAATCCTGGGGGGAACTCATTGGGGCTTCTTTGGGGGGCATCTGGTTGTCACTGTAGGATGAAGCTGGAAATGCAAATGAGCACCACGCCACCCCGTTTGATCCAGCAAGGCTTTTCTGATGTCCTCATTAAAAAGAGGATAAAATTGGAGGAGGAGGAGGAGGAGGAGGAGGAGGAGGAGGAGGAGGAGGAGGAGGAGGAGGAGGAGGAGGAGACCATCTATCACTTGCCAGCAACCATGATAGCTAAATTTAACTTCCAGAGTCAGAGGCAGTATACCCCTAAGTATTAGATACTGGAGGGGAATAACAGTGAACACAGGAACATAGGAAGCTGCCATATACTGAGTCAGACCATTGGTCCATCTATCACAATATTGTCTACACAGACTGGCAGAGGCTTCTCCAAGGTTGCAGGCAGGAATCTCTCTCAGCCCTCTGCCTGCATATGCTTTATAACCCTGTGGGTTACCAAATCCTTGTGTGTAAATCTTTGTAGATATATGATGTACAAACAACCACTTTGTCTATAATTGTGCTTTGGTAACGTACTGTATGCTTTGGTAGTTTGTTGGTTCAATTAAAAAAAATCTTGTCCTATTAAAAAAAAAAAATCTTGTCCTATCTTGGAGTTTCTGCCAGGGAGGGAACTTGAAACCTTCTGCTCTTCCCAGAGCAGCTCCATCCCCTAAGAGGAATTTCTTACAGTGCTCACACATCAAGTCTCCCATTCATAAGCAACCAGGGTAGACCCTGCTTAGCTAAGGGGACAAGTCATGCTTGCTACCAGAACAGAGGCGTATCTAGGGAAAATAGCGCCTAGGGCAAGCACTGAAATTGCGCCCCCTGTCCAAACATCTGACACCCATCTTTCAGATAATTTTACCATAATATCAGCTGAAAAATACAAGTCAAGCTCGTTCATCTTTTAATATTTCAAAAACTATTTAGCAGTGGATGGAGCCAGACCAAAATATGCTGGAAAACAACAAATTTCAGTATGCTGGGGCTCATGAAATACCCATATACTATGTGGAGGTCTACTTGGAAAACTAAACTGAAGTGCCTGTCTAATTCTCTACTATGAATTGTAGCATCACTATTACATAAGTTTTTAAAATAAATGGAGAATTTGACTTTTCCCAGATACTCTGAAAATAATTAAAGGATATGCAGAGTAAACTGTGTCACTGCTTGGAATATATTCTAGTATTGCTTGCTCTCTTTCTCTCATTTTAACTGTCTTTCTAAAACTCCCAGTGAGCCTTAATACTAAGGATTTCACACTGATTCAAAGACAAACTCACCATTCCACCCCCCCGCTGGCCTCTTAATTCACCGCCACAGCCCATCCCGGGCTGATTTTCAGGCCTATTAAGGCCTGCAAAGATTGGCGTGGTGACCATTTTGGAGGCTGCAACACATGCTCAAATGGCCTCTGTGAGGCCTGGCGAGGCCTAGAGCTTCGCAGGGACCATTTGAGCATGTATGGTGACGCTCTCTCTCTCTCTCTCTCTCTCTCTCTCTCTCTCTCTCTCTCTCTATATATATATATATATATATGGATATGGCCACTGAAAACAAAATGGCCACCACGGATGCTCAAATGGCCTCTGCGAGGTCTGGCATGGCCTAGGGCCTCGCAGAGGCCATTTGAGCATCCGTGGTGGCCATTTTGTTTTTGGTGGCCATTTTTAATTTTTTTTTTAAATTTTAAGAAATGGCACCCCCCTTCAAGTGGTGCCCGGGGCACGTGCCCTGCCTGCCCCACCCTAGATATGCCCCTGTACCAGAAGACCAGCTCTCCTCTCCTGGGAGGAGGGCTCTTGCCTTCATCTCCTCCTTGTGGGCTTCCTGGAGGCATCTGGTTGACTGTGGGGGATAGAACCCCGCTCCCTTTCCCAGGAAGGAACAGAAGGAACAGAAACCACAGTGCAAAGACATTCATGCTGCTGGACTGCCCCAGGTGTGTGGAATGCAATGCAAGGTGGAAGGAGAAGTTGCATGCTTGTTATCAGGACAACATAGCATAGTGGTTAGAGGGTTGGACTAGGACCGGGAAGACCGGAGTTTGAATCCCCATTCCATTGAATCCCCCAGACTGGCAGCAAGTTCTCCAAGGCTGCAGGCAGGAGTCTCTCTCAGCCCTATCTGGAGATGCCAGGGAGGGAACTTGGAACCTTCTGCATGCAAGCTGGCAGCTGTTCTTCCCAGAGCAGCCCCATCCCCTAAGAGGAATATCTCATAGTGCTCACACATGTAGCCTCCCATTCAAATGCCACCAGGGTGGACCCTGCTTAGCAAAGGGGACAAGTCATGCTTGCTACCACAAGACCCGCTCTCCTCCTCCTTACTCTTCTTCCAATGCTCCTCCACTCATTTGTGGTGCTCAGAGGTTCTCCCATTCTAAGGGTATGATTTTACCGAGCAGGCAGAAGGACTTTGCTACTAAGGCCCTCAGCTCTTTGGCGAGCTAATTAGCACTTTGCAACACACACAACATTGGGATGTGCTGGAGCCATCCTGGGAGAATGTTTGTTTCCCTTTCTAACTGTTTGCTTTGTCCTCTCTTGGGCCATCACCAAGACTTTCTTGGCTCAGAAAGGACCCACTGAAGGGCTTCCTTCCTGCCGGACATTCTTTCTGATGCAGCTGCACCTCACGAGTGTAGCCTGCAGTCCTTTGAGTGGCCCCGAAGCATCAGAGATAGAGCTGGATGAGCACTGCAGGGAGTTGGCATGTGCGTCAGCTTGCCTCCCTGCGTGGGCAGCTTGGCTCCAGGCCGTGGACAGGACCATCCTTCAAAGCAGAGAAGCTCCCCGGCTTAACACAGACTGGGTGTCTCTGCTCAATTGGCTCTGCTGTCTCGCTCTGTGAACAGTCTGGAGGAAACGGCCGGACTGTGACTGTTCCTTGGGAGATGGCTCTGTACAGAAGTGTGTGTGTCTGTATGTGTCGGATCACAGGCATGAAACTGAGCACTCCAACTGCCCCGCTCATTAGGGATGGGTCCTGTCTTTTTGGTACCTATTAAAGCACTGATTCCTAATTTGCCCCATTTTGCTTTTGGAGGAGATTTTTGGAGGAGGTTCCTTTAAAGAAACGTTGGGGGTTTTTTTGCTGCTCACTCATGTTCAAGAGCAGGTGTGGGTGTGTGAGGGTACTCACTACTGGATGAAGAGCCAGGGGCTTCTCTCTCTGCCTGTGGGGTGAAGTGGGTGAATTAGGAGGCTTTCCTATTCCTTATCTTTTTTCTGCATTGGACGCCTTACAGCTTGCTATGAACTAGGAACACTGGAGGCTGCCTTATGGGCAGATGGGAAATCAGGTTCTACTAGTGGATTGTTAGGAACATAGGAAGCTGCCATATACTGAGTCAGACCCTTGATCCAGCTAGCTCAGTTTTGTCTACGTGGCCTGGTAGTGGGTTCTCCAAGCAGGGGCGTAGCCAGGTTGGAGTGGGCCCAGAGACAAGATTTTAAAATGCCCCCCATCACTGAAGCTCAGCTCATGAAGTAACAAAATCTTAAATGAGGCTGAATGGTGGAAACAAAAAGCATAGTAAAATTTATATATATATTTAACACCTGTGTGCCACAATAGAACATCATCCTAAATTATTTTTTTTAAGGTTTTGTAAATTGTGGACGATGCAAGTCATTTAACGGTCCTAGAGAAAGACACGCTGTTCTGGTAGCCCCAGGTCTTAAAACTCACATCAATTTTGGAGGATGAATACAACTGAAGGAAGCCCGTGTGGGTGCGTGGCTGGGGGAGTCAGTCATGTGACTTGCCTCTGCTCTGTGAAGAGCACCTACATCCTTGCATGCAGAAGGTTCCCTCCCCGGCATCTCCAAGATGGGACTGAGAGAGACTCCTGCCTGTTGTTGTTGTTTATTCAATTTCTATACCGCACTTCCAAAAATGGCTCAGGGCAGTTTACACAGAGAAATAAACAAACAAATAAGATGGCTCCCTGTCCCCAAAGGGCTCACAATCTAAAAAGAAACGTGAGATAGACACCAGCAACAGTCACTGGAGGTCCTGTGCTGGGGGTGGAGAGGGCCAGTTACTCTCCCCCTGCTAAATAAAGAGAATCACTATGGTAAAAGATGCCTCTTCGCCAAGTTAGCAGGGGTAACATTGGAGAAGCCGCTGCCAGTCTGTGTAGACAATACTGAGCTAGATGGACCCAATGGTCTGACTCCATAGAAGGCAGCTTCCTATTATGGTGAAAAAATTAGGATGGGAGCTTTTATGAAATTCACAAGTTTTGCTGCCCAGTGCTTTCCACTTAAGCCAAATTGTGGCCTTCTACAGACAGTAGTTGGGAGCGGGGGGTCTGCAACAGAAGCCCTCCTTTGCCCCCTGTAATCTGAGCATTGTAATATACTGTTCTGTCCACGGCTCCTGACTCCAGCCAGCCAGGGAGAGTTTTGCTTGTAATCCAAGGACTGAGCATGAACCTTTCCTTGCAAAAGATGCCGCAAGCCCTAAGCATGAGCCAATTCTGCACAAGCAGAGACAAATGAGCAGCTCCTCACCTGCCTTGACTCAGCACCAGCCCTGCTCCCCCTGGAAAGGTACAAGCAGCTCTGGTAAGGTCAAAACAGGATGGAAATGCAGAGTGATAAAAAGCCAAGATTGCAAGCCGTTAGCAGGCTGGTGGGGGCAGCGGTGTGGGTGTGTGAGGGTACTCACTACTGGATGAAGAGCCAGGGGCTTCTCTCTGCCTGTGGGGTGAAGTGGGTGGGTTAGGAGGCTTTCCTGTTCCTTATCTTTTTTCTGCATTGGACGCCTTACAGCTTGCTGTGAACTAGGAACACTGGAAGCTACCTTATACTGAGTCAGACCATTGGTCCATCTAGCCCAGTATTGTCTTCACAGACTGGCAGCGGCTTCTCTGAGGTTTCAGGCAGGAGTCTCCCTCAGTCCTATCTTGGAGATGTCAGGGAAGGAACTTGGAGCCTAGATGCTCTTCCCAGAGTGGCCCCATCATCCCCTAAAGGGAAGATCTTACAGTTATCGCACATGTAGTCTCCTGTTCAACTGCAAATCAGGGCAGACCTTGCTTAGCAAAGGGGACAATTCATGCTCTCAATCCAATATGCATCTCAACCCTATATGCATTCTGATCGGGAAATTTTTTCAAAATGTCCAACCAGAAATGGAGAACAGTTCTACAAAGCTGAATTAGCACTTTCCCCCCTTTCTTCAACCAAGCCACTAAAACTGAAAAGGTTATCAGCAGCCCAGTTGTAAGGAGCAGCTCACGAAGTCCAGTTCTCATGACAGATCTAAGGGGAGCTAATGTGTGTGTAGAAGGGTGATCTGTGTGGTGTTTGTGTGAAGGTCTGGATGGAGTCCACTAGTCCTGATCCAAACATGTCTCACTATTTTCACTGCCCAAATCGTAGCTGCTGGAAATGTTGCATAATTTCAGCATGACAGTTAGCAATGGTGGCAGCAACATGGATAGGCTTTTTGGTTGTTTAATAAACCAGGGGTTCCTAAACTTGGGTGCCCAGATGTTGTGGGACTCCAACTCCCATTGTCCTTGGCTTTAAACCCTTGGAAGCGCTGGAGGTCTTCCCAATGGCCAGCTTATGCCGCCATTTATTTGTAACCAGAATGCACTGAGGGAACGGTGCAATGTCGTGATGGCTGCTGCCCCATGCATGAGGGCAGTGTTAAATGGTTTAAACAATGGGGAAGTGCACTTGCACTGCCACCAGCAAGCTTCCTGCTGAAACTATGTGAAATTTCAGCAAAAGCCCTGGGAAAAGCAGTTCCCAATATCTGGGATGGGAGCTATAGCTCAATGAAAGAGTTTCTGCTTTCCATGCGGGACAGGAGGCTGCAGGTTCAGGTCCTGGCAGCATCTCCAGGTAGGGCTAGGGAAAGACCTTCCTTTGTCGGAAACCCTGGAGAGAGCTGCTGCCAGTCAGTACAGACAATACCGAGCTAGATGGACCAAAGGTCTGACTCAGTATAAGGCAGGTGCATCTGTGACCTCACCTGAACAAATTTCACTGGAAGTGTTTTCGGTGAAATTGTTCAGATCAGCACTAGAGTCAACCTGCCGGAAGATCAGGTTACCGAAAGGAAATCAACCCAATCAAGGCTGAGCAGGCTGGCAAAAGTATTGTGGTGTGGGGTAGCAGGCAAGGAGTGTCGAGGGTGGCCATGGCACCCATGTCATCTCAAGCAAATATCCATCAAGAGAAGCCTCCCTTCCTTGCTGGATCTCCATGGGGGAAAGTGGCACCTGCCACTCAAGTATGTAGTACACCGCTCTGGGCTCCTTGGAGGAAGAGCGGGATATAAATGTAATAATAATAATAATTATTATTATTATTATTATTATTATTATTATTATTATTATTATTATTATTTTAGATATGTTCAAGGCAAAAAAGCATCATCTGTCTTTCGGCAGAGAATATCCATCTAGAGCTGCAACTTGAGCTGCCATGCAGAGGGCTACCATTCTGCAGCGGGGGGGGGGGGAGGTAGATGGAAAGGAGATTAATTTGCCTCCAAATCCCCCCCTGAGACCAGTGATGTTCCTGCTTGATAGCAGAGCGCTGGCCCTTTAACAGCAGCCTCCTCTGGAGATGGAGCAGCAGGTTGAAGGGCTGCGGAAGGACAGGATCTCCCCCCCCCATCTCTCCCCCAGGGCCATGCGCATCAATTAATCATCTCCCTGCACAGGCAGTGCGGCCTGTTCTTGAACGGGGCTTTTAATTTCCTCCTCCTTCTACCTTTTAAGAACGTGGAAGCTCTTCCAGTGGGTAGGGGGCCTTCCAGCTCCTACATATTTCATATTATGTCTCTGCCTACAGGAACCAGACCCTTCTAATAAGGCTGGCGTCCTTGCCCAGGGTGTCTGTTCCGATGGTCCCTGTTGACCAGGGTCAGTCCCTCTCTTCCGGTGTTTGTCCCGGGGTCAGCACCATCCCTCTTCTGTCCCGCTTTTTGCCTTTCAAGAGGCCCTCTTAAAAATCGCTGTAGAAGAGACTTTGTCCTCTTGCCATTTTCCTTTCGATTGTGGAATGACTGGGAGCCAGAAATCCTTGCCCCTCGACGAAAAGTCACCTAAAGAGGAATCTGCCAGGAGATCCTGAGCCACCCTTCTGCCCACCCTAGGGTGTCCTACTGTCCCTCATTATGCGGGACATCCCTCATTTCAGAGATGAAATGTTGGTCCCTATAGCATTTGTCCCTCATTCTGGTGGTGGGGCGTGCAGCTTCCTATTTTGAGTTGTTTTTGGTTGAAAAATGGCATAATTTGAATATGTTCTAAATAATAACAATGCTGGTATTATTCAATAGCATATAATTCAGTTACATATACGTTAATGATAGGCTCTTGATTACCACTGCGTACACACACACAAACCCTGGCAAGCACCCCCAGCACTCCCCCCCCCCAAACTTGCATCCCTCCTTTTGGCAATGAAATGTTGGCAACCCTAGCCCACCCCCTCCTTTTGGGGACAGGGACAGAAATGTGAAGAGTGAATAAATCAGATTTCTCTTGAGAGGACCTGGGGAGTTCAGCCTTACTCTGCAGGGAAATTAAATAGGCCTGGTAAAGGTAAAGGTGCGCCGTCAACTCGTTGTCGACTCCTGGCGACCACAGAGCCCTGTGGTTGTCTTTGGTAGAATACAAGAGGGGTTTACCATTGCCTCCTTCTGCTCAGTATGAGATGATGCCTTTCAGTGTCTTCCTATATTGCTGCTGCCCGATATAGTACAAGCAGGGATTCGAACCAGCAACCTTCTGGTTGTTTGTCAAGCATTTCCCTGCTGCACCACTTAAGGTGATCCAGGATTGCCAAACGAGGAACAGAATTTTTAAAAATCAGAGAGGGAGGAGAGTTCAGGATGGCTCCCCCTTCATAAATTAGGGCAGGATGTGGGGAGGGGTCGAGATCTCAGTGGGTCCCAGAAGGTCCCAGCTTCAGTCCCTGGCAGGATCTCCAGATTCCATCTCTGGTGTCGCCCATTACAAAGATCCTAGATGGTACACAGGGCCGGGGAAAGCTTTTCCAGAGCCCATGCTGCTGCCAGCCAGGGTAGGTAATATTATTTGAGACAGAACATTGGCAGGGGCGGAGCCATCGTGCAAACAGGTTCAAAGAACCCAGGCCGCTGCCCTTCAGGGGCCGCACCTCTCACCCCAGCCAAACACCCTGCATCTGATGTCAGACGCTGGGGTATAGTGTGGCTCACAAATGGGGCCCTGCAGCCATGTGGTTGAGCTAAATCCAGCCAGCGCTGTGTTTTCAGAGTGGCTGGAGAGCCACTCTGGCTGCGCTGCGCTGGCCGATTTGGCTGGCAAATGGGGCCGCGCGGTCCCTTTTGCGAGCTAAACTATGCCACCTGTGTCGGACACCAGATACGGGGTGTGGCTAACCTTTGCCCCGTGTCTGATAGCCAACGCTGACGTCGGATGCAGGGGGCTAGGGGGTCGCAGTGGCAGGATGAACCCTGGTTGCCACTGGCCTCTTTCCGGCACTGAACATTGGTCTTGCTTAGTATAAGGCAGCTTCCTGTTCCCACTAAGTATTTGGGGAGGGCCCAAAGCTCCAAGTTTGGCATGTAGAACATCTGGAGCCCAGCCCTCAACATCTCTCATTAAAAGGAGATCAGGTAGCAGGTGATGGGAAAGTCCCTGCTCTGCTTGAGACTCTGGAGAGCTGAGGCCAGTCAGAATAGATAAGACTGGCCCGGAAAAACCAACTCCACTTAAGGCAGCTTCATACACTGAGAAGCAAAACATGAATCGCTGGTATTGTCGTATCGAAGCACGTATCAACCCTGCAGCAAATGCATCGCTTTTCTCTCCCATTTCTCTCTCTCTCTCTCTCTCTCTCTCTCTCTCTCTCTCTCTCTCTCTCTCTCTCTCTCTCTCTCTCTCGGGGATGCTTTCCTTAGTGCAGAGTGGGCAACTCTAGGAAGCACACATAACTCCATATATACAACCCCATCCAAATGCACCCCCACACAAAGTTCACCCATGGGTCACTAGCCAATCTGGTCTGGGGCGAAATTCCCTCCTGACTGCAAACTACAGAGGGGTTGGAGGTGGAATACAGAGTCACACGCCTGGCCTTGAACTAGGCAGGGGTGCTTCACTGCCTCTGCTCAAGTCCACTGTTGGCGGTTACCATGTTTCAAGCTGTCGTGAACACAGGAATAGCAGTGGCAGCATAATTTACTACTACAAATATTTATATACTGCTTTGCAACACAAGAGTCCAAAACAATTTAAATAGAAGAATAAACAATAAATAAGATGGTCCCCAGTCCCTAAAGGGCTCAGAATCTAAAAGGAAACACCAGCAAAAAAGCACTGGAGGGATGCTGTGCTGGGACTGGATACGGCCAGTCACTCTCCCTCTGCTAAATAGAAGAGAATTGCCACTTGAAAAGGTGCCTCTTTGCTCAATTAGCAAGGAAAAATTCCTTGCTACATTGACATGAAGTAGTTCTGCATGGGTAATGACAAATGCCCCTGTGAGGCATGGCCTCCCCCTGACCCAGTCGGCACCCTGGGCCTGGGTGTGGCTCACCCACAGAAGCGGCTCAGCTGAACAAGCCAAGGGGGTGACAAAGGAGGCTGCTTGAGTTCTTCTCTCTCCTGCTCCACCCAAGAGCTGCGCTGCCTGCAGGCTGACTGTTCATCAGGTAGAGCTGTGCGGTTAACCGTGCCGCTCTACCTGATGGATGGCCAGCCTGCAGGAAGCACAGGGGAGAGAGGAGCAGCAGCCTGAACTGTCTCCGTGGGTGCCCCTCCTGGCTTGTTAGAAGGAGCCATTCCTGCTCACCCAGGTGTCCTGAAGCCACAGAAGCAAGCACCAGGGACAGAATGATGGGCAGTCACTTAACCGCCCCCCCCATTCCGCGCATTAGTCACTGGCAGCAGGTCCCCTGGAAGGAAGCCCTGCAGGGAAATTAAGCTCCGCTCCTGTTTGGTTAATGCCTTTTCCAGGCTCCCTCATTACAGCTAAATAGCTTGGCTCTCTCAAGGGCCCCCTCACAAGGCACAAAAGCTTTTACTTATTCATGCACTGCACACTTGCCGCTCTCTCGCTCTCCTCTTCCCCAAAGATGAAGTGCATGCCTGTGAGGATAGCCTTCCAGTTGCAGAGCTAGAGAGTCCCAATGCAGCTGCTCCCCAGAAGGCCATCACGTCTAGCCTTCCTGCTCAAAAAAACATCCTCCACACTCCTCAAGTCGATATGCAAGCCAGGCCACAGGCTGTGGGGCAGGGGAGGGGGAGGGCAAAGCAAAAGAATCCGCCAGCCAAACAGGTTCCAAGGTTGCAGGGATGGAGACTGGCCATTCACACATTTATTTATTTATTTTTGCATTTATATCCTGCCAGAGGCGTATCTAGGGAAAATAGCACCTAGGGCAAGCACTGAAATTGCGCCCCCTGTCCAAACATCTGACACCCATCCTTCAGATAACTGTACCATAATATCAGCTCAAAAATACAAGTTAAGCTTGTTAATCTTTTAATATTTCAAAAACTATTTAGCAGTGGACATAGCCAGACCAAAAAATGCTGGAAAACTACAAATTTCAGTATGCTGGGGCTCATGAAATACCCAAATACTATATGGAGGTGTACTTGGAAAACTAAACAGAAGTGCCTGTCTAATTCTCTACTCTGCATTGTAGCATCACTATTACATAAGTTTTAAAAATAAATGGAGAATTTGACTTTTCCCAGATACTAGGGCCTTGCAGCATGCGTGGTGGCCATTTTGTTTTTGGTGGCCATTAAAAAAAATTTTTTTTTCATTTTAAAAAATTGCACCCCCTTCAAGTGGCGCCTGGGGCATGTGCCCTGCCTGCCCTACCCTAGATACACCCCTGTATCCCACTCTTTCTCCAAGGAGCCCAGAGCGGTGTACTACATACTTAAGTTTCTCCTTACAACAAGCCTGTGAAGTAGGTTAGGTTGAGAGGGAAGTGACTGGCCCAGAGTCACCCAGCAAGTCTCATGGCTGAATGGGGATTTGACCTCGGGTCTCCCCGGTCCTAGTCCAGCACTCTAACCACTACACCACACTGGCTCTCTGACATGACATATGACCCCTGTGTAGGGGGAAATGTGTACACCACCACTTCTGAAGGGCAGCCGGAGCCTTTATTAGGCAGCCTCTACAGGTCAGGAAGCCATGCAGGAAAGTCAGCGTTTAAAGCTCTGTCACCTTTAGGATGTAAGACTCCACTTGCGAGATCAGATCAAAGTGTACCCAGCCTGGTGTTTGCAATTCCCCTGAGTTTCCAAAGTCATTGGAAACTGGGAGAGGGAGGAGGGGAGGCCCCAAATCCTGGAGAAACACAAATCCAAAGTCCCCCTGGGAGGAAGGAGCTGCCTGTGGGATTGTGTCCAAATCCTACTGTTGCCTGGCAGCGTGTGAAAAGTTTGGCAAAGTGCAGTGATTAAAAATCTGAGGGGAAAGGTGGGAAACGGATTAATACCAGTCTCAGCTTATAAAAGTCTTAGTGGTTGGTTCTATTTTGGGTGCGGGCTCTTAAAGTGAGTCATTCTGTAAGAGGATAATAGAATCACCAAACTTCCAAATTGGAAGGGACCTTGAAGGTCTTCCATTCCAACCCCCTTCTCAGAGCAGGGATCTGCTACATCAGGGGTTCGCTGCCTTGTATTCCTCAGATGTTGCTTGATGACAACTCCCACAATCCTCAGCCACAACAACCAAAGGCCATGTGGAGTTGTAGTCCCTGAAAGCTTCTGGAGACCCAAGGTGGAGAACCCCTGAGTGGCAGCATCCCTGGCGGGTGGATTTGGGGAAAGCCAATGCAGCTGAGTTCAGAGGTTGACCTTTGTTCTCCAGATGGGTTGCAAAGACTGGGTGGATGGGCCAGTTGTAAGACTGTACTATGGTAGGTATTACAACTCCCATGAGGCTTGGGTTTTTTGGAGCCAAAACATCACCCTTGTCCCTGCAGGTAGTGGGAGGGAGGCTAAGCCTTATGGAGCAGAGCAGCCGGGCTCTCTCTAGTGTTTAGAAGAGCTTTTGGCTGCATCCTATCATCATGGCATCTTCCTCCACTCAGCCCCCAGCAAAAAAAGGCAGGTGAGTGTGGAAATCTTGTGAAGAATGAAAACAGGAGTTCTGTTGTTTGCATAAGTACATTATAATGCTTTGAAATCTCATTGCAATGCATATAACAGAGAGTGTGTGACAAGTCAGTCATCATGATCTACTTCAGTCTCATTCATTTAAGTGAGGCTGCCTTCAGACATCACCGGGAAACTGAGGCAAACTCACTTCAGGTTCGTCCCCACCCCATGATGTCCAATGATACGGACTGCGGTTCCCAGACCCAACCACAGTTCCAATTTTGCCTCCAAACCTCGAAATGATCCCTCGGTTTGCAGTGAGTTGCACTCACCCAACCGAGGGTCTGTTGCAGTGTTCCCTCTAAGGTGTGCACACATGTGCACAATCACACATTTTTTTGTATGTCCACTCAGTTAATTTTAGATCCCACTCAGGTTGAATCTGGAAGGCCCCATTCTGAATACATGTGTGCGCACACAGCTTTGATACTGCCACTCAAAACAAAAGTCATTCCACACAATGATGGGAAAAATTAGAGAGTACGCTGGTCCGTTGCCGCCAGCATGTCGTCCAGTTTCTGCAGCTTGCACAAACCAGAGTTAAGGGGAGTAAGCTCCTCCCCCTCTCAAATGCAATTGGCTGTCCTTCTTGCATTGAGGGAAGTCCGGGCAGTCAGTTACTTGAACTGCAAAAGGGTGATGGTCTTAGAATGCAAGGCTAGGGGGGATGTCCTGCTAGAGCAGTAAAAAGATCTGCCCAGACATCCAGAGGGGAATGCAGGCACACTGTGGCTCCACTGGACGCGCGGTTTGGCGTTAAGTCCGAAAGCGGCCTTAGTTGTGACTAACTTAGTCTGGCTGCTACCCATGTTTCGTCTGAGCAAGAAACAACTTGCTTAGAAGGCAGCGTATAAATATATTACATAAATAATGTAATACCTTTTGGGGGTGTGGTGTTTTTGGTTAATCCATTCCTTGATCCAGGCCAGCTTTTGATTTGAGCTTTAGTTACTTTAGTTACTTGTATTCCAGTCCTGGAGCAGAGGCGGGGCTAACAAACAGCCAGCAGCAAGAGGAGGGAAAAGCAGTCTGCACTTGCCCCTCTGCACATAATATCTATTTCATTAAGCTGTTAATATTCCTGATTCTACTCCACTGCCTTGTTCTTGCATATAATAAAGTGTGCCGTCGAATCTGTGTCGACTCCTGGCAGCCACAGAGCCCTGTTGTTGTCTTTGGTAGAATACAGGAGGGGTTTACCATTGCCTCCTCCCGCGCAGTATGAGATGATGCCTTTCAGCATCTTCCTATATCGCTGCTGCCTGATATAGGTGTTTCCCATAGTATGGGAAACATACTAGCGGGGATTCGAACTGGCAACCTCTGGCTTGATAATCCAGTCATTTCCCTGCTGCGCTATTAGCAACTCTTTCCCTTGGATTCTACAGGGGGCTCTTCAGGGGGCTAGCCCCTCATTGCAGTGAGCCAGCCACAATGGCCCCAGGGCCTGTGGATGGATAGTGACTGCGTCTGCTAAGTCCTCCCGTCTTGGGCCTGAAATAGTTTTTCACTGCCCAGCTCAGAGCCCTAGTTTGTAGGCATTTGTAGCTATGCTGAGCCTGTCTTACTTTTGCACATTTGAATTCTGTTAGGGACTGAGCTGCCCAGCAGCACCAACTGCAGGAATACAGACCTGGACCGGCCCTCTATCTATCTACTCCTATGGCACCAGTGAAGAACCAGCTCTTTAAAGAGGTCTTGGGGAAGCAGGATAGGTGGATATTTTTTATTTTTATTTTTTATTTTTTTTATTTATCAAATTTGTACACCGCCCCAAACTTTCATCTCTGGGTGGTTAACAATAGCATAAAATAAGTTAAAATATATATTTTAAAAACTTAAAACAATTTAAAAATTTAGCAGGGGACTAACTGAGTTGGTGAGCTGGACTTTCCCGACTGCTCTTGTCTGTTCTGAGGGCAGATTCCATCATTCTGCTGTTTTATTCTGTTGCTTTGATAGTGTTCTTAGTGATTATTTATTCCTGTGCGGCTGGCCCCTTTGAGTTCCCTAGCAGACAAAAAGATGGGACAGAAAAATTTAAAACAAGAATTGCAAATAATATGACAGACCACCAGTTTGCGAGGAGGAGACCGTCAACAAAGCTTGTGAAATTCTGTGAAAAGCAAGAGCTCGAAATCTTGTGAACTTGTAACCCCTACTCCTGCAAAAATAAGAATCCTACGAGTAGCCCTGGAAATGGAGTCTTGGATGTGAGTTGCAGAGAACACCTTTGCATTATTCCGCACTCCTGGTGGCTGAATGTAATTTGCTTGTGAGCAGTTGCCTCTGCCAGTGTAAGGGGATAAATCAAACAAGCCAGAAGCCAAATCTGTCTCAGGGGATGGAAGTCGGCACAGTGAAATGCTTGTTGGAGAGGACTAATCTGGGATCCAGGAGAATCCTGCCTTCCAGGTAGGAGGGGAGGCAGGCCGGGCAATGGTGCTGATGAGGTGGGGGTGGTGCCTCTCTCTGATGGGTGGAGGGCAGAGGAAGGGGGGCATGGGGGCAGAGAGGGCTGAGCCATAAGCTTCTCCAGATGTTCTAGCTGCAGGAAAGGTAACATTATAGGAGGTGAAAAGCCAGCCGGGCTTCCAGATCAGTTGCAGCAGGGGCACCGTGGAGGGAAGCCGTACAGGGAAGCCATCAGGGGAAAGATGAAGCCAGGGACAGAAACCGGATGGGGCCGAGTAATGGCACTTGGATCCCTCCCCAAAGCTGGTGCTGGAGTTGCCTTTCACCCCTTTCTCACACTAAGCTCTTGTGCATGAACCCCATTGAAATGGACAGGGCCTGAACCAGCTGTGCCCCGGAGCAGCAATTCCCATATGCTTCAAAGGGGCTCCACCCTGGATTGTGTCCTGTTAATTAGCTGGATGTGGGGGGCTGGGGGAGGAATTGGATTGGCTGTCTATGGGCATCCACATTCTGGAGCAGGCTATGTCCTGCAGGTCCTCTTCTGAACGCCCACCCACCCTCAGCTCCTGTGCTGTGAAGGAAGCTTTTGAGGAGTTAAGAACCTAAAACCGCCCTGCCCAAGGCCTATCCGGTCCAGCAATAAATTGTCCCCTTTGTGAAGCAGCCCTGGTTTGCATTTGAATGGGAGATTACATGTATGAGGGCTGTAAGATCGGTCTAGGTTCCACGTTCCCTCTCTGACATCTCCAAGATAGGGCTGAGAGAGATTCCTGCCTTCAACCTTGGAGAAGCCACTGCCAGTCTGTGAAGACAATACTGAGCTAGATAGACCAATGGTCTGACTCAGTATATGGCAGCTTCCTAGGTTCCTATATTCCCTCTAGGGCAGAGCTGCTCAACTTTAGCCCTCCTGTAGATGTTGGCCTACAACTCCCATCATCCTTGGTTATTGGCCACTGTGGCTTTTTGGACTACAACTCCCATGATTTTGTAATCCAAATAAACTGGGGGGCCTAAGCTGAGCAGCCCTGCCTTAAGGGATGGGGCTGCTCTGGGAAGACCACCTGCGCTGCCTGCCTGCCTGCCTGCCTGCTTGCTTGCTTGCTTGCATGCTGGAGGTTCCAAGTTCCCTCCCTGGCATTTCCAAGATAGGTCTGAGATTCTGGCCTGCAGCTCTGGAGAAGCTGCTGCCAGTCTGGGTAGACAATACTGAGCTAGACGGACTAAGGGTCTGGCTCAGTAAATGGCAGCTTCCTATGTTCCCCATGCCTCTCTTTGAATCCGCAGGAAGGATTCTTGCTCTCCCAACCTTGAGTGCGTCCTCCTGTTAGTATTCAGTGGCTGCCTGTGAGAAGCACAGCACGTCCGTGGCTCTAAATGTCTCCCCTCTTCATAAACAGTATTTATGGGGGTGGCTTTTATTGCTGGATGACATTTGCGCTCCAAGAAGGCCAGCACAAAGGCTCATTTGGAACAGGGACAGGAATTGGGACTTTTTTTTTAAAAAGGCCGGACAGGAGATTTTAATGTTAAGCCCCATGACTTTTGGAGCCTTCTGAAGCACAGTTTAGAACTGCTGTTGCTGTACTGTTTGTACCTTCCAGATGCTGGACTTTCCGTCCCCACAATGGGGCCTCTAAGGTAGCAGGCAGCAATCCAGCCAAAAACAATGAACAATAAAGTGATGTCAAGACAGCAGAACACAATCAGAGGACAGGGGGCAAAAACAAGATTCAGGCCTCTAGCCAGGGACGGCCAACCTGAGGCTTTCCAGTTGTTGTTGGGCTACAACTCCCATCTTCACAATCAAAATTTATTGGGAGCCTCAGGCTGGCCACCCCTGTTTGAGGCCAAAAACTCCGCTAAAGGCAGTTTGCAAGTTCATCAAATCATCAATGACAAAGCCAGCCAAGGCTCTTGTGGCAGGAGGTTCCACAGACTGGGTGTCACAACTGAGCAGGCCTTGTTCCATATGATCACTGACTGAGTCTCTGCTGCTGGTGGGACAAGAAGCAGGGCAGGCTCTCCCTAGAAGACTGAGACAAGTGGGGAACAGCTGGTAGGGAGTGGAGGTCTTTCAAACATCCTGGTCCCAGTGCGGGGGTGGTGTATAGTCTAGAACAAGGGTGCATGGAGTTGGGGAGCTCATTCCTCTCCCAAATGGGCAGGGCAGGCCTTCTGTTCCATCTTATTTAATAGGTCCTATAGGGGAGGGACCATATAGTGCTGTGACATAGGAAGCTGCCATATACTGAGTCAGACCACTGGTCCATCTAGCTCCGTATTGTCTACACAGACTGGCAGCGGCTTCTCCAAGGCTGCAGGCAAGAGTCTCTCTCAGAGAAGCCAGGGAGGGAACTTTGAACCTTCTGCTCTTCCCAGAGTGTTTCCATCCCCATGAGGGGAATATCTTACAGTATTCACACTTCTAGTCTCCCATTCATATGCAGCCAGGGTGGATCCTGCTTAGCTAAGGGGACAAGTCATGCTGTCTACTACAAGACCAGCTCTCCTCTCTTAAAACATAGTTACTCCAGCTTAGGAACATAGGAAGCTGCCATATATTGAGTCAGACCATTGGTCCATCTAGCTCAATATTGTCTACCCAGACTGGCAGCAGCTTCTCCAAGGTTGCAAGCAGGAGTCTCTATCAGCCCTGTCTTGGATATACAAGGGAGGGAACTTGGAACCTCCAAGAGAGTTCAGCAGCTGCATCCATCATCAGCCCCTGCGGTTTTTCCTTGCACTGCTGCCCCCTGAGAAGAGGAACCAGACATGCTGAACTTCTCCTTTCTAGATTGCTACAATCTAGACTAGTCTCTCCCGGATGAACGCTGGCAACCCCTGAGCTGGCCACCCAGGGGAAGGAAGGATGCTTCCCTCGCCTGGGCTGTAGCTGGGAGGGCCCCCACTTGGACCTCTGGCAGCAGCTCCTCCAGATCGAAACAGTGAGATGTTTTGCATCACCCCCGATCCTTCTGGATCTGCTTTGGTGGAGGGATTCCTCAAGCTTCCCAAAGACGGCCATCCACGCAGAGGCTCAGGGAGCTGCTGTTGCACTGGAGTGCACACCTGCGCTCTGTACAATACTCCGGGCAGTTTGCCCTAGAGCACTTGTGTCCCTTACGCTTTGATGCACATGTAGAGCATGGCACAGTTGGCAGCGGAGTCAGTGCTCTCTCCAGAGGGACCCGGTGTCAGCTGGCATCCAGGGCTGCTCAGGCAATCCACTTCCCAAGCTCCTCTCGCTTCCTGCAGATTTGCCTTCAGGCATAGTCAGCCGCCTGTGAAAAGTGTTAACTCCTCTCTGAGGCTGGACCTCTGGCCCCCAGTGCACTGGAAAGAGAATTAATTCAGCAGCTGAACTCTCCAGAGAGTCAGACAGACAAGTGTACACAAAAATGCTCCCCTTCCTAGCTAGAAGCAGCTCCCAAAAGCAAAAGCATTCCTGTCCCTTTAAGCGTTACCTATCTTGGGCGGTTCCACAGGCAGATGGGAATGGAAGAGAACTACACTAACTCTGAATGTCAAAGGTTGGTGGCCATCTCTGATTTGGCTTTTATCTCTTGGACTGTGAAGCAAGCCCCAGAATTGGAGAGGAAAGACCAGTTGTTCAGGACAATGGACAGGTTCAAGGGTGCAAGGGTGTTGCCTTCCTGTTTTTAGGCACAAAAACATCACATGGACAAGGTGATTTCTGCTGTGATCATTTCCATTCTCTATATTTTCAAACCCAAAGATCGTTTCTGCTTGTCGTTTTTGCCAACACTGGCAAATGACGACTGTAAACGTTTGCTTTTGAGGGGGAGGGACGAGTACAAACATTTCAGAAAATTCAAGAGGAAGTTGATCCTGAGGAACCAGAACCTCATCTTCCTCTTTTGAGTCTTTAGATATGAAAATAACTTCTGAGGGGGAAATCCACCCAGTTGCCTCCCTGAAGATCTGTCCAATTTTCCTTGCAAATGAGATGTCTCAGTGCAGGAGGCCATGAAAAAGCCATGGGTTGCAGTGGGGTCTCCATAGCACTTGGCAGTGGAGAGTAAAAAGCCAAGAGGCTGGGGATGTTCTGAGATTGATTCAAACCTGTTCTTGACCATCGGTTTGACAGCTTCATATTGCACAGATAAAAATTCTTCAGTAAAACAAGAACAATGTCGGGCAGTGGGGAAGTAGGGAGAAAGGACAAAGGGACTGTCTTGAGAGGTGCAGAGATAAAAACACCACAGAGGAGTCTGGGCATGGTATTCTTCACACAGCAGGCTTTACTGCAAACTCAAAGTTGTCCCAAAAACCTGACGGAAAAATTGGGTTTATTTTTACCCCAGATATAAATTGGGCTACACTCTAAGGTGCAGTGAAAAACCTGAATTGCATGTGAAGTGTTCCCCAACAGCTCGCAGGGACTTTGGGGGAAATATGCCTGATATGTGAACACACACCCTCCATTCCGGAGATGTGAGCTAAAGGGCTTTAAAAGCCCTGTGTGGAAAACGCCCAGGTCTGGGGCTCATTGGAAATCACTTTAATTTATGCACCTACTTAAATGCTGCGGGGGTGGGGGGAGCATTTCTGCAGTCCTGCAAAAATGCATTCCATTTGCATGATACAACATTATTGCAAAGCTTCCAAAGGGTCCTCTGCAGTAGTACACTAAACCAGGGATTTAATAGTACACTGACTATCCTGTTCAACCCCAGTTTCCAAGCCTGAGAGAAGACTTCCCAGTGGTCACCACGCAGAGGCACGTTCAAGAAATATTTGCTGCAGTCAGTGCTGCTTAGGAGGACAGCATCTACCCTGGGACAAAGTGGGACTTTCTCCTTCATACTGGGACCAGGGGTACAGATGGAAGGAAAGCTTGAGGAGCAATTCCTCTCTTAAACTTCATTGTGGGGAGAAGAAAAGCCATTTGGGAAGGGGAGAAAAATATATTTTGGGGGCGTTTAGTAAAAGGGGGGGGCTCCTCAAATGCTTTGTGTGAGATCTGCACCCTGATTGGGACAACCATTTGGTCTGTTTAAGGTGACTTCCCTAGTGATGTTTCTGGTTTCACTTAGCTCAGTTTGTGTGCTAGGAAATGAGCACTTTTAAAATTTGTATATGAGGATAGAGAGGAGAATCGATTTCCCTGTTCCCTTTATTGTTCTGTGGGATTGCTCTGCCCTGTGTTCCACCGCTCCTGAATTCCGATTTAAGTTCTAAAATTAATTCTGAAATTGAAGCACCCATCGTTTGCTGCGGCTTCCACTTCATTTCACTCATTTGCAGCAGTTTTCATCTCTACATTACTCATGTGCATGGATTTAAAAATGTCCCAAAAGCAAACTTGCACAGACTCTTTTGATGCGGTGCTTTACTGATGCAGACGTGTGCTCTGGTGTGCCCTGCTCATTGTAAAACACCACACAAAAGGAACTTTGGTGCAACGTTGTGACAGCAATAAGATTGCTTTTTGCATGTTTTATTAACCTGCACAGGGACATTGTTAGTATTCAGGGGCGAGAGAAGATGCCAGTGAGTGGAAGAAAAATCAAGCCATGAGAAACAGCACATGTGTCATGCTGTACAAAATTCGGAAATAAGAAAGGACCTGTGGTTAATTCTGAATAAATTCTGCTTCAGAAACAAGGCCAGGCCCAGGACATTCCGATCCAAAATTCAGGGGGATGTTGTGGAAGGAGCCTCCCTCTGTGCAAAGAAAGCGCAGTGCATAAATGACGGCTGTTCTTTGTCTGGGTGAGCCAATCACCTGACTCAGGACACCATCTTTCTGCTTTGGCCACGGCAGGAATCTGGAGACTGTTTGCCAGGAGCTTCTGCAGGTCCCGAGAAAATACAGCCCCCGTGGGAGAAATAAAAGCCTGCCTCTTGGCCAGTCCTCCATCAGCAGGCAACACGCCATCAAGGGGCCCTGCAAGTCTGGTTGTTTCCATCTATTTGTAAATTAGAGGCATATTAAAAGTCATTCTCTAGCCCAGGGCAGGAAATTGGAGTTGGGCTTTTCTATATTGGTAATTTTAAAAAAATAATAATAGTACTACAGCCTTGATTACAGCCGATTTGTGCTATGAAGGATGTTCCTACCTGGAGAACTTCATTACCATTGCAAAAGGAAAAGGAAAAACCACCCAAATGATAGCAGAGCTGAAGGAGGGCCATTTCCTGCAACTGCTCCATGCGCATAATGGAGCTCACTTACAGACCGCTTGCGTGGCTGCCGGTTTGAATAGATTTTACTCTGTTTCCCTCTGTTGCTTCTGCACCACATCTGGGCTGTGCCCGGCTAAGTGGGTACCACATGTCCCTGCATAAAGAACACCCGGGAAAAGCCTCTCCTTCATTCCAGGCTTTGCCAGTCCAAGCTAGCTTTGCTTAAGTAAGGCTTAGCATTCGATAAATGTTCCATTTTGTTTTGCTTTGTGTTTAATTCCATCCTGTGGGGCCTAATTAATGGCAGCCATAAATTAAGGCTTTGTTGCAGGAGGAGGTACATGCAGTTATTCCCCTGCTGGTAACAAGAAGGTACATTCCTACACTTTGAAAGCTGAGGGTGGGGGTGGAGGGAGTCATATGCACTCCAAAAGGAAAAAAAACAACACACACACACACACACAGAGCAACAAATGTGACAAAGAATACAACAAATATGTGTACACCGCTTTTCAACAATAGTTCCCAAAGAGGTTTACACAGATACAAATAAATAAATAAAATGGCCCCCAGTCCCCAAAGGGCTGACAATCTAAAAAAGAAGCAGAAGAGAGACCCCAGCAACAGCCACTGGAGGGATGCTGTGCTGGGGACAGATAGGGTCAGTTGCTCTCCCCCTGCTAAATAAAGAGATTCACTTTAAAAGGGTGCCTCTTTGCCCAGTTAGCAGGGGATGTCAGAGATTTCAAGAATAGAGATTTCAAGTACATTTCAGAGATAACAATGTCAGAGATTTCAAGAACTCAGTCCTGGAATGGAGATCATTAGATCTTCAGATAAAGACCTGGAAAACTCACTTTACTGTCTGACCAGCATAGTTTTTCTATGCTGCTGGTTCTGAGAAAACCTTAGGTCAGACAGCCAAAGATGACCTTCCAAAACCAGAGTTCCAGGCTGGAAACCTGAGATATGGCAACCCTAAGTTGGCACCTAGAAATGTATTCCTTGTTATTAGTTATCTTCCAGAAATTGGTTTAATCCTTTTTTTAAAAAAAAAACACTATCTGCTCCAGTAGCCGCCTCCACATCTTGTGGCAGGGAGTTCCATAAGCTAAGTACTTGTGGAGATAAGTAATTAGAGGCACCTTTTCAAGGGATGACTCTCTTCTGCTTAGCAGCAAGAGAGACACTGCCCCTCCTCAACCCCAACACAGCATCCCTCTAGTAGTGATTGTAACGAGTGCCAATTCTGTATTTCTTTTTAGATTGTGAGCCCCTTTGGGGACAGGACATCATCTTATTTGCTATTTTTAAAAAAATGTTAATTGCTTTGAGAACTTTTTTTTCCGTTGAAAAATGGTATATAAATATTGATCATTGATTATTATCATCAATCATCATCTTCATCACAAAAGCCTTGCGACAATCCAACAGAAACTGACCGTTGAAGTTTCCCTCAGTGGTCTCAGTTCCATCCGCTGACAGCAAATAACTCCTGCATGGGGCCTCTGTCGCCAAGGGAGCCATTTCCAAGTGGGCAGACCGCCCCCACCCCCCAAGAAAGCTCCCTTGGCTGGCCCTTTGGAGAATCAATAACCACCTTTCTGGCCACAGACCTGCATTTAGCAGGGCGGTGAATAATTCATGGGCCCCCAGAGCCACTGTAATTAGGAAACTTTCTCTTTGTGTTCCCATCGTTCTGCAGTGGATGTGTGTGTGTGCGCGGCGCGCATGTTGTTAACTCAGGGAGCGTTAACTATTCATGAGAGGGAACAATTTAATCAGTGTGGCCAGAGATGGGCCTTGAGGAGCCTGGCAGGCAGCATTTCCAAAGCAATTCCTTCCCTTCCATTTAGGCGTCCCTTTCCCTCTGCCCCTGGACTTTCGCTTCCATTCTGCATAAGTAATAGAGCCCGGATCTACCCATTTCTTAGCATCCAAGTACAAGCCTTGGTGATGGCAGCTAGGGATGTGCACGGAACCGCGGCGGGGAGGCATGAAGGCAGCGAGGGTGTTGCTTTAAGAGCGGGGGAGGGTGCACTTACCCCTCTCGCTGCTTTCCCCCTGCCGGCGTCCTTTTTTTGGAAAGCTAATCAAGGTGGCAGCCTACCTCCATTGGCTGGAAGTCCGCAATTCACCTGCGTACGCCGGTACGGGCGCGCACGCATCGGGGACTTCCGGCCATATCCAGCCAACGGGGGCAACGGGGTGGCAGGGAGGTACGCTGCCGCCCCAATTAAAAGGTAAAGTGCCATCGAGTTGGTGTCGACTCCTGGCGCCCACAGAGCCCTGTGGTTGTCTTTGGTAGAATACAGGAGCGGTTCACCATTGCCATCCTCCTGCGCAGTATGAGATGATGCCTTTCAGCATCTTCCTATATCACTGCTGCCTGATATAGGGTTTCCCATAGTCTGGGAAACATACCAGCGGGGGATTCGAACCAGCAACCTCTTGCTCTCTAGGCAACTTACTTTCCCGCTGCGCCATTAGATTAGCTTTCCAAAAAAAAGGACGCCGGGGGGGGGGGGGGAAGCGGTGGGAGGGGTAAATGCACTCCCCCCCCGATCTTAAAGTGGCACCCCTGCTGCTGCTGAATCGGCTCAGAGGCCCATAAAGGGTTCCATGCACATCCCTAGTGGTGGCACTGGAGGAAAACGTGGGGAGGTTGCCATTGGTTCTAAGAGGGCAATAAGATAATGTAACAAAGCAGACCACCAATGTAATCTCAGTAGCCGAAAGGTCTTTGTCAGCTTCCAGCCTCCTCAAAGACCTCCCAAAAGAGCCACACCATAACCAGTCAGTACATAATGATGAGAAGAAACAGGAAACAGAGGGTAGGAATAAATGGGCAGTTTTCACAATGGAGGGAAGTAAGAAGTGGGGTCCCCCAGGAATCTGTACTGCGATAGGTGCTCTTTTAACTTGTTCATAAATGATCTAGAAGTTGGAGTAAGCAGCAAAGTGGCCAAATTTGCAGATGACACTACACTATTTAAAGGTAAAGTGTGCCGTCAAGTCGATTTTGACTCCTGGCACCCATAGAGCCCTGTGGTAGAATACAGGAGGGGTTTCCCATTGCCTCCTCCTGCGCAGTATGAGATGATGCCTTTCAGCATCTTCCTAGATCGCTGCTGCCCGATAGAGGTACCAGTGGGGATTTGAACCGGCAGCCTTCTGCTTGTTAGTCAAGCATTTCCCCGCTGCGCCACTTAAAGTGACAAACTATTTAGGGTAGTGAAATCCAAAACAGATAGTGAGGAGCTCCAAACGGATCTCTCCAAACTGGATATGTGGGTGACAAAATGGCAAATGGGGTTTAGAGTAAGCAAGTGTGAAGTAGTAGTGTGGCAAAAAGCCCCAACTTCACAGATATGCTGATGGGATCTGAGCTGTCAATGACTGACCAGGAAAGAGATCTTGCGGTCCTGGTGGACAACTCGTTGAAGTGTCAACTCAGTGCTCAGCCGCTGTGAAAAAGGCAAATTCCATGCTCGGAAGGGGATTGAAAATAAAAATACTAATATTCCATTAGGAATATTAATATTCCATTATTAACAACAACAACAACAAGATAAATCCTGGGGTGATGGAAGAACTCTCCCTTTTTTGATGCCCTCCTTTTTGCTTGACTTTTCTCACAATAATCCAGTGGGCTTGAAACTGGCCCCATTTCAGCATGCAGACACGTCACGACTCTCGACTCTCCACATGGATTCTGACTCTGACAGCCTGGGGATGCTCCTCATCGCCAACTTCCCCAGGAGCAAGGGCACGGTGCTTGATTCTTCTGTGTAGGCTCCTCCTCACACAAGCTGCCACCCAGCAAGGACAAGGTGAGGCTCTGGCAGTAGTAGCTCATCCCAACAAGCCGGGGTGGTGGTGGTGGGGGCACCCAAGGAGGTAGCTTCTCTCTCTCCCACGCCACCTGGGAACCGTGCTGCCTGCAGGCAGCGTGGCTCTTGAGCAGTGCTGGGAGAGAGAGGAGCAGCAAGCCAAGCTGCCTCCCTGGGCTCCCCGCTTGCTTGTTAGGACCAGCCGCTACTGGGCTCTGGTGGGCACCAAAGGTGTGCCCAGGAGAGGGTAAGAGTTTGATGTTCATCGGCTAATGAGGACAGCTGCGAACCAGCCTGAGTCTGGCTTTACGGAGCGTGTTCTGGCCTGAGCAGGGGTGGGAGGGCCTTGGCCACCTTGACAGCCCAGTGGACCAACTCGCCTGGCTGGGCAACAGCCACCCAGCCGGCCCTGCAAGGGGATGCATCTTCAGCTGCTGCTGCCAAATGCAGCCACGTTTCTCTTTGGCCGTGCAGAAGCACTTCCCAACCAGTGGCTATCCAAGGCAAGGGAGCCTCTGACTGGGGGGTCTTTGAAAAGCAGCAGCAGCAGCAGCCAGGGAGGAGGAGGGGGCGAGGGGCTGGTGGCATTTCCTGGCTGTCCCCTCTCGGAGCGGGATGCAAAGGGCACCCCCCTCTGGGCTCTTCCGCCAGCTGCCACGAGCTGCTTGAGGCCTCTGCAAGAGGCCCCCCTTTGCCTCCAAGCGGGAACCTTCCCACCAGGAGCCCAGCAGAAAAGGCCTCCGAGGCTGGCAGGGCAGGAGGGCAGACCCGGCACCCTGAAGAGCCCACAGGGCAGGAGAGCCTCGGCTGCTCCCTCCTGGCGCCCCTGAGCTCCCCGGATCCAGCAGGCAATTGCTCTCCTCCACGCAGCCTGACTGCTCAGCCGGGGGAAGCCGGGCGCGGGCCCTTCCCTCCCGCGCCTTTTGTAAGCAGCAGCAGCTGGAGATCGTCTTACAGCACTCGGGCGCAGGGGCAGGACCAGCAGCCCGCGTGACGCAAACAGCGCTGCACTCCTTTGCAGATGGCAGAGAGGAGGCCCCGGCGGCTGCTCGCATGCAACCCAGCCCCCGCGCGCCCCCCCCCCGCCTTCCCTCTGGGTGCATCCTTCTTCTCGCTCCTCCCATCCATCCTTCTGGGACAGAATCCTTTCTCCTTGGGCACGCTGCAGAGAGGAAGCGAAGAAGTGCAAAATGCAACCTTGATCACGCAGCCACGTGTGTGTGTTGTGTTGTGTTGTGTTGTGTGTAAGGGGGAGCTCTTGAATCGCGGGGGCTGATCAGTCTTGCTCGCTCGCCTGTGCGCTGTGTGCGTCGAGTGCAAACGGGAGGCAAACCGGAGTGCAAACCATAGCCGGAAAAGGCTGCCTTGATGCTCTGAGGGTCTTTTGGAGAACGCTGCCTCCGAGCGACAGTCAGAGGCGTAACTGGGGAAAACGGCGCCCAGGGCAAGCTCTGCCCCAGTAAGTTTCATGGCCGAAGAGGTATTTGAACTCGGGTTTCCCCAGTCCTACTCCAACACTCTGCCAGTCAGTGTAGACAGTACTGTCTTGGACAGACCAAGAGTGACTCAGTAGGCAAAAGCATCAGATATGCAACAGGCACGCCAGGACGGCAGCAAATCTGCCACCTCTCACCACATGCCCAGAGAGAGGCCTTGTGCCTTCTGATGACTATCTGTATGCTGCAAAGGAAACTGCTGTTTCTTTACACATAGAAGCATTGCCTGGAGGGTGTTGCCCTTCCTGGGTGTCTCATTAGATGCATGGAGAGAGTCTCCGCTGTCTCCCAGCCATGAGCTCCCATCAACCAATCATCCTGGGCTACACCAGCAATTTGCCTATCATTGAAATATAATAAGAACATAAGAAGAGCCCTGCTGGAAGGCCAATCCAGTCCATCATCCTGCCTCCCACAGCATCCATGACGCAGTTGTTTGTTGACACAGGCCACCTCCAGCCTCAGAGGCAAGATGCCTCTGAATACCAGTTGCAGGGGAGCAACAGCAGGAGAGGGGGCGTGCCCACACACCTCTTGCCTGTGGGCTTCTCAGAGGCATCTGGTGGGCCACTGAGTGAGACAGGATGCTGGACTAAATAGCCTTGGGCCTGATCCAGCAGGGCTGTCCTTATGTCCTTATGTGGAGTGTTTCCAGGATCCTCCTGATTCAGTTAATCAGAAGCAAAGAAACACAGCACTTCCAGATGACAGAAGGTGCCCTGCAACAAAAGCTTCACCCAAGACAGAAACAAGAGCTGAAGAAGGAATTAAGGCCTGTAGCCCAAACTGGAGAGGAGAGCTGGTGGTAGCAAGCATGACTTGTCCCCTTAGCTAAGCAGGGTCTGCCCTGGTTTGCATTTGAATGGGAGACTAGAAGTGTGAGCACTGGAATATATTCCGCTTAGGGGATGGAGCCGTCTGGGAAGAGCATCTAGGTTCCAAGTTCCCTCCCTGGTGGCATCTCCAAGATAGGCCTGAGAGAGATTCCTGCTTGCTGTCTCGGAGAAGCTGCTGCCAGTCTGGGTAGACAATACTGAGCTAGATGGACCAATGGTCTGACTCAGTATATGGCAGCTTCCTATGTGCCTATTTTCCCCGAGAAGAAGACAGAGAGCACAAAGGAAGGACAAGAGGGTGGCAAGGGGGCTGCCCTCACCAGCTCATAAAGAGAGGGAGACCAGCCAGCTGCCAGAGGAACTTCAGGATGACATTTTAGAAATCATCTCCGTCTGCAGGGAGGGCTCCCCAGCGGGATCAGAGCGTGCGAGATTAACATTCTCCTTTGTGGTGACATTCCTGGGCTGACGTGCCGAGTAGGATATTGTGGCTTTTTCCTGTTTCGCTGTGGGCCCTTGTTACAAGTAACGCAAGCACTGCTCCCTTGCGGGGTATAAATAAAAAAAGGAAAGGACTGGCTGTTCTTGGAAACCTGCAATTATCTGGCAATTATCCTGCCCAAGCAGCTTCTTCTGCTCCCCCCTCCTGCTCTGAGGCAGTGCGGCAAGAGAGAATCACGCCTGCTTATAAATATACCTTCCTTTTCCACAGGATCCAGGGAGCCAAGGGTGTGTGTGTAGGGGGGTAGCTGTGTGCGAGAGAGGCAGTCCATCTCGCTGAGCATGCCATGCATCTGAGCATAGTGGGGCAGCACACAGCAGAAACCTCCTGCGCATTGCCACCAATGTGCCATGTGCAAAAGGAGCCCATTCATGCGCACATCCGAGCGGAGTCATTTCAATGGGTTTGCGCACAAGAGTTATTCCCAGTGGGCTGTGCAAACTCGGCAGCCCAGAGACAAAATGCTCAGTGACAGTTTCATTATTCCGCCTATGTGCCTTCTGTGCGATTAAGGCTCAGTGAAGCACAGGGTCAGTCCATCAACTGGACAGATGGGGTTTTTGACCCAGGTTCCTGAGTTATAGAAGCACAGAATTTTAGAGCTGGAAGGGACCTTGGAAGCCCTCTACTCCGGCCTCCAGGGCGCATTCCAAGATTACATGCTGTTCAGCAGTAAAATGCCTCGGCTTGGCAGAATTGTTTTGAAAACATAAATAGCTTGCGCAACCCTCCTACAATGGGGAAATACAGCTATTTATCTGTGATGCACACGCAACGTCGTAGGACTAAAAACGCAAGGATAAAATCCGAAAGAAGGCATCGGAAATGTGAACGGCACCTTGTTGACAGTGCAAGGATTGTGATGTCGAAACACAGGCAGTACAGAAGCACACTTAATGGACACGTACCGTCATTGTTGTAGTGTGTAATCTAGAAAGCACCCTCCTCAGTTAGCAGCAGGATAGCTTGTCCACTCCAAAGCTAGGAGACCTACAGGCCAAGGTGAAGCAGGGAACAGGCAGGCCTTGCTGAACGTTCATTGCATCTGGAGAAGGCAGGACTACTGCAGGAACATAGGATGCTGCCATATACTGAGTCAGACCATTGGTCCATCTAGCTCAGTATTGTCTACCCAGACTGGCAGCGGCTTCTCCAAGGCTGCAGGCAGGAGTCTCTCCCAGCCAGTGTTCTCTCTAATTTTTTTCATCTGTGTGTGGAATGAATTTTGTTCTGGGCGGCCGTATTAATGTGTGTGCATTCAGAGTGGGGCCTTTCTGATTCAACCTGAGCAGGATCTAAAATTCACTGAGCGGACATCAACATACGTGTGAGCATGTGCACATGTATACGCCTCAGGCGCGGGCCATGAACGCGCCTCCAGCGACCTGGCGGGCGGCTTCTTTAAGTGTAAACCGAGCCGGTGCTCCATGCCGCCCAGCAGCCCCTGCGGCGGGGAATCGCCTCCACCACTCACTTAGCTCCCACGGAGGTGAGCCCCCACCAGCGGCCAGGTGAGTAACGGAGGCAATTCCCCGCCGTGGGGGCTGCTGGCGGCACGGAGCACTGGCTCCGTTGACACTTAAAGAAGCCGCCCGCCACCCCACTAGAGTTGCGTTCACAGCCTTAGAGGGAACATTGCTCCCAGCCCTATCTGGAGATGCCAGGGAAGAAACTTGGAACCTTCTGCATGCAAATGCTCTTCCCTGAGCCATGGCCCTATCCCCTAAGGGGAATATCTTACTGTGCTTCAGTCCCCATTCAATATGCATTGAGTCCCCATGCAAATGCAGACCAGGGCAGACCCTGCTTAGCAAAATACAAAGTGTGATTCGGAGACGCTCTAGGCCAGGGCTGGGCAGACGTGAGACTCAAAGCAGCAAAGTGGATCCTTCAGCTTGAAGAATCTACTTTGCTTTTTGACCCAAGATCCCCATGCCAGATCCACAGAGTGGCGGGTGGTCTGAACACAGCTGGCATAACATGGATGGTATTTCAGAGAGCACCTCCTTTGTCATGCACCCTGCCGCCCATTAAGAGCATCAAGGGAGGACCGGCTGTGGTCGCCACCGGCTCCTTTGGTGGCAACTCAGGACCGGTCCTTCTCTGTGGCTGCCCCTGTCAAAACAAGAGCTTCTCCATCTCTGGCTGCTTTTGAAAAGACCCTTAAGACACACCTGTTTCCCCCGACTTTTAGTTAATTCATTAATTTAAACTCCTTGTTTTGTTTCATGACATTGTTTTAATCATTTTATCCTGTTTTGTATTTTACATTATGTACGTTGCCTAGGGATACATATATCAGGCGGCATATAAATATGATAAACAAACAAACAAACAAACAACAACAACAAACGATCGCTCAGCTGAGTATCTGCTTTCAGTACCAGAAGTGAGCTCCTGGTCCTTTCACAGAAAAATCCACCCCTCAGTTTCACCCCAGCTTTCTTCATTCCAGCCTACTTTAACACACACACATGCCCTAAACACATTGTAGTTGCTATTATTAAGCAGTTGGGAGTTAGACATGCTAGCAGTTCTTCTGCAAATAACCCAGAGACCTTCCAGTATATCTCAGCCTACCTTCTGCTCACCCCAGTTCTGGCCATCTGTGCAGGCTGACAGGCAGGGTAGTCTCTGTTCATGGGATGCCGGGAGCATACACTGAGTGTGGGCAGAAGCAGCTCTTTCATGAGGCAAGGGGAGGCAGTTGCTTCAGGCGTCAGATTTGGGGGGCACCAGCCAGGCAACAAGATGCTCCCCAGCATCAGTAGCAGCCAGTGCAGGTGCCGCCAGGGGGTGGGTCAGTGAGAGGCACTTTAAAGCAAAAATCAGTAGGCGCTTACCTCCACTCCAGCCACACTTGCTAACCGTTCCAAGCAGCCGTGCACTGCCCAGCATTCCCTGTGGCGGGGGATCAGCTCTGCCACTCACCTGGCCATTGGTGGGAGATTGGCTCTGCAGAAGCCAGGTGAGAGGCGGAGCCGATCCTCTGCCACAGAGAGGAGAGCTGGCCTTGTGGTAGCAAGCATGACCTGTCCCCTTAGCTAAGCAGGGTCTGCCCTGGTTGCATATGAAAGGGAGACTAGAAGTGTGAGCACTGGAAGAGATTCCCCTCAGGGGATGGAGCTGCTCTGGGAAGAGCAGAAAGTTTCAAGTTCCCTCCCTGGCTTCTCTAAGATAGGACTGAGAGAGATTCCTCCTGCCTGCAACCTGCTAACTGGGCAAAGAGGCACCTTTTACTGTGGTGATTCTCTTTATTGAGCAGGGGGAGAGTAACTGGCCCTCTCCACCCCCAGCACAGTACCTCCAGTGACTGTTGCTGGTGTCTTTCTTGTGTTCTTTTTAGAATGTGAGCCCTTTGGGAACAGGGAGCCATCTTATTTATTCATTATTCTTCTGTGTAAACCGCCCTGAGCCATTTTTGGAAGGGCAGTTCAGAAGTCAAATTAACAACAACAACAACCTTGGAGAAGCCGCTGCCACTCTGTGAAGACAATACTGAGCTAGATAGACCAATGGTCTGACTCAGTATACGGCCGCTTCCTATGTTCCTAAGAGAGTGCTTGGCAGCATGCTGCTACTTGGAGCAGCTTACAGATGCGGCTGGAGTGAAGGTAAGTACCTAGTAATTTATGCTTAACGGTGTCTCCCCCCGCCCACTGCAGCACCTGCACCGGCCACTACTGCCCACCCCCAGAGTAGCTCTTTGGGATACATCTGACCACTTGCAAGAAGCACAAGGAGAGAAGAGGCAACCCGCTGGGCAATCTCCCTCCCTGCCTGCTGGGTCACTTTCAAAGCTTGCAAGACTTGTTTGTAAAGGCAGCTGACCCACCCCGGCCAGGGTTGTGGGGCAATGCCTTGCTTCAAGCACCACAATACCTTGGGCCGCCCCTGTATGTGGGGCAGTGCGTGGGTGTTTCGGTGAATCCACCCCCTCCAGGGAGGAAAAGTTTAGGGACCTCCTTGAACTTCCGAGAGCACATGAGCCAGGCCAGGAGAGACCCCTAGTGGACAAGGCTGTAAAGGCACAGCTTTATTTTGCTAAGCCCCAGCCTGACCTTACGCTCCAAGGGAGTCTGGCCAATTCTCCTTAACCATTATTAATTGCACAGTGTCTTCCCAGTGGGTGGTAGCAAATGACAGGCCACTGGCTTCCTTCAGCCCATAGCAGAGATCATGCATCTTTCCGGAGGGAAGTTGGCAGGGCACTCCCGAGGGCCATCAGTCCAAATGGATTTCTAGTTAAAGGGGATGCAGAATAAGGATTTGGGAAGTTACTCAGACAGAAATCAGTTTGCAGTTTGCACGTGTGCGGTGCTTGGGGGTGGGGAGAGGCCAACGATTCTTGGAGCCTGGGAATATTTCTCTAAACATGATGCTCTTTCTCCAGATGCTCAGTGGAGGGGAATCCATCAGTCCTGAAAGGATTATCCATTGTGCTTAATTTCCAATTAAAATGTTCCAGATTCCTGGTGATGGGACGATTTTTCAAAAGAGAGCTGCTCTCCCAAGCAGACCCACAAAGTGTACAACCTAATCACTCTTGCAGCAACCTGGCCAGACCTGTGATTAATGGGATTAATTCTGGGCCCTGGGAGGGGGAGGGGGGCAGCTGATCCCTGACGCAAGAGGTGCCCCCACCCCTCACTCTAAACACTCACTGCAAACAGCGGAAGTGAGCTCAAACTTTGGGCCAATAGGCATGCTGCTTTGTGAGAAGGGACTGGGCGGTGTACCTGGCACACAGAAGGCTGGGTCTTCAAGGCCAACAACAGGCTGAAGAGCTTCTCATGAGGCTGGCTGGGAAGCCTGGGTAAGGAAAAGCCCACCCAGCCCGGCACCCATGTAGATGCCTCTGGGAAGCTCACAAGCCGGGCATGAAGCCAATATTGTCCCTCCCCTCCCACTCCAGCCTGATTCTCAGAGGGATACAGAACATATTGTTCCGTCCCATCCTGCAGACAAGAACCCAGCACAGTCCAATAGGCGGCAAGGCAAGTTGCAGGACCCTGGAGAGCTCCTGGTGAGCAACCTCTTCCAAGAAGCGCCCCTTCAAATGAGGCCTTAAATCCCTCCCCCAGCTCAAACTGCCTCACCCAGGAGCTGCCTCCCTGCCGGGAGAGTGGAGAATTTTAATTTAATTTAATTTAATTTAATTTTTTTACATTTTATATCCCGTTCTTCCTCCAAGGAGCCCAGAGCGATATACTACATACTTAAGTTTCTCCTCACAACAACCCTGTGAAGTAGGTTAGGCTGAGAGAGAAGTGACTGGCCCAGAGTCACCCAGCAAGTCTCATGGCTGAATGGGGATTTGAACTCAGGTCTCCCCGGTCCTAGTCCACCACTCTAACCACTACACCACGCTGGCTCTCTTAAAGGGGCAGCTGGCCTGGGGCCCAACTCTCCTGGCCTGCAAACTGGGGAGTACCTGGCACTTGTTGTGGAAAGGGCCTGGTGTCAATCTAGAGGTTCAGGCTCCAGTTCTGGGGTTTCTGGATCTGGGGTCTCCTGGCTGGCAGACCCAGACTCTGGCCTAGTGTTGGTGTGTGGGGCTGGGGGTTGGCTTTTCCGGCCTGACTGCTCTCCCTTTTCCAAGGTTGGACTCTGAGTTACTGCTCAATGGGGGTCATAACAAATAGCCAGTGTAGACCTCTTCCATTAATATACCTAATTCCCTTTAAAGCCATCTCACCATGTCTTGTGGCAGAGTGCCATAGATTAATTAAGAATAAGGAGACCTGGTCCAATGCTTGCTTGCTTCTGCTGAATGAAGGATTAGGAATGGTCTTGCTTTCTAGAAATAAAGGGACACAGATTTCTCTTCTTCCTCAAGTCCTCCACCATCAAAAGATGAAACTGCCGGCTTTTTCCTGATTAATAAAAGTGAGAACTGAAGCAAAAATTCACCCATGGCTGGAAGCATTACAGAATGTGGACTTCCGGATTTAAAAAAAATTCAAATGTGGTATGGTGCAGTGGTTGGACTAGGACCAGGGAGACCTGAGTTCAAATCCCCATTCAGCCATGAAATTCACTGAGTGACTCTCGGCTAGTCATATATCTCTCAGCCTAACCTATTGCATAGGGTTGTTGTGAGGATAAACATAACCATGTACACTGCTCTGGGCTCCTTGGAGGATGAGTGGAATATAAAGTTAACATAAATAAAATAAAAGGTTGTTTTTGAAATTTATCTTTTGAGGGCTGCTTTAAAAACACATGAAAATCTCTTGATCCAGATCCAGGTAATATTATTAAGCACCAACTTTCTAAAGACACAACCCAATGAGGAGTTCTTCTGCACATGAAGATAAACAGAAAGTGCATGAATGAGTAAATGTGCTCTCAATCATTTCAGCAGGAAATGAATAGAAGAAGAACCCCAGAAGAACTTTCTGTTGGATTTCGCCCAAAATTCAATACTTGAGAGATTTGAGTGCCCCACCACCACCACTCCCACCATTTACTGAGGTCCTCATGAGCACAGAAAGCTGTCTTCCACTGACTCAGAGCACTGGATCCATCCACCTCAGGACTGTCTGCTCTGAAACTCTCCAGAGTTTCAGGCAGGGGTCTTTTCCCAGCCCTACCTGAAGATGCTTCCAGGGGTTGAACCTGGGACCTTCTGCATGCAAGCAGAAGTTCTACCACTGAACTACATTCCAATCTCTGTTTGTTTGTTTTTTAAAGAGCACAGGAATGCAGAAAACTTCCTTATAGCAAGTCAGACTATTGGTCAGTATTGTCTATACTGACTGGCAGCAGCTCTCCAAGGTTTCATACAGGAATTTTTCCCAGCCTTACTGGAAGATTCAGCCAGGGATTAAACCTGGGGCCTTCTGCATGCAAAGCAGATACTCAGCCACTGAGCTACAGCCCTTCCGCTACTTAGGGACTTCTGCTACTACTATGATGACTACTACACATATATACTGCTTTTCAAAGTTTCCAAGGTGGTTTACACAGAAAAATAAATATTAATATTCCATTCTCCAGTGTGAGGTGGTTAGGCACTGAAAGCAGGGTCTCTTCCTTCACAGCCTCCATCCTGAAAAACCATCTTCCTTTTGAGTCTCACTTTGTCCTGGCCTTTAGAAACCAGTTGTGTTTGATGAACACAAGTCTGAAGACTATAATTATGGATTTATTCTAATTTTATTGCACTTCTAGTGAAATTTGATTCATAGATTATGTTAATGGTAAGCTAGAGTTCTTAAAACCTATTTTTATTCAAAACTTTGGCATTGCAAAAGGTATTTCTTTTTATCACCATGAATGGAGTCCACTCCAAAATGAATTGAGTCCACTTTTCACCCAATTCAGCAGGAAGCCCGAATCCCTTTCTTTGGTGAACCTTCTCCATCAACTTCTCACTTCCAGCTATGTCTAAAATGTTCTGGTCAACCCCATCTTGATAGCTGAGATTCCTGCTGATGGCTAATGCAGTTTTGGTTGCTAGCCAAAGATTTAGCACAAGGAATCCACCAGCACTTTGGTAAACCAGCTAGAGTTTATATGGTGTGGGACACACACATTTGTGGAGAAATTTTGTGATGTTGCCAGTTCTTGGAGAATATGTTCTTTGGGAAATGCAACTGCTAGGCCTGCTCGGCTTCACACTAGATGGCGCAGGAGACTAGTATGAACAGGGCTGAAAGGCAGCTGACACCTCTCAAAGGAAAGGAACCCAGACTTGTAAAACCTCTAGAAAATCCACAGACATACACTGAGATTCTCCCAAAGTAAAACTCACCCAGCTCACCACTGGGCACTCACGAGAGCTGATCTTTCTGTACTCTGTGATCTTTCTGGACATCACAATTAAAAAATGTTACTTCCAAAGGGAAAAGGGTATCCAAGAAGACAGATAGGCGCACAGGCATCTAAAACAAAACAAAACATAAAATAGAATTCTAATTAATACCCTGTTCCAGCTTGGAAACTAAATGCTACTGAACAGGGCCTAAAATGAATTACAAACCAAAGTTTTATCAAAAGTATTTGTTTGAGAAGAGAAGGCTCACCTCTCTGCAAATGCTGGCAGAGTTCTTCTCAGCACCAGCCTACAGCTGTAATAAGAGTGTAAAATCTTACGGTAAAAATACCATAAGAGTGACAAATCTCCAGGATCCCCTCAGCTTATTAAGATCTTGTGAAAAGGTCTGTCTGCAGTTGCCACCAACTCATCTGGTGGCGACTCAAGGTTGGGCCTTTTCCATAGCTGTCCTGAGACTGGAATGAACTCCCTGTTGTTTGACAAGCTTCATCATCTCTGGGGGCCTTTAAAAGAGCTCTCAAGACACACTTGTTTAACCAAGCCTTTGATCATCTAGAGGTAGGTTCTATGGTTGTTGATTGTTTTTATATCGTTTTAAGTGGTTTTAATTGTTTGGTTTTAATCTGAGGTTTCATTGTTTTATTTTTCTGAAAACCACCAGGAGACACTTTGTTTCTGGTGGTATAGAAAAGTAATCAATCAATCAATCAATCAATCAATCAATCAATTAATAAGAACCCTGCTAGATCAAACTAACAATCTGTCTGGTCCAGCAACCAGTTTCATACAGTGACTAGCCAATGGGATGCTCACGAGCAGGGCTTTACAGCCCACTCCTGCTTTGATACCTAGAAACTGATATTAAGAGCTAGACTGCCTCTGAACATGGAGGTTCCATTAGCCTTGAACTAAGAAGTGTACACCCCGGATATTACTGTAAAATAAATCAATATAACACTCTGAACGCTTTTGAAATGCTAGAATGCGTTTGGAGTTAGTCAGGACACTTCCTTATTCAGTGTAGTGTGACGTCAGTGTACATGTGGAATAGAGCCAATTGCAAGCAATTACTTGCACTTTTCCAGTTAACAATTGGGCTAAATTAATCTACAGATGAAATAAAGAGGCTAATTGAAAACAGTGATGTGCCTCATTCTTGTAGAATCCAGAGGGAAGAGTTGTGGTATGCAAGGACAAGACTGTGGACTTGAATCAGGAATATTAATGGTTTATTGAAATAGATATTGAGGTGTTTCACACAATTCGTATGAAGTGCCTTACCAGTTTCTGCAGGGAAAGCGGGCTTAGCCCTCTCTCCCTGCAAACGATCATGCCTCCAGCCCTAGGTGGCCAGATCGGCCACCCACACAACTACCGGCTCCATCATGGAGCCAGTGGTGGCTGTGGGGATCGGAGGCTATGTGGCTTTCCATTCTGGAGAGACCCCCGAGGCCGGGAGGCTGGCTGCAGCCTCCTGGTCAGAGGTTTACTCGTGTGTCGCCATGCACCACCGCAGCACATGAGCAAAAGTACGAGGTTAACGGATCATGGGGATAGCTTCATTATGTACAGAGAGAGCAAGTGCAGGCTACTTTTCAGGGCTCTTGCTGCTGGCTGTTTGTTAGCCCCGCCTCTACACCAGGACTGGAATACAAGTAACTAAAGCCCCATTCAAAAGCTGGCCTGGATCAAGGAATGGATTAACCAAAAACACCACACTGCTCACTCAGACAAATCCCACCATTTTGGAACCAGAGAGTGAGTGAGAGCCCACATGTATTTGTTTTTTGAAAGTTTAACGTTTTCTCTCACACTGCCGTTACACAGCTTTGCCGAGGAGACCACACCTGCAGGATTTTTAAAAAGTGACCAAGCATCAAGGTTCACCTTTCCCACTCCAAGTTCCACCCACGCTTGTGTCTGTCGATGTGTACCTGGTTTTGTGACTCTGCCTGTGTTTATTGAAAAAGGCAACCACAGAAACTGGACACCCCCCACATATAGATCATATGTACTGCCACACCCAGATTGAACACAAGGCATTACTAACTGTACGTATGCATGTGTAGAGACCGCCCGCCATCGTGCAGAGGTTTTGTGTGTTGCTGCATGTTACAAGGGCTAGCATATTGCTGATAATGTAGGACTCCTTTACTTACAGGAGGCTGCACTAAGATTGTGCCTGGAGCGTGGGTGGAGCGACGACATGGAAAGGCCCTGGCCTCTGAGAAAGCAAAGGCCCTGGCCTCTGTTATCTGCAAAGGCCAGTCTAGACTTCCACCTTTGAATGTGCAGAAGCTCAGCCAGCCCTGGCACTCTGCAGAGGGGAGGAAACTCCACCCTCCTCCTGTTGTGGACACATTCTTGTCAGGACACACTGTTCGTGTGGTGGATTCCACAGAACAATCGCGTTGTGGTTTTTCCTGTTTCATGGGAGCATTCCTGGCTCCGCGTCAGCCCCTGCAACCTGCAACGTGAGGTGCATCATCCAGGGGTCTGCAGCGGCTTCACACAACCAGGCATGGCTGCTTTTCTTGCCAGCAGAACCTCTGCCCTGGCTGGCCGGGGTCACAGGAAAAGGCTCCTTCAGAAGAGTCTGCAGCTGTATGGAAATGGTGGGTGTGTGGGGAAGAAAGCGTGGCTGTTAGGGCACAGCAGGAGAGGCAAGGCAAGGCAAGGCAAGAGGAAAGCGAGGGCCCACCTACCTATGTGAAGATCGGGGTGCGCCCGTTTGATGCCCCACTCCCACTAAATACAGGTTTGGAAGCTGAGGAAGCCAAGGAAGGAAGGAAGGAAGGAAGGAAGGGAAAGATGGAGGATGGAAGGAGGGAGGGGAAGAGAGGGAAGGAGGGAGAGAAAGAAAGAAAGAAAAAGAGGGAGGAGGGGGAGAGAGAAAGGAAGGAAGGAAGAGAAAGATGGAGGATGGAAGGAGGGAGGGGAAGAGAGGGAAGGAGGGAGAGAGAAAAAGAGGGAGGAGGGGGAGAGAGAAAGAAAGGAAAAGGAAAAGGAAGGAAGGAAGAAAAAAGAAAGAAAGATGGAGGATGGGAGGAGGGAGAGGAAGAGAGGGCAGGAGGGAGAGAAAGAAAAAGAGGGAGGAGGGGGAGAGAGAAAGAAAGGAAAAGGAAAAGGAAGGAAGAAAAAAGAAATATGGAGGGTGGAAGGAGGGAAGGGAAGAGAGGGGAGAGAGAAAAAGAGGGAGGAGGGGGAGAGAGAGAGAAAGGAAAAGGAAAAGGAAGGAAGTGAGAAAAAAGAAAGAGAAAGATGGAGGATGGGAGGAGGGAGAGGAAGAGAGGGAAGGAGGGAGAGAAAGAAAAAGAGGGAGGCGGGGGAGAGAGAAAGAAAGGAAAAGGAAGGAAGGAAGGAAGGAAGAGAGGCTCTTGGAGAACTGAGTTTGTTGGGGAAGTGACCCAGTGTGTGCCCACCAACCTGTAGAGAATTTGGTCCCATCTCGTTGCAAAAAAGGAGCATCAGCCACCCTGGGGGATGCTTTTCAAGGCTGAAAGCTACTGATTGGGCTGGCTTGCCAAAGCAGCATTCCATCCCCTTTGGGGTCGGACACAAAGGAAAGGGCCCACCCCCACCCTCCCCAAGCAGAGGGCCAGCTGCTTTCAGGACTGTTTATGTTCCCCACCCCAGCCCAAGCAAAAAGGAGACAATCCCTGTTGAGCGGAGAGTCTGATCTGAAAAGTGAAAGGACTTTGTGCAGCAGGAGAGAGGAACCGGTTCAGCGGCCTCTGGGCCTCTCATCCCCTGTGACAGCAGGTAATACTGCTGGCTGGGTCTCCCTGGCAACGGCTTAGGTGGGATTAGGAGGCTCTTAGGCGAGATGTGTGTGTGTGCTTCAGTTACTAGAAAGGGGACCCACACTTTGGCCTGCGGCTGCATGCTATAGTGGGATGGGAGTGTGAGTTCTGAAGGCTGGAGTTAGCCATGGTCCATGGAGGCTTGCTGGAAATGGCTGGCAGTTCAGCTTGCCATGTCCTCCGGAATTTAGAGTAGCTCAAGAATTTAGAGTTGGCTCCTCCACCAGGCTGCTAATTCTACCCGGATTTACATAGGTTTCAAAATGCACTGCCCGGATTGCCCAGATTTTACTCTGGATTCAATTACATAGGAGGGCATAGAAGGAAGGGAAAGTATACAAATCCGTCAGATAAATAAAAATGCAAATTAGTTGCTGCATAATATGCATAATATGCAAATTAGGCCACCTGGATTTAGGAAGCTTGAATATGGCAACCCTACTGGCAGTCCAAGCCTGGACGTTGGCTGCCGAACTTCTCTGGCTTTGTCACCAGAGTGGAGGCCTCCCCTTTGATGAGGCCTTTCGCTCATGCCACTGGGCGGTGGTGGCGGCGTTGTAGCTCAGTGGTACGACACCTGCTCAGCATGCAGAAGGTCCCAGGTTCACTCCCTGGCAGCATCCCCAGGTAGGGCCGGAAGAGACTTCTGCCTGGAACCACGGAGAGCCGCTCCCAGTCAGTGTAGACAATACTGAGCTAGACGGACCAATGGTCAGACTCGGTAGAAGGCAGCTTCCTGTGTTCCTTTATGTTTCTATATATTTGGAGGTAGATTGCCTCTACAGAACATTATTACTTTTACATCATCACCATAACCAGTGACTGTCAGAGGGGGTATGAAAGTCACTGAGAGAGAGAGAGACACACACACCCTTCCATGAATTGATCTAATCCCCTTCTAAAGCATCTGGGCTGCTGGCTCATCATCACGGCATCCTGCAGTGAATTCCATCACACACTACTTCTGTGTTGGGTGAAGAAGGCCCTTTTGGACTGCAAGAGCAACCCAGTAGACTTTGGTGATGCTAATGGAGCAAGTATGTGCAGTCCAAGAAGGGCCGCCTTGCAGAAGAGGCTGGAGGAGAGGGCCACCCGGCCGAACTGCCTTACAGCGTCTTCTGCAAAAGAGAATCGGCCGCACCGCGTCTTGCTTCCCTCTTGCTTTTGCAGGAGACCTCCAGGAAGGAAACCCACAAGTAAACGGCAAATGATCCTGGGAGGAGCACCTCAGGGTTCCGTGCAGCTGCGTGGGCAGATCTGGACCCGGGGTTGTCCTGCCATGCTGAGGTTCGTCCCCTCTCACTTTGATCACGGACGTTACCTGTGCTGTGAACATACCCTTTGTACCCGCGCGGCTCTTAGACTTCCCTGCTCCAGACTCCTGGCTTGCCAGAGCAATCCACGCGATGTGCTCCTGCCCCCCCCCCACCCCAGTTTCTGGGTGCTTTTTCAGTGGCTCCTGGCCATGGGGGCCAAGACCCACTCCCTCCTTGCAGATAGCAGCAATCGGGCACTCGGCCAAAACGACAATATGCTGTTTATTGTCTATTACTTAAACATTAATCTTGCTTAAGCACCTGGGGTGGGGGCCAGGCGGAGGGGGGCTGGTGCCCCATGGCTGGCGCTGTCTCCAAATAAAGGCGGCTTTCTCCTCCCCGCCCCCCATTTCAGGAGTCTTTATTGCCCCAATTAAAAAGCCCCACTGGATAATCGTTAACTTTAACTGCCCTGCCCCTGCTTGAGCCCCATGTGATGGCGCCAGCTGGGAAGCCCCAGGCAGGGATGGGACACAGGCCAAGGCAGAAGCAGGGTCCCCCAATGCGCTCCGCCTTGGGTTGGGAATGGATGATGCCGGCCAAAGAGAGACTCTTGGGCTCACTGGCTGCCCTGCCAGGTGTAGCTCTGGTTGTCCTGGGAAGGGCCTGGACCTCCACTGCTGGCCTTGTGGCAACAAGCATGAATTGTCCCATTTGCTAAGCAGGGACTGCCCTGGTTTGCATTTGAATGGGAGACTACATGTATGAGATATTCCCCTCAGGGGATGGGGCTGCTCTGGGAAGAGCAGAAGGTTCCAATTTCCCTCTCTGGCAGCATCTCCAAGGCAGGGCGGAGAGAGATTCCTGCCTGCAACCTTGCGGAAGCTGCTGCCAGATTGTGCAGACAATACTGAGCTAGATGGACCAATGGTCTGACTCAGTATAAGGCAGCTTCCTATGTCCCTATGCCCCCCAGCAGAAGATAAATGCTGCTTTGCCCTCTTTGTGGTCTAGAGGGCACAAAGAGTAAAAGGGCACCCGGAGTAAAAGGGCCAGAGACACTGTCATATACATCTACCCACAGCAGGATGCGGGGCCGGGTTGGGGGGGGGGCGGCACTCATACCTGTTCCATTCACAAGGACATTTTTCCCAGCAGGTACCATTGGGGTTGGGGAATGGTGAAGCAGCAGTGACAGATGACAACACATTGTGTGGGCAGGGAAGGGAGCAATTATCCAGGGCTGCATTGTTCCCCAACACACACATGCACACATAATCTTCCAGAGCCACAACTTTTCAGAAAAGGCTCATATGTCTTGTTGAAGATCAATACAGCCAACGGGGAAAGGGCAGAGCATTGCCATTTCTGCCCCCCCCTTACTCCATGATCCCTCCTCCACCCCAGTCTCCCACTTTGTGATCTCTGCCCACATCCCAATTTCTAGTTCCTATTTCTGCCGGATGAAGCATCAGCAGAATTGCTCAGACTTTGACTATGGGAGCTCACTGCCATCTGTCAGGGCTCAGCTCCCTCCTTGGGGTCTCTAGAAGCCACAGCTCTGAGCATGCACGACAATGAGTCTTGTCTCCATTGAACATGAAAGCAAATGTTTGTGCACAGGATTTAAGGCACCATTAATGTGCAGACCGTCCTGTCACATCCTGCAAAAGTTGATCCCCCGACTTTGAAATACTACCTCTACTATGAACTACTATGAATATATCAACAACAGTCCTCAAAGCAGCTTCAAGGTAAAGTGTGCTGTCGAGTCGATTTCGACTCCTGGCGTCCACAGAGCCCTGTGGTTTTCTTTGGTAGAATACAAGAGGGGTTTACCATTGGCTCCTCCCATGCAGTATGAGATGATGCCTTTCAGCATCTTCCTATATCACTGCTGCCTGATATAGTACCAGTGGGGATTTGAACAGGCAACCTTCTGCTTGTTAGTCAAGCATTTCCCTACTGCGCTACTTAAGGTGCTACCCAAAGCAGCTTACACACACACACACACACACACACACAAAATAAGTAAGAAGTATACCATATATACTTGAATCCAAGACTAGGTTTTTTCCAAGTTCTTTGATGTTAGAAATGGGGGGTGGGGGTGGTAATCTTAAATTCAGAATCCTGTTCCTTTCAGGTAAATACAGATATAAAAATTACAATTTAACTTATTTTATTTAGGAGGTTGTATGAAATTCAGAATCATCTTCTGTTCGGGTAAATACAGTATTTTGGATTATTGCTCACAGAAGCTAATAATTGGAGAAAAGTGGCAGAAGAGGAGATAGAACCTCTATGCAAAAACAAAACTTGGGCACTTGTGGAACTACCCACTGAAAAAAAGTCAGTAGGATGCAAATGGCTTCAAAACCAAATACAATGCAAAAGGAGACACTGAGCACTACAAAGCCAGATCAGTGGTCAAGGGATACGCTCAAAAATATTGTGAAGCCTATGACGAGACATTTGCACCTGTCATGAAGCATACTTCAATAAGAGTACTTCTCAGCATAGCAGCAGCAAGAAAGATGCAAGTTGATCACTTGTGATACCAGCGAGCAGCCACCCCAGACTAGGTGAGATACATGGACGTGGATCGGGCTGAAGACAGAACTGGTTGCAAGTCTACAAGCAGACACCTGTCTTTCTATGGAGACTAGCTGGAAGCAGTCAATTGTTGCACTTTCATCCACAGAAGCGAAGTACATATCAGCTGGCCAAGCATATCAAGAAGCCACATGGCTACACAAGTTACTGTTAAGCTTTAGAATCGATGAGCCAAAGCCAAGTGAGATGTTTGAAGACAACCAAGGGTGCATCCAACTCCCTCTGATGGAAAGGACCATGTCTTGAGCAAAGCACATAGACACAAAGCACCAGTATTTCCATGAGGCACAAGAGAATGGGCTAGTTAAGCTGAAGTACTGCCCGACTCAAGACATGACAGCAGATGGGCTGACCAAGCTGCTACCAAGAGACTGGTTGCAGATTCTTCAAGAGGCATTGGGTGCATGATCAGTGGGAAGATGGGTGCACAAGTCGTAGATCGGTGCATGAGATGATGAGAAGGGGTGTTGGAGATGCAGCTCCTGATGGCATTGACTCTTAGCACCAGCAACCCTATTGACCACTAGGGGTATTAGGGGTAGAGCAAGGGAATCCCCTCTCTAAATATGCTTTCTTTACTCTATTTCCCCTTTTGGTAGACTGATAGGTTTCATTCTCTCAGCTGGAGAGAGAGACTTCCTTCTTCCCCCTCCCCTCTTCCTGTTTGTAGCTAGCAGCAAGGCATGTAGGCTTCAACTATCTCCCTGATGGATTTCCCAAATAAACTACTTGATTTGGAACTTTAACGCCATGTCTCCAGACAATATTAATTAGCAGTGCTCCTTCCCCTCTAGCTGGGTCAGATAAAGAAATCTCCCCTCTTGAGCTCTCTAACAGAAAGCCTCCAGCAGCCTCTTATCATAGGATCTCCTCCTAAAGCCCCAGCAGTATGAGGCAGAACATGCAGGGCAGGGAAGATACCTTGGGGTATCTGAAGAGTGAATATGCTTTGCAGCAGATTCAAGGCATTTTAATTTGAGGGATTAGATAGATGGACCATTCGCAAAGCTGCTGGAAATAGAGGAATTTTTTTTACTCCCAGACATAACTCGGGCTAAGCCAAAATTTGCAGCCTCCCTTGAAAAAAAAGCCCTGTCTGTCCTGGTCCCTGATAGCCCACAGGGAGGTCAGGTTAAAGCCAGCGAATATGTGGACTGGCACACTCCAATCAGGAGTGGATTGGAGGTGGGGAAGCCCTGTCTGTAAAACCTCTGGGTAGGGCTAGGAAAGATTCTTCTCTGTTTGGAGCTCTGAGTTGCTGTCAGTCAGTATAGGCAGTACTGAGCTAGATGGACCCAAGGTTTGATTTGGTGCAAGGTGGCCTGCTTAGCTTGGAGAAGCCCAGAGCTCAGAGGTAGAGCACCTGCATCACACTCAGAAGGTATGGTCTTGCGGTAGCAAGCATGATTTGTCCCCTTAGCTAAGCAGGGTCCACACTGGTTGCATATGAATGGGAGACTTGATTTATGAGCACTGTAAGATATTCCCTTCAGGAGATGGAGCCACTCTGGGAAGAGCATCTAGGTCCCAAGTTCCCTCCCTGGCAGCATCTCCAAGCTAGGGCCGAGAGAGATACTCCTGCCTGCAACCTTGGAGAAGCTGCTGCCAGTCTGTGTAGACAATACAGAGCTAGATGGACCAAGGGACTGACTCAGCATAAAGCAGCTTCCTATGTTTCAACCTGAGTTCAGCTGTCAGTCTCTTTTTTGTGTGCAGGTCCTACTGAAGACACATATCAGACTCTAGCTGCGGCAGACAGACAGTCTGCACAGAGAGGGGGACGGACCTCCATTTATAATTGGTGACGAGGCACCCAGAGTCGAGGGGGAAGGTTGTTGGCTGCTTGCACAAAGATCCCCCTCCCTCTTCTCCAGGCAAACTTTTGGAAGTGTGCCAAGATTTCACCTGGCTTCAGCCTGCACCTTTCAGGCACCTTGTTTCGGAGACGGGTGTCAACCTGATAAATATGATCTGGTATCATGAGATTTCTCAGAGGAAAGGGAACGAAGGTGGGTGGGATGACATGGTGGTTCAGGCCAAGAACGTACAGCGGCCAATCCTCCAGAAATTGGCATCAATTGCCAAGAGGTTCTTGATTGCAATCCTGGAAATTTTAATGGCCTTGCTGTGAAAAATAGTGTACAAGATATAAGTGGAGGGTGGAATCTCCAGGAAGAGCTTCGGTTACAGCTGGCAGCCCCACAAGCACCCCACTGGCAAAGGGGGACTCCAAAGGGTGTCTGTCTGCTGCTGATGGTCCTGGACTTACCACAGCTTGAGAACCCTCTGCTCCGGGAAACATCTTTACACAGCTTCAGCTCTATGTACGAGTTTTACAAATGTTTACTATTGTATTTTGTATCGTGATTTGTTTGTCACGTTTTATGTGTTTTTATTGGGTGTTTTTTAATGTTGTGTTGTGAGAACCACCCAGAGAACAATTTGTTTTTCTTTTTAAAAAACATTTATATCCCACGTTTCCTCCAAGGAGCCCAGAGTACATGCTTATGTTTATCCTCACAACAACCCTGTGAGGTAGGTTAATCTGAGAAACATCACTGGCCCAGAATCACCCAGTGAGTTTCATGGCTGAATGGGGATTTGAACTTGGGTCTCCCCAATCCTAGTCCAATGCTCTAACCACTACACCACACTGAGGCAGCTAATAAATTTTTTTTAAAAAAATTATTCACCTGCCTGTGAATCCCACCTTCAGCCTGACTGGAAGTGACGCAAGGAAGGAAGGAGAAGAATTGCAGGGACTGAGACTCGCTGTGTGTGAAATGTGCATTTTTCCTCTGCAAAACATTGGAAGGAATGTAGAGGCCCTGAGATTCTTGACAAGCATTATTTATTTATTATCTATTTGTCAAATTTGTACACTGCCCCAAACTTTCTTCTCTGGGCGGTTAACAATTGCATAAAACAAGTTAAAACATATACAAAAACTTAAAACAATTCAACAATTTAACATTAGGTACTGACTTTGAAATTGTGGTGAAATTTTGTTTCATTTCAGTTTTGAATGCAATTAACTCGAGGCTGTAGGTTCTGGCTGCTCTGCTGTGATTCCACCCCACCACCTTCAAGAACCTTCGCTCGCCCCCACCCCCAATGATCTCTCTGGGGCCTGTTTGGAATCAATACGTACTGTAGTTCCACAGGTCCAGGCATGCCCCAGACACCACCCCAACCTGTTCTTTCTGCTTTCACACAGCATTTTGGTTTCTGGAACAAAAATACACGATACTTGCAACAAGAGACCCAAAAGTCAGGTTTGGAATTGCCGATTCATCACCCAGCTGACGTGGGAGCTGCTCTGGGGGCCCTCCGAGAAGGCACAGCCCTGGCTGGAGGGGCTGCAGCTACCCATGCTTCCTGAGAGGCTCTCACCCAAGAAGAGAGAGAGCGAGAGGGGTGACACAAGGTGAGCCCAGGGGAGGGGCACGGCGGGGAAGGCTGGTGGGCGGGGGAGGACCGAGAAAGTGCAGCTCTGACAGGAGCCAAACTGTCTGGGATTTAAAGACACACAGCAGCATCTTAGGGCTTGCCTCAGCGACACTCAGGCTGGACTTGGAATGCTATAAAGAAGATTTGCATGGCCGCTTGGAAGGATGGCGTGCAGATTGGTGAAGTGTTCCACAACAGCACAGTGTAGAATCCAGAGGAAAGAGCTGTCATGGTATGCAAGGACAAGATGAAATGGCATCAGGGTTATGACTAGTTTAGTGACATAGATCTGATGTACAGAGTGGCCAGGGCAGACTGCTTTTCCTGTGCTCTTGCTGCTGGCTGTTTGTAAGCACCAGGACTGGATTACAAGTACCGGAAGCCCCATTCAAAAGCTGGCCTGGATCAAGGAATGGGTTAACCAAAAACACCACAGATAGCCGCCATTGAAGGGGGGGGGACAACTATCCCTGGGCCGCTGATGTCTGGGGGCTGCCCAGGGCTCCCCCTTGCCCACTTCAGAATGCCCAGCTGGTGAAGGAACCGCTTGCAGGTTGGGACTGGGTGATGGCAGGCAGTGCTTCCAGGTCTCGATGCTGGAATCAAATCAGAAGCACCTCATGCCTCCTTCTCCCAGAAGTAGGCGGTGGTCACTGGAGGGTCTCAAAGGCAGCGGTGGCAGCCAAACTTCCTATGCCCCTGGGGTTCCATATTTGAGAGAAAGGGGCCATAACTGCTCTGTGGTGGAGCCCGACTCAGTCATTAGAAGGCAGCGTCCGCTATTTATCTTGTCCTTGGCTTTTTAAAAAATAATAATGGTGGGGCAGGGGAACTGGCCTAAAAGTAAAACAAAACAAAACACCTCATCAGGCCATTCCTTTCCCCTGATCAGCTGCCAACTTTGGCCTCCCACATCTCTTCACTGGAGCATTCAAATGGGCAGCAACGGCCATCAGTGCGTTAGAAGAGGACAACATTCAGCAGTGATCAAGCAGGCCGATAGAGTGCCTCTCCTGGAAAGTGGAAACAGAATCTGAAAATGGGATGGGGCCAGGCTCCAGACTGCCGAGTAGCTACTCAGGTATAGCCACAGCCACTTAACATAAGAACATAAGAACAGCCCTGCTGGATCAGGCCCAAGGCCCATCTAGTCCAGCATCCTATTTCACACAGAGTTGAGGGCACCCCATCTCTCCTGCTGTTACTCCCCTGCAACTGGTATTCAGAGGCATCCTGCCTTTGAGGCTGGAGGTGGCCTTTAGCCCTCCAACTAGTAGCCGTTGATAGACCTCTCCTCCATGAAGTTACCCAAACCCCTCTTAAAGCCATCCAGGTTGTTGGCTGTCACCACATCTCGTGGCAGAGAATTCTACAAGTGGATTATGCGTTGTGTGAAAAAGTACTTCTGTTTGTTGGTCCTAGACTTCCTGGCAATCAATTTCACGGAATGACCCCTGGTTCTAATGTTATGTGAGAGGGAGAAGAATTTCTCTCTATCCACTTTCTCCACACCATTCCTGATTTTATAGACCTCTATCATGTCTCCCCACAGTCGTCATTTTTCTAAACTAAAGAGCCCCAGATGCTGTAGCCTTGCCTCATAAGAAAGGTGCTCTAGGCCCCTGATCGTCTTGGTTGCCCTCTTCTGCACCTTTTCCAGTTCTACAATGTCCTTTTTGAGATGTGGTGACCAGAATTGTACGCAGTACTCCAGGTGTGGCCACACCATAGTTTTGTATAAGGGCATTATAATATTAGCAGTTTTATTTTCAATCCCCTTCCTAATGATCCCTAGCATGGAATTGCCCTTTTTCACAGCTGCCACACATTGAGTCGACACTTTCAACAACATGCCCACCACGACCCCAAGATCCCTCTCCTGGTCAGTCACCGACACTTGGCACATCGTGTTCCCCCCTGATGGAAAGAGTTGGCTCTACTTCCATTTGAAGTGGTGGGTGTGATGAGGAAAGAGATTGCGACATGGGGGAAAGAAGGGAAACCCGGCTGAGTGACTCATGGCGAGTGACTGGCAAAGCTTCAGCTCCATCTCTGATCATCAGCTATTCAAGGGGGGAAACAGTTTTGTAAGTAAACTTTGCTCCAGTTGTTACTCATGAATCATTCCTGAGGTGTCTGAATTCTCTTGGGCTTGGGCATGCCGCTTTCCAGTGGGAAAAGTCTCCCATGCAAACCCCAGTGAAGAGCACAGCTCTTGCACCCTTCTTCTCATCTCCTTCAAGAGGGCCTGTGCTGGAGACCTTCTCACTGGAGAGCACTCAAAATAGAACGTGTATGCCCCTAGTGGAAGGGCTGCAACCAATCTCACTGTGCACACCTGTTGAACTTGTTTTTTCTGCAGTCTAGGTTGTCTCTCCTCAGTTGGCCTCCTAATTGGTTAGTTAGAATTAGCCAAATTACAGAGAGAGCAGCCTCAACAGGTGGCTCTGCTGACACTTCCACTCCCCAACTCTTCCTCTCCCAGTGCTTTTGCATTTCAAAAAACTGAACAGAGTTTCTTTTAAACTATTTCGATCCTTCTTCTTTTTGGAATATTTTTGAATGGAAAAAGGAGAAGGTTTCTGAATCCATGAGCAAGAGAGTCAAGTCTGAAAGAGAGCAAGAGAGTCAATGGACTGCTCCAGCATCTGACAGCTTATTGCAAAAAAATATTTGCACCTGAGCTTTGGCGATGGAAGAAGAAGGCAGCAAGTTCTGGGAATAGCCCATCTTCACCTCCCACTCCATACCATCTTCTGCCATTGTTTCTTCCTTCTCCCCACCACCACCCCACCCTGCATCACTTCAATCCTTTGCTCAGGTTTGCATCCAGATTTGGCGGTGTGTGTGTGTGTGTGTGTGTGTGTAGAATCAAGTTCAATAGCAAGCAGGACTTGGAAGACTCCAAGAATGACCATTTCAGAATGTCATCCCTCTTTTAGGGCTGGTCGTCTGAAGCTAGGTGGCCAGATTTGGCTTTTAATAAGCCAAATTCTGGCTTACGGCCCATTTGACCCACGAGTATACCCCTTAGGTTCTGGCAACTCTGGCGAAGGTAAAGTAAGCACTGAGCCAGGCCTTTATAGGGCCAGGTGGGAAATGATTGGTTCTCTTGGGCCACCTGACAACTGCTCCACTGGAAGCTGCAGAACCACGCTATGGACCAGGGGTGTAGCAAGGTTGGAGTGGGCCCAGATATAAGATTTCAAAATTCCCTCACACACTGAAGCTCAGCTCATGAAGTAAAGAAATCTTAAATGAGGCTGAATAGTGGTAACAAAAAGCATAGTAAAATTTATCTCTATCTCTATCTCTATCTCTATCTCTATCTCTATCTATCTATAACCTATGTGCCACAATAGAACATCATCCTAAATTATTAGGGCGGGTGCGCGGCTGGGGGTGTCAGTCATGTGACTTGCCTCTGGGGGGCCCCCCAAGACAGTGGTCCTCCAGACAACTGTCTCCCCTTGCCCTATTATAGTTACGCCCCTGCTGTGGACACTGGTGGCACCAAAGGACAGGCAGCTGACCAGCCACAGCTGCAGAGAGTAAGAACACGCCTTCTGGTTGTCCAGGCTCCCCATATTTGAGACCCATGGCACCTTGTCCTTTTGCTCTGTGATCTCCTTCAAGTTCAGTGAACTGCTATTGAGTCAGCAGGAAGAGCCTTGGAGCATGGGTGTGGCGCTCTGAGGGCAAGTGTCTTCCTGCAGCCTTCAGAGCTTCTGCCCTTGCATGCCCTGGTGGAACTGTCAGTCACCCTGAGCCCTGAATCCAGCTGTCCCTATTCAGAAGCTGCCAGGAATTTCAGAGTTAAACCTGTAATTGAGAGAAAAAGGACAACCAGTGGCACCTGTGAGCCTGGAATGTTCTGTATCAGTCCAAAAGAAATCGTGGCGAACGTGACTTCTGGAGTCCGTTCAATGCTCCACACCCTGTTTTTCTAAACACCCAGGATTTAACAGCAGCCTAATGGGGAATTTTGCAGAAACTCAGGCAGGAGAATCTAAAGCTCGAGGTGGTTTTGCTTTAGAATTGTTTTCCTTTCAAACATGGGACATGTTTTGCATTTATGCACAAGGCACAGCGTAAGATACAAGAATGGCTCTAGACCAGGGCTGCTCGACTTTGGCCTTCCTGAAGATGATGGCCTACAACTCCCATAATCCCTGGCTATTGGCCTGTGTGGCTGGGGATGGTGGGAGTTGTAGTTCAAAAACAGCTGGAGGGCCAAGGTTCCCCACCCCTGTTCTAGAAGCATGAAAAAGTAAAAAGGGAGAAAAGCTTCTGGAAAATGGGTGACGTTTCTCCACTATTTGACTCACCTCCTTTAATGTGTGGAATTGCAAGCATGCCATTCAGCAGAAGTGAGAACTTGATGGCTTAAACACCACCAAAGGTATCCATTTCAGAAAGGAACTTCTGATAGAAGCCACATCTGTATGCAGGCTAAGACATCTCTTAGTCACACATGCCTTTGGAGCAGTCTTTTCATGCATTGGATATTTACTAGAAGCTTTTAGATCTCAGTTACAGACATAGAAACATAGGAAGCTCCTTATACCATGAGACCATTGGTCCATCCAGCTCAGTATTGTTTGCAATGACCAGACGCGTAGCTATAGGGGGGCAGGCAGGGCACGTGCCCTGGGTGCCACTTTGGTGGGTCACGTGGGGGGGCGCCAAAAAGTGCCATGACCCCCTGATCCCCCCCTGGATCTCACGGTGGTGGCGGGCGGCGGCGGATCGTGTGCCCCATGGCTTGTGGTGGCGTGGGAGTGAGCGCGGTGGTGGCGGGCGGCGGCGGATCGCCGAGTGCAGAGCGACGCCGAGGCCTGCTGTCTGGCCCGGCATCGCTTCCCAACTGCACAGGCGTGCCTGTGCAGTTCATAGACCAAGAGGCTTTTCAGACAACAAGATTTACCGTGGATTTACTATGAGGCTTTACTGTGAGTTTGGGATACTCAACCGCAAAAAGAGGATTTTTTTTATTTTTTACCCCAGACATAAATTGGGCTAGGTTCCAATACAGAGAGGGAAACCCGAATCATGTGTGACGTGCTCTCTGAAATATCGCATGGACTTTGGGGTAAATCTGTCCGATACATGAATGCACATCCACCCTCCCAATGTAAAGTTGCAGTAAAGTCGCATGCCGAATAAGCGATTGAGATCGCAATTGATCATTGTGATTGATCACTGCAATTGAGATCTGCATGCGCTTAGTTCGTTCATGCTTTCCTTTGCTCTCATAGTAGGCCACTCCTGTGCTAGGAAAGAAAGAGCGAATGAGAACGATTTGTTATGGGGCGGCTAACAAACCAAGTTGTTGTTGTTGTTGTTGTTGTTGTTGTTGATGTAACTTGTCAACTGGCCCTTATCCAGGAATCAGCAGAATAAATCAAGGGATAGGATGGACAGTTCTGAAAGTCACAGGACATTCTAGGACTACAACTCTCATCATCCCAGCCAAAGGCCACTGTGGCCGGGGATGATGGGAGCTGTAGCCCACCACCTCTGGGGGCCCAAGCTTGAGAATCCCTGTACTAGGAGAAGAAGGCGGACGAGAGCAGCAAGAGAAAGATGGAGAGAGCCACTTGACAAAACAAGACACTGTGATGCCAGGAAGAGGCCCCAGGAATGTCCCACCTTTTGCAATGAATGCAGAAATAAAAGGTGGATTATTTTGCAAGAGAGTGGAAGGAAGAACATCAAGTGCTGGAAGAAGAACAAAGGGTGTGGGTCGCGTGTCAACACAGAAGTGACAGAAGCACCAAAAAATGGCACACAGTTCGCCTTATGGAGAACTCTGAAAAAGGGCAGTCTGGGTTCAGAGGATGTTGCAGGAGAGCAAATGAAAGAAAAGAAAACCCTGTTTGGATCTAACAATATATCAGAACATCAAAAAAGAATCCAAATACTATATACAAATATTTTAATATAATAGTAATAAAACTGTATGGTTTGGAGGGGGGGGGGAACTGTCCAACTATGCAAGATATAACAAATCTGAATCAATAAACATCTATCTATATGTCTCAATAAAACTAATTTATTATTTATTACATTTATATCCCAGATATAATGGGATATAATGGTTATGTTTAGCCTCACAACAACCCTGTGAGGTAGCTTAGGCTGAGAGATATATGACTAGCCCAGAGTCACCCAGTGAGGTGCTTCCCACGATCAGTGTGAAGTGCTGGATCTCCTCAGACGAGAAGCCACTCGTAGCTGGGCAGCCAGATCGGGTGCCCACATGGCTGCCGGCTGTCATGTTGCTGATGGGGCAGCGGGGATCAGAGACCTGCGTGGCCCCCAGAAGTTGCAGGTTGCCCTGTGTGAGTGCTCAGAGCATCCTGGAGAGACCTCCGAACCAGCAGCCTCCCAGTGGGGGTCTCCTCGTGGCGGCACACGATCAGAAAACCCAGGTTAGCAGAGTGCTCGCTCTGCTAACCTGGGCCCAAGGGGAGGGCTACTTTGGTGGGCTAGCCACCAGAGAACCACTGGGCTCACCCGCTGGCTCTCACAATGGGGGAAAACCAGGCTGGGCTTCTTTAGCCTGGTTTCCCTCCATCTTGAGAATAGCCTCAGTGAGTTTCATGGGTGAGTGGGGAATTGAACTCAGGTTTTCCTGGTTCTAGTCCAACACTCTAACCACTACACCACACTGGCTCAGTCACTAATACAAAATGATCATTGAGATAGTATCTGTGTCCAGCTGGACAGTCCAATAGTTCATTTCAAAATTGCCAATGAAATGGGAGAAGTATAGATGGATGTTCCCAGTATCATGTTTTAATTAGAAGATGAAGTATCATGTTGTAATCAGCCAGTTGAGAGAAGCCAACAGCAGTTTAGTACTTACATTGAGTGGAGACTAATAGAAGACAATTGCCACTGAAGAAGACTTGGTATAGTCGAAATGCGTCTGGCAGGAACAAAAGACTGGTCAGACGCTGGCAAAATTACGACATGATCCTTCATCTTCTAATTAAAACACGAAACTGGCAACATTCATCTATATTTCTCCCATTTCATCGGCAATTTTGAAATGATCTCTTGGGCTTTCCAGTTGGACACAGATACTATCTCAATGATTCTTTTTTTTATGTTCAAGGAGAGCAAGTGAGCCAGATTGTGCTGGTTGGCCTGAAGTCAGCTGAGATTCAAAAAGCAATGCCAATGGATCCCAGAAGAAACAGGACCCCACCCCACCAACATTGCTCTCAACCTCCACCCCAGCTCTTCTCTATTAGCTGCTGCCTACCTGCCCCTTCCAACTGCCTTGGTTCAATAGCACACTTGGGCTGTGAGTGGGAGAGCTCCAAAAATGACTGCATAAAACCGAAATGTTTTGCTCTGGATGCACAGCCTGCCTGCCACCTGTTCCAACGTCTACTTTTAGCAAGAGCACCTGCCGGGCACAGCCTGAACCCACTTTCACACCCTTTTTGCATACTGACTACTGAAGGGGAGATTAAGAGCTTGCTGGAGATAGAAATCTCTCCCTGCAGCAGTAAGATCAGCAGTCAGGCTCCAAAGCTATCACCCTCCCAGCAGCACTGCTCAGGTAAGGCTGGCCAGCTTATGCTGTCAGCCCCAAGGCCCTCCATATTCCCTCCCAACATGCACGTTTGCAGGCCTGGTGAGCAGCTATCGGTAGCGCCCATCCCTGGGAGAAGGCCAAACAAGGCTCAGTCCCAAGGGCAGGCATGGGGTGCTGGAGCCAGCTCTGTGTGGGGCTCGCTCTGTGGAGAGACTGAAGAACTTTTATAGTGGTGGGTGCAGATCCAGGTGCATTCCTGGATCTGAGCTGGGTCCTGATCTGTCCTGGTCCCCTCGTAGGTGCATAGAAAGGCCTTGAATGATCAAACAGGCATTTCTCTGCTGATTCTGGACTTGGGGTCCCAGGAGCGACTGAGGGAGTTCTGGAAACAGGTAAGGGATCTGATTGGATCCTCTGATATTTCTCCTTCCTTAGATGGGATGTCCTCAGGACAGGCAAGCTCTGGCTGTGCCCCAGGAGTGGGGCCTCTGAGGGGTCCCTGATTCTGCCAGGACCACGGCAGGGTACCTGCTCTTTCACATCCCTGGAGGAGACCTCCTTGGGGTCTGAGTCCTGATGGACAGTCCCTGTTTACTCTCTGCTCTGCTGGCAGACACTCTGTGCAAGAGGAGCTGAGCACCTCAAAGAAGCATTCAGGCCATGTCACAAGGAAATGGTGCTGCTCCTTTGCATGCAGTGGGGATTGTGTCCCTATTGGGATCTAGAATGATCCCAGTCTGAAGCCCTGAAACCAGAATCCCACAGCAACTGGGATGGGTTCCCCATGCCTCTGTAGTCTGGCTACAAAGAAGAGCACTCCTGTGCATGGACAAAGTGGCACTTCCTCAGCCATAAGTACCTGCAGCTGCCCCCATCTTCAGTCTGGCACTGAGGCACGACACATTGGTCAGCGTTCACAGGGAGGTGGGTGCATCTCAAGACCTCTCTTAGTTGTCCACAGTTCCTCCTCTCTCTTCATCTCTACCATCTCATCCTGTAACCAATTTTTTGGCAATCAGTGTTTTGCAAAGTTATGCAAACAATTTGTCCTAATTTCTACCAGCTATTAGGAGTGAAGTATTTTCCTTCCGTTAGACGGGTGGGCGTCAGCATAGAATTATCCTTGCCCCCACTCCCCTAACTGAGGCCTAGCACCACTAAGTAAGATGATCACTGTTTGAATTCTGCAATGGTCGGCCTGCTCCCAGTGAGGGGAAATCGCAAGAGCCCTCTGGGAGAAGACTTTCCAGCTAAATTGGCCCTGCTTGCCAGGCGCCTCCCTGTTGCATGTCTATTTTTAACATGTCTGGCTCCAGGAGCTCCACGCTTTCTTCCTCTGGGCTTTGGACTGAAGCCCCGACTCTGCAAGACGTTCCAGGGTGCCCCCGGCAAAGGGCTGGTCTCACCTGACACGCCTGGCTTCACCGAGCAGACACCGAATGCTTGGCACAGGCCTGATCAGAGGAGCCAGGTTCGCTGCAGGTGAACAGTAGCAAACACAGAGGAGGGTTGCATGCAGGCAGGGCTGGGGGAGAAACGCCCAAGGAGCACCCTGATGGGTTATTATTTCAATAGGGGTGCACTACCCCGGGACTGGACCCAACAAAGCTACCTTCTTTCATGAACTCCTGTCAGACTGTCTGAGAGAGAGAGTAAGGAGAGCTGGTCTTGTGGTAGCAAGCATGACCTGTCCCTTTCGCTAGGCAGGGTCCACCCTGGTTGCATATGAAAGGGAGACTTGATGTGTGAGCACTGCAAGATCTTCCCCTCAGGGGATGGAGCCATTCTGGGAAGAGGATCTGCATGCAGAAGGTTCCAAGTTCCCTCCCTGGCAGCATCTCCAAGATAGGGCTGAGAGAGACTCCTGCCTTCAACCTTGGGAAGCCGCTGCCAGTCTGTGTAGCCAATACTGAGCTAGAAGGACCAATGGTCTGACTCAGGATATGGCAGCTTCCTATGTTCCTATGAGAGGCAGTTAGCTGTGTGCTACACCACCTGGATAAGATCAGGACAGAACCACTGGCCTTCCTTTGTGACTTGACCTGAGACCATCTCAGAGCAAAAGCCTTGGGATTGTCTGACTCCTTTCCTCTCTCCTTTCATTTCCCTCTTATTTTCTTCCGGTTCCTTTTTGCCCTCCTCTCGCAAATGTTCTGCCTTTCCTCACAGCCACCCTTTCCCCTTCCCCTATCTTCTCTCCCCCCCACACACACTTTCAATTTCATCTCCCCACTCCTACTTCATCGCACGCTGCCACTTCTAAGCCATGGGGTGGTTTTTTCTGCTGGAACTCTGCTCGTGCAAAGAGAGTAGATGTATCTCCAATGTATCGGACAGGAAAACAGGAAGGTGCTTGTGTATTTAAACATGGATTTCCATCCTGCTTTTCCACTTTTAACAGGATGCAGAAGGTGACTTATGAAAATATCAAGATAGGAACATAGGAAACTGACATACTGTATACTGAGTCAGACTACCGATCCATCTCGCTCACTATGGTCTACCCAGACTGGCAACGGTTTCTCCAAGGTTGCAGGCAGGAGTCTTTCTCAGCCCTATCCTGGAGATGCTGCCAGGGAGGGAACTTGGAACCTAGATGCTCTTCCCAGAGCGGCTCCATCCCCTGAGGGGAAGATCTTATAGTGCTCACACTTCTAGCCTCCCATTCATATGCAACCAGGGTGGACCTTGCTTAGTTAAGGGGACAAGTCATGCTTGCTACCACAAGACCAGCTCTCCTCCTTAGAACAGTTCTCCTTCTCCAAGACTGCAGTCAGGAATCTCTCTCAGCCCTCTCTTGGAGATGCTGCCAGGGAAGGAACTTGGAACCTCAGATGCTCTTCCCAGAGCGGCTCCATACCCTTAAGGGGAATATGTTACAGTGCTCATACATGAGTAGTATGTACTACTACTATTATTGCTACTACTATTGTTGTTGTTGTTGATTCTGAATAAGATACTACCCACTGACTTGCAGAGAGACACCACATTTTGCATAGACAATCCTGCCACTTAAATTAGTGGGCCAATCAGCTTTTGGAGGCCCCGTAGGCAGGGGCATAGCAAGGATGGAGTGGGCCCAGAGAACATCATCCTAAATTATTTTTTTAAAGGTTTGTAACTTGTGGACGATGCAAGTCATTTAACGGTACTAGAGAAAGACATGCTGTTCTGGTAGCTCCAGGTCTTAACAATCACATCAGTTTCGGAGGATGAATGTAACTGAAGGAAGCCCGGGCGGGTGTGTGGCCTGGGGAGTCAGTCATGTGACTTGCCTTGGGGGGGGGCCCGAGGCAGTGGGCCCCCAGACAACTGTCTCCCCTTGCCCTATTATAGTTACACCCCTGCCCCTAGGCCTGCTGGGGACTGGACCTCTGCCCAGAAGTCCAGTCCAAAAAGCGCCACTGGTGCTATCTGTTTGGATAGCAAAAATTAGGGGACAGACACCCCTTGGTAACTAGGGGCAGAGTTAGCAGGTATAATTGGCTAGAGGGCATAAGACTGCCTTTGTCTTCTGCACAAGACTCTGAAATGTACCCATTAATGTGAGGTTGTGCAACCATCTTGCACAGAGAGCTTGAGAACAGCTGTCACTCAGAGGGTGGCAACAGAGCAAAAATATTTACCATGGTAACGGGTGAAGAAATCAAGCAAGCATGTTTCTGCAGGCTGAGCCGAGGGAGGGGTCCCTTCCCTTCCCTCTCAGCGTCTCTTCCCTCACCTTGGCTGAGGCCCTCCTCTGTGCTGAGAGGGAGCTGAGAGGGGGAGGAATCGTTGTGGGTTGGGGACCACAGGGGCCCGTTTTAAAGCTAGGCAGTCAGCTGTAAGAAGAAAGCACTGCTGTGCTCTCTTGGTCTCTTTTACATACACACACACACACACACACACACCACACACGCACACTTCATTGCAATTAAAAATAGGTACATTTACAGTGAAGAGGGCAAACTGGATTTGGGATAGTTCCCACCCCCCATCCAAACATTCTGATGATAACTTTAATATATGTATGGAAAATTGGTGGGGCTGGGAGCTGTACCTAAAAATAGGGCAACTGGAACCCAGGTCTGATAGATTTCATAAAAACCAAATGTGATTTTTCAAAATCTATGGATCTCTTCCCTCCTCTGCCCTGTCACCCCCACCCCATGACCCTGTGTCTATACCTTTCATATTTATTTATGTATTTATTCGATTTCTATACCACCCTTCCAAAAACAGCTCAGAGCAGTTAACATTAAAACATTAATAGCAGCCTGGTCCACAGGCATCTAGCAGGTGAATCTTTTCCTGGCATAGAGAGAAAGTGATCAGGAAAAGCTTCACTCACAGTGCTAGAAGGTTGCCACAAGATCCCAGGCAGACCACATTTTGCCTTTTACTCCCACATGATTCTTTGCTGACGACACATATAAATTGCTTCGTAACAGCTGGCCCAAACAGCCAATAATAATGCTGCTCGAGGTACTCCTGGGCATCTGCAGAGTGCTCGCTTATCTGCACTGAGTAGCCATGACCAGTCGTCACACGCATGATATTCAGAGGTTGTGGGCTTTCAGGACAGGGTGAGTGAGCCCCTCCGAATTTCAGTGCTGAAATGAGTCTGTTCTCCCTACAGGAATCTGCTGTAGCTGGCAAGTAACCATGCCCATAACCACTGGTTTAATTGCTACCTGGATTAGCCTCCTCCTCCTCCTCCTCCTCCTCCTCCTCCTCCTCCTCTGTGTAATCTTGTCTGCTTTGTATTGCTGGAATGCTGACATCAGTGGAAAACAATGAAGGCAGCACCAGAGCTGGAGCCGTTGATGGAAGCTGCTCCTATTACTCATACCCGCCAACAGTGCATATTATGTCGACCGCAAAGTACCCAGCAACTCTGAGCTCTGGTTTGGTTTCCCACTTAGACAAATCCTGGAGGTTACTTGCTCACTGGCAGAGCTCCTGAGAACTCTGATCTCCAACCATTTTGCAAGTGTGTTCTGGATTTGTAAGCATTCGGGAATGTTACCATTTGCAGAGTGAGATGAAAACATACACATTTTATGATGGAATTCTACAACAGAGTTAGAATACAGACACTTTTGCCCCAAATAGGAGAAAGGGAAGGTTGGTTCATGGTGGCTGACTTCAGGATCCACCCCTCTCCCTGTAACTGCATGTTCTGTAAAAAGGTCTGAACTGTTCGGATGTGTTTGGGGCACAATTCACTGGGGAAAGCCTCTTGCACAGCAGATTCAGGACAGACCAAAGAAAACTCTCCTCCACACTCCACAGTGTAGGCTGGTCCCAGCTTTGCATTGCGGGATGATTCTCAGCACCATCATCTTTTCCACTTTCCACAAATGTCAAAGTGGTGGGGGGACGGGACACACACACCCTGAACTGTGTGCAGGCTATAGGCGAGAGCATTCCCAATAACATACAGAGGAAGGGAAGAATCCACTACCCACAAAGAGAAAAAAGTACCAGTGGTGTGACATCTGGCTGGCTGCATGAACTCTCCAAGAGACTTTGTGGCAGGGGGTGGACAATTTTTTTGGGGGGGGGGACCCCTGGCAGGCATCAGCCCCTCCTTGGGACTGCCCTGCCAGGAACAAGTAGAAGAGCAGTCACTCAAAGCCAGCCACGCTTTTTCAAATGTTTCAGTAACAGCCCATGATCTATGACAGGGTTTCCCTGGGTTCCTAGATGTTGTTGGACTACACCTCCCATCATTCTCAGCCATGATGGCTGAAGGGGATGATGGAAGCTGTAGTCCAACAATATTTGGGAACCCAGGGTTGGGAACCCCTACTCTGTGATATTAATGAAAAGGACCAGTTGCTTATTTCCATCTGAGAGAATTGTTCTTAGAAAGGATATAATTAAAAAAAACAAAACACCCCAAGAGTCCAGGGGTTCTCAGACCTGGGTCCCCAGATGATGTTGGACCACAACCCCCATCATGTGGCTGGGGATGATGGGAGTTGTAGTCTAACATCATCTGGAGACCCAGGTCTGAGAACCCCTGTCTTAGTCTAAAGACTAGCAAATGTATTATGTAAGCTTTTGTGACCTATGGATGAACTTCATCCAAGATAAGGAATCGGAGAGTCTTCTAGGTAGCACAAGATTCTTGGTTTCTTTTAAAAATATTATTATTTATTATTTATTTTATTTCTGTACCTCCCTTCCAAAAATGGCTCAGGGTGGTTTATACAGAGAAATAATAAATAAATAAGATGGATCCCTGTCCCCAAAGGGCTCACAATCTAAAAGAAACATAAGATAGACACCAGCAACAGTCACTAGAGGGGTTCAGTGCTGGGGGTGGAGGGGGCTAGTTACTCTCCCCCTGCTAAATAAAGAGAATCACCACCTTAAAAGGTGCCTGTTTGCCAAGTGTTCTGGGTTACTTTTTTGCAACAGACACATGGTCACCCTTCTGGAGTTCTTGCATTTGGGATAGTTAAGGGCTTCTGAACAGATTACGTGTGACACACATAGTGTGTGATGTAACTTCTTCAGCATTCAATTCTGCAAATCCCTGTCTTCAAGCAACCACATTACATGCCGGTGTAATGAAGTCCAGGCATGGGAGTTTTTTGTTCTTTGTTTTAATGGAAAAGCAGTCTCATGGAGGGTAACTCTTAACTCTTTTCCTGCCAGAGATTCTGGAGTTCAAGCTGGCCTGGAAGCCCCTGTATCTATTCCTAGGTGGGTGAGGTTGTATTTCCCCACAGGTGAAGGTATTCTGCACATGGTCAGAAGCCTTCTCAGCTGTCTTCACATGATCCAGGCATGCCTGAATTAAGGGAAATGTAAGATCCCAGCCCCCCACAAGTCTTGCTATGCTGCCTCATTGTGGCAGCAGAGCGGCACTGAGACATTGAGACTTTACAGATTGCACAAACCATCGCACAATATCCTTATTTTCACATGCTAGCAAAATAATGCTCAAGAAGATCATCTGATGCAGATAAGAGCCCTACGTGGAAAGGGAAATGCCGGATGTTCAAGCTGGTTTCAGAAAAGGCCGAGGAACCAGAGACATCATTGCTGATGCACGCTGGATAATTGAGAAAGCCAAAGAATACCAAAAAGAAGTCAATATGTGCTTTATTGACTACAGAAAAGCCTTTGATTGCATTGACCATGTCAAGTTGTGGATTATCCTTAGGAAAATGGTGGTCCCAGAACACCTCATTGTTCTCATGAGAAACCTATACACAGAACAGGAAGCCACAGTCCAGACGGAACATAGTGAAACAGACTGGTTCCAGATCGGCCAAGGAGTAAGACAAGGCTATATACTTTCTCCTTATTTATTCAACTTATATAGACATATATAAGTATACAGAGCATACAGAACATATGCTGTACAGAGAGAAGCTGGATTGGAAGAAGATGAGCGTGGTTTTAAAGTTGGAGGAAGAAGCATCAATAACCGGTGCTACGCTGATGACAACATCAGGGCCGGTGCTACCATTGGCCTAACTAGGCAGCCGCCTAGGGCGCAGACCTCAGAGGGGTGCAGAGTGTATCAAATCAATCAAAATCGACTTGTGTGCCAAAATATTTTCTTTTGTGTTTGAGAAAGATAATCAAAAAATGATATATTACCTATTCTTGCAATTTAAAATAAGTTTAGCAGTTTCAAGTTTTGTGCTTTTCATTTTTTCTACAAAACATCTGTTTTTGTAAATTGAAGTTGATTTCTTGGGGAGTGGGGTGCAAGTACTTAGCCTTGCCTAGGGCGCAAAATAGTCTGGCACCAGCCCTGGAAACCACTCTGATAGCTGAGAATGTAGATGTTCTGCAGGCTCTAGTAATGAAAGTCAAGGAGCACAGTGAAAAAATTGGACTATGACTAAATGTAAAGAAGACTAAACTAATGACAACGGGTACAGCAGCCAGTCTCAGAATTGACAATATTATGGGACTTCCGACTACAAACAGACAAATGTCTGCCACACAATACACCAGATATAACTGTAGTCAAGAAGAAAGAAAAACAAGTTAAAATAATTGACATAGCAATACCAGGGGACAGCAGAATAGAAGAAAAAGAAATAGAAAAAATCACCAAATACAAAGATCTACAAATTGAAATTGAAAGGCCGTGGCAGAAAAAGACCCAAATAATCCCAGTGGTCATTGGTGCCCTGGGTGCAGTTCCAAAAGACCTTGAAGAGCACCTCAACACCATAGGGGCCACAGAAATCACCATCAGCCAATTACAAAAAGCAGCTTTACTGGGAACAGCCTATATTCTGCAACGATATCTATAACAACAGCAACAACATTGGCAATAAAATTCAGCCATCCCAGGTCCTTGGGAAGGACTCGATGTCTGGATAAGACAAACCAGTCAATAACACCTGTCTGACTGTGCAAACAAGAAATAATCATGATGATGATGATGATGATGATGATGATATTCTCTGGGCATTAAACAACACAACATTAAAACATGAGATAAAAACACACAACAGATTAAATAATCACAGACCATATAATGTAATAATTAATAATAAGATATAATGTAATAATGTAATAATGAATGCACTGAAAATGGATCTTGGCCCCAGAACAAGAAGTCATGGTTGGTTCTGGTCCACTGGAGCATTTTGAGTTGTGCCTCTCCCACCCACTCTAGATGTTATGAGGAAAGGGTCAGTTCTTGTCTTGTTCTCTTGCTAAGGGGACAGGTGTCAGGAAGGACAAGTCTCTTGTTATGGGGAAAGGCACAGCGTTCAATGATGTCTTGTTCTCTCCAGAGCGGGGAAAGCCATTGGCAGGTGGGAGGAGGCCAGAGGCAAGGAAGCAGAGGCATCGTGCCCACGCTCTCGGCCCGGGCTGAATTGCAGCTACTTCCTGCTGCCAGGCGGGCCCTGTCCCTGATTCACCGGCCTGGCGCTGGGACCGATCTGCAAACACGAAGGTTCTTGTTGCTATCGCAAGGGAACGCGGAGGCCTGATTGCTGCCACTGTGGAAAAGGTGACTCCAACTGCTGGAGAGGAAGTCAGAGGCCGAAGCTGCAGGTGAGCTTCCCTGACTCCGCCCACCTGAGCTGCCTCCCTTCCTTGCTGCCTCTTCCGCTGGCCGCCTTGCAGGGGGCTGGGATGCCCCAGGGAAGTGGGGCCACTATTTCTGGCTTCCAGAGTCTTCTTGGTCGTACCCAATTCAGTTGGAAGGCAGGCCTGCCCTGTTCTCCTTCATCACAAAGGAAGGTTACAAAGTTCAGGTTCTGTGTCATTTTTCAAGCGTAGGCAAAAAATAGAAGTGGGTGGCATGATTTGTACATCTGTGCATGGTGTGGAGAAAGTGGAGAGGGAGAGAAGTTTTTCTCCTGGCACTAGAACTCAAAAGCCTGATTCAGACATTATGCTGTACAAGTGTACAGATGTCTCTACACTCGTATAGCTGTTTGTGTGAATGCCTGTGTTCATCTTTTTTTTTTGCATTAAGTTTTTATTGATTTTAACAATATCTTAAACATCTCAATACATCCAATTAAACAAATGCCTGTGTTCATCTTAAAAGTGAACTTGGATACAGGCCTTTCAAATGCATGGTGCAGATTGGAAGTGGACTTCTGTACCTGCATTCAGCATAACATGTGAATGACTGTACCGGTGTACAGTCTACTCTTGTTGTACGAGTGTTGGACATAACATGTGAATAGGCCTAGAGCAGGGCTGCTCAACTTTGGCCTTCCTGCAGATGTTGGCCTACAACTCCCATAATCCCTGGCTATTGGCTACTGTGGCTGGAGATTATGGGAGTTGTAGTCCAAAAACAGCTGGGGGGGGGGGCAAAGTTAAGCAGACCTGGCCTAGAGCCACCGAGTGAAAAGGACTGACAGCAGATTCAGGACACAGACCAAAGGAAGCCCTTCTTCACACAAACCATGATGCACATATGGAATTGTCTGCTTCAAGATTTCATGATGGCCACTTGGCTGGATGACTTGAAGAAGGAAATGAACAAACTTCTGGAGGAGAGAATTCCATCAGTGGTTATATGGGGCCTCCATGTTCAGCACAGTCTACCTCTGAACACCATTTGCTGGTGGCTGGTGGCACAGTGGGGAAGGAGCAGGCTGCTGTCTTCCTGGAGGCATCTGGCTGATGACTGTAGTGTGGGAAGCAGCAGGATGCTGGGCCTGCCTTAGCCGGATCCAGCAGGGCTCTTCCAAAGGTCTGATGGTGACCACTGGGCCTGCCTACTTGCTATTTGCAGGGGCTACAGACCAGCTAATTCAGCCACAGCTGTACAGCTTGATGACACGGTGCAGACAGCCCCTTCCTGAGGGTTGGTTTGGATAAGGGGGTATTTCATGCAGGGACTAGGAACGGAAGGGCTTGTTCACGGGAGTGTTGGGGGAGGCCAGGGGACAAATTCACACAGAGCCAGAGGGGCTGTGTTTTTTGCGGGGGTGGGTGGGGATATCTCAGGGTCAAAGATGCGGGGGGGGGGCAAACTAACAGTGCTCCTAGGAGTGGGGAGAAGAAGGGCAAGTGCAGAAAGTGGTGTGTGTGACTACAACACCTGGGGCTTTTTAGTTTAGGGAAAAGACGACTGCAGGGAGACATGATAGAGGTCTATAAAATCAGCCATGGAGTGGAGAAAGTGGATAGAGAGAAATTTTTCTCCCTCTCGTGTAACACTAGAATCAGGGGTCATCCCATAAAATTGATTGCCAGGAAATTCAGGGCCAACAAATGGAAGTACTTTTTCACACAACGCATAATCAACTTGTGGAATTCTCTGCCACAAGGTGTGATGACAGCCAACAACCTGGGTTGCTTTAAGAGGGGTTTGGATAACTTCATGGAGGGTAGCTCTATCAACGGCTACTAGTTGGAGGGCTATAGGGCCACCTCCAGACGCAGAGGCACGATGCCTCTTGATACCTGTTGCAGGGGAGCAACAGCAGGAGAGAGGGCGTGCCCTCACCTCTTGCCTGTGGGCTTCTCAGAGTCACCTGGTGGGCCACTGTGTGAAACAGGATGCTGGACTAGATGGGCTTCCTTGGGCCTAATCTAGCAGGGCTGGTCTTTATGTTCTTATGTGTGTTGAATGTTGCATTGATTCAAAATCACCACTTTGGCTCCAGGCCTCCAGCGCAGTGAGACGCCGGGGCGTCCCTGACCCCTCCCTCCGCAGCCCAGCCTGCCAGTTGTTGTCAAGAGATCCTGCCAAGGCAAACGTTATTACCCAAAGTGTTTTGCAGCTTCATTGCTTTTAAAGAATGGTTTCCATGAGAAAGCTGCTCAGCAAACACCCCTTGCAGAGGAGGCCAGAGGTGAAAGGGATAATAGGCAGGCACATTCCAGCAACATGACACACACACACACACACACAGACTTGCGTGCTCACACAGGGACACACACACGCAAAATGGTTAACTGTTCGCTTGCTGCAGCTGCCGTTGAGCAAAGTGCTGATCGGTTTGGGATGCTGCTGCCACCTTGGTCCTTTCGCAGCCGTGGCCTGTTCCTCTGAATTCTGCCTCCATTTGCCTAGGCTGGTTCTCGCAGGGCTTCCCCTCTCTCCACCAAAGTGGCCGGCCGCCTCCTCCTCCTCTGAGGAAGAAGCAGCGGCGGCTGGAAGGCTTCTTGGGGGGAAAGCATCAGGACTCCCACACAAGCGCATGCAGCCAGATCATCCATAGTAACAGCCTCCCAAGATGGAGGGGAAGAAACGATTGGAGTAGTTTCCCCTCATAATTTTGAGCCTGCTGGAGCTGAACTGAACTTGCATTGTCAACTCGTTTTCTGTCATGTTCAACAGTTTTAAAGACAAGCAAGCAATTACAATGAAAACCCGGCTTGGAACAACCGTTACAAGTCCTGGGAAAAGTTGCTGTGCATGTCTCTTGCTTCTCTGCTTCGGATCGTTGGACTTGAAACTTGAGAAAAATCCACAGTTGCCTTTAGTTTCATGCTAATTTTCTTAAAATTATCTCCCCATCCCTCCTCCAACCCCACTGAAATTCTTCAACCTTTTCCCTGCCATTGACACCAATATGAGGAAAAATTTCCACCTCCAGAGACAGACACCAGCTTCAGGGATGTCCTGTGGCTTCTTCACATCAGGCCCGCTCATGTCCCGTCTCCCCTCCATCCGAGCAAAACATTTTGCATCATATTCAAATCCATTTATGGAAGGATCAGAGCACACCTCATTTGCTTCCTCCGCAGATACTTCTCCATCCCCAACTCTCTCTCTCCTTCGCCTGCCAGTGTTCAGTCATCCAAGGAGCAGAAACTGGCCTCCCAAACATGCTCAGACCTGGAGGGTTGTCTAGTTGTGTAATAAGGATCGTGGAATCTGGCCCCGTGCCTGGGGCCCATGTGTAGTCAAAGACAGGATCCAGTGCAGAATCTGTTTCCAATGCAAGGCTCCGTCATGGACCACAGGATGCAAAAGAGTGCCTCTGAGAACATAAAATGTTTTCAAAACTTTTAATTAGATTTATATGTTTATATTCCAGTTTTATATTATGGTGTAATTTTATAGTCTTATATTGTTTTGTAAATCACCTTGAGGTTGTTTTAATGAAAGGCGGCATAAAAATTTAACAACAAACAAACAAAAGCCCTGCTGGACCAGGCACGGCGTTGCTAACAGCCATGATGTCCCATGGGAAGCCCAGAAGCAGGACATGTAGGCAATCAGCCCTCTTCCCAGCAATTGCTCTTCAGAGGCATATTACCTCTAAATGCTGGAGACAACATACAGCCACAAGGCATGTGTAGAGCAAGGAGTGTCATGGACATAGTGCTCTTCCCCATCCTCTAAAGGGACTATCTTACAGTGCGCACATGTGTAGTCTCCCATCCAAATGCAAACCAGGGCAGACCCTGCTTAGCAAAGGGGACACTTCATGGTGGCTACCACAAGACCAGCTCTCCTCTCTTACCACAAGACCTTCTCCCTCCTCTTCCTCCCCATGTTTCAATGACATTCCATCAGGCTTCCTGAATGCCGGCAACATCTGTCCTCTGCGAAGTGGTTTTCTCCTAGCGGCTAAGTGTTGCCACTTGCTTGTGTTCAGCCCAGGTGCCCATCCCTGCTCATCTGCACATACTGGCAGCCTTGGCGACATCGCCACCAACATCTGTCAGCCTTTTGAGCATCGCAGAAGGTGTTGAGGGACATCTGATGTGGTTCTCAGTGGGAAAGCATGATCGAAAGACCTCCAGGACAGCCCAGCAGGCTAATGCCCCCTCTGCTTCAGAAAGGTCTCCCCCCCACCTCCTTAATGGGGGGGCGGCAGTCTGGCTTGCACCCCTCCCTCTCCCACCCCAACACACTGTTGCTTTGCTGCCACCCTCCAGCCCTGGCAGCTCAGATGGACGTGTTTCTATGGTCTTCTATTTTCCAGTTGAGAATACATTCCCAGCGTGAGTGTACTGGCTCAGAAAGGGTGTCTGGATGTCCATATATGAAGTATAGGATGGCGTAGTGAGACTGGAGCAGAGGGGGTCCTATCTCGGGAGGGAGCACCAGAGGAGGGTTTGTTGAATGCCAAGATTCACAAAGAAGAGACAAGCCCTGCTACTCTTTTTCTGTGCCTGAGAAAGACCTGGCAGGGATCTCTGTGAGCCTTGGAGTTCTGGATGACAACACAAATACAGACGAACAGATAGAGAGAGAGAGCTCTCTTCTTGTTAAATATTATCTGTCTGTGTAACTTTTCAGTACAACAAAGACCTATTCAAATATCCAGACATAAAAGAGTGGAGAAAAGGCTTCACCCTGATAACTGAGCAAAGAGGCACCTTGTATTTAGCAGTGGGAGAGCAACTGGCCTTATCCAACCCCAGCACAGCATCCCTCCAGTGGCCGCTGCTGATATCTACCTTTAAGTTTTGGGGTTGTTGTTTTTTTAGAATGTGTGCCCTTTGGGAACAGGGATCCATCTTTATTATTGTTTTCTCTATGTAAACCGCTTTGGGAACTTTTGTCGAAAAGCGGTATAAAAATATTCTTTGTTTGTTCAAACTGCCAGGGCTGATATATGGGTAGAGCTGGTGAATGAATGGGGTGGCATTTCCGCATTCAGGCTACAAAAAGGGGGGAAGCCATTTCTTTCTTTGGTCCTGCGATTCTGCAAAGGTTGGAGAACTCCTTATTTGCATAGTGGTGATGGTGTATGTGGGTGGGGTGGCCTAATGTCCCACCCGAGGCCTCTCTTAGCTGAAGGCCTTCAGACTATGAAACGGCCCCTTGGAGAATGGGGGGCTGGCATCGCTCTCTGGGACTGGGGCAGAATAGCTGACATCATGTTGAGTGGCATAATGGGCTTTTCAGTGTTTGCCTTTTCCAGATCTCTGTGGGAATTTCCAGCCAGCTATTGGTTTTGGCACTTCACTTCAGATTGAGCCCTCTCCTTCAGCTCCGTACTGACTCTGTAAATGATTTCCCAGCAAAAAGGATCTTCTGATTTCAGCAGTAAAAGCCAAGCAACGGGCAACCGTCTTATCTGCCTCCAGATTCGCTTGCAAAGGAACGGCCTTGATTCTATCAGCAATAGGCATCTGGGGTTGTCAAAGAGAGGCAGAAGATGTGAAGCCGGCCGTCTTCTGTTGCTCGGACAGCTTCTACTGGCATAGTTGTGTGTGCACGCTTTGGAGTTTCACAGGCTTTCCAACAATGAGAATGCAAAGTGACGGGGCAGGCAGGCGATAGTGGTTCTTCAGACATCACCTCGCAATGGCTGTGCGGATCCCTTCTTTGGTTTGTCCTGATGGATGGATGGGCTGACAAGATATCGTGCTCTGCCCCCTGCCTTGGGCTGCTGCACGACGCTTCCCTGAGACACTGGCTGCCCTCATGCATCCCATCAACGTCCTGCTGTCCACAGGCACACAGGGGCACTGCAGAGCCAAGATACGGAGTGGTCACCATATGCACGATCGACCTGCGGAATTCTCTGCCACAAGATGTGCTGATTGCCAGCAGCCTGGGTGGCTTTAAGAGGGGCTTAGATACATTCATGGAGGGCAGGTCTATCAATGGCTACTAGTCAATGGCTCCTATATCCTGAGGGCTACAGGCCAGCTCCGGCCTCAGCGGCAAGATGCCTCTCAATACCCGTTGCAGGAAGCTTTTCACACGGGGCTTTTGAAGCCCTTTAACTCACATGTCCTCCAGAATGGAGGGGGTGCGTTCGCATATCCGCTAGATTTACCCCGAAGTCCCTGTGAGTGATCAGGGAGCAGTTCACACACAATTCGGGTTGTTCACTGCTCAGAGTGTGGCCTGATTTATATCCAGGGTGCAGAAGTGCATCTAGGTAATTTTGGAGCCTGGACCTAAAAGCTTTTGGAGGGCCCCCACCCACCCCACCCAGCCAGTATTTTTAACACATTTTTAATGTTTCTACACCTATAAAGGATTTGGGGGGCCCCAGGGGGTGTGGAGGCCCGGGACTTGGGCCCGGAAGTCCAGGGGTAAGAGCACCACTGCCGGGGGGGGGATCCACTATTTGCGGGGGGGGTTGGACAACTTTGAGTTCACAGTAAAGCTTCCCCATAAACTCGTGGTAAAACCTGCTGTGTGTAAAAGTCCCAGGGGAGCAACACAGCAGGAGAGAGGGCGTGCCTTCACATCTTGCCTGTGGGCTCCCCAGAGGCATCTGGTGGGCCACTGTGTGAAACAGGATGCTGAGCTAGATGGGCCTTCTTGGGCCTGATCCAGCAGGGCTGTTCTTATGTTCTTATCTCTTGAAGAGCTGCTTTGTGAATGGAGCTGGATTTTGAGGAGCAAGGCCTGCTGGACAGATGCTGATCCTTCCCTTCTCCACACACCCCTCTTGCCTCTGGGCTGTCAACCGGGGCGGGTGGGGGGGAGGGCAGGTGCTCTTGCCAGATCTCTGCGCTGTTTCGTCAGCTACTCTCAAATGCTGAACTCTGCTGCTGCAAAGTCAGTGGATGGCAAATGCGGACACCGAGAATATTTCCCCACGGCAATTTTGCAGAGAATAGTTTCGAGGAGAATTTTTGGTGCAGGTTCGTTTGAATGCGAACACAGCGAATACGACGAATATTTATATACCGCTTTTCAACAGAAGTTCCCAAAGAGGTTTACATAGATATAAATAAGTAAATAAAATGTCTCCCTGTCCCCAAAGGGCTCACAATCTTGAAAAAAGAAACACAAGGTAGACACCAGCAACAGCCAATGCTGGGGATGGAGAGGGCCAATTATGCTCCCCCTGCTCAATGCTAAAGAATCACCACTTTCAAAAGGTGCCTCTTTGCTCAGTTAGCAGTGCCTCTTTCCTTTAGCAGCCACTGCCCCAGGAAGCTGTGCTTGTGCCACTTCCAAAGCCCCACTTGGACACAGGGAAAAACCCCGGATCCATTTTGTGCTGCTCCAGCGTGACTCTTGCTACCTGCTCAGGTGTCCTGCCTTGGCTTCCCCCTCTACTTTGTCCATTCTCAAAGGCACGAAAAGGATGGACATGCCAAGCCAAGGCTATGATGTCTGCAGAGACTTCTTCCTCCTTTGGGTTCTTTGCTTATTCCCTGCGCAAATCTGCCTCCGGTGCTAGCGAGATGCTGTGCCGATGGGGCAACAAAGTTCACATTTAATACAACAGGGAGAGGGGAAGGTGTTTTTGAAAGTAGCAGACAAGCAAAGTCTACCTGAAACTTCCCAGTTGACCTTGGACTGTGTAGACCAGGCCTGCTCAACTCTGGCCCTCCTGCAGATGTTGGCCTACAACTCCCATAATGCATGGCTATTGGCCACTGTGGCTGGGGATTAGGGGAGTTGTAGGCCAAAAACAGCTGGAGGGCCAAAGCTGAGCAGGCCTGGTGTTGACTCTGCGGACAATGTGTGGGACAGGCTTGGGAGCGGCCAGCACCAAGAGCCAGAACTTCACCCAAGTGAAATGGGGCTGTCCTGCTACTCCATCCAGTCTGGCTGGATTTGAAACAAGGACCTCCCCTACTCCACACAGATGCTCGCTTCTCAGTAGTACTACTCTGGCATGTAATTGGCACTCTTCTCTTTTTGTACAGCGCCTAATTCTATCAAGTAATTCATAAATATTTATTCCTTCCCTGGCCTTTGGCCCTCCCCTCGCTCCACCCACTGCTCTGATATTGACCATTCATGAACTTGGTTTTTGACTTGGCATCTGATAGGAATGTTTTTTTAATTGAGGAAACAAGCCCCCTCTCATTTATTTCTCTGTTCATGCTTCTTGCTAAGTGATTCTGTGGAACTACGAAGCTGGCGTTCTCCTAAGCTGGTGCTGTTGTAGCAAAGGGTGTAATTAATAAGTGTTAAGATAGGTAGACAGACAGGCAACCTTCTGGGAGTTCCTTGACAGCCACCTGCTTATTGGGCAACTCCTGTGTGCCAGTGTGGTTAAAAAAAAAAAAAAAAGGCCTGCCACTGGTGATCCAGTGTGGTCCTGGGGCTGTTCAGTTTGAGCCCCATCTCTGCCTCTGTCTTGAGCATGTTGCTAGTGCTCAGGCAGGGCTTCCCATTTTCAAAATGGAAATAACCATGATTCATGGATTTGCTAGAGGGCAGATACCAGTGAGACCCGGCAGCCATTCAGAAGGACTCATTCACTGTAGCGAAACCACATGTGTCAGGAAGGACCAGCCAGACCTATGTAAGCGGCAGCAAGATGGCCCAGATAAGCCGGGGGGCCACGCACTCCGGCATGCTTGTGGCTCAGCCTTTTGTCCCAGAAGCGACTTGCTTGATGAAACAGGGCAGCTGGCTTCTTCCTTCCCTTCCCTTCTACCTGTAGCATGACTGGTGGCCTCAGCCCCAGGAGCCTGCCTGCTTGAGCTCCTCATTCTTTTGATCTTGTGTTGCCTTAAGGAAGAGGGATTTGGTTCCTCCATTGGCCGGGGCTGCAGGAGCTTCCTTCGGATTGGCTCTGCAGGCCTGTCACAGACATTTGCCAGGTTAGAGTGCCTCCCACTTCAGGACAGGTGAAGTTTTTCTGTAGCAGATTGGGATTCTTAAGGCTGCAGAGCACCTGGATTCCTCAAGATTAGCAGCAGGCAGGCGGGCTTCGGAGTGCCTGCTTGCTACATTGCCCTAAAACTTGTTTTTCTTCTCTGATTTGTGTTTCGCAACTCAGCACGGTGGGAGTGGGAGGACACAGGCGGGATGAGTAGTGGCGGGCCTGTCTTGAGCACCCCAATTTCTGACGAAAACACGGCGTTGACTCTGCTCAAGCCAGTCACAATGTCCCGGGAGCCGACCGAAGAGACGGCGGTCTTTGAAGACATCAAGCCCCCAATACGGATCCTGGAGAATCAGCACGAATTGGCACAGGTAAGCGAAGCACTCCAGGATGCACCCTGCAAAAGAAGGCCGAGGTTTGGATGGTCTAGAGAGCTTTCCGTTTAAGAGATTCGACAACATTGTCTTTTCAGCTGGGAGGTTTGATGAGATACGTTATAGAAAAGTTTGAAAAGGTAATGCATCCTTTCACTGTAGGCAAAATGTGTGTGTGTGCTGAATGTGGGAGGGAATACAGTTAAATTCAGTTTTCAGCTGAGGTGCATTCACGCAGCTTGCTGAAGTTGCTGCTGCATGTGACTCCTGCCAGGTCAGGATCTGGCCCACAACAAAATGGCAATTGCTCTCCGCATGAGAGTGGCTGATTGGGGCGACTTTTAATGGACAGAACCAAGTTCCTTAAACAGACCCTTGGGTGTGCTTTTAAAAGAGCGAGGACAATACTTTTGAGAAATGTGCCTTTTGGTTTCAGCTGTGTTGAAGTCACTTCTTGATGTAAAGTTTCTGGTAGCACTGGCATGTTTTGGGCAGGGTCAGAAGGAACAAACGGGACCAACTGTGAGCTGGGAAAGGTGGCTGCCCCACGCCTGCGTCGGTTGTTTTGTTCAGTGCATATTGAGCACAGTTTGGGCAGGGCTGGCTTCTTTCTGAAAAGGAAGGTGCTCTGGCCAGATGCCTGGGGGCTGCTTCCGAGCCAAAGGAGAACGGTTGCTCCGAAGGCCCCTGGATTGCGTGCCATTCCTCTTCTCAGGGCTCTTGTGTTTTCCCGTCAGCCGAATGGAATTCTCCTTGAAATTCTCCAGCTCTGCGGCTCCTCGTGAGCAGCAACAAGAGAGATAAAGAACTGGATAAGCAGGCAGCCCAGGGTTGTGTTGCTGCACTTGGACAGGACAGAGAGGTGCTTTGGATGGGAGAACTTTTATCCATTTGGATGGGAGAAATTGCAGGGAAGGAAGCCCGTCGGCAGCCTCACTCTTGATCAGACAAAATCCAAGCCAGGTTACAACATTTTGGCGGCCGGCCTGCAACTCTCCTGAGGGGCTCAGTGCTCTAGCATGGGCTGGATCTCTGGTTAGTTTTGTCTTTTCCAGTTGAAATCCAGGGCACCTGAGGGGACAAAGCAGAATAGGATGCCCTTTCCTGGGTGGGAGGTGGGTTCTCTCCAACCTGAACAGAAACGATGCTGAGTGTCAGGCCAGAGTGTGGGCACACAGACGTCCCAAGCCTGGCCACTCTCTGAGCTGATCTGCATTTGCCTTCTGTCTCCAACTGTGGCACCAGCTCATGCTGCAGAGGACAAGTTCCCCCTGAGGTCACCCAGGTCCCCAGGAAGCTTTCTTGCAGACCGATAAGTTTTGGGGCCATTGTTCATGTCACGGCCAACATGTGGGGACCTCTTTAAGCCACTCCACCTGCACCTGTTACCACGTGCTCATGGGGCTCATCACCACATGTCGCAGGCTATTTGCTCACCTCTTTAAACACAAAAAGTGTTGCGGAAGGGAAGGAATCCCCTGAGCCCACTGCCCAGGAAAGGTTTGCCACAAGGTGGCAGATACTATCTGGCGTGTTTTGGCTGCTGTGTGTGTACCGCTCCTCTTTCTCTGTGCTTTCCCACCCTGGCTGTGCCCAGAACAGAGATCTCCTTCTATACCTAGCCTAGACTGGGCTTGCCCACCCAGCCGAGTGGCTAAGAAGGACCTCGGCTCATGTGCTCATCCTGAGCTTCTGCATTTAGTGAAGCTGGCCACAAGCAGGTTGCCCGGGGGTTCGCTCTGCAAATCAACAGGAGCCTCCCTTGAGAAGCCATTTCCCTCCATGATGGCATTTCAGGGAAGAGGTGCTCCAGGAAGGAATGGAAACCACCTGACGCAAATCCACTCCAAGGGCAACCTTCTCCAGTGGTCATGCCATTAGATTTGGCATCAAATTCACCCCAGCGATTCCTTTTCTTTTTGGATAACAGCAAGGATCACATTGACCTCAACAGGGTGAAATTCTTGTCCAGGTTTGCAAAGTGTGTCGTCGGAGATGGGGGTTCTTGTGTGAATTCTGTGCTTTGCCGCTGGCCGTCTCCACATCTCCCTCCATCTTCTCTTGCTAAGTTGATACAGCGCCGTGGCTAATGATTAACCTGAAGTGCAGATCTTCTCAGCGCCATCTTGTTAGCGGGATGGAGAAAACATTTCAGGCCCACTTAGCATGGAGTGCTGTGGAAATGGAGAGAAAGGAGGCCATAATCTGAGCTGGCAAGTGACTGGTTTGTTATGGACCTTCAGAAAGGAGCAGATTGCAGGGATCTATAGAGTTCATGAATCCAAGTTGGCATTCCCACCAAGGACCCTGGAACAAATAACTGAGGAGTTGCTTCACCACTTGGCTCTTGGCTGCCTTCTCCTGTAGTGGAGAAAGGGAAAGAGCTGACCACTGTGGGGGCTGTAATGTTCAGGTGTGTTTAGACCACCATATAGTCCTTTGACCTTCCATCACACAGCCTGCCAGTCAGTTATTCCTGCTGCAAACCCCCTCTTGGCATAAAACCCATCAGATCCCAGCTGAAGGAGCTGGAAGCAGAAACCAAACTGACCATGAATGCAGACAAATCCTGACCCACACTTGATTCCAAAAGGGGCTCAAGGGAGGTGGGAGTCATGTGGTGAGGATGACAGAGACAGAGCTAAGGCCATGGCATTCTCTGGAAGCGGCGCTGGCAATGAGAACTTCCACCTGCCCTGTGCCTTCTGCTTGGCATTTCCTGGAATGCAAAATCAGGCACATTTTTCAAGGTCAAGATCCTGGCCCTGGATTCACTGGCTCCTTTGATCTCTAAAGTGAGGAGTTCACTTTATCTGCCAAGCAAAGCAACTTGGGAATCTGGCTGCTGGATCTGCTGTTCCAGAGTGCACTAAGGTGTCTCTTGGAGTCTGACTGGGGCAAATTCATCTCCTGGCTCCAACTTGCCGTTGTACATGTCTTCTTGCTTTTGAAACTCACACAGTATTGATTCAGGTGCCTCCCTCCAGTCTCGATGCCTCCACCCCTTTTCCCAATCTAAACATGAGGTCTGCTTGCAAGACCTTTTCAGCCATCAGAAGGTCTTGCAAGAAGCCAGCTTGCAAAAGGAGTTGCAGAGCTGGCTGGGGAGCGGCATTGTGTCTCAGAGGAACTTGGCTTTGATCGAGCAAGCTCAGCTCAGCTCTTGCAGAGTTGGCATTTCATTAGGAACCCACGAAGAAGGCAGAGGTGACTAGAACAGCAGAGAAATCATGCATTCCCTAGAGGTTCCACCACTTCTGTCAGTTTCCTCAGGAGCATCTCTGTGGCTTTGTTACAGTGTGGAAGGAAGCCTGGATTTAGCTAAGTCTGGGTCAGCTGCAGAGCAGGGGTCTTGCAATGGCATGGGAAGTGTCTCCACTTTTCTCTCTGCCCTGTGTTCTTTCATCATTCCATGCAGTTCAGAATTTCGATGTTTCCTCCCTCGACACAAGACAGGAGGGCAGAAGATGGCAGCTGGTGGCCACCAACTCAATCAGGGGAGCAGAAAACTGCTCCACAGCAGAGGATTCTGGGGGACTGGATAGGAAAGTCTGTGGGAGGGAGACACTGAATATGAACCATCCTAGCTTCCCCCAAAGAACTCTGAGACCCTTTGGTTTCTGAAGGAGATTACAAAGATAATAAATAATGCTACATACAATGCATACATACATATAGATTATATGTCTTCCACATCTGATTAAGAAAATGATTAAAGCCTATATTAATACATATATACAGAACTATCCAGAAGAGAGCCAGCATGGTGTAGTGGTTAGAATGCTGGACTACGACCGGGGAGATCCCGGTTCAACTCCCCATTCAGCCATGAGACTAGCTGGGTGACTCTGGGTCAGTCACTTCTCTCTCAGCCTAACCTACTTCACAGGGTTGTTGTGAGGAGGAACTTAAGTATGCAGCACACCACTCTGGGCTCCTTGAAGGAAGAGCGGGATATAAAATGTAAATAAATAAAAATAAATAAAATAAATTTATTTAAATTTCATACCTTAGAAGGCATCCATTTAGCATTTTGCCAGTGGCAAACTACTTTTATGGAATTTAAATACATATTTTTGTATAAATGTCTTAATATAGTTTTAAATCATGTTTTGTACTCTTAGATGTGGAAGAGATCTGTCTATTTGTACTTATGAATTGTAGGTAGTAATGTTTGTTATCTATACAATCCCAAGGTCTAACTATATTGATATATTCACTTTGGATTCCCCTTGGATTGTTTCTGAAGGAGATTGCTAGGGCTCCACTCGGGACTGTGGCTTCTAAGGCCTCGGCCCCCTTCCGCCCCCTCTCCCACCGGTAATATCTTTGCATCCCACAGGCAGCTCTGCAGAGAGATTTCCTATTTTCCACCAAAGAGAGGGCATGGGGGATATTTGCATCCCCTCCAGTGGCAGGCAGAGTCAAATTGGCCTCCGTGACTCCTGCTAAGTAAACAAGAGATTCATAATACAGTCGTAAGCCAACCTCGCCCAAATGGCGTCTTTTGGCCTGCCAACAGATTTTCGAAACATTCCCTTTCAAACAGACATATCCAAGCTAGGAAGCACTCCCCCCCACCCCCGCTCAGCTGCACATCACATTATCCGGATGATTAGACAGATCTCCACAGTTATACATCACCTGCACCCCAAATATTAATGCTTCCAAGCTTTGGTTAGAGGGAGTGAGATCTGGCCAATTTGAGCTTCAGTACTAGATGCAAATTCAGTCCCCCCCACCAACCTGCACACAGAGTGAGACAATTGGTTCTTCAAAGAGATACAATGGGAAGGTCGGGATTTTTCACTGGGCTCTGGTGCTGAGATGTGCCCTCTACAGCCATGGAACAAGCAGAGAAAGCAGCCTCTTCTGAAGACAAGCCTTGGGTCCATCTATATGGCCAGACCACTCATGAGACTCATTGAGGTGGCTGTCTCAGGCAGTGGCTAGGAAGGGGACAATGGGCACCCCACACGTCTCCTGCACTTGCTGACCTCAGGCCCTGTCCAGCGGCCTTCGCCAACCTCTGATTGGCATCCCCCCCCAGTGCTCCCCCTTCTCTGACAACATGCTCCTAGCACCTTGCTGCACCAGCTTGGGCTGCCCATCTACCTCACCCAGTCCTGACTGGCAGTTGCTCTCCATGATCTCAGGCAGAGAGTTCTCTTTCCCATCACTTGTGATCTGAGAGGCCTAGAGAAGCCGGAGAACGGACCTGGAGCTTCTTCGGCACACAAAGCTGGTGATCTTCCTGACCCCCAGACACAGTCCCTCCCTAATGACGCTTAGCCAGAGCTTCTGGGGGGCAGTGTCTGATTCACCACGGCAAGGAACGCATGACGGCTCTGTGACCTCAGCAGTTTGTCCTCCCCAGAGAAAATCTTCCCAGGCAAAACGGAGTCCAGGAACAGTCCCTTGCACAGGTGCGTCAGAGATGGCTTTGTTCAGGCCAAAGGTCATGCAGAGGAGCACAATCTTACAAGAAGGATATCGGCTGGTGAGATCCATACTGCCAACGACCGTTGAAAGAGCCCCACCATGGGCACAGTCAGCTTAGCAGACATGCCCCACTGAGAAGGACTAACAAAGCGACCTTTTCAGTTATTATATCTGATACAGTTCACTAAGAGAAATTCCATTTCATGTCAATTCGACTGAAAAACCGTGTTGGCAAGAAGCCATCCAAATGCCCGTGTGTTGTTTCCTTGTAAACAGAGCTACTCAATAAATACCAGGACATTTTGAGCACACAATATCCGGCTTGCTCCCCCCGCAAGTGATGCTCTGGCCCTGGGCGGGGGGGGGACAGGATGTCATTTGGTTGTGTTGGGGCACTTGAATGGCCGTGTCAGCGCCCTCCTTGTGCCAACAGAAGCCCCAACCAATTCTGTTCGTCACCCCTCTCCGTGACAAAAACCACATTGCACAACCCATCCACTTGGGTTTCCGGCGGCCTTTGTCCCATTGAGCTGTGTGTGTGCACATATGTATGCATTGCCGTGATGGGATCAGCAGTTCCTGGGCGGGTGCCAGTGAGGATGAGATCATGTACAGAAATCTCAGGTTCCAACCACGTTCATGAAGAAAGGAACACGTAGCCATTGCGGGCGCAAGTTAGCAGCACCTTCCACGCCAGAAAAAGGCAGACTTCCTCACCGGGTGATAAGCAGGGGAGCAGCCCCACACAAGAACAGCCATGATGATCATGGCAAGAACAGTTCATTGTCTAACAGAGCAATTAATCTACATGTATGCAAATAGTCCTTTTGTTGTGAAAGATGCAAAACTGCCCCCCACAAAATCCTTTGATGAGAGAGATTATAGGTAGAAGGAGGTGACGGAACAGATAACCTGGCAATTTGGTTGGGTGATCCGGAGCCTCTGTGGTCACTCACAGGAAGGGTTTCCCATATCATTCTGGGATTCGTTTCTGTCCCTCTGTGGACACACGCTTCCAAGAACATCTCCACGTATGTTTTCAGTGAAGAAGAGGAGGAGGAGGAGGAGGAGGGAATATTAGCATTTTCCCTAAAAGTAGCCCACTTGATACTCTGTTGTTGTGGGAGACCCAAAATGCTTCTTTTCTCGCTTTGCAGAGGAGTGATTCTGAAGCATGCTAGTGATGCTTGTAATTGTGGACTCTGGCGATACACAGTGCTTATGGACAACTATTGGATGGCAGTAGCACCCCTGGCATTGCTCATGAGCAGCAGACACCATTTCCCAGATGCTGCAACAGAGAAGAGGAGGAGGAGGAGGAGGAGGAGGAGGAAGAGAAGAGAGCTGGTCTTGTGGTAGCAAGCATGACTTGTTCCCTTAGCAAAGCAGGGTCCACTCTGGTTGCATTTGAATGAGAGACTTGAAGTGTGAGCACTGGAAGATATTCCCCTTAGGGGATGGAGCTGCTCTGGGAAGAGCATCTAGGTTCCAGGTTCCCTCCCTGGCAGCTTCTCCAAGATAGGGCTGAGAGAGATGCCTGCTTGTAACCTTGGAGAAGCTGCTGCCAGTCTGTGTAGACAATACTGAGCTAGATGGACCAGTGGTCTGACTCGGTAGAAGGCAGCTTCCTATGTTTGGAGGAGGAGGAGGAGGAGGAGGAGAGGGAGAGGAATCCGCATTGGCCTTCAGGATCAGATTTTGCAGGGCCTTTTCAAAAGGAGTAGACAGAGCAGCACACTCTGCCACTAACATCCTGCTGGCATCACTGGCCAGGAAACTGGCAAGAGGTTCTGCAACTTGGAAGAAAGAGGGATACATTTGGCTCCCCAAGCTGTTCTCGTTGCTTATTTCCTAGTGCAGCGGTTCTCAAATGTGGTTCTCTAAATGTGGTTGGACTACAACTCCCTTCATCCCCAGCCATAGTGGCCTTCAGCCATTGTTGTGGCTGGGGATGATGGATATTGTAGTCCAACCGTATTGCGAGATTGAGAATCCCTGCCCCAGGGGATCAATGACATGCAGCTTCGAACGAAGCTAAAGAGAAGATACTTATTTAGAAAACCAAGAGCTGCTTCTCGGGAGAGGAAAAGTCACAAACGCCAGTGAGCGTCAGAACTGACCACCCACCCACCCTTTGGACCTGGGATCCCTCTTGGGCTGGGAGGAGATTGATCCAGATTGCAGGGACAACTGTAGAACAACTAGTTTGGGGGAGCAAAGGTGTGGCAAAGAACACTGTTAGGGAGCGAGGATTTTCTTAGAGGTAAGGTGATTGGTGTTGTTAGTTTATTTATCTTGGTAATGAAACTTAGTAATGTGGTCACCATTACTTGACACTGACTTGATGGCACTTAATCAATCAATCAATCAATCAGTGAAGCTTGCTTGACATTTTCAAACTCATTCAGAAAATGGGCCAGATTCCTGGCAGGAGACAGTGAAGCTATTCACACGATGGGGTGAAATCAGGCTAGTGGAGGCTAACCCGATTTCGCCCCATCGTGTGAACCGCCTGGGCTCGGCTGCGAGCCGGGTGGTTCCTAGGCAGGTAACCCACCTAAGTACCCCTCCCCTAAAACCAGCGAGCGCTCCACAAACCTGGTTTTAAAGATTGCACTGGCTTCTGCTGCTGGTTCTGGGGTAGAGGAGTGAATTAATAAGGCATCTTTAAACAACGAATGCCTTGGGAAATAATTAATTCAAGCGATGGGGTCATCATATAGGATGACTGTCAAGTTCCAGTTGGGTGGATGGAGAAGTGGGAAATATTACGGGGGGGAGCACGGACACCCACTACCTCTTGCTACCCCTTGGAGTCATCCCTGCCAGATTACCACAGTAATCTTGTGGTGGGCATAGATAGCAGCTTTCAAGAGGAAAGAACGAGGCTGCATTTACACAAGATCGGGGACATCTGCGACAGCTCCTCCTTCAACCAGCTGGGAGGAATTGGCAAGGACTGAGAGACTCCCCTAAGCAGAGGCGTAACTATAGGGGGGGCAGGGGGGGCATGTGCCCCGAGCGCCATCTTTTCTGGTCACATGGGGGGCGCCGCCATGACCAAGTTTATTAAAAAAAATTTAAATTTTTGTTAATACAAATGTTTCCTGCTCAGTGCAGCAGCGCTGCAGCAGTCAAGGGAGCGCGTCGGTGCCCCCTTCCCCACGAGCGGTCCCTTCCACACTGCCTGCGCCCCCCCCCCATTGCTTTGCTGGCGCCTGGCAGCCAGTCAGTGGCCTGGCTTGGCGGCGGCGGGCGCTTGTGAGGAAAAACCTAAGTATAATGTAGTATGTGGGGGGGGGGGCGGTGGGGGGGGGCGCCATTTCAGTGCTTGCCCCGGGCGCCATTTTCCCTAGTTACGCCTCTGCCCCTAAGCCTCTTGAAAGGCTTAGTGGTGACCCACATGGTGAGTGGTGACCCACATGGCAGCCCTTTACAAGCCAGATTGGGCCTGTGGGCTGCCCAGTTCCCTACTGCCAGGCTCTTCTGCCATCTTCAGAGGAAGCTGGGGGACCCAGGGGTGTTCTTGCATGTTGCCCTGTTGTGTTTGTGGGAGAAGCAGAGAGATATTTTGGTTGTTGAAGTTCCTCCGTCAGGCTGTGCTGCCTCCCCTTTCCTTGGGACTCTTATCCTCAGAGAGTTCTGGAAGAAAGAGAACAGCCACAAACAGAAACTGGCTGAGGTCAATACCAAGACTGAATGATCAGAGAAGCAAATATTTACCTTGGTCAATATTTTACTAGAAAGACAATAAAGACTGACATTGAGCCAAACACATATATATAACTATGTTCTATTTAAAAAAACAAACAAAAAACCCACACACAACCAACCATGATATCTTTGGAAAGAATGCAGCCAAAGAGCTTGATAGAGCTTTTAATCTGTGCTTTCCCTCCACAACTCTGGTATTTGGTTTTCGGGTTGGGGTTTGGTGCAGTGTTTTGGGTTTTTTTGTGTTTTGGCATATGAAATCATACTTCTTCCAAAGAGAGAGAGCGGGGGTGCGGGGCTCTCTTGCATTGTTTGGATCTGCTTTGCATCCGCCTCTTTGTCCTTCATACCCCGTCCCCCCCCCCACCCAAGCATGGCGTACCTTGGTCCCTCCTGCTATCTGCTCACGGCTTGCCATAATCGGGAACGATCAAAGGCCATGATGATCTCCAGTTATATGGGATAATCCATTAGGAATGTTTGGACAGAGAGAGTCTTGGGACAAGGCATTAACTCCGTGTCCTGTCATTCTCGGCCCTAAGACCAGAAACAAAGTGGAAGAAGACCCTCCCCCAAGAGAACGGAGGCAATCCAAAGGAAGACGTTTCAGGAAGCAGAGCCAAATCTCTCCCTGCTCTGAGGCCTCTATAAGAGAGGAGGAGGAGAACCACTTGGACGTTCTCCACACCTGGCTTCTAGTTCGCATCTCCTCCGGAATGGAGGGTATGCCTTCACATATCGGCCAAGTTTATCCCAAAGCCCCTGCAAGCTATCAGGGAGCACTTCACACATGATTCGGGTTTTTCATTGTGCGTTAGAACTTAGCCTGGTTTATATCCATGGTTTTAAAATCCACTGTTTGCATCGTTTGGGGGGGGGGCAAATTTGCAGTAAAGCCTTGCAGTAAAACCTGCTCTCTGGGAAAGCTCCTGGACCCCTGGGCTGCCTTCAGAATATCCATGAGCAATTATCCTAGGAATTACCCTGCTTTTTGATCTAGCCAGTGCTAAAATAGGTTGTGGCAGAGGGAGCAGGCAGATCTGAAAACTGGGTTAAGTAGCAGCCTAAGGCAACCCTTTTGTTTCTTGTCCGGCTTTGCTTACGATCAGCCTCTTGGTTGTCCTCTGTCCATCCAGTCGCAAGAAAAGCCTGAGGCAAGCTGAGGACAGCAATATCAATGATCGCAAAGGCTGTATGGAACCTCCAGGCTCAGAAGCAGTCTACCTTTGGACACCATTAAATGCCGGGGAACAGCAGGAAAGGGCCACTTCCTGCCTGTGGGCTTCCCGGAGGCGTCTGGTTGGCCACTGTGAGAAGCAGAGGCTGTACTCAATGGGCTTTTGGTCAGATCCAGCAGGGGTTCTCCTGAGGTTCTTCTTAGTCATGGTAGTTAGGAATGGAAACTCCACCTTCAGAAGCAGTTTGCCTTAGAACACCAGATGCTGGAGAAATAAAACTTCCTTCCTGCTCCACTTGTGGGCTTCCTAGAAGATGCGGACTGTCTGCTCTTGGAAACATAGATGGTCCTTCAGTTTGACGTGGACTTCTGTGGCGGCCCTCTGGATATAAGCAAGTAATCCCTCTCACCTGGAGATAGTTCATGACCTCGGTTCTCTCCTGGGTCACTGAAGGCTTGCAGTTAATTCTGCACTCCTCCTGCAGCTGCAGACCTGAGACCACCCCTCCGCCATGCTATCAATGGTTGCCACAATCATTTATCCCCAGGTGAGCAGTCCTGGGTTAGAGTGAAGACCCAAATTCGAATCCCCATTCAGCCATGAGACTTGCTGGGTGACTCCGGCCCAGTCACATCTCTCTCAGCCTAACCTACCTCACAGAGTTTTGGTGAGGAGAAACATAACCATGTACACCGCTCTGGGCTCCTTGGAGGATGAGTGGGATATAAATGTTGTTGTTATTAATGATGATGATGATGATGATGATGATGATGATGATGATAATTCAATTTCTATACAGCCCTTTCAAAAATGACTCAGGGCAGTTTACACAGAGAAATAATAAATAAATAAGATGGACCCCTGTCCCCAAAGGGCTCACAATCTAAAAAGAAACACAAGATAGACACCAGCAACAGCCACAGGAGGGATGCTGTGCTGGGGGTGGAGAGGGCCAGTTACTCTCCCCCTCCTAAATATAGAGAATCACCACATTTAAAAGATGCCTCTTTGCCCAGTTAGCAGGGGTTATGCGACATCTGCTGGTCTACCTGTTTAAATCAGAATCTGTCCCACACCTCTATGGAAAGCAAGGCTAGGAATGGGCAGCCCAATTTACTGAGCAAAATAGGTGAGTGGTTGAGGATTGCTGACTCTCCTTGCGCCTAACCCTTCCCTCCATGCAGCCTCTCTGCCTTCTCTTCCCCCTGACCCCCCCACTGCCCCAAGCACTTTGTTTTCCAGCCGGGGTATCTGAGAGAACATCTTCTTCACTATCAGCCCCACCACCCACTGAGATCATCCAGAGAGGTTTGTCACCAGTAGCCACCAGCTCAACTGCTGGCTATACAGGGACGGGCCTTCTCTGTTGTGGCCCCCTGAGACTCTGGGATGGGCTCTTGCTGGCAGAGCCTCCCCATCTCTGACAACTTTTAGAAAGTCTCTAAAGACACGTTTATTCACTCAAGCTTTTACACTAGATTTGTGGTTTTAAATTGTTTTAAGGTTTTCATCTCCGTTTTGTTTTTTGTTGCCGTAAACCTCCCAGAGATGGAAGTTTGGGACGGTGTACATGCTTGACTAACAAGCAGGAGGTTGCCAGTTTGAATCCCCACTGGTACTATATCAGGCAGTGGCGATATAGGAAGATGCTGAAAGGCATCCTCTCATTCTGCGCGGGAGGAGGCGATGGTAAATCCCTCCTGTATCCTACCAAAAAACCCACAGGGCTCTGTGGTCGCCAGGAGTCGAAATCGACTTAACGGCACACTTTACCTTACAAATATAATAATAAAATAAATAAAGCAAGCAAGCCTGGCTGCTAGAAAAGTGATCTGGGCTGAGGTTGGCGTAGTGGCAGCGGGGAACATTGGTGGGGGAGGGTATGGCACTCCTTACCCGCATGTCCCTTTGCATGTCAAAAATGGAACTCTCACCCACTGTTTTCTATGTGATCAGTTCAGATCTGAGTTTAAATTCCCAGATCTGTGGCTCCCTGTGTCTCCAAAGGGCTCACAGTCTAAAAACAAACATAAGGTAGAGACCAGCAACAGCCACTGGAGGGATGCTGTGCTGGGGTTGGACAGGACCAGTTGCTCTCCCCCTGCTAAATAGAAAAGAATCACCATTTTTAAAAGTGCTTCTTTGCCCAGTTGGCAGGGGACAGGTGATCCGAGGGCTCGTCTTGGTTTCAAGCAAGACCAGTACTCTCTAGGAGGACACTGGTGTGTGTGTGTGTGTGTGTGTGTGTCTGGTGTGTGTGTGTGTGTGTGTGTGTGTGTGTGTGTGAGAGAGAGAGAGAGAGAGAGAGAGAGAGAGAGAGAGAGAGAGAGAGAGAGAGACTACTTGCATGGGGAGTGTGTGATAGGGATGTGCATGAATCACATTTTTATTCAATTCAAATTTGAATTGAATTCAAATCAAATTTCAAAAATTCGGTTCGAATTCTAAACAAACCTTTTGGCACCTTTTAAAACCACTTGGGGGCGGGGTTAAAGGTGCCAAATGGCCCCTGACTCTAATTAGAATCTAATTTTGAAAATTTGATTCAAATTCAAATCTAATTGCTCTTTTAAAGGGTGATTCAGTTCAAATTCAGATCTCTCAAATCAGCTCGAATTGACTTGCACATCCCTAGTGTGTGATGCTATTTTTGTGTGGAGTGCTGACTTTCAATAGGGCATGCTGAGAATGTGTTGTTTTTCACCATGTCCTTACAGTTCCTCTGCAGCAAAGCCAGAGGCAGGCCAGGGGGCATCTTCACTTCTTGTCCCAGGGCCCACTCCAACCTTGCCACGCCCTTGATTGGACCCTGATTGCATAAAGTCATTTTGTTTAGGTATTTATAGCTACAGTTCAAAACCGCCCTAGGTGCTAGGAAGATGTCACAATAGAAACATCACAAGCGGATTGACTTTTATTAGAGAATGTTTAACATATGGTTTACAAAAGCAACAGTGAATAGAATTTCCCGGTAAAACACGGCCGCGTACTAACAAATGTGTGGTTGTAATGGGAGAGAATATAGCATTGTACACAAGTTCCTAAGGGTTTGGGTAGAGTCCGATTAAAAGAGTTCAGTGAGAGGAATGTCCAAAAGGTCCAAGGGAAGGACAGAACCCAGCCTCACCTTGCTTGTGGCCGGCAGGGCCGTGCCAGTCTTCTTCTGCCAATTGCAGCCTCTGGGCGTGGGTCCTTGACAGCGGAGGGTCTTCTCCAGGTCCAGGGGGTCCTCCAGGGGTGTTGTCAGCAGGAGTTCCTGGCGTGGTCAGCCACTGTGCTGTCATGGTTCGTTTAGTCACACACACAACACAATCAATAAAGCCTGTCCAAGGCATCGAACAGCCTCCTGATTCAAGATACTTGTGGAGACCCACAGTGCTTCCACAGCCAAGCAGGACCAGAGGTCAGCAGGCAACTTCCCTCTGTCCTGAGGGAAGACGTTTCCCTCCACTCACTCAGTCCTCTGTGCTCCTTCGAGGGGGATCACAGCAGCCCCCTCCTCAGCCTGCATAACTCAGAGCAACATTTTGAAGAAAGCAACGGATGAAATCAAGGTGGTGGGCACAACAAGAGGCAGTGTGGAGGAGGGCGGGGGTTGCATCTCCTGAGCTGAGAACATGCCCTGCATACCCAACAGGGTACGAAAGGCCTCTGAGAGGCCCTTGTCCTCTCGGTTAGTGGAGTCCAGAGAGGAGGGATGTTCCACTGGCCAGTCTCTCTGAAGGCTGCTGCTTGCTTTCGCCTCCATGCCTGAGCAAGCGGGGCCCGTTTCATCGCTCAGGTATGCCCGGCATTTGAAGCCGGAGGTAGTTCCCTGGTACTGCCTAGCAGGGATTTGCTCCTGAGTTTAAAAATAACTGCCTGGAAGGCCACCGAGTGGAAAGCAGGAAGGAAGGAGAGCAGCATGTGTGCCGCCAGCAGAGCGGCCTCCCCTCCCACCCCGAGATAGGAAGAAGAGGTGTCTTCACAAGCAAGGCTGGTGGTGGTGTTTGACGCAGAGTCCACCACAAACGAGGGGCATTGCCTGCTCAACCAGCACAGCTTTTGCATGCAATTTGCAGGCAGAGGCAAAAGGTGGCCACCCCACTCTCAGATCATGCCCTGTCCCTTTGGTGGATTCTCTCTCTGCAGGCATGTACACATCCACAACTACAGCCAAAGCCCTTCACTTGAGTGCAGATTCAGCACCTTTTGCATTTGAGTGCAAGAAAGGAGAAGCCTTTCTGGAGTACTTCTTTATTTTAGCCCCGTTCCATTTTACACTTTATGCAAACAGCTTCTTTTCCACCTGCATCGTTTCATTTGCAAATGGGTCCTAAATCACATCAGTTTAAATAATGAGTTACAATGGGCAGCCCTCCTGAAGGATCCACGGAACCCTGTGCAAAGGTGGCCCTTTGCTGCAGGGACTTTTGCACACAGCAAGCTTTACTGTGAGTTTACGGGGAGGCTTTACTGCAAACTCAAAGTTATCCCAAAAAACTGAGACAAAAAGTGGATTTTTTGTTTAACCTCAGATATAAATCAGGCTACACTATAACACACAATGAAAAACCCGAATTGTGTGTAAACTGCTCCCTGATAACTTGCAGGGACTTTGGGGTAAATCTGGCGGATATGTGAACGCACCCCTTCCATTCCAGAGGAGATGCAAAGTAAAGGGCCTTTAAAGCCCCCTGTGAAAAACTTCCTGGTGTCTGAGAGTGGAGAGCTCATTGAACTGCCTTAGTCCAGTCCTGTATGAAACTGACCGTGCCCTGAAATCTGGGGAAGCCTCTTGCTGACGTTAGGTGGGCAGTAACTGAGGATATGCCTTGTTTGTGGTGGCACCCCATTTTTGGAGTGCTCTTCCCAGGTCCATGTGTCCTGCGATGCTTACTCTCAGGAATTTTAGGTGCCAGATAAAATTGTTTTCATCTCTTCAGGCCTTTTAATTCTGTGTGTCATCAAATTCTGTGTGTGTGACTGCTGTTTGTTTGTTTTATTTTTCTATCATATTTGTATACCACCTGAGAGATATATATATAGAGAGAGAGAGTGGGGAGGCAGTGTACAGAATTAAAACACAAGTATAAAACAAAATGAAAATTCAAAATTTCACAAGATAAATAAAAACAATCTCAGAAAATAAAAACAGATTAAATAGTTTAAAATTAATTCAGTTAAAAACCTGAGAAAACAGGTGCGTCTTGAGGGTCTTCCTAAAAGCAAACAGAGAAGGAAACGCTCTCACTTCGGCAGGGAGCATATTCCAAAGCCCCGGGGCAGCCACAGAGAAGGCCCTGTCTTCAGTACCCTGGGCCCAAGCTGTTGAGGGCTTTATTGGTAATACCCAGCACTTTGCATTTCGCTCAGAAACATATTGGCAGCCCATGTAGTTCTTTTAAAATCAGTGTTATGTGGTCCCTTCGGGTTATCCCAGAAACTAATCTGCCTGCCGCATTCTGTACCAATTGTAGTTTCCGGACTACATACAAAGGCAGCCCCACATAGAGGGGCTACAGTAGTCAAGCCGGGAGGTTACCAGCATGTGCACCACTGCTTTAAGGCCATCTGCCTCCAGCAATGGATGCAGCTGACTTTTTTGGAGTCTTGATTGGAGGGTTTGACTTCTGCTGGGTTTGTTTCTATGCTCTTTTCTTGTGTTATCACCCACGAGAAAGGTTTTTGATGTGATGGGCTAGACACATTTGAATCAGTTAAGGAAGGAAACAGTCATTCTTTTTTCTGCGCCCTCTTTAGGCCCGATCCGAAATGGACAAGTACCTCTCCGGCCAAGCGCCCCCTGCACCCATGGTGCCAGACAAGAAGTACCGCCGGGAGAGCGCGTCGGTGGTGGATGAGTTTTTCTCCGCCGAGAAGCCCCTGGCGGCGGGCCCCTACAGTGTGAATATCAACGTGATCCTGCAGGACTCCACCCACCTGCGCACGGGGCTCTACCGGCCCGCTAAGCCGCTCGCCCCCTTTCCCCAGATCAAAATGGAGCCCGGCACCAGCTTTGCCCAGCCCTGCTCCTCCAGCGCTGGGGTCACCCAGACCCTGCCAGACTTCACCAGCGTCTTCAGCATGCCCCAGTCGGTGGCGGCCAGCAATATCTTCGTCAAGCAAGAGATGCCTTCCGACATCCCTCTGTCTTCAGGCCCCCAGCCGAGCCTGCTCTACCAGCTGCCCGTGGGCAGCGGCGACGGGGAGATGACCACCCTGGCCCACTCCACTTGCGGGGCCACGGCCATCAGCACCATGAGTGGTGTCACCATGGCGACCAACACCAGCAGCGTGCTGGATTCCAGAGCCATGCCCAGGCCCATCCGGCCAGGAGGGCCAACCAAGCCGTTCCAAGTGGGGCCCCCAGAACAAGGCAACTTCCCTATGCCAGGGCAATTCTACCCTGTCCCAGGGGTGAGCCTGCCCCCTTCGCCCCCCAACTCACAGCCCGGCAGCCCCGAGAACCAGCCCGAACTCATCAACACCCTCTCGCCGCCTCCGCCGCCGTACAAGGCTCCTTTTGGACTGAAACCGGCCCCACTGGGCCAGATGCCCCCGCTTCCCAATGGCCTCGGGACGCTGGCCCAAGGGCACGTCATCCTGCAGACCCCCAAATACAACCGGAGGAACAACCCAGAGCTGGAGAAGAGGCGGATTCACCACTGTGATTACCCTGGTAAGGCCATGCAAACCATTGTGGCTGGAGAGCAGCATCTCGGGAGGAGAGCTGGTCCTGTGGTAGCAAGCCTGAATTATCGTGCTTTTGCTAAGCAGGTCCACCCTGGTTTGCATTTGAATGGGAGACTACATGTGTGAGCAGTAGAACTTTTAGGGCAGGGATTCTCAACGATGGGTCCCCAGATGTTATTGGACTTCAGCTCCCATAATCCCCAGCCCCAGTGGCCTTTGGTTGCCGATTATGGGAGATGAAGTCCAATAACATCTGGGGACCCAACATTGAGAATCCCTGCTTTAGGGGATGGGGCTGCTCTAGGAAGAGCAGAAGGTTCCAAGTTCCCTCCCTGGCAGCATCTCCAGATAGGGCTGAGAGAGACTCCTGCCTGCAACCTTGGAGAAGACGCTGCCAGTCTGTGAAGACAATACTGAGCTAGATGGACCAATGGTCTGACCCAGTATGAGGCAGCTTCCTGTGTTCCTATCTTGGCTGTAGAAATTGCTTTCGGCATGTCTGACATTTCAAAGCATCGCAGTGCTATAAATTATATGGTTCCAACGTACCTTTAACCTAAAGAACAGAGACCCTGGCTTTTAAAACAGAGAAGGACAGACTACTGCAGAGTAAGTGAACTGGAAAGAGCATTTAGGACATGGAGTGGTAAAGCCATTAGCTATGTGCAGGCCTACTTGGGCCATGATCCTTGACATGAGAGAAAGGATGTTCCAGGCGCGTGTCTGTTTTTATTCTGTGATGTGCTGGAGAGTAAGGATCGCTTAGATCATTCTCAAGTGTGTAGAGCGGGCATGCCCTGAGCATTTGGTAGCGCTCAGCTAGCTTGGAACTTGGCAGCTGGAAAAGGCTGCCTTTTATGCTGACTGAGAGCAGGATCGGCCCCGCTGACATAGAAGTTGCAGGCTTGTTGTCTAGGAACTCTGGAATGCAGAATTGGTTAGGTCAACCAAGAGTCTTTCCCTTGATTATCACTCACCTCCGACTTGGTGTATTTACCTGTGCTAGAAGGAATCACTTTGTATCTGAGAGCTTCATCCTTTTGTCTTCGCACAGGTTGCACAAAGGTTTACACCAAAAGTTCACACCTGAAGGCACATCAGAGGACTCACACAGGTACGTGGATGCTTAGGGTTACTATCGGGTGAAAATCTGCTTTTAAGGAAAACCTTGCTCCACAAAATGTAATGGTCCCCCCCCCCAAATCAAAGTCTCCAAAAGGGAAATGTATGGGGTTTTTTTGGGGGGGGATCTTGCATGGTTCCTAAAAACACCCCTCCCTGCAATTTCCAAAACATTCTTAATATCAAAAATTGTGTCTTAGTTGATACCTTCCAATGATTCTTTGGTCAGTTATTGTTCTACAGTTTAAAGCAGGGGTAGGCAACCTTGGCTGTCCAACTCTTGTTTGACTACAACTCAGTAAATTGTGGCTGGGGATGATGGGAGTTGTAGTCCCAACAACAGCTAGATAGCCTGGGTTACCCACACCTCGTTTAGAGCCTTAACCCAGGGCTGCAATGGGAAACCCTTCCTGTCTTCTGCCAAGAAAACCACAGGGCTCTATGGATGCCAGGAGTCAGCACCAACTTGACGGCACAACCTTCCTTGAGGAGGAGCCTAAAAGAAGCCTCTAAGCTCCACACACACAATGCGGGGGCAGAAATCGTGGCCTACCTAGCAGGGCTGTGGGAAGAATTGTGTGTGTGAAATGTTTTGACCATTATACATGCGAAGGAGTGGCATCTCTGTGCAAGGGCTCTTGTCCCCGCGCAGAACTGTGGTGTTCCACGGGGTGGAGGCAGCAGAAGACCAGGAAGCTCTGGCCGATAAGTGCCATGAACGAGTCAGTGAGGCAGCCAGAGTGCAGGTAGCTAAAGTTGTTTGATGGTTACTTCACTCCTGCAGACATTCAAAAGGGGTCCTGGCATCAGTAGCGGCTGGTCTTAGCGAGCCAGCGGGGGCAACCAAGGAGGCAGCTCAGGTTGCTCCTGTCTCTCCTGCACTGCCTGCAGACTGGGCATTCATCAGGTAGAGCTGCATGGTTCACTGCGCAGCTGAGCTCTACCTGATGCACGGCCACCAGCCTGCAGGCAACACGGCTCTCAGGCGGGGCAGGAGAGAGAGGAGCAACCGCGGCTGCCACCTTGGTTGCCCCCCTAGCCGGGGGAAGGACCAACCGCGAGGACCAGCCGCTACTGCCTGGCAGCCTTTGTTCTGCCCACAGCTGCCTGCTGAATCCCCAGCGTGGGGGCCAAGCAGGCCTGATCCAGGCAGGGCCAAGACCAGCCTGCCTCTCTGATGCCGTTGAGCAGGTGTGGCGTCCTTGTCTTTCTCTGGGCCGTCCAAACCAGAAGCAGGTGCGAGGAGCAAATCCCTTTGAGTCTATAGATATAGATAGATAAAAGAGGAAGGTCGCTGTTGATTCTGTGAGAGGAAGGAAGGAAGGAAGGAAGGAAGGAAGGAAGGAAGGAAGGAAGGAAGGCTGGTCAACTGGGGCCTCTCTGGTCTTTTCTCAATGGACGCAGGAGACAGTGGCCTGCAGAGGTGATGGTGTGTGGGTCTGAAAACTCAACAGCTCCATGGTATGGCAGGTCTCTTGCTGTCGGCAGGCAGCCCTGCTGTCAAGGTCCTGGGCCCCAGCCTGAGAACTGTCCCATGGCCCAGCCATGTTCCAAGTCCGGAAGCGTTCCTCTCCAAAGAATGGCACAGCTCCCTTGGCCAGCTGGTTTTGCTCTGGCTCTTTATCAGATGCCAGCCGAGTTCTGGCTTCTTTGTTCCCTCATAAATCCGGTTTATAGCAGCCTTGCACTTCACCGTGCCCAATTAAGAATGGCCTTGGGTTTGCTTTTCTCTTCAACAACACACCACAGCCCAGGAATGGCTGCTCTGGCTTGGCTTTGTGCCCACTGGGCTGAGAGGCGTCTTGAGAGCCCCTCCTGCGTTCTGGAGCTCAGCAACCTGCCCATGTCCTCCTCCTTCGCTTCCTGATCTGCAGAGAGATCAGCCCCGCTAGCCACCAGGTGGCAGGTCCTTGGGTAAGGGCCTGGAGGGGGGATCCTTGGTTCCTGAAGGGTGAGGTGGGCCTCTGTGCAAGCAGATCCTGTGGCAGGCAGCAGCCCTCTTGGTGGCTCCACGAACAGAGCCGGCCCGTCCAGTAGGCAGACCTAGGCAGTTGTCTAGGACACCAGTTCTTGGAGGCCACTCACATGACTGACTTGCTGGCCCCTGTTTGCTCATGTGCTCTCCTCCCTGGAGGGGGAGTGAGGGGCACGGGGTGGGGGGAGGAGCAAGCGGGCAAGCCTTTGCCTTGCCTTACTTTGCTCTCTCTCTCTCTCTCTCTCTCTCTCTCTCTCTCTCTCTCTCTCTCTCCCCCATTCCGAATTCTTTCCCGTCCTGGTGAATGATCAGCCTGTGCATCTCAAGTTATATCCAGAGCTCTGCACTTCTCGGCTGGGGGTTGGCACCAAGAACCTGGGGGCTTGCCCTGAGAGAGGGCTGCTGCCAGGGGGCCTTGACCGATCCCTCCCCTCCCCTCCCCTCCCGCAAGAGCCACCGGGGGGCCCTTTCCTGGGCTTTCCTTCCCCTCTGCAAGGAGCTGGACCAGACGGTCCGTCCCTACTGGCTCCGTTGTTCTAAGTGCCGGCATCATCCTTCATCTCCAGGAGGTCCCGTCTCTTGCTCCAGTGGCCTTGCGAGATGAAACGCATAACTCTGCTGCCACTGGAGCCTGGGACGGCAGTTGGCCCCATTGTCTGTGGCTGCCCTGCCGTGTTGCCCTGGGAGAAGGAGCCATTCCAGGGGACAATGGCAAGGGCTTGGTTTCCATCCTGGAAAGCAGCGTGGCCATTGTTTGGAGTGGAGAGAGTGACCCTCCCCGGGACAATGGCACCAGCTGAGTGAGGCAAAGCTCGCCTTTGTCTTGACACCAAAAAATAACCCGCAGAGGCAGCTCTTCACCAGCCGCTGTGATCCTGAGGGGGCTGTAAAGTGCTCAACAGGTGGGTCATAAATCGAGCTGGAATTCCGCTTTAATGGAGTTGTAAAACTCCAGCTTCCCTACTCAAGGCCAAGGTGTGCTTCCTTGTTCTGGTCGGATCCGGGCAGAGACTTGCTTTGCACCTGCCTGGCTGTACGTGTGTGTGTGTGTGTGTGTGTGTGTGTGTGTGTGTGTGTGTGTGTGTGAACGTGCCGTTCCACACGGGCCTGTCCGACAGGTGGCAGGCAATGTTTCTGAGGGGGAACATCGCACCCATGTTCTAAGGAGGAACACCCATTCGTGGGGATTGCACATCCACTGTGCTAGGTGGAGCCTGTGTGGGGTGGGGCATGGTCCCTGGCTTGGAATGGAAAACCCTGAGTGCAAATCTCCCCCCTTGAAGGATCAAGTAAAACACTCTGTTTGTGCACATAGCAGTTTCCCTCTCAGCTCCACTAGCATTTGGGGGGGGGGTGATCCTCATCAGAATAACAGTGTGGGGGGAAAGGGTGAAATCCCCCCTGATCCAGATCTGCTGCCACAGTAGTTCTCAAAAAGAGATGGACTTGTGAGCGTGCATTTCATGGCTAGTCTGGCCCTCAACCATGTCCTCCCTGGGTGACTGCGGGCGAGTCCGGCATTTCTCAGCCCAGCTCTTGTGAGGATCAAAGGGGAGAACCGTCCTGGAGGGGAGGGTGGGTTGAAAAGGCAAAGTGTGAATAAATACAGCAGCACTGGGTCAGCATGGAGGGTGCATGGAGGGTGCATGGATGGAGCTGGGTGTGGGTGGGCTTCCCTTGCATGGTGGTTGGGGAGATGCAAGTGGCAGCCATTAGGAACAACTAGAAAGATTTGGTCCAGTTCTTTGGAAGAGAGAGATGGAATGCAGCCTGCTCAGCAGCCAGGGCCCTTTCCCAGCCACGGCCTCCCTTTTGGGTAGAACCACCAGACGATCTGCAAATATTTGGGGTCAGGGAGTCGGCACTTTTGTGAATGCTGCCTGCTTGTTCAAGTGTTGCTAGGAAAGCCACACCCAAGCAGGCAGACCACACAACAGCTCTGGGCTGCTGCTGCTGCTGCTGCTGCTGGGCATGGCAAGGCTGCTCTGCTCTCGTTGCTCTTGCCATGGAGTGTAGCAAAGAGCTCTTCCCCTCTGAGTTAAGCTGCTGCTTTGTCAGCACCAAATGGGATGGCATAGGACCCGACAGCCTGCCCGCCTGCCTGCCTGCCTGCCCGCCTTCCTTCCGTCCTTCCTTCCTTCCTTCCTTCATCCATCCATCCATCCATCCATCCATCTATCTATCTATCTCTATGCCGCCCTTTGACTGCCAACCTTATTCTTTCCAGAAATGTTCTTGGCCCTTCAGGCAGAAAGGATTGGAAAGGAGTGCCTGATGAGATCTGGTGGAAGTTAACAGAGACTTATTTCGAGGAAGGCAGATGTTCCCTGCCTTCTCCCTCTACTTTTTTTTGGAAGCTTTTATAGACAGGGCTGTTACCCTGAATCTCCTCCGGAAGAGAGTGTGTGCATTCACACACCAACCAAACCTACCCTGAAGTCCCTTCGAGATCCTTGGAAGCACTCCACACACAAATCAGGCTTTGTCTTCCGAATACTAGCTTATCTCGGTGTATTTCCGGGTTTTTAAAATGCTGGTTTTAAGCGACTTATTCTGAAAATGCCGGAGCAAATAGGGAGAGAGCACTAATGTAGAATCATTAGCATGAGAAGAGGATACTCTCTTTAGAAATGCAGGTATAGGCTTTAGAAATCGCATCGCACCGCGCCCCCCCCCCCCGCCCTGATTGGCTAGAAGAAAAACACAGAAGCATGCCATGTGAACTAGTTTCAAAACAAAACCCGAGAGCAGATGGGAGGGGCTGCTTCCCACAATGCTGCAAGTCATTCAAAGTAATTCAAAGTGGCTTCGCTCAACATTTACCCCACAGCATGAAGCCATGTGTGAATAACTCCCAGGATACCTATATTTAACTTCTGTTTTTAAAGGGGCTCATCTTAAATGCAGAGTTGCCTTGTGTTCGGGTAAATATGGTACTTGCCTCTTGCTCCCAATTGCTATCCCTGTCTCAGCCTGACCGCTTCTTAGATCCAGAATGCAGCAGTTTAAAAATCCATGCTGCTGAGTTATGCGTTGCTGTCCATCCATGATTTCTGTGTTAAAGCTCCGAGGGGAGATTACCACCAGCACCACACCTGCAGCAGAAGTAAGGAGAGCCCTGCTAATTAATATTCTCTGGCGACACGGAGTTAAAGTTCTAAGTAAAGTAGTTTATTTGGGAAATACATCACAGAGAGAGATAAGCCTTGGGCCTAGAGAGAAAGGAGGAGGAAGTCTGTCTCCCAGGTGAGAGAATGAAACCTGAGAATATCAGTCTAACAAAGGGGAATCAGAATAGAAAAAACATGGTCAGAGAAGGGGTTCCCTTATTAGCTTCTCTACCGCTAATGCTCCTAGTGGTCAGTAGGGTTGCAAGCACTAAGAGTTGATGCAATTGGAAGCTTTATCTCCAACATTCTGTTGTCCTGAGCTGTTAGAAGAATAAGCAGTCATTCTAACAGGAGAGTGCCACCTAATGGGTCAGCGAGAAAGCAACTTGCCTAGAGAGCAGGAGGCTGTTGGTTCGAATCCCTGCTGGTGTGTTCCCCAGAATATGGGAAACTCCTATATTGGGCAGCAGCAATATAGGTAGGTGCTGAAAGGCATCATCTTATATTGTGCAGGAGATGGCAATGGTAAACCCTTCCTGTATTCTACCAAAGACAACCACAGGGCTCTGTGGTTGCCAGGAGTCGACATTGATTTGATGGCACACTCTACCTTTATTGGCCACTGTGGCGGGGGGGGGTTATGGGAGTTGTAGTCCAAAAACAGCTGGGGGGCCTAAGTTGAGCAGGCCTGGTGTAGACAATTCAAGCTCAGTAACTTGCCCAGGGAGCAAGAGATTGCCGGTTTGAATCCCTGCTGGTATGTTTCCCAGACTATGGGAAACACCTATATCGGGCAGCAGCGATATAGGAAGATGCTGATAGGCATCATCTCATCTCATACTGTGCGGGAGATGGCAATGGTCAACCCCTCCTGTATTCTACTAAGAAAACCACAGGGCTCTGTGGTCGCCAGGAGTCGACACCGACTCCACGGCACAACCGTTCCTTTCCTAACAGGAGAGGTTTTCTTTCCCTACTATTTCACTGTCCTGACGATGTCTGAATCCACCCTGGGAGAAGTATGGCGGGGGGTGGGGTTGCCTGCCTACCCGTGTGGATGCTCTAACAGCTCTCTCCCCGTCTCTCCTAGGGGAGAAGCCCTACAAGTGCACGTGGGAGGGCTGTGACTGGCGCTTCGCCCGCTCCGACGAATTGACCCGGCACTACCGCAAGCACACGGGGGCCAAGCCTTTCAAGTGCGTGGCGTGCGGGCGCTGCTTCTCCCGTTCCGACCACCTGGCCCTGCACATGAAGAGGCATCAGAACTGAAGGTGCTTCTTCCTCCGGCCGGGGGCGTCCCTCTGTACATAGTCACCCCCTAGCTGCACCGTGATCAAAATGGCCACAGGTCTGCCATCAGCCTTGGCTTTGCTGACACCTCAAGCAGTCTGAATACAGACCTGAGATAGAGATGAAGCCGCATCTGGGAAAGATACGTGGGTTAGGGGGTTGGGACCCCTCCTTTATACCACCGGGAGCTGCTGCTTGCTCTCCAGAACATGGACCACTGATGCCCAGGAGGTGGGGCTCCTGCTGCTTGCAAACTCTTGGGCTTCCCTGGCATCCTGCATCTCCTTGGGAATAACCGGGCTTGTGGCTGCAGAATTGCAACCCTGGGATGTATGGCCACTGGCTGGACTTTTGTTCTGTGACCACTTGGGGGTTCCCAGAATCCCTTGGAACTTCTAAGGGCTTGAAAGATCAGGCTGGTTCAAGTCAGCGAATGGGGCACACCAGTAGCCATGATCTGGCTCAGCAAGACACCCCCACAGGCAGCTCCTTGTGTGACCCATCAGACTTTCCACGTGGACGGAAAGAGGTGGCATTACTTCACGTCCTTTGTCGGGTATTCCTGAAGGTGCCTGCATTGCAGCCTTGGATTCTCATCTCTCCATGAGAACCAGTTTGGATGGAGAAGGAAAAAGCAACATACACACCAGGGAAATTTCTAGCATTGATCCCCAAACCCTGTGCACCCCTTGGTCTCCCAGAATGCACTGAGAATCTGCCCTCTTGACATGAGCAGAAGAAACCTTCTCTCGCAATGGACTGCTCTTTTGCAGTGGCCTGATGTGGATTTTGCCAAACGCTAAAAGCCATCTTGGAAACAAGTCCCGGTCCCTCTTAGTTGCTAGTGTGGGACTGGTTTCCCCACTACTTCACAGATGGCCTCGGAAGACCTGCTGCTGACCTTGCCGAGGAGGTGATGGAAACGTAGCTGGTGTTCTGTCCAGAGGCATTACAGAAACAGGTGGGCCATCAGTACAAGTGGAAGGGCAGCAAGGATGCTTGTCCATCACACAAGTAACAAGGACTCCCCATGCAGATGTCTCCATGGATTTCTACTCTTGACGAACTGATCCAGGATCTAGTGATGCCGGCTAGGGGGTTGGGCCCCCCATCTGAGCCTGGGCAAGCTTGGGCTTGGGCTTGCCCTGGACGAACTAGAACTTTGATTTGGATTTTGACAAGGGGTAGCTGCCCCAGCTGTGTCTTTAAATCAGCCAGCAGGAATCGTCATAACTGTAGCCAAAACAAAGGTGCGCATGGTTGGCTCATGCCCCTTCACCTTGGGAGGCCCAGCCAGGTGCGAGCATCCATAACACAATGCCCTTGCTCTAACCCCATGAATCTGGGGAGCCCAGCAGGGCCTGTGTCTTTGGCTGCAATCCATTTCCCTCTGTGCCTTCATTGTATCTGTCAGGAAGGGTTGGGACACCATTTTCACCTGTGGGAACTTGGGCAGGGTATGCTTAGGTCTCTCCACTTCTGGGCCAGATAGTACAGCCCAGGCAGTGGGTCTTGCTCCCTTTTGGATGCTGTTTGCTTAGTACATATAGAAATACTCGCCCAGAGTTTGAGCATCACCTAAGAGCCATCCAATGGTCTGCCGGGGACCTCTTCTCAGCTGCCAGGCCCTGTGAGTTACCTCCAGTTCCCAGTCTCTTAGCTGAAAAGAACCTCTCAAGCAAGTGCTGCTCAATCCGCTTCTAGAAATATTGGGTTGTCCTGGCTGGAGGGTTGTGTGGGTTTTTACATTCCCAGTTATGGGTCCTCTCAGACGTCAAGGGTTTACTTGGTGGCAGGAGGGGAAAGTGTGAAAGCAGTGCTCCCTGTAACAGGGATTCTCAGATGGTGTTGACTACAACTCCCATAATCCCCAGCAGCAATGGGCTTTGGCTGGGTGTTATGGGAGTTGTAGTCATGCTAAAAATATGCTAAAATAAATAAACCAACCGCATCTGGGAAGCCGTGTTTCAGGGAACACAGGTGTGAAGTATCTATTTGTGACGTGCTAATTTTTAATGTTATGGCCAATAACAGCTTCCCTCCCAGGTCAGTTAGAACTTGGGGGGGGGGCAATTTTTGGTAACCCCATAGGATGGGGAGGAAAGGACTAATCGCCCTGATTAATCCCCACAAGAGCTCTGTGGCTGCTCTTTTTCATTCCAGCCTCTCCACCACATTGACGTCTTCTTTGATACATGTTTAAGTCTTGCATTCCAAGAGTTTCTTTGGCCAGTACTGAGTTTGTGCAAACCAGTCCGCTTTCCCCATTTCTTGCCACCACCTTGGTTTAACTTCCTACTCTGAGCTGGAATCTCCTCTAGCAATAGAATTGCCAACTGGGACTGAAGCTATTCTTGGGAGATAAAGAAAAAGGTAAAGGTGTGCCGTTGAGTTGGTGTCGACTCCTGGCGACCACAGAGCCCTGTGGTGGTCTTTGGCAGAAAACAGGAGGGGTTGACCATTGCCAGTCTGAGATGATGCCTTTCAGCATCTCCCTCTCTGCCAAAGCCATTTCCAGCCACAGGGCCAGTTTTTGAGTGTGCTGCCTGCCCTGTTGATTAGTCCTCTGCCCCATAGCTGCAATGAGAACATGCAGAAGTGGGAAGGCCACCCTGGCCCAGAGGTCTCGGCTTGCCCATCCCCACTATATACACACTTTACCATGAAAGGGAAGGAAGCGATCTGGTCTTGTGGTAGCAAGCACGGATTTCCCCTTTGCTAAACAGGGTTCACCCTGGTTTGCATTTGAATGGGAGACTGTGTGAGCTATTAGAAGATGGGGCCACTCTGGGAAGAGCACCTGCATGCAGAAGGTTCCAAATTCCCTCCCTGGCAGCATCTCCAAGATAGGGCTGGGAGAGACTCCAGCCTGCAACCTTGGAGAAGCTGCTGCCAGTGTGGGTAGACAACACTGAGCTAGATAGACCAAGGGGCTGACTCAGTATAAGGCAGCTCCTCTCTCTCCAAGGGTTGCCAACCAGTCCTTTGCTTTCTCTTACCCAAGGCTGGGTGGGAAGGACACTGGAAAGTGGCAATTCCCTGGAAAAGAGCTGGCTGGAAAAGGTCACCTCCCAGGTCAGGGTCCTCACACTCCAGAACGGTGAGTGGGGAAAGCCCGGATGGGGGCTCTTGGATTTAACACATTGCTGTCTCCCGGGGAACCTTGAGAATAGATGCTTTCTTAAAAGCACCTTTTCAAACTTTGCAGTCATAGCCAACATCAGGAGAGCATTTCCTTACTTTGAGACCCCGTTCAGGCTTGGGCTTTGGTTTTGGTTTTGGCAACCTGTGGCAAAAAAGGGCTCCCAAACATGCATGCAGCCCAATGGGAAAGTGCCAGCGATTCAAAGCCCGTTGCTGGAATCCTGTTCTGGGGCAGAATTTGCATTCCTGCAACCAAGATTTGGGATAGGCAGTGCAGAAGTGCAGTGGAAGTTCTCCGGCAGTCCACTTCTGAATACCTGCCATGGTGGTTGGGCAGCAGGTCACACCAGGAAGGAAGAGGCGGCCACAACCTCCACGCCTTGCTTGGAAGTGTGGGTAGGCTGGCCGCCCCTATTGAAACAAGATTCTGGCTGGGGACGGGGTCACTCTGAGCCAACAGGGTCTTCTTGGTGCTCTTTTGAAATCTGCACACGCAGACACTCTACTCAGAGGCAAAAGCCTGCCTTGTGCGAGCAGCTGCCAAGCCAAACGGTTGTGTCTTTCTCTGCCCAGCCACACTAAACCTCTTTCCCTGCAGGCTGCCAGTTGTGGAGCGACATTTGGGGCTCCAGGCTCATTCCTAAACGCTTATCCTCTTCCCAGACCCATTTTGTAGAGAACAACACACTGAGGGTTCAACAATGCTCCTGTGGCGGCTTCTGCGTCCCCCCAAAGTAGTGGGGACCTCTCTGTATATAGGAGAGTCCGCTGTACAGAATGTTATATGCAAATGTTAAAGCCAGAGTTCCCAACTCTGGGTTCCCAGATGTTGCTGGACTACAACTCCCATCACCCCCTGCAAGAGCTAGTGTTGGTGTAGTCCAACACCATCTGGAAAGGCAAAGTTGGGAGCCCCCTGCCTTAAAGAATGATGTTTTCCTTTATATATGTGTGTTTGTGTGTGTTATATGAACACAGAATGGAACCTCTGGTGCGGGCAAGGTTTGTATCTGCTTCTTTTAATATATGTGTAATTTTCCTCATGTTTTGTAATAAAATCTTGGTGTTGACAGGAGGTGATATTCATCCTTCAAAAGACCCAAATCCCATTCCTACAGCAGCAGCACCCCCAACCACCACCAATTTACCACAACTGAAAGCTTTCAGACCGATTTTACTGTCTAGGTGCCTTTCTCCCTTGAGGGGTCAAGAAATGCAGGACTTATTGCATAGGCTGCAGCAGGCCCTAATGTTTCTGGAATGTGAACAGAAAATGCGAAGTGGGTAAATCAATGTGTTATATTGACCCAGCTGAGGTTATTGCAAGCTTGCAAATTTCACAGAACTCCTCGGGCAGAATGGAGAGCAGTGGAGTTTCCCTGGTGCCCAGCACAGAGCTCTGTGACTCTCCAGATCAGGCTGCGCACCCCTCACCCCATTCACTGCCCCATCTTCAGCCCAGCACCCCGCTGACCCTGCTAACCCAGGACCAGGGGGGAAAGGCCCCACGCCCCTCTGTATCTAGGGAGAAGGGTTTGCAAGAATGAGTATCTCCTCTCCCTCCTTGAAAAATAAACATAAAAAAATAAACATGACATGGCCAGTGTCTCACCCTCTGGGTCTCTGCAGGAGTTTAAACTCCACCTGTACAGCTTTTAGATATACAGAAAAAGAAACGGAAATAAACCACTGTGTATCATCAGTGCCCCAAGAGTCCGTCTGTGCATCTTCCAGGGTATGGGAAGGGAGGGGCTCAGTGTGCCCCCCATGTCTGCCCCGCAGAGCCGGCCATCCCGCTCCTCCGGCACTGCTGGCTCTCAGGGCTTTGGACTGCAGCCAGAAGCGACTTTCCAAACATGTTTTCCACAAACCTTTGAACCAATTAAAAACTTGACTGATAGTACCACGGGTCAACAACACCATTCCCTGCTCTTTCAGGGAGGTACTTGCTGTTCTCGACAACTTTGGGTCCCCAGATGATGTTGGACTACAACTCCCATCATCCTCTGTTCACTGTAGCAAGGGGTGATGGGAGTTGTAGTCCAACATCATCTGGGGACCCAAAGTTGTTGAGGACCCCTGCCCTACACATTTTTGACATGCAGAAACATCCCCTGACAGTTGGGGACCCATCCAACCACCTCATTCCGCTCAGGACTTCTCAACGGGCCATTTTAAATCTGCAAGCAATTGAATTAACAGCTGCATATGACAAATGTGGACACTTTTGTGCTGGGAAATAAGCCAGTTTAAAGCAGGAGGAATATCGTGGGCCCTCCCCAAGCTCTGAACAGCAACTGACTCTCCCACCCCTCCAACATTTCCTAGATGAAGTGACAATGAGAGTGAAAGTAGAGAATTATCCCTTTGTAGAAAGCGACTAAGTTAACTAGCACTTAGTGGTCTGAGAGAAGAATTCGAAGCACTCCATGAACAGAACAGGAGGCCTCAAGAACTTCGGAGGCTGCCCCTGCTTCCCGGCAGCTTGGATAGGATGTTGCCCCTCTTTCCCACCCTGCTCAACAGCCATTCACCAGGTAGAGCTGTGCACCTGATGAATAGCCAGCCTGCAGGCAGCAAGGGAGAGGAGCAACCTGAGCTGCCTCCCAGGGGGCCAAATTAATCAGCAGGAGGCTATTTCCCAGCCTGCCAAGGGCACCCCAGAGGCACTGCCCCCCACCCAAGCTGTGGTTATTTCCAGCCGGGGCCGGCACCCTGACTCCTGTGGGTGGAGCCACCCAGTTTGATGGGGTTTGCGGTCTTGCTGCACTCAATTACCCTCTTCATTTGCTCTTTAATTACAGCCTTGATGTGATTAAAGGCAGACAGAGCAGGTCGTTTGTCAGGCGGCTCTAACCAGAGGACCTACCGAGAGCGGAATTCTGGGGAAAGGCAGAGGCATCCCAAACCTGGGGTTTCTCATCAAAAGGCCAAAGAAGATCACTCCGTTTCTAAACACACAAAACAAACAGCGCACCGCTTCCATTCTGAGCGCATTTCTACAATTCTATTTTAAAAACGTCTCAAAACCGACCAGTGCAGTGTCTGTTGCAGCCAAGGCCTTGGCAATCAGTTGAAGCTGGCTTTGCTCTCTGCATTACTTCCTGGTGCCCTTCGCAAAGCTTGGATTGCAGTTCTTGCTTGCAGGGGGATTTGGTCGGATCGCAGCAGTCCGGTGCAGCAGAAATCTACCTCGCTTCGTTTAATGCTATGGCCCCTGCCTTACGTGCCCGAGAAACCTTCTAATTGGGCCCTGGTCTCCTGGGCAGTGGTGATGACCCATGGCGGCAGCAGCAACAAATGCTCTTCTCAGTGTCAGCGCCATTGGCGACCAAGGGGGTCAGAGCTGAACCCCAAGGCAACCCAGTTCCTGACTGAGGGACACACAAACCACTTTCCTTCCGGCAGCCGCAGAGGGGATTCATCCGGTTTTTCGTTTATGATGCTTCAAAGTTCTGTAATTTAAGGTCACTTCAATCTGTTTTATATGATGTTTAGGTTTTAGTTGCCGTTTGTTTAAATTGCAAACCGCCCTGAGATTTTATAGAGGGTGGTATATAGAATAAATAAAATAAAACAATAAAGTGGCTGTAAATCTCCCTAGAAAACGCCAGACTCTTTTTCCCCAGGGCACACTTCTGCATGTGTGAATCCCACAGCACCCTCTTCTGGCAGGAAAAAAAAAAGAACACCCGGCCTGAACAGACACTGGTGTGTGGGGACAGAAATACATTTGGAGGCTTTTGTCAGCACGATCTACCCATTTAATCCTTAATTAGTGGTTTAAACACTGTGATTTCTAAATCAAGCCAGAGGCACTTCTGTGGAAACAAGGACTGGTGGAGTTGTGCTCAAACACCATTGCCATCTTCCTGGACTGACTTCCCAGCTCTTGGGGAAGCCAAAGCAATGGCTTGTAAGGGAGCCATACTCAGGGGTGTAGCGGACATGTAGGGACAGAGTGACGAGTCGGCTTCTCTGGCTGTTGGGATGGGCATGGCCATGGGGGCTGTCATGGAGAGAGCCTGCACTTCTGAATGGGCAACTACATCACTGGCCATACTTCAAGAAGATTTTTAAAATGCTAAACTGTTTTATTTATTTATCTAACATATTTATAAAGGTAAAGTGTGTCGAGTCAGTGTTGACTCCTGGCGACCACAGAGCCCTGTGGTCGTCTTTGGCAGAACGCAGGAGGGGTTGACCATTGCCTCCTCCCGCACAGTGTGAGATGATGCCTTTCAGCATCTTCCTATATTGCTGTTGCCCAATATAGAAGTTTCCCATAGTCTGGGAGAAACATACCAGCGGGGATTCAAACCGGCAATCTCCGGCTTGCTAGTCAAGTCATTTCCCCACTGCGCCATTAGGTGGTAACCAATATATTTATATACTGCCCAAAACCTGCGTCTCTGGGCAGTGTACAACTCTCTTGTACACAGTTTTCTCTGCTATTTCTCAGCAATCTTCTCTACTGTTTAATCAAGAGGAATGCATCCTCACACTTAAGAAATGGGCTATGTATTGTCACTGGTCCAGCTAAGTGAGAAAGAGCCAGCCACAGCCAGCAGATGTGGCAGCCTCACTGCTGCCAGGGATTCGCTGAGAAGCCCCAGAAACCCTCTCGGCCTCAGGTCCCCCTGCCCCACATCCGCAAAATGAGAACAGCCTTGGCCTACTTCACAGGGTGGTTGTGGAGGCAAAATACATCACACCATTGGTGGCCTTTAATAAAAGGATAAACATGAACATAGTTAGAGAAGAACTTTGCTCGACCCCCTGAATTCCGCCGCCTGTCTGGGAAGACAATATGAGGTGAAACAGGATCACGGAGGCAATGTAGAAAAACCAGAGTGGGGCATGTCCCATTTCCAAGATTGTGTCACTCAACCAGAAGGGGCTCATCCTAGAGAGCCAGAGGGTCACGGCAAAGGAGGTGCAGCTGCCTCTTCCTGGTGCCAGCTCAGGCTACTCCTTTCTCTTCCCGCACTGCCTGCAGGCTGGTGATTCAACAGGTAGAACTGTGCGGTTCACTGTGCAGCTCTACCTGACGAATGGCCAGCCCGCAGGCAGGGTGGGAAGAGAGAAGAGCCATCTGAGCTGGCTCCTTAAAACAAGCCGCTAATCTCCAAAGGCACACCGTTTGGAGGCAGGGTTGGGAGGGAAGAGAGGGAACGGGCAACAGCAAGACATTTCTAAACTCAAAGGAAAGCTGAGCAGGACTTCCAGGAGTGTGGGACCATGCTCCCTCCAACAGGGATTGCAAGACGTTGTTGACTACAACTCCCAGAATCCCCATCTCCAATGGCATTTGCTTGGGGATTCTAGGAGTTGTAGTCAACAACATCTGGGAATCCCTGTTAGAGGGAACGGGTGTGGAAAGGGGCTGGGATATCTTTTTCCAAAGAATCCTACTGTGCCCCATTACCAGAAGCAGCAGGTTTATACAAGGAAGCAAAATTATGCTCTACAGGGGAAGGCACACACAGAGACCACCTTTTCAGTATGGGGTGTGCACAACCTTGAGTGTGAAGGAGGGCCCAACGTCCTGAAGAATGACATTCTCTTCCTATACCTGCCTCCCCATCCATGCAACACTGCTCCCTGTTCCTTACAGGGGATTGGCATCGAACTTATGCAGAGGGGCCCTTCCTTTTTTCCACCTTTCGTTCCTCCAGATCCCATTCCAGCCTAACCTTGTAACACAGCAGCTACAAAACAGAGCTGCTTCATCCAATCTGAATTTGACAGGGGTGTGGAAGACAAAAAAAAACAAACCACACACACACACACACACACACACACACACACACACACACACACACACACAGGAGCTTCTGGAAAACCATGTTCATATTTGACTCTCCCAAGAGCAGGGAAAGAGAAAGCAAGTTCTAAAGACCTGCAATGTGTGTCTATCAATTAAATGCTGCCCCTTGGACATTCACACGCCCGGGTTCAAGTCCCACCATTCAAGGCTGCTGCTGGGTCCAGCTTTCTGCCGAGAGAAAGACACACTAAGCCATCCACATGGTGGTCACCAAGTTGGAAAGGTCTGTCCATCTTCTCTGCTCCAAAACTGGAGGCAGAATTAAAAACTCCCATATACCCTCCTCAAATCTAATCGAGTTTTTGTCACAGTTCTATGTTCCGCAAAAGTTTTCCCTTTTTTCTTGTTTTTGGCCCCACCCAACTCTGTTGCCCCCTCCCTCCTCCGTTGCCAGCCACCCCAGAGCAACAGAAACCCACAGGAAGAGAGCAGCAGGGTGTGGGTGGAATCAGCCTCACCACATAGAGATCCAACCAGATTAAAAATAGCCCCTCCCTTGGAGAAAACCAAACCAAACCCCCAAGCTCAACAAAATGGTTCTCATTTTTAAAAATTTATCTTGGAATCTTGAGTTTTTCTGCACAATTTGATGACCTATGTCTCTTGATGGGAGAGTATCGAAGTCACCGGATTCAGGGGAAGGTATCCAACATTTCACGTCAGACTTCAAGGGGTCAAAAACAGACTCCTAGAAAAAAATTCATAAGCGAATCGTGCCAAAAGAAATCCAACCCTGAGCATTCAGAGATGGAACGACAGATTCCAAGCCAACATTTCATATATAGGACTTTGTTTCAGTGCTCGTTAAAACTTTTTTTTTTTTTTAAAAACCTAATCCATTCTGGGTTCCTCCCCAAAAGTCTGACTTTTAGGGATTTCGTGTTTTGTTTTTGCTGCAGCCAAGAAGCGCATGTGGAGAACTCCCAACTCCCAGCTGCCCCACAATCTTTGCTGCATGGAGAGGCAGATCTGGAAATCCTGGGAAGCTGCATTTCACTCTGACACAGAGAAAGGAGGAGTCAGCAGCCACCCTATGCCTGAAGCCATCGGTGCCAGTCCAGGCATTCATCAGGCCTGGACGGCCACACACCTGCGGCCCCTGATGCCAGCTGGTGGGCCACTGTGTGAAACAGGATGCTGGGCTACATGGGCCTTCTTGGGCCTGATCCAGCAGGGCTGTTCTGATGTTCTTAGGTACCGCCAAGGCAGGAAATCCAGACACTGCTGTGGCTCTTCCCACAGAGTCTGGCAGATGGCAAGGTCTTGGGGGCGGGAGGGTTCTTGGCCTCCATCCGCTGTGGCCGCCAGCGCCAGGCAGGAATCCAGCCCGCTGGGGAAGCCGCTCTCCTCCTTCCGTGGCTGGTGGGGGCAGCCCCCTCACATCATGATGTGCCTCCGGCGGTGCAGGGCCAGGTGGTCGGAGCGCGAGAAGCTGCGGTCACAGTCCGAGCAGCGGAAGGGCTTGATGCCTGTGTGCTTCCGGAAGTGCCGGGTCAGCTCGTCGGACCGCGCAAATTTCCAGGTGCAGCCTTCCCAGGTGCATTTATAGGGCTTCTCTCCTGCAGGGGGAGACGGGGGGAAGGTCAGTAAACCCGAGAAATCGTCTCTTTTGTCTGGAAAGGAAAAAAAATCTCATAGGAACACTGGAAGCTGCCTTAGACCGACTCAGACCCTTGGTCCATCTAGCTCAGTATTGCCCACACAGACTGGCAGCGGCTTCCCGCTGCGTCTGTATCAGTCTTCCCGATAAGGCCATTGCTCATTGGTAGAGCATCTGCCTGCTTGCATGCAGAAGGTCCCAAGTCCCCTCCCTGGCAGCATCTCCAAGATGGGGCTGAGAGAGACTCCTGCCTGCAAGCATGAAGAAGGCACTGCCAGTCTGTACTGTAGACAATACTGAGGCTGATGGACCGGGGGGGGGGGGATTAGCACATAAGCAATATAGGCATTTGCCTACAGCGGCAAATTCTGAGGGGCGGCAAATTTTGAGAGTGGTGTGCAAGTCAAGGGCTTGGGTTGGGGGAAATTAAATCTCCCTTCTCTACCTTGTAAAAACCACCACGGTGCATCAGAATGGTGGAAGGATGGTGGTGGCATGGCAAGGACGGTGGCAAGAGCTCTTCCCACAGGCCCACCTGGCTCTCAAATGACAGGTCGGGCTGTTTTTGGCCCATTCCAGAGCCCTCTGTGCATGGGGAAAAGATTTAGCTTCTTCCCCCACCCACCCCCAGGGGCGGGGGGGGAAGAGCTGGTCCTGTAGTAGCAAGCATGACTTGTCCCCTTAGCTAAGCAGGGTCTGCCCTGGTTGCATATGAAAGGGAGACTAGAAGTGTGAGCACTGCAAGATATTCCCCTCAGGGGATGAAGAAAGTTTCTGGGAAGAGCAGAAAGTTTCAAGTTCCCTCCCTGGCTTCTCCAAGATAGGGCTGAGAGAGATTCCTGCCTGCAACCTTGGAGAAGCCACTGCCAGTCTGTGAAGACAATATTGAGCTAGTTGGAACAATGGTCAGACTTAGTATATGGTAGTTTCCTACGTTCCCAAGATTGCTGGGTCCTCACCTGGAGAGGGTGCTAGTAGCCTGAAAGAAAGACACTGATAGGAGAGGAGAGCTGGTCTTGTGGTAGCAAGCATGACTTGTCCCCTTAGCTAAACAGGGCCCATTTTGGTTTGCATATGAATGGGAGACTAGAAGTGTGAGCCCTGTAAGATCTTCCCCTCAGGGGATGGAGCCGCTCTGGGAAGAGCAGAAGTTTCCAAGTTCCCTCCCTGGCAGCATCTCCAAGATAGGGCTGAGAGCGATAGCAGCTTCCTATGTTCCCTTTACTTGTAAAGGAGAATCCTTGCCAGATTCCCTTTTACCAGTATAGCCACTGAGCTCCTCAAGCCAGGGCAGCAAATCTTTGGTTGCCTACGGGTGGCAAAAAGCTGAATCCACCCCCGACAAAGGGTCTGACTGGGTGGAAGGCAGCTTCCTCTATTCTATGTTTTGAGAAGTGGGGGGGAGAGCCCGCCCCACCCCTGCAAACTGTAGCTTCGACCACCTCTGATTTTATCTTCCAAGTTCAGGCCAGAGTACAAAGAAGCCTGCTCTGCCTCGAAGCTGGTTACGCAGGGCGTGGGTGGAGCTGCATGGCAAGGAGGTCCCCCTAGTCCGTGGGGAGAAGAATGCTCCACGTGTTTAGCCTTCCCAAATGCAACGAGGGCTGCAATCCTCTGCACACTCCGTGGGACTTACTGAGTAAACATGCCTAAGATGGTGCTGCAGGGAAGGTTTTATTTAGCTGGTGGCTCCTGCTGGCTTCTCAGGGCCAGACCAAAGGAGCCCTCAGATACTCTTCCCCCCAAGCAAGCATGCACAAAGAAAGGAAAGGTGATGGGGGGGCGTGTGGGCTGGAGGAGGGGGGCGGAGTTGCTAGGATACCAGAGGATTCCAGCCTGGGAGGATGGAACAGGTTGCTATGATACCTGTGTGGGAGGATCAGGAGGGAGGATGGATGGATGGTTCGCCTGAGCTGGCAGCGGAAGCATCCTGGCAGCAGCTGAGAGTGGAACAGCCAACCGGAAAAGGGAGGGAGCTCCAGTGGTCCTGAGGAGGTGCTTGGCTCTGCTGTGCCTGGAGGGCAATGGGGGTTTGGGCCAGGAGGGGAAAGGCTCCTGCAAAACTCTTGGCTTGTCCAGCCTGGAAAGGGTGGTCCAGGGGAAGCTTCCTGGGGGGCTCTGGCTGATGGAGTCAGGGTCCCATGTACTTCCCCCCAAGTACAGAGCAGCCTCAGCCTCCTTGCCCCCTCCCCAAAAGGGTCTCCCCGTCTGCATCTCTTTTTGGAACTTGGCAAAGGAACCTTTGGAAGTTCGGCTGTTCCTTCCTGCAATGCTTTTTGGCCTTCTGTGTCACAAGAGGGCCACCTAGTGGACGCTTCAGTTTCACAAGGATGCTTCACTTCTGCCACCAGCAACTTCCAGGGCTGGAATGCTTTTTTCACAACACACTTTCGGCAGGCAGTTTGACCCAGAGCTTTTGCAAACCCAGCAGGATCCAACTCTGGCTCATCTCCCATGCACAGTCTTGATGATTGTGTGTGGCGGGGGTGGGGGCAGAAATGCAGAAGAATGGGGGGGGCATTTGCAATCACTCACACGACCAGCTCATGTAGCACTGCCCTGATTCTCCATGGGTTTCATTTGCACCCAGTAATGAAATGACACGGCTAAATCTGACTGGCTATGTAGCACCCATGAGGCCACCACTTTCACCCCTGATTGGTTGAGTTCAGTCTAGGAAAGTGAAATAAGCCGGAGGTGGGGATGGGGATACAGAAAGAGGAGAAGCAAACAGGCTTGCAGGGGGCGAGAAGGTTTCCTGAAACCTAGGAGGTTTCAGGAAAAATGGTCCCATCTCCAAAAGCTAACCTTTTGGCCCCAACAGCAAGACAGGCAAGAAGTCAGCCGTGCCCTGGTTATTTTTATGGACTGGATTAGCTTATGATGAGCTAAATGGACTGAGTGTCCAAGGCAGATTCATGGGTCCAGAGCATAATGGAGCCGTAGATAACCCTCAGCTTGCCTGCACCATGAAGGCGCCTGGAGCACCCAAGAGCCAGGCCATCTCTTGGAAAGGGAGGGGGTGAGGGGAGGCGCCCCTTCCCAAGACTCCGGACTCACCTGTGTGTATCCTCCGGTGTGCTTTCAAGTGTGAGCTTTTTGTGTAAACTTTGTTGCAGCCTTCGAAGTCGCACTGGTGGATCCGCCTCTTCTTCAAGTCGGGGGACTCTGCCCGCGGCATTCGCCCCACCGAGGGCCTGGCCAGAAAAGAGTGAAGGGGTCACAGACTGCCCCAACCCTGGAACACCAGCCACTCCTCCCAGACCCCCGCAAAGGTGCGCTGCTGGCCCACACCGCCCCCAGGGCCAGCCCTGAGGGTAAGCCCCATCCCCAAACCATCCCAGCAAGAGATGGTCCACGGTACTCGGAGGAGTCACTGGCTTCCTGAAATTGCAGTTAGCAATAGACATGCCTGCCATGGCACAGAAATTGACTCAATATACTCCCGTTATATGGCCTTTCAGGGTCCTGGCCTTTCAGGGTTTTAATTAGTTTTAATTGTTTTAATGCTAACCTGGTTTTCAGGGTTTTAAACTGTTTTGATAGTTTAATTGTTTTTTAAGATGTTTTAAATTGGTGTTCATATTTATATTTCTGTTTTTAATTGTTATTGGTTTTGATGGTTTCTGTTTTTAATTGTAAACCGCCCTGAGCCATTTCGGAAGGGTGGTAAAAAAATTGAATTAATAATAATAATAATAATAATAATAATAATAATGACGACGACGACGACGGTGACAGGAGGCCCCTCCACTGCTTTCCATTTCTGCACATTCAGCAAATACCACCTTCGCTTTCCCCCCTAACCATGAGGACCTGAATCCTGGTTCTTTAGCAGGCACTTATTTGAATTTATTTTATCATTTTTATTCCTCTCAGCATTCCTTTATTTCGCTGCCACATTTAAAGTCTGACTACTGGTGCAATGGGGAAATGACTTGGCTAGCAAGCCAGAGGTTGCTGGTTCGAATCCCCACTGGTATGTTTCCCAGACTATAGGAAGCCCCTATATCAGGCAGCAGCGATAGAGGAAGATGCTGAAAGGCATCCTCTCATACTGCATGGGAGGAGGCAATGGTAAACCCCTCCTGTATTCTACTGAGAAAATCACATGGCTCTGTGGTCGCCCGGAGTTGACACTGACTCAACGGCACACTTTACTTTACTAGGACTACACAGGATTCACAGGGTCATAAGAACAGCCCTGCTGGATCAGGCCCAAGGAAGCCCACCTAGTCCAGCATCCTGTTTCACACAGTGGCCCACTAGATGCCTCAGGCAGGTCCAAATGCACAATTGTATTCTGTTGCAGTGCTGTAGGCATGGAGGTACAGACTAAGTTACTCACAGATGCTTTAGAGATGAATAAAATAGAAGTTTGTTAATTGTGAGTGCTGATGTTAGCTCCGTTCCCTACTTAGATGGTGCCAGGAGGAGAGTGCCAAGCATGACTTGTCCCCTTAGCTAAGCAGGGTCTGCTCTGGTTGCACCTGAATGGGAGACTTGATGTGTGAGCACTGCAAGATATTCCCCTCAGTGGATGGAGCCGCTCTGGGAAGAGTAAAAGGTTCCAAGTTCCTTCCCTGGCAGCATCCCCAAGATAGGGCTGAGAGAGATTCCTGCCTGCAACCTTGGAGAAGCCTCTGCCAGGCTGAAGATAATACTGAGCAAGATAGACCAATGGTCTGACTCAGTATATGGCAGCTTCCTATGTTCCTATCATATTCTCTGTTCTGGGATACCTTTAAAACATTTTTGTTGGGCTGGATCATTTTCACATTTTCACAAAAGCAACAAAAGGCTCAAATTAAGAGCCCAGAGGAGAGCTGGTCTTGTGGTAGCAAGCATGACTTGTCCCCATAGCTAAGCAGGGTCTGCCCTGGTTGCATATGAAAGGGAGACTAGAAATGTGAGCCCTGGAAGATATTCCCCTCAGGGGATGGAGCCACTCTGGGAAGAGCAGAAGGTTTCAAATTCCCTCCCTGGCATCTCCCAGATAGGGCGGAGAGAGATTCCTGCCTGCAACCTTGGAGAAGCCGCTGCCAGTCTGTGAAGACAATACTGAGCTAGATAGACCAATGGTCTGACTCAGTATATGGCAGTTTCCTATGTTCCTATGTTAGAAAGCAGGGTAGTTTCATTACAGGACTGTTGCTTTGACTGTTACAGAAGCTTTTCATACACTTCATCCAACTTTCATAACCATCTTTGTTTTTAAGTGGCTTTCCTTCACAGCTCACAAAAGCTGATCCTCTTTGTGTGTACATTACACAGGACCACACTTTGTTCTCCCCCTCACCAAAGCCTTTTCACTAGGCTGTACATCAGACACCTTTACACAGCAAACTTTCAGTTCCAACTGAACTGAGCTCCAACTGCTTTCTAACCAGTGATGATTTCACACACACACACACACACACACACCCCTCTCTACCATTCACCCCCCCCCAGGGGTTCCCCAGTCTTGGCTGCAGGGCTCTTCTCTGCTGGACCTTCTCAGTATGGGCTTTAACCCCTTCTTGCCCATGGTAACATTCCAAACCTAAACCACCATATAGCACTACACATTCTTTAAACCTACATAAAACCTCAACTCATCGGTTTGCCTTTCCCCCGCTAAAATTAGATTTGTGCACAGCAAAGGTGTCATTCCAGCTCGGCTTACTCTCTCTGCAGGTCAGGGAAGGAAGCCGGGCCACTCTCTGAGGTGCTATCCTCACTGTCGCTGTTGATCTCAACGGGGCACATGGAACTGGGGTCCACTTTCACTGCAGAGGAAATTGAAACCCACTATGAGAAAGTATGACCAAGTAGACACACTCTTGAAAGATGAACACAGGCATTCCCAACAGCAGGTGGACAAGGCACATAAATGAAGTCTTAACAGAGTCTACACTTCTGAGTGACCCCCATGCCCACAAATGAGCCAGCGTGGTGTAGTGGGTAGAGTGCTGGACTAGGACCGGGGAGACCCGAGTTCAAATCCCCATTCAGCCATGAGACTTGCTGGGTGACTCTGGGCCAGTCACTTCTCTCTCAGCCGAACCTACTTCACAGGGTTGTTGTGAGGAGAAACCTAAGTATCTAGTACACCACATTGAGCTCCTTGGAGGAAGAACGGGATAGAAAATGTAAAATTAAAAATAAAACAAAATAAAATAAACCACTCACTCCAAGTATGCAGCACGCGGCTTGCTCTATACCTCTGTAGCAAATTAGGTAGTTTACTACTTTCAGACTGTAGGTGAGGGGCTTTAAAAAATGTATTTCTATGAAGCTGCCCCATATTTTTAAAAAATGCCCTACAAGAACAAAATCTAGCACATCGGGGGAGAAGAGAGCTGGTCTTGTGGTAGCAAACATGACTTGTCACCTTAGCTAAGCAGGGTCTGCCCTGGTTGCATTTGAATGGGAGACCACAAGTGAGCACTGGAAGATATTCCCCTCATGGGATGGAATCACTCTGGGAAGAGCAGAAGGCTCCAAGTTCCCTCCCTGGCAGCATCTCCAAGATAGGGCTGAGAGAGACTCCTGCCTGCAACCTTGGAGAAGCCGCTGCCAGTCTGTGTGGACAATACTGATCTAGATAGACCAATGGTCTGACTCAATATATGGCAGCCTCCTATATTCTTAAACATTCCAGCTCATCTTGCTTCCTGTTTTCTACTCCAAATGGGATAGCCCACTGGAAGTCAGCAGTGGCACAGCCCCTTTTACCACCTCAGTCTGCTTGCGTGTCTCCAAGGGAAAGGAAGGGATCTGCCCCCAACAAGGAGACCCCAGCCCTGAAATCAGGGGGGCCACCCAAGTAGGCCTGTAACCCACCCTAGACACCAGAGCGCCAGGAAGAGTACCAGGCTAGATGCACCTGTAACATGCACCTGACTCCGGGGTATAGCACTCACTTTGCATGCAGAATGTCCCAGGTTCAAATCCCAGTATCTCCAGGTAAGGCTGGAAAAGACTCCTCCCTGTATGAAACCCCGAAGATCTGCTGCCAGTCAGAGCAGAGAGTGCTGGCTTAGGATGCACCACTCCTCAGACTCAGCAGAAGGCAGCTTTATACGAATACGGAAACTATACCCCTGCTAACTGGGCAAAGAGGCACCTTTTTAATGCAGTGATTCTCTTTATTTAGCAGGGGGAGAGTAACTGGCCCTATTCACCCCCAGCACAATACCTCCAGTGACTGTTGCTGGCGTTTATCTTCTGTTTCTTTTAGATTGTGAGCCCTTTGGGGACAAGGATCCATCTTGTTTATTATTTCTCTGTGTAAACCACCCTGAGCCATTTTTGGAAGGGCAGTATAAAAATCAAATAAATTATAGTAGTAGTAGTAGCAATAATAATAATAATAATAATGTTTATATACCGCTTTTCAACAAAGTTTCCAAAGCAGTTTACATATAATAATAAAAAAATAAGATGGTTCCCTGTCCCCAAAGGGCTCACCATCTAAATAAGAAATATAAGGTAAACCCCAGCAACAACCACTGGAGGGATGCTGTGCTGGAGTTGGATAGGGCCAGTTGCTCTCCCCTTGCTCAATAAAGAGAATCACCACTTTGTTCAGTTAGCATTACGTTTCAGTGCCCGCTGCCACTGCTGCTGCCTCCCACTTCCTACGTGAAGAACACAGACACAGAAGCAAGGAAGAAGCCAAGTTCCTAGCCAGCTCAGAGCCTTTGGCTTTGCTGTGCCCTGCTCTGGGATGAGGAGGCAGAGAGACAAGGAGGGAGAGATGCCAGAGCTCAGGGCAGCAGCGCATCTGGGGGAAAGAAGCCCATGCCTCCACTGGGATGCCCAGCAGTGCCAAGAAACCTCACCAGAGCCGGCGTTCTTGCCGTCGCCGCCAATTAGCGGCACGGTGATGGCAGCGGTGACGCCGTCGCTGGACATGGTGGTGTAGACCACGGGCAGGGACTGGACCACGACCGGGATCGTCTGGAGGTTGCCCATCTTGCTGGGGAGGTTGACGGAAGGGATGGTGTGGATGACGTGGAGGATCTGCTGCCCACCGCTGCCCTGGGTGGAGGCCAGGATGGAGCCCGGAGAGAGCACGGCAGGGATGGCCGAGGAGGAGCCCAGCCCCGCGGGCGACATGGAGACCATGGGGGCCTGGACGGGGGGTACGGCCAGCATGGGCGAGGAGCGGACGGAGGAGGAGGAGGAAGAGGAGGTGGAGGAGGAGGAAGGCTGCAGTGAGGCCTTGGGCTTGTTGAGGGAGAGGTCGACCGGCTCGGCTTGGGGCTGGTTGCAGTCGCTGGCCAGCAGCTCCTCGGGGGGCTCCGTCTTGATGTCGCTCAGCAGCACCGGCGGCTCAATGGAGCTCTCCTCCAGCAGCGACGAGGAACTCATCTTGGACAGAGCCCTGCTGTGGGCCAAGCCTGCAGCCTGGAAGGAAGGGAGAAGGATGGAGTGAGCCACCCACAGCGGGCAGAGCAGGACCCGGGACCTCCACACGAGGGAGCCAGAGGACCGCAGAGGCGCAGAGCCGGAAGGCGCCCTCTGAGAGCACCGAGCCCCACTCTGAAGGGGCGGAGGAGAACCCAGAGCCCTCTCCAGGCGACAAATCCAGAAGGGCTTAATTGTCGGGGCTCCGCCCTCTCAAGGAACTCTGGGGAGTGCAGTTCTGCAAGTGGGGTTAACAACCCCTTGTAGGGAATTCCCTCACCCCCTTGGCACGACTACAATAATGCATGCAAAAATGCATCATGAAAAGGGACAACTCTGGGCAGAAGGTCAAGGGAAGGGTCCTGCCAGGCCACCAAAGAAGAAGTCAATGCCCATTAAGTTGCAAAGCAGAGACGAGGCTGGCTGGACTTCGGGCAGCTGCTGCTCTCCCCCCACCCACCTCCATTGGCAAGAGCTAGAGGATGAGGATGAGGGAGATTTCGCCGACAGAGCACAAGGCTCAGCCCTACCTGGACTATACCACTTCAAGGGGGGGGGGGATGTGCACAATCAATCCAAAGCCTTATTTATCCCACCACCACCACCCGCTTTCCCAGCAGCCGCCTTCTGCAGCCAGCCCCTTTGCCAGCACTATTCTGGGTCTTGGGAAAGGCCAGGCAGAAAGGAAGCCCACAGGAAGCAGCAGAAGCCAAGCCCGGGAAGCGGGTGGGGCAGGGGCGTCCGCTGGGAGGCAACCCTGGCATTTCCGGCTGCAGAGGGAAGGTTGGCATGGAGCCTCTCCCTCCCCAGGAAGAGCAGGTGGGGCCTGCAGGACAAAGAGGCGGCAGCTAAGGAACTGAAAGAGCACACACACACCCCGTCGTAGGAGGGGAGAGAAAGGGGGGCATCGATCCAGCTGTGTTCTCTCTCTCCCTAGGCCCAGCAAGGAGGCTGCCTCCTTGAAATACCATGAAGCAGGGCAGATTCCTTCTCCACCAGGCCAGGGAGCTCTTCCCTCTTGCTGCACGAGGGGCAGAGGGGCGTAGCACAGAAGGGGTTAAGGAGCAGCTGGGGAAAGGGGGCTCCTCCCTGCCCCCTTCCAGACCCCAAAAGGCCTCTCTGGAGGGCAGCAAACAGTGAGCGCGCGCACACACACACACACGCACACGTGAACACGCGGCAGGCACTGCACAGGGGCCTCTGAAGAGCTTCAGCTGTTTCCTCTAAGGTCTCGGTCAGAGGCTCGAACGCCAAGCTCAGAAGATCAGACTAAGTTTATGGAACTCCACACCACAAGACATGACAATGGTCACAAGCTCAGAGGAGAGTTAAGACAGATCGGTCATCCTCCATGCATTTATCAGCAGCTATCAGCCTCAACAGCTAGGCAGAGCCTCCACATCCAGAGGTAGTCTACCTCAGAGTCGCAGCCAACTTGTGGGCTTCCTGGCTGACCACAGAGAGAACCAGGACGGGGGCGTTCTCAGATGCTGGCCCTGACGGACCTTCGGTCCGACCCAGAAGGGCTCTCCGAGGCAAAGGCCAGCTCCCGGCACCCTGGGCACAGCCAGAGGACACCATCCCCTAGCAATGTCAACAAGGAAGGGGCCAGCCCAGGGCGCCCCACAGCCGCAAAGCTGGGGGGACACACGGACTGAAAAAGCATCGCCAGCCCACCCCTCACCCCAGGGCAGAGAGGAGAAAGTATGTCGGAGGGGCAGAGCCAACAGGACACCTCCGGTATCCTTTGCAAGCCCTTTTCAGATGGGGGAAGGGGAAAGTCTGGACAAAGAGACCCCCTCCCCACAGCGCAGGAAGGCGTTGCCATGGGAACAGGAGGCCCGTCTGCACTGGGCTCCACCCAGGGTCAGCACCTACGGCCCCCTCCCCAGCTGGGAGGCCGGAGTGGCCAGCAGCCCCTCCCTCAAAGCCGGCCCTGCAGCCGTGGAGGGGTGGGGAGCAGGGGCAAGCCTCCCATTTCCTGCTGCTTCCGATTTTCCTCTGGAGTAAGGGCTCCCAACCTCAGACCCCCCCCCCCCGTCCTTGTTGGACTACAGTTCCCATAATCCTTTGGCCATTCTGGCTGGGATGGTAGGAGCCCTGCTCAAACAACTTAAGAGGTGGTTTCAAGGTGTTCATTTTAACTGGGCCTGAGGGGGCGTGGGAGGAAAGGGGGCCACAAAGGCTGAGCCGAATTAAGCGCTCCCTCCCCCCCCCACAACCTCCCTCTTTTGCTAAATGCACAGGTGGGGAGGAGGTATCCTCAGCAGCCCTGGAAGAGATACGGGCCAGCAGACGGGTGCCAGAATTTTGCTTCGCCTGCACCGCTACAGAACTGCAGGTACTCACTGGAATCCATGGGAACATGAGGGGGGGGGGACCCCTGGATTCCCCACCCCCACCCCATGCCACTGATGGCCGGAACAACTGCTTAACTGGGTCCCTCTCTCTCTGACTTCCATTCGATTGTTACCATATTTAGCTGAATTTAAGATGAGTTCCCCCCCCATTTATTTCCTGTTAAATATGGGGGTGGGGTCATCTTAGATCCAGAGTCCTCTTTTTTCAGGGTAAGTACAAGCATAACCTGTATTTAACCTCTTGTCTTTTAACGCATCATCTTATAGTCAGAGTCACCTGCGATGCAGGTAATGATTGTTTGGTATTGATTCCACCCAACACCCCCCAACATCCATGTTACTTGTTTACCATTTGAGGTTTATATTCGATTGCAACTGTTATTTAAACATGTTATGTTAGAAATAACCTTTTTTTAAAAACAGAAGTGCACTCATGTTGCAGACCGACATCCAAGCAGCCCAGCCGTAACATAAATGGCCAAGCCGCGGGGGGAGGGGGGACACTCTGCCGTTTCTCCCCCCAACTCCACCTCCCAGAGATGGCAGACCAGCTCTAGGCCAGAGGTTCACAATTCTGGATTCCCGGATGTTGGACTACAATTTCCATCATCCAAAGCCTTTGGTCACTGTGGCCGGGGATGATGAGTGTTGAGGCTCAACATCTGGGGACTCAAGCCTGAGGACCCCTAGTCTATACTCAGGGGCGTAGCTAGGGGGGAGAGGGGGCCGTGTCCGCCCCTTTTCCTGGCAGCCCCTCGGAAGGATGGAAATAATGAAGGAAATGGGGCCAGGTGGAGCTGGGGGGCCCTCAGGAGCTGGGGGGGGGCCTGGGTTCTTTGAACCCATCCACTGGATCATAGCTATGCCCCTGTGAGTCTCCAAGGCTGTCACGTGAATTCCCAGGGCAGGCTCTCTTATTCACAGAGCATGGTCCAATTCTGCTTTAGAAAGTGGGGGCAGGGGTGAAGAGACAGGAACCACAGCCAAGATCTGCAGGAAAGAGGCAGGACAGAACGGGGACCTGTTCTCTGCCACAGGCATCCGTGTTTAGTAAAGAGGCAACTCATCTCAGGGTATGGACCCAACCTACAGAACTCACTGCCACATGATGAGACTGAACCCAAGGCAAAAAAAAAATTAGAGATAGCAGGGGCTCATCGGGGAGACAAAACATCTCCAGCAGAGTAGACTCGGGCCGTGGGCAGGGGGGGGTAGGGGAGTGTGTGTGTGTGCGCGGGCGTGCGTGCGCCAAAGCTCAGGTCACTCCTCTCTTCCCCCACCTGCAAGCCGCACTGCCTGCAGGCTGGCCATTCATCAGATGCTGCTGCATGGTTACTGCACTGCTCTACCTGATGAATGGCCAGCCTGCAGGCAACACAGCTCTCGGGTGGGGCAGGGAGAGGAGCCCCCTGAGCGGCTGCTGGGAAGCAGAGGCAGCTGTGCCTCCTTTGCTGCCACCACCGCCACCTCACCCGGCTCCTTAGGATGAGCTGCTGCTGCTCAGTTCTGAGGAGCCCCAGAAAAAGGGAGCCCAGAAGCCCTCATAGGAAGCTGCCTTCTACTGAGTCAGACTATTGTCCCATCTAGCCCGGTATTGTCTTCACAGACTGGCAGCAGCCTTCTCCAAGGCTGCAGGCGGGAATCTCTCTCCGCCCTCTCTTGAAGATGCTGCTAGGGAGGAAACTAGATGCTCTTCCCAGAGTGGCTCCATCCCCTCAGCGCTCACATGTGGTCTCCCATTCAAATGCAACCAGGGCAGACCCTGCTTAGCTAAGGGGACAAGTCATGCTTGCTACCACCAGACCAGCTCTGGTCTCAGAGGGTCAAAGCTATGTCAGGCCCGGACTCTATGGAGTGACTGCCCCTCACCAGGCCTTCCAACTCCTTTCCCCCTTGCATGGAGGGCAGGACGGCTAGAGAGAGACCCCGAGCCCCTTCAGGACAGGACAGAAGAGGCTCCCGGGGTGGGGGTGGGGGGCGCAACAGTGGAACGCCTTGCCCTGCAAGAGCCCCACCTGCACTCACGAAGACCATCAGGAGAGGTCCGTCTTCAGGGGCCACCAGTTCATCTGGTGGCAACCTGGGATCCTGCATCGCTGCTGACCGATATAGGAGTTTCCCACAGTCTGGGAATCATACCAACAGGGATTCGAACTGGCAACCTCTGGCTTGCTAGGCAAGTCATTTCCCCGCTGCGCCATTAGGTGGCTTCACCATCTTTGGAGGCCCTCAAAAGAGCCCGAAATTCCCACCTTCCCCCCCCCCACACCACCAGGCTTTTAATAAACATTGGCTTTAAAGGGCTTTTTAAAATGAGTTTTATCTTAATGCTTTAAGTGCTTTATCTTATGTTTTATGTGATGTTTCACCTTGTGTCTTTCGGACGTGAAGTGCTCTGAACGGTCCTGGGATGGGCGCTCTATAAATGAAATGAATCATCAATCAGGTGGCCGGAAAGTGGAGGTCTTGCTCAGCCTGTGGTCCTCACCACGCTTAGCAGGGGCCTTCCAAGAGAGGAGGTGGGTCAGGAACGGCAGCCACAGGGGGTCCTCGGGCAGGAAGGGGGCCTCACACTTGACCAGGCAGCCCCTTGGGGGGGGGCGGGAGGTGCAGTGCCCTGACCCTGACCCGGCTCACGGCTGCTGGCCATCAGCGGCACCACCAGCTGGCCCACTCCGGCCTGGCCCAGCACCCAGGAGATCTGGGGGAGGGGCAGGCCCACTCTGTAGCTGCGCATGTGCACCCACGGTGAACACGTGCGAGGCTCGGAGAGGGGAGGGGGGAGCAGAGGAGCGCGGTCAAGACCCCCAGCCCGGAACGGGGCCTCCTGGGCCCGGGGAGCGCCCCCACCCCCTGCCCTCCCAGGCCTCCTTGCCAGAGAGCCTCTCCCACATGCCTGGATGGGCGTTCCCTGGACACGCCCAGCCAGGACCGGTTCCAAGCAGCCCAGCAAAGCCCCAGCCCCCTCCTTCGGCGGGGTGAGGCCAGCTCCCTCCGCCTTCTGGCCCTCGCCTTGCCCAGCCACCCACAGACCAGCCCTGGCTGCCTGCCTGCCTGCCCACCCGGCCTCCTCCCTCCCGCCCGCCCGGTCAGGGAGCCGGGACAATAGAGTACCAGTTCCCACCACCCCGCCCGAGTCTGGCTCTCAAGCTCAGAAAGACAGCCAAAGATTTGAGGGGGGGGGGATTAAAGCAACCTTTGCTGGTGGAGGGAGTCTTCCCTCCCCCGCACCATAGACACACACACACACACACTATCCCCCTTCCAGCTGAGCCCCTCCCTCCCATCTGCTTCAGCCCCCACCCCAGAGGACACAAGCTGCCTTTCATCCCAAGACATGGGTGGGCTCCCCAACTCCATCACTCCCTTCTTCCACCCAGGGACTGTGGCCAAGCGCAGGCAGGAGGCGGCACCGGACAGAGCCCCTTCCTGAGGAGAGCTGGCCTTGTGCTAGCAAACATGGCTTGCCCCCTTAAGCTAAGCAGGGTCCACCCTGGTTGCATATGAAAGGGAGACCAGAAGTGTGAGCAGCCCTGTCAGATATCCCCCTCAGGGGTTGCGGCTGCTCTGGGAAGAGCATCTGCATGCTTGCATGCAGGAGATTCAAATTTCCACCCCTGCCATCTGCAAGATAGGGCTGGGAGAGTCTCCTGCCTGCCACCTTGGAGAAGCCGCTGCCAGCCTGTGTTGACAGTACTGAGCTAGACAGACCAATGGTCTGACTCAGTATGTGGCAGCTTCCTATGTTTGTTTGTAACTCTCCCTTCTGCAGCTGAAGTCACCCTTCCCAGCACCTGATCCTTTTGCTGGCAATTCAACCTAGAGCCTTTGGCATGGTGCGAATCAGACTACTGCTGGCCCACATGGCCCAGGACAGCGCACTCTGTCTGTCAAGGGCCCAGTCCTGCTCTGTCCAGGACCTTCTGCACACAAACCAAGCACTCTGTCACTGAAACACGAACCCCACCCCACCCCAAAAAAACCCCAACACTGCTGGGTGTCTGCCTCTGACAATGGGGACCTGGCAAGGGCAGAGCCCAGCACCAAAGCGACCTCCGCCATATTCAGACATTAGGTTGTGCCTGCATGTGTGGATGACTGTACCTCCATTCATTTCCGAAGTGTACCTGGGCACAGGTCCTCTCAAATGCAGGCACAGACAGGAACTGTACTACCGAGCCTGCATTCAACATCATATGTGAATAACTGTACCTGTGTACCCAGATGGCCCGAGTACTGCGGAACACAGCATACTAATGGGGCTCTATTCACCCAAGGTATACAGCTTTAAAAATGGAAAGAGTCTCACTCTGTCAGTTTGAGTTTTGCTTTTCTAGCAACTGATCTGAAAAGAAACGTGGTTTTTTTTTACATTTAGAAAGCCAGCTGGGTTTTTCCTTCTTCCCCTGTTCAATTGGCAGCCTCACCGATAGCTCGGAACCCCAGCAGAATAAGGCCCTTGGGCTGAAACAGACCAGCAAAAGCTGCGACTAAGGAGAGTCAGCAGAAGCCTGGTGCATCTGTGGAAATGTGGACAGCACAGCAGCCATTCCTGGGTCACTAGCCCTTGTGTTGCCCATGAGGACCAGTGAAGGGGAGGAGACAACCCCACCCTGCTAAGGAGGGCCCCTGAGCAGCACAGGATCCCTGGAGGTCCAGCTGCCAGCAGCAGCCAGGGGTACTTTTGACCAGCAGCAACCCCTCTCCTTGATGCTCAGGATCCAGCCACCCCACGATCACTTCCACAAGGCTGGGACGTTGCAAGGGGCTCAGGTAGGGGCTGGCTCTGGTAGCCATTTGGAAGGCTCAGCTGGTGCAGAATTTTTCTACCAGTGGTGGCCGGGGGTGGGTGGGGGGTGGGTCAGCCACGGGGACTGCGTTTCTTGGCCTCTGGAGAGACCCGGCAACTTCTTGGCCCTGCTCAAAGGGCCAGTTAGAACCTATAAAGCCTTCAGGGGCTGGGCCAAATATTCATTTTACAATTGTATCTCCTACTTTCTTCCTCAGAACTGGAAGGAAGAATTAGAATCAGAAGGAATTCCTTCCTTAGAACTGGAAGTGGCTTGCAGACACAAAGTTCAACGAAACAATGTACAAAAAAGCAGAAAACGGGAAAATGAGCACGAGATTATTTTTTTTTAATCCAACCAGATGTGAGAAGGCCTGCTGTGTCTCTAACTAGCATCTATCTAAGTGCATCTCTTGAAACGCCATAGAGATGCTTAAGATCTTAGGGAGCAATGTCTGCCCTCTCAGTGTCCCTGGTCCCTCAGAGGGGTATCTGTGTGGGTGGGGGAGGCTTGGCTTTGCATGTTCAAATCCTGCCCACAAGTAGGGCAAAGCACCCTCAACATGCCCTCTTGCCCAGACGGCCAAGACTTTTGCATTGCATTGCTCTTTCCTTCCACTGCCTGTATTATAATGCTTCTGTTTTATTGCTGCTCATTTGCATATCACTCAAATTAAACTTTTTATTAGGACTGATTGGATGCTCCACTGCCTCGCTCCTTGGAAAGGAGCCAGACCCATTTTTTTAAAAAAAAACACACAGAGAAAACCTTCAAGTGACTACGAATATCACCCAACTGCTCCTCCTTGGCCCCCACACTTCCTCCTCTTCCCCCATAGCACCTGCTGCTCCTGCCCCCTCATCCCCAGCCAGCCTGCTGCTCCGTCCCACCTGGGCCCAGGAGTGCCTCAAGCACACCCCAGGTTGCAGCTCTGGAGGGTAGCACCTGACAGCACCCCCTCTTCAAAGTCCACCAACTCCCGCCCACCACCTCCATGTGTAAGAAGGGGGGAGGGCAAAGGCTGCCTAGCTGCAACTCCCCCCCAACTGCCAGCAGACCATGCTTGAATTGCATGGGGTATGTGCACATGTGCAGCATTTGACTTCCCCTGCCATGGACTTGATCAGGTGTACATTGCAGGATCAAGAAAAGGATCTTTAAACTGGAAAATGGGAGAGCACTGGTCAGATGAAACCCATCTGGAGAAAGGTATGTGGAAGAAGAGACCCCCCTAGGCAAATAGCCGTGATCTGTCCATGCCCACCAATTCCTTCCTGGAGGCTCACAAGAGGCCTTGAGAACCCAGAGAGGTACGGCCGAGGTCCCAAAAAAGTTAACATCTGCCTCTCCACACCACCTCACAAAGGATTCACCAAGTTGCCCCAAACCTGGCATTGGCTGCCCCCCTTTGGAGAAGAAGCTTGTCCACGAGAGGAGAGCTGGTCTTGTGGTAGCAAGCATGACTTGTCCCCTTAGCTAAGCAGGGTCCACCCTGGTTGCATTTGAATGGGAGACTTGATGTGTGAGCACTGGGAGACATTCCCCTCAGGGGATGGAGCCGCTCTGGGAAGAGCAGAAAGTTCCAAATTCCCTCTCTGGCTTCTCCAAGATAGGGCTGAGAGAGAGATTCCTGCCTGCAATCTTGGAGAAGCTGCTGCCAGTCTGGGAAAACAATACTGAGCTAGACAGACCAATGGTCTGACTCAATATATGGCAGCTTCCTATGTTCACACCTCAGTGCTTGCTAGCTACAAAGCCCCCTGCCTTGAGGGCTTAGCAGAGGGTCTATCCTGGCAACTGCTTGGAATCTCAGCCACCTGGAGGGCTACGCCCCCACCATCACTGTTGGGGGTGGGGGTGGCTGCATTTCCCCAATGGGAAGCTCCACCAAGATGTGAAATAAAAGCTGCCCACTCCACAATCTCCCCAAGATCCACACCCACCTAAGCTGCCCTGCAAAGGGCCACGAGCCCCTTCTCCCCCACACCCTTTCCCTCTGCCTCCCAACAGCAGGTGCCAAAGGTCACAGAAACCAAGCAACTCCAACGCAGGAACCGCCTCCAGCAGCCCCAGGGGCAGAATGCCAAAAAAGTACATGGGGACAGCGGGTTTGCTGCTTGTTTGTGTGGGAGGAGGCAGAGAAAGAGGCGTAGCTCCAGAATCAGCTCCTCTTCCTCCTCCTCCGTCTGTGCTTTTTGCCCGGGAAGGGAGAGTTGAGCCAAGTGGATCCCATCCCCTAGACCCCCAAGAGTGGCGGGGGGGGGGGGCAGGGACACAGCAGCCCTTTTGCATGCTGGCCTCACAAGCCAAACCACCGCAGGTTGCAAGGTCTTCGGGAGAGTCAGACCTCCTCTGTCGCTTCCCAGGGTAGGATAGCTTGCAGCAGCTGAGAACTGGGGTACCCAGAGGCCACGCACTGGCCAAGTCCCTAGCCTGCTGTGCAGCCAGGTGGGAAGCCAGAAAGGGACCCATCCCACGTGTCTGCAGACGCATTTAAAGCAACTTCAGCCAGCAAGGGAGGCGGAGGGGAGGGGCTGCCCAAACACCTCATCCTTCCCTTCAGACCCGCTGTGACGCCAACTAGTTAAACACCAGCAGACTTAACTGTTTCACTGCCGATCAAAATACTGATCGATCAAAATGCTGCTCGTCTATACACACCACAAGTCAGTCCTCACGCCTCCAGGAAGGCAGCGAACCTTGTGGCCCCGGGACAGATTCCTCTGTCGACTCGTTTACTCCAGATTGCACCGTGGGGACCCCCCAGAGCCTCTCACATATTCTGGGCGAAAACAAACAGTAGTGACACCGGCTCCCGGGAGTAGCACTGCCTGCCTCGAAGGTAACAGCTTGCCTGAAACCAAACGCAGACCACGCGCCACTCCAAGCCCCTCACCCCCAGGCTCGGGCAGTCCATTCGCTGGCCGGAAACCAGCTACTGGTTTGCGAAGGGAGAGCAGTCTGGCTTTGCTGCCTCTTCCCTCCGCCCCTCCTCACTCCGCGCTCTTTGCTGCCAGGTCTCAGCAATGAGGCTTGGCCGCAGCAAGGAGGTCCCCGAGAGGCCCGGGTATCCCAAAGAGCCAGAGGAGGGGGTGTTGCCGGCGCCGCCGCCGCAGCTGCTGCCGCCCTCACCGGCTGTCTTGCTGGGTCAAGCCAGGGCCCCGCCACCAGCCTGCTTCCAGATGCTTTGAGGCAACCCCGAAGCAGAGCCTGAGAGCAGTAGCCGGCTTCACCCACTGCTTCTGCTTCCAGGAGGACGCATCTTCTTTGAGGCACGCTACCTCTGGATACGAGACGAGCTGCTGCGGCTAATCCCGGCCAACCGACATGCCCTCCACTCACAGTGGGGTGGACAAAGCCCAGCAGACCAGACTGAGAGCGCAGCAGCCTTCCGAACGGGCTGAGGAGCCGAGGCCCAGAGGAGGGCACCCTCGGACCCTCAGCCCCCTTACTCCACCGCTACCTACAGGCCGGACCCAGGAGCGTGGGGAGACAACCCATAGCTGGGGCTGCTGCTGCTCCTCTCCTTCGGGAAGGACGCGAGGAGATCCTTCATGGCATTTGCGGTCCGGGTCTCAGAGAGGCAAGCCCGTACTTCCTCACCCCCGACTCTTCGTTGCTAGGCACCCTGGAGGGACTCCGGCGGATGAAGTTTTGCGCCCCCTCCCCAGTGGGTGGCCTGGAGAAAAGGAAGGCGCTCTGCACACGCTCAGAGGCACCTTCCGCAGCCATCACTGTCCCCGGCGCAGCTGCTTCCAGCAAAGCCCCTGACCACCACACGGACCAACTTTGGGTCACTCACCAACCAGGCCCCGTGCGCGGCGCTCATCCCTTCCGCTGGGAGGATCATCCCGGGGCGGGCGAAGCAGGACGAGGACAACTCGCCGGAGACGGAGGAAGCAGCCGGGCTGAGCAGCCCAACAACGGCGAGCAGGGCGAGGAGCGAGCGGCGTCTCAGTCTACAAGACTGCGCACTCCGGCGCCGCTGTCTCCACTCGCTGGCTGCTCTGGCGGCCACACCCTGGGGCGGGTCCGGTTGGGCGGGCCCGGCCGGGCAGGGCCTTGTGAGGCGCCCCGCAGCCGGGTTGCTCGGCTAGAAGAAAAACCAAGAAGCCCCGCGCAAGCAGGCGCCAGGAGAGGCCAGGGTGGCTCTCCAGAGTCCAGACCAGGTGGGCGCCGCCAGACAGGGGCCCTGCCCTCCCGCCCGGGCTGCGACAAGCGGCAGCAGAGCCACCTCGAGGGGCTCTGCCCTCTGGCCCCTTGCTGCCGACCCGCCTTCCACTCCTCCCCCGTCCCACCCGGGTACCCTTCGGCTCTGACCACCCCCAGGCACCGCGGAGGGCTGCTAGCCGCCAGCCGCCTTCCACAAGAGCGCGCATCCTGGCACATGGGGGTGGCGACTCCCCGCATCAGTAGGCAAAGGGGACTGGTGGTGGTGGTGGTGGGCCCCACACGAAAGCCCAAGGAGGGAGGGGTGCTTGCTGCCGAAGGGCGCGCGGAAGTCACATGCCAGGGGCGGCTACTGCTGCTGCTGCCGCCCTCTTGGCCGACACACACACACACACACACACACACAGAGACGCCGGGCTTCGGACCTTGCTATTGAGGGGCAGCAGCGTGGCCTTTCAGACGGCAATGCCGCCGAGCCTGGGCATAGCCAGCTTGGGCAAGCAGGCGGCATCGCTAAGATGGACCGTGCAGGGAGGCCAGACCCGAAAGCCCGGCTGCCGGTGAGTTGCATGGGGAGAGCAGCAGCCGCTGCCAGGGCCCTGGACTTGTGCACAGAGGTGCACCTAGGTCATTTTGGAGCCGGGACCTAAAGGCCTTTGGAAACCCCTCTCCCCTGCAAATTAAGCATCACCGTGCTTGGCCAGGTGACCATACCACCTGGGACAGACTAAAGAGGATGGGGAGGGGGCAGGGGCTGTGAAGAGCCCTGTTGGCTGTAAGAGCACCTCTGTTGGGACGATGCAAAAGTAGCATCTGATGTTCCACCAGCCAGAAGAGTCCCCTCCCCAAGAGCTGCCAAGGCCCTCTAGGCCACTCCTGGACTGCGGCTGGAGACCACCATGGGGCAGCCAGGCGGGAGGGGCGAGGGCTGCTGAAGAACATCAAATGCAACAGGTCACTAACCAGCAGCAAAGACGGGGTAGTGGCCCCAATCCCCGAGAGCTGAGAAATAGGAGATTCTGCAGACGAACAACCTACTTTCTTGTAGTGCTGTGTTTTCAAGACGACTTTGCAATATGATAAGACTTGCACCCAGCTGGATTTCAGGCTTGGGCCTGTCTTAGCAAATATGGGTCCTTGAGTGGTGTTCCAAGCCCAGCACACCTAAGAGCCTGCCCCAGACATCTTTAAGGGGCCCAACCTCTCTGCTTTGGGAAGGCAAAGGACAGGCACGTAGGCCCACAGAGCAGGGGCGTAGCTGGTGAGGGAAGGCCTGTGTTTGCGCCTCTCCCTGGCAGCCCCTTGGAGTGAGGGAGATAATGAAGAAAATAGAGAGGGGTGGATCTGGGGGGGAGCCTCAGGAGCTGGGGGAGCCTGGGTTCTTTGAACCCATCCGCTCAATTACAGCAGCACCCCTGCCACAGAGGTTAATGTAGGAAAGGCAAACCAAAGGAGAAGCAGCCACCTGCAGTGGGGCATCCGCTTTGGGCCACAGTTTAGGATTCCTGGTCACTCAGCCCTGCCTCAAGAACTGCAGCTCCTGAGACATGCCCCCCCCATCATCACCACCACCCCCTCCGATGTCTATGAGAAACAAGTGGGCATGATCTTACGGAGGGATCACATTGCCCGGAATGTGGAGTTGGATGCAGATTTCGAGGGCATTTGCTTCACAAGGAGCAAGCAACCCACCCACCCCTGCTCAGCTAACATCTGCTGTAACAACCTCCACCGTTTCAGTTCTGGGGTAAACCCTCGTAAGAGCCACTGAGCCACGCCAGGTGAAGCTGGACGCAGGCCCTTGTGGAGGACGCCGGCAGCAGCACCATCAACAGGGTCATCATTGTGCAAGGGCACAGCTGAGCCACACCCTCTTCCCCACAGTTGGGGGGCAAGCTGCACACCCTGCTCAGTCCTTTGGTGCCCAGCTGTCCTCCTGGCTGCCTCTGCCTGGAGCCGCTCCTGCAACCTTGAGTAGGAAGCCAGCTGGCCACTTGTGGCCTCCTCAGCTGTGCTGGGATGCAGCGGCACCAACGACCCACAGAAGGCCTGCTTGCAGGAGGCAGCCCAAAGTATCCAAATATGGAGGGGGGGGGGGTGGCAGCCAACGTGTGTCTGCGCATGTGCACGTGCACACACGCTTTCTGTCTGAATACAGAAGAGTTTGTGCATCGGACTCTTAAGAGAATGGGTTTGAGAAAGAGCCTGTGTTCCATTGCTGGACATGGGCGAGGTTGTCCTCCTCCCAAAGGAGGCCATTCTGCTCAGACCCAAACTGGCACCCCACCCTCCATTCCCTGCTGCAGCAGCAACTCAGCCTAACGAGTCGGCGGGGGGGGGGCACGGAGTGTGCCGAAAGAGGCGCAGCTGCCTCTGCTTCCCGGTAGCAGCTCGAGTTGCTCCTCTCTCTCCCGCCCTGCCCGAGAACCACACTGCTGCAGGCTGGCCATTCGACAGGTAGAGCTGTGCAGTTAACTGCATAGCTCTACCTGACAGATGACCAGCCTGCAGGCAGCGGGGCAGAGAGAGGAGCGACCTGAGCTGCTGCCGGGAAGCAGAGGCAGCGGCAGCTCATTCGGAGGAGCGCTACTGCCTTCCTGCTTCCCGTCCCACTTCAGAGTGAGGCGGGGAGACGCTGGCTGCTTTCGACTCCAGCCAATTTGCTCTCAACCCATTAACCGGCTTGGTGCGTCTGGAACGAGGGCGCAGCGGCCCTCCACCTAAGTTTTTAAACAGGCCTCAAGAGGTGTGGTTTTGGAGAAGTTTAAATGGAAGGAAAAGTTCCCCGGGTGGTGGAGATGAGGAAACGTGAAGGAAAGCAAGTCCATCAGTGGCAGCCTGTGGATGGACGCCTGCACCGAAACCTTGCTTCTAACTGTCTGGGCGTCTGTTTATGCACAGTTCCTCCCTTTCCTCTTGCTGTGGGGGAAAAAAAAAGCTGGTGGAGATTTACTTAGTGGGTAGAGCCGGGTGGGGCCTCTGGCACCACTGGGCAGAGGAAGCTCAAGCAGCTGGGGCACGCACCGGACATCGGGCAGGCCGCAAGGAGGGCTGGGCAGCACGCATCTCCCTCTCTGCCCTTTGACCTGGAAGAAGGTGCTGCAGCCCCACCTGCAGAGTTTTCTCCCAGGGAACTCTTCGCTTAGAGTAGACTCTGCAGAGTAGACTCTGCACACCAGCTGCTGCTGCTGCCGGAGCTCTTTCCGAGGACTGCAGCATTCCATCCAGGCAAGGCCTCCGATTGCAGATTACAAACCTGTTGGCCCACTGAAAGGTGCCTCTGATCAAGCAGCAGATTTTGGGATCCTTTTTCTTAACGCAAGTACTTCCAAAGAAGGAGGCGGGGTGGGGATGGGGGCTACTCTTCTCCACAGGAACACAAAGAGCTGCTGTCTTCTACCGAGTCCGACCCTTGGTCCCACTAGCTAAGTACTGTCTACCTACACTGAATGGCAGCGGCTTCTCCAAGGTTTCAGGCAGGTGTCTCTCTCAGCCCTACCTGGAGATGCTGCCAGGGATTGAACCTGGGACCTCCTGCATGCCAAGCAGATGCTCTGTCACTGAGCTACAGCTCCATCCCCTGAAGGGAATATTTTAGCAGTGTTCACATGTAGCCACCCATCCAAATGCAAACCAGAGTGGACCCTGCTTAGCCAAGGGAACAATCCATGCGTTCTGCCATAAAACCACCTGGGATCCACATTCAGCGGCCTCGGCCAGGTACAGATTGCTTCAGTGGTGGGGGTGGGTGGGAAGCCTAATTCTAACCACCCACCAACTACCTGGACCCAGCAATTTGGTGGAAGGGAGACGGTCAGCAGCCTTCAGTGGTGGTGAAGACCCACGTCCAGACTGTTCGGCCTGCCGGCCTGCCATGAGTGTCCTCTCCCACCACCCCTCTGTGGCCCTTCCTGTTTGCACAACTGACGCTGCTGCGGAGAAGCCCAAGTTGCGTACACGGCCTGCGGCCCAACACACCCCATACGAGGAGGGCCACAGCAGGCCTTCCTCTAGGATGCCACACGAGCACCCTCCACCGCAGGTGTTCAAGGAAGCCCGGAGCAGAGGGGCCCTTTTGCCCCCGCCCGCCCCTTGCTCCAGGGTGGTGGTGAGAGGGCAGCCTGCTTGCCAGCCGTGAGCAAGGCAGGGTGGCCGGAATGTTCAGACGGCCTCGCCCTGCGCAGCTCTCTTGGCATGTTAGAAAGCCCCACCCTGCCAGATGTGCCAGAGCCCAGCGAGGCTGGGCCGGAAGTTCACTGGGGCAATCTGAGCCTTGATCAGTGCCCACTGGGACCTCCTTTGAAGGGGCTCCCTGCAGGGAAGACCCCGGGCTAGCCAAGGGGGGGGGAGGCTGCCTTGCCCTCTGCTTTGCAGTAGGGATGTGCATGGAACATCTGTGCACATCCCTCCTTTGCAGGACCCCCTTCCTATCTTGTGCAAGTGCATTGCAAGAGAAATAACGAGCAAAACCCACCCCAAGTCCTGACGAAGCAGTCTTAGGGGCAGCCGACATCTGCCCAAGGCAAGTGGACACAGGGAAGAGAGAAGAGAAGCAGGGAGGGGAGGGGTGGGGAGCCAGCGGAGTCAGGCCAGCAGTACAAAGCTAGGAGTCAGCCTCTCCCAGCCAGCCTGGACAGGAGGCGAGTGGTGGGGCAGCCCACCCCACCAAGGAATCCGGCTGCCTTTGGGACACAGAAGGCCTGGCCAGATGCTCCCCCAGGGCATAAGCCCCAAAGGGCAGGGGTTGGGGAAGAATGGAAGGCGTGGCCCACCCTGCTGCCTGGCCCCTCTTCCCTAAAAAGTGCACCTCCGCCCACAGGCCGCAGCAGGCAATTCTGGCTTGTGTGGAGCGTGCAGGCTTGGCCCCCGCCCTTGTCGGGGCCAATCAGCAGAGAAGCCGCCACACCCCTTGGGGCCTCCTCCAGAGGGTGGAGGCGGAGGTGGCGGCGGCGGCGGAGGCAGCTGCAGCGTGGGGAGAGAGATGGATGGGACCCAGGCATGTTCTTCCTGCCAGTGCCAAGGGGGTGGTGTGCGAATGTCACTCGGGGCTCACGCGTGCAGGGCGGGGGCTTGGAGCATCCCAGAACCAAGTTCCAGGCCAAAACACCCAAATGGAGAGAGACATTCCAGACACCAGTGCATGCCTCCCGGACCCCTGGCCGCTGGACTCAGCCACGCTCTTTGGGCTTTGCTCTGTCCCAGCACGGTGCTGTATAGCAGGGTAGGATTTTACCCCCTGCCACTTTTATCCATTTTGCATTTTATTTAAAAAAATAATTCATCCATTACCCCGGAATACTTCAGAGCAGCAGGTTTATATATTAGAACTTTATTATAAAAATTACATCCCACTTTTCTCCAAGATTCAAAGCACACACAAAAATCAGAAGAACCCATCACAAAATAAAAAGAAAAGTTCACACCAGTACCAAAACAATTTTAAGAAACAAATAAAAAACATGGCATAATTTTGTGTGTGTATATGAAATATTATGCAGCCTCCTTTGGATTTGTGTGCCAAAAAGTAAAGCAGTCTTTCAAACAAGCAAGATCCACCAGAGCAGTCGGCTTCCCCCACACCTGGGATGAACATCCAAAGTGTCCATAGACACAACCTACAGCCACTCCCACATCTCTCTCTAGCTATAACACCGGAATAGTGCACAATTTTTAGAGGGGTTATATAAAAGGTACTAAGAATCTGGAATGGGATTTTCTTTCCCTTCTTACCATCCAACAGTCTCTAAAGCTGATCTCTTTGCTAGAGGTCTCCAGATCTGCTAGGAACCTTGCTAGGCTGCTGGTCACTATCCATTACATCCAGTGGCAAGGAGTCCCACATGCTATTTGATGAAGCCCCCCCCACTACATGCATTCCCCAGAGGAGGATGTATGCGCCCCCAGAACCAAGGGACCATGTGGCCCATTCACAGTTTTCAAAGATACACTAGGCACCCACTTTGTTACCCAAAAGGCCTCCTCTTTGTCTGCCAACTGGAGATGCTTCCAGGGAATGAATCTGCAGCCTTCAGCATGCAAGGCAGGGCCTTCCCCACTGAGCTCTGGGCCCTCCCCCCCTGAAAAGCCAGGCTCTCTCCTTCCTCCACCCCCCCCCGCCAGCACTAAATCCACCCAGCCTTTGTAGAATGGAGGGAGTGGCAGAACCATTCTGCCCCCAGCCCCAGAATACTGTTTAGCAGAGGGTTGTGGGCTTTGATTCTGAATGCAGGACAACTGTTCTTCCCCAGTGGGAAACAGGAGGAGGTTGGGAAGGAAGTGAAATTGCACATGGGGATATAGGAAAGAGGAGCAGCACACCTTTAAATCCTCCAGAAATGTTTTGAGGTTTTTTTTTAAAAGACACCTTTACATTTGCTTTTCCTCAGCCCCATGTTCCTCACTCCAAAGTGGTGCACCTTCCAAAGGCAGAGAGGGCCCCCCTTGTCCAGCACCTTGTCACCTACAATGGCCAACTGGCTGCCTTCAAGAAGCCCACCAGCAGGGCCTGAAGGTGGCTGCCCCCCTCCCAGCAACTGATATACAGGAGATAGACTGCACTGGAACCTGGAGGTTCTATGCCCAGTGCCACTTGCCATCTGATTCAAGCAGAAGCAGGCTGGTGTTTTGGTAGAAAGTTTCTAAAATATTCCTAGAAGAGTGCGGGAAGTTATTTCTTACATAGTGTGGCGGCGAAGGGGATGAGCTCCAAATCAGGATTTCCCCAGTTCAGATTGGACCTCTGCCATGGTGAGCTGCAAGATGGGGGAACAGGGCTCTTGAAAGGATTGCACCATGATAATACATGTGGAGTGTTTTGAGCATTCAAGAACTGTTACCAAGTACAAAATATCTTCTTTATATATAATTCGCTAAGGCAAACCCGTGGCGAATCCCATGTGTGGCAGCTCCTGCGAGAGTTTAGAGAGCTACCGGATAGGACAGGGACGGGCGGGGGGAACACAATGGCGGCGGCAGCCAGCTGGCCTAGAAGTTAACAGCGGTGGTGGCCGGCCAGGAAAATGATGGTGCTGCAGCTGGGGAGGCAACAACGGTGGCGAAGGAAGGAAGGAAACAGCAGCAGGGGGGGGGCAGGTGGCTGGGAAAACGACAGTGCTGGTGGATGCTGGCAGGCGGGAGGGGGAAGAAGGTGGGGCAGGCAGGTGAAAATGGTGGTGGCAGCAACGGGTGGTGGGGTGGGAGGGAGGCAACAGCAGCAGGGGCAGGCAGCCGGGCGCAGAGAACTAGAGGCACAGCTGCTCTGCGCCTGGCCCAGCTAGTTTATTATTATTTCATGTTCTCTTTCTTGCTGCTCAGACTCCGAGCCGGCGGGGGGGGGTCCTCTTAACCCACACGGAAATTTCTTGCACCAACACACACGTTTAGAACTTGTGCAGGAAAGCCAGCAGGTGGCCCACAAAGGTGTGCTGCTCCCCGCCCGAGGAACTTGCTTCACAGGTCCTGAAATTGCAGGAAATTTCCCAACAGGAGGAAAATATTCCAGAGGGGTACATTCCACACCAGAGCCTCCTTGGAGGCTCTTATACCCGAGCTCTTCTTCATATGCAGGTGCTGAGGGCAACTTAGTTAGCAAACATAAAGAGACAGAGATGTTTCCTACACAAAGAAAGAAAGTGGTTAGCAAGTGGTCAGAGAGGAGAGCTGGTCTTGTGGTAGCAGGCATGACTTGTCCCCTTAGCTAAGCAGGGTCTGCCCTGGTTGCATTTGAATGGGAGACTTGATGTGTGAGCACTGCAAGATATTCCCCTCCGGGGATGAAGCCACTCTGGGAAGAGCAGAAGGTTTCAAGTTCCCTCCCTGGCAGCATCTCCAAGATAGGACAAGATTTTTTTATTTTTTTTTAATAGGACAAGATTTTTTTTATTGAACCAACAAACTACCAAAGCATACAGTACGTTGCCAAAGCACAATTATATACAAAGTGGTTGTTTGTACATGATATATCTACAAAGATTTACACACAAGGATTTGGAAACACACAAGTTATGAAGTATATGGCTGAGAGAGATTCCTGCCTGCAACCTTGGAGAAGCCGCTGCCAGTCTGTGTAGACAATGCTGAGCTAGAGGGACCAATGGTCTGGCTCAGTATATGGCAGCTTCCTATGTTCCTATGCAGTTCAGAATTGAGCCTCCAGCCCACCAGAGAAATGCGTCATGAACCAGAGCCTGTGTTTTGAGGGTCAGCCTCCATTTCAGGCATGCAGCACAGGAGGGTTGCTTTGAGCCTGGGCAAGGCAGGAGCCACCCCCAGGGGGCTTGCATTTGGGATCAGGCTAAATTGCAAGGTAGCAAGCATGAATTGCCCCCTTTGCTAAGCAGGGCCCACCCTGGTTTGCATCTGAATGGGAGACTACACATGAGCACTGTAAGATATTCCCCTTAGAGGATGGGGCTGCTCTGGGAAGAGCACCTGAATGCAGAAGAAGTTTCCTCCAAGGCAGCATCTCCAAGATAGGGCTGAGAGAGATTCCTGCCTGCAACCGTGGAGAAGCTGGTGCCAGCCTGGGCAGACAATACTGGGCTAGATAGAACAATGGCCTGACTCAGCAGAAGGCAGCTTCCTACCCAAATGCAATCAGAGCACCTCCACTGCTGACTGAACTGGCATCCCTAGACCCTTGCTGCTGACACATCACCACACAGCTCCCCCAAAGCCACTTACGAGCACACTTCCTCTCTCCTCTTCTGAGCGGACACCCTCTGCCCACCAGTGCCCAGCCAGACGCCTGCCTTTGTGCTCGCTCCAGCTCCTTCGATTTGGTGAGTGTGCCACATGCAGTGCGGAAGGTCAGACTGGAACGCAGTGCCAGGCCGGAACCCAAATGCTTTGGACCCTTAGTGTCCCTATGGCAGCCTTGAAGCTTCCTTGCCCCTACCAGGAAGGCCTTTCGGAAGCATGGAATCCCCGAAGCAAAGCAAGAGCTCCAGCTTCCTACCCCCCACCCACCCCCACAACTGCCTGCAGCCGAGAGAGATCCCCCCTCCTCCATCCCCGCCCCCACTGACACACACCTGGGTGGGCTGTAATACAGAGTGTCATTTCTGCCAGCACTCTGCCCCAGAATCTCCAGAACCGGGTGCCAAGTAAAAGAGTGCCCCTGAGCATAAGCAGGCTGCCTTGCCAGCCACAGTGACGGCGCAGGGTCAGGGCAGAGAGCCAAAATGGGCTCCGCTCCAGACCCTGAGCTCCAGTCGCAGAAGGCGTGCGCTGCCGGCGGGGCTGTGGGCTTCCCTCTCCTTGCAACAGCAGAGCCACTTCCGGTCCGCCTGCTGAGCTGCCTGTTTTCATTTCTCAAAACGCAGCCCCATGAGAGCGGAGGGGGCTGGGGCAGACTCAGAGGCTCCACTTCCGCTGGGAACGAAACCCCACTGAACTTCCTGCGACTCTTGCTCAGCCCTTCCCACTCCACTCCGGCGCAGAGCAGAGGGCAGGGCTCGGCAGATGCCCACACGGAACAAGGCGGCCCATTCTCAGGACCCAGCGGCGGCTCTCTCCCCCTTCCCACCCCGCTTGCTTTCTAAAGACTCAGCAGCCACCCCCGGCAACTTCCCCAACTCTCTGCCTTCCGGATCTGAGGTTCAAGCCACAGCCCCACAGACAAAAGCTAACCCCATGCCCCCAAGACTTCTCAGTCCTGGCTGCCCAGATGTTACTAGACGGCCATGGTCAAAGCCACTGTGGCTGGGAACGGGGGCAGCTGCAGTCCAACAACATCTGGGCACCCAGGTTTGCCCCGAGTAAGACACACGCAAAGCAAGTTGGCAGCCAGCAGCTTGTCTCCAGCACAGGAACCTGCCTCATACGGAGTCAGACTCTGGGTTCATCTAGCTCAGTAATGTCTACACTGACTGGCAGCGGCTTCTCCGAGTCTTTCCCAGCCCTACCTGGAGATGCTGCCAGGGACTGAATCTGGGATCTTCTGCATGCAAAGCAGATGCTCTTGCACTGAGCAACAGCACCGTTTGGGACCCAGTATAAGAGCAGCCCTGCTGCCTCCTGCTTCCCAAAGTGGCCAACCAGATGCCTTTGGGAAGCCCAGAAGCGGCACATGTAGGCCAATCCATTGGTTCTCCTTTCTAGGCTTCTAGCGAAAAAGTGCTGTTTTGCACAACGCTCACAGCTCATGGAACATGTCCACTGAAAAACTGTGGAACACCCAGAATTTACTGACCTAGTTCAAGATGTTGTCTGTGAGCAGGGCTGCGCAACTCTGGCCCTGCAGCTGTTGTTGGACTAAGACTCCCATCATCTCTGACTACTGGCCACTGTGGCTGGGGATGATGGGAGTTGTAGTCCAACAACAGCTGGAGGGCCAGAGTTGCGCAGTCCTGCTTTAGTTGAACCCAAAGCAGGCACACTGATGACTACAATGCAACAATGAGCAGCAACTGGGAAATGCATCTTCAAGACAAAGCAGGTTTGTTCCGCAGCTGAAGTTTGGACCACAAAAATTTGAGGTTATAGCCAGTGTGGTGTAGTGGTTAGAGGGCTGGACTTATCACTGCTGCCCAATATAGGTGTTTCCCATACCAGCAGGGATTCGAACCGGCAACCTCAGGCTTGTTAGTCAAGTCATATTCCCTCTAAGGCAGGGCTGTTCAACTTCGGCCCTCCTGCAGATGTTGGCCTACAACTCCCATAATCCCTGCCTACTGGCCACTGTGGCTGGGGGTTATGGGAGTTGCAGTCCAAAAACAGCAGGGGGCGGGGCTAAGTTGAGCAGCTCTGCTCTAAGGCATGCACACGCTCACACATTTTTTGATGTCCGCTCAGTTAATTTTAGATCCTGCTCAGACTGAATCAGGAAGGTCCCACTCTGAATGCACGTGCACACACATTGCTTTGATACCACCACCCAGAACAAAACTCATTCCGCATATAGATTTGTTTTTTAAAAAGACAGATCACTGGCCGACTGCCTCTCTACGGTGACTGGTAATGCGTTTTGCCAGCGCTTTTGAAGGATTTGAGGTATGGTTGATTATTCCTGAAAGCAGCAACAATGGGGGCAGAATCATGGGTGTTACAGAGAGACCAGAAAAGCAGCAGCAAAAATGGCCACACCCACAACGTTTGACAGCCCTGGAGGCTTGCATTCTCGCCCCCCCCCCCCCACACACAATGCTGTTCCTGCAGTTTCCTGCGACTCTGTACATTCAAAGGATAGTGCTCTGATGTAGGTCACCTTTTCATGAGCAACATCTTGGCAGCCTGCCTTGGGGGGGGGAGAGGATTTTTGTGACTCTGAAACCAAAGTTCCTCCTTTGATCATCACACACATCAACCAGAATAGGCCACCGATGAAAACAGAGCCAGAAATAACTAGGGCAAGGTTCTCAACCGGGTTCCCCAGATGTTGTTGACTACAACCCCCATCACCCCCTGCCACAATTTGGTCATTGTTGCTGTGGATGATGGGAGTTGTAGTCCAACAACATCTGGGGACCCCAGACTGAGAACCTCTGAACTAGGGCATTCTGATTTAAAACTCATGCAAAACTGGATCAACTACTATAGAACTCCTAAAGGGGCTATGGGAACTGTAGTTTTTACAGTTGACAGGGGACGCCTGCCAAATCGTAGCTGTAATTCTGTATTAATAAACTCTGCTCCCATCATGGAACTAATTCCCAGGTCTGTTAGAGGGACAGCACTGCCATTAAGAGAGAGACAATATGGTGTAGTGGTTAGAGTGTTGGACTAGGACTAGGGAAACCCAAGTTCAAATTCCCATTCAGCCATGAAACCCCCTGAATGACACTGGGCTAGCCACTTCTCTTCCAGTCTAATCTACCTCGCAGGGTTGTTTTGAGATTAAACATAAAACCACATACACTGCTCTGGGCTCCTCGGACCTGGTTTAGATCTGCCATGCAGACATAACCTTCAGCATGTGAAATGAGGCTTAACTGCTCACCAGACATTTCCATGTGCTTGTTTTCCGACACCGATTAAGCTACACCCCCACCACCACTACATGCCCCCCCACCAAAGTATTCCAATGACATGCCTTATTTTCTGCAAGCTGTACTTGGCATTTATAAATATGGAAGGAGAGCACTACACACCCTGTTATAATATAGCTCCCCCATTTGTTATGAATTTTAAAAATCTGCTTTTGGTTTATTAGGCAAGATTTCCATATTGTGGTCTAGTCAAGCATCTTTCTATTTTTAGACCAATTCTTGTTCCTTTCACTTGGAATGTCCGTGCAGGTGTTATCTTGCCTGCTACTAAAAATAAAAAATGATAGGGTTTCCTCCTATACTGAAGTAAAACTTGCCTCTAAAGAATCCCTGAAGCAGCAGCGAGAACAGCCAAACTAGATGCAAAAGCAACAGAGCTGTGAGAAGCTGCCTCCTACAGAGTCTGGCTTTTGTTCCCTTTAACTTAGTATTGTCTACACTGTCTGGCAGCAGTTCTCCAGTGGTTAGAGCATCACACTAGAGGTCCTGGATTCAAACCTTCCCTCAGCCATGAAGCTCAATTTGGGCCACTCATCACTTTACAGGAGTTGGGAGAGGAGAAAAACTACCGGGGGGGGGGGGGTAGAGAGAGAAGAAACCATGTCTGCCACCCTGAGATCCTTTGAAGGAGAATGGAGAAAATTGCCACTAAGTAATATGGCCTTTTAAAAACCACTTTGAAAAACCTGGATGGCATCTCCAGGCTGAAAAGAAAGGTTATGCCGTTGAGTCAGTGTCAACTCCTGACAACCACAGAGCTCTGTGGTTGTCTTGGGTAGAATACAGGAGGGGTTTACCATTGCCATCTCCTGTGCAGTATGAGATGATGCCTTTCAGCACCTTCCTATATTGCTGCTGCCCGATATCGGAGTCTCCCATATTCTGAGAAACACACCAGCGGGGATTCGAACCAACAGCCACCTGCTCTAGGCAGGTTGCTTTCCCGCTGTGCCATGAGGTGGCTCGCTTCTCCAGGAAGGCCACCTACAAACAAGGTCTCCTTGAGAGACACGGATACAATTAGGAATATTCAACAAAAGTTCTCAAAGCGGTTTACATGGGGAAAAATATATATAAATAAATAAGATAGCCCCCTGTCCCAGAAGAGCTCACAGCCTAAAAGGAAACAGAAGGTAAATACCAGCAACCACCACTGGAGGGATGCTGTGCTGGGGATGGATAGGAACAGTTGCTCTCCCCCTGAAAATTCTAAGTGAGTTGCCACTGTAAAAGGTGCCTCTTTGCTGAGTTCCCGAGGGTAAGCACTGCTGGTCCTTTGAACGAGCCGTTGCACCACACTCAGGAAGTACTGTGGGATGCTGCCATGCAGACCCGAACCAGCTGAAGCTGCCTGGCACATCTGAAAGGATGGAAGGGGTGTCTTGGTCCTGGACTGGATGAAAGCTCAGTGCCAGAGGAAAGGAGGCAGGGACAAGGGACCCGTTTCTGGCTCCTAGCAAATACTGGAATCTTTTGCAGCCGATCCACCACAAGGACAGTAATTTGTCTTTCCCAAACACTGGCTAAGTGGCTATAAAAGTCTCCAATCAGGACTGGAAGCTTTCCCCAATTTTTGCGAAATAAATTTGAGTCCAGAGCTTGCCATGTGCTTGATGCAGAACGAATCGCAGGCATCGTTGAGCCCAGAGCTGCACAACTCTGCCCCTCCAGCTGTTGTTGGACTAAAATCCCCATCATTCCCCAGCCACGGTGGCCAATATTCAGGGATGGTGAGAGTTCTAGACCAGCATCTCCTGTGTGGCGTAGTGGCTAGCCCAAGCCCAAGTCCAAGCCCAACTCCACTACGATACGCCACTCTGGCAGTGCTGCCGTAGAGAGCACCCATCAGCTTCCTCTGGATTCCTTTGCCCACTGCTGATTTCAAAGCCAGGAGGATACTTGTTCTTTGAGTTAGAGATCCCTTTTAAAAAACCAAATAAAACATGGTTTGCTCGGCAATGCAGAGATTCTCAAACCTGGGTCGCCAGGTGTTGTGGGACTTCAGCTCCCTAAAGTAAAGTGTGCCATCGAGTCGGTGTCGACTGCTAGCAACCACAGAGCGATGTGGTTTTCTTTGGCAGAATACAGGAGGGGTTTACAATTGCCTCCCCCCGCACAGTATGAGATGATGCCCTTCAGCATCTTCCTATATCGCTGCTGCCCAATATAGGTGTTTCCCATAGTCTGGGAAACACACCAGCAGGGGATTTGAACCGACAACCTCATGCTTGCTAGGCAAGTCATTTCTCCGCTGTGCCATTAGGTGGCTCTTCAGCTCCCATTATGGGAGTTGGTTCCCCAGATATTGTTGGATTTCAAGTTTAAGAACCCCTGCTCTAATGCAATCAACAATTCAAAACTAGGGTCATCAAGAGTGTTCCCTCTAACAGGGATTCCCAGATGTTGTTGACTACAACTCCCAGAATCCCCAACTGCAATGGTTTTTGCTCAGGGATTATAGGAGCTGGAGCATAGGAAGCTGCCACATACTGAGTCAGACCATTGGTCCATCTAGCTCAGTAATGTCTTCACAGACTGGCAGCAGCCTCTCCAAGGTTGCAGGCAGGAATCTTTCTCAGCCCTTCTTGGAGATGCTGCCAGGGAAGGAACTTGGAACCTTTTGCTCTTCCCAGAGTGGCTCCATCCCCTGAGGGGAATATCTCACAGTGCTCACACTTCTAGTCTCCCCTTCATACGCAACCAGGTTAGACCCTTCTTAGCTATGAGGACAAGTCATACTTGCTACCACAAGACCAGCTCTCCTCTCCTAAGCTGTAGTCCACAACATCTGGGAATCCTTGTTAGAGGGAACACTGGTCATCAACAAAGGACAGCACAGAAACACGAAGATAAATACACAAGAGCAGTTCTGATGAAACGGTGCTTTAGCATTCGCATGCTACATACATGTGCACTAGAGAGAAGATGTGGTCCCTGCCTGCTCAGGTTTGATTTTCAAAGACCTTGGGGAAGAGCTGGACTCTGACAAATGACGCCAGCAGTCCCACACTAGCAACTTTTTGGCAAGGTATTCCCAGCTGGCCTGTGACCAAGGCCTGACAACAGCTCACACACAGGCCCTTCATTCCTCCTCCATCAATGCCTAAATTTGACTTGATGGCATTTCACCACCCAGGGAAGAACAGGGTGGGATCTACTTGCCTAACAAGAGGGCAGAGGAGAAATGGGGGAACTGGGGAGGGACCAGCAGCCCTCCACCAAAATTCAAAACAGAGCAGGAACAGGAGCAGCTGAGGTGGGACAGCCCTGGGAAATGGAGCAAGAACTTCAGCCACAACTCTGGTCTTTGGAAAATCTGCGGGGCAACTCAAGGCTGCCCCACTGCTGCCCCACCACTGGGTGAAAAGGGCTGCAGCATCAAGAATCCCCTTGAACAGGGGTTCTCAAACTTGAGATGTTGCTGGACTACAACACCCAGCCTTTGGCAACTGTGGTTGTGGATTATTATTATTATTAATTCAATTTCTATACCACCCTTCCAAAAATGGCTCAGGCTAGTTTACACAGAGAAATAATAAACAAATAAGATGGCTCCCTGTCCCCAAAGGGCTCACAATCTAAAAAGAAACATAAGATACACACCAGCAAAAGTCACTGGCGGTACTGTGCTGGGGGTGGATGATGGGAGTTGTAGTCCAACAGCATCTGGAAACCCAGGTTTGAGAACCCTGCCCTTGAGACATGGCAAATGACAGCAAAAGCATTCCATGTCTGGGGAGGGGGAAGGAAGGGGAGTGCCAAAGGGAGCAACCCGAAAGAAAACTTCCAAGGAGGCGAAAAAACAAGGTCCCTGCGAAGACCAAACCAAGGTCAAGCCGCTGCCAGGAGGGGGCCCTTTCGATTCTGGAGCTGCAGCGATTTTCTCCTCCTTGAATGACAGCTCAGCATTTCAGCATCCCAGGCTTTGAAGAGAACCCTCAAGCCACACAAACTCATTTCCATCGATCGATCACTTCCCCCCTTGCCTTACTTATCTCCTGCCGACATGAAATGAGACCTTTAAAGATCCCCAGACCGCAAGACTTTGTTTTAAGAAAGTCAAGGAGGTTAAGGCTGTCTCTTCCGAAGCCAGCCTCAAGTTCAGGGGGGGGGAAGGCGGAGGGGGCAGCAGCAGCCCACAGCCTTTGCCCTCCTGGGGTGGCAACCTCACCAGAGTGGCAGGCTTGGCTTCGGGCCCCCAGACAGAGAGGAGCCCCCAACACACCCAGGGCTGTCACCTCCAAGGCCTGGGGAAATCTGGCTGGTCAAAGAGGGCGTGCACTCTTTGGAAAGGCTTGCAAATGGCTAGGAATTAATTGGATACCGTCTGGTAATCAGACTGCAGGGCAGGAACCGCCCCACCCAGGGGACACGGCTGCTGAGCCCCACCAAGGCCTGCGGCAAGGCAAGTCCCTTCCCTTGCCTTGGCAAGGCGTGCAGAGGGAGGGAGGGCGGGCGGGCGGGCGGGCAGCTCTCTCCCGCCAGCCTCCCACCCTAGGAAGGCCGACGATGACAGACTGGCTTCCCTCCCGGCCTCCTGGCTCTGCTGCTCCCCAGCCCAGCTGGGAGCTGCAGGTACCCAAAGGCTGTTGCTGGGCTGCTGAAGAGAAGGGTGCACGCCCAGCTGCTCACTTCCAGGCCTCCGCCTCCTGCAGGAATTTCCTTGGGGCCACACCTCAGCCTCACCCTCTCCTGCCCACGAAAGAAGATGGTGCCAGGCAGGCAGGCAGGCAGGCAGGCACGGATGCTATTTCAAGGCAGTGAGCAAGGGAGGGGCCAAGGAGCCAGCCTGCTTGCTCTGTTGCCTTGGCAACCGCATACACCCAACTGAGCTGGTACTAGGCCGGATCCCAGCTGAGCTGAGGTCAGGCGCTGGGCGCGCGCAATGTCACACGCAGCCTGCTTGCAGCACCAGAAAGGCAAGGCACCCCTCGGTTGGGATGCATCTTCAAACAGGAGCTTACTGCGGGGCAGAGCATCATGTTGTGGCATAAACAATGCTGAGGCACCCGCTCTAGGAAGCTCAGGCAGGCTGCATTCGGGGTCACAGAGTCATGCTCTTAAGCAGAGGAGCAGCAATGGAGCCCTTGAAGAAGCAAGACCTTCATATGGAGGGTCCTCTGCAGGCCTCTCTCCCCATTCCGTCTCTTTTGTTCTCAAGGAAGGCTTCAGCAGGGAGGGGAAAGAAACAGGCAAGCCACAGACTTTGGGGGGAGAGCTGCCATCTATCTAGGACTGGCCTGTGGTTGCCAGGAGCCAGCATCTATTTCAGGCCTGCTCAACTTCGGCCCAACCCTCCCCCCAGCTATTTTTGGCCTACAACTCCCATAATCCCCAGCCACAGTGGCCAATAGCCAGGGATTATGGGAGTTGAAGGCCAACATCTGCAGGTGGGCCAAAGTTGAGCAGCCCTGATCCAGGAGTTGCCTTGTGAGCAAGAGGTTGCCGTTTTGAATCCCCGCTGGTATAATTCCCAGAATATGGGGAAACACTTATATCGGGCAGCAGCAATGTAGGAAGGTGCTGAAATGCAACATCTCATACTGTGAGGGAGATGGCAATGGTAAACCCCTCCTGTATGGTACCAAGGACAACCACAGGGCTCTGTGGTTGCCAGGAGTCGACACCGATTCGAGCGCACAACTTTACGGCAAGCAAGTCTGGAGATTTTAATGGGGAAAATATTGGGGCACACCAAAGGAAACCCAAATCCTGTGCCAAGGAGTTCCACACGCTGCTGAAGGCCTCCACCTGCTCTGGTTGCTTGCCCGCCCCACTCTGGAATACTACCATCACCTGACCCAACCCCATTCGGCTCCACCCATTCTAAGCATGGCTGTCACCTCTGCTTAGCCATCCAAAACCCAGAGGGAGTGGAAGGGCAGAGGTCATGGCACCGAGGCACAAAGCTATCAGCTGGCAGAAGGCTTAGGCAATGGGAACTTGGGGCTGGGGGCAGCCCTCTGGGAGAGGGAGGGGCTTGCACAGACTTGCCCGATCCGCCTTCTTTTAAAATAGATCATAGAACTGAAGTGCCAAGTTCCTGAGACATTTTGAGGCAGGGGTCAGGTGGATAACCAGGGAAGCGGAGCATGCCATCACTGCCCGTGCAGAGATGAGCCCAAGAGGCACTCAAGGGAGCGGGGCATTCTCCCCCTCCCGCCCCATGGCTACTTCCACCTTCTTCCAGCTGATCAGCCACTTTTGCAATGGTGGAAGAGGTGTGTACAAGTTGTCTGTTGCTCAGCAACGGAAGGACATGCTCCACAGCCACCTCCAAGACACCATGATGGGGGCGGGCAGCTAGTGAGGAAGCAGCCCGGCAGGGAAGAGGGAGCAAGAGACCCACAGCAGGCCTGGCCTTGGCTCGGCTCTGCCTCCTGGAGAGGAGATGCCACATTCCCAGTCATGCTGCCTCCCCGCTCATTTTGCCAGGGGCAAAGTATTCTGGGGCAGGTGGTGGTGGTGGGGTGAGCAAGCAAGTTGCAGTTGCTGGCTGGCTGCGGAATGTAGCCCACGAACAGCATAGCAAAGCAGAACCTGCTCCCTTCCCCTCTGTCTAAGACAGGGGTGGGGAACCTTGGCCCTCCAGCTGTTGTTGAACTACAACTCCTGGAGGGCCAAGGTTCCCCACCCCTGATCTAAGAGATCACGAGGCTGGATGACCAGTGGCTGGCAGGGCGGGGGAGCATCAAGGTCACAACAAAAACTGCCTCTGAGTCCCACCACTGTGCCCATCACACTCAGCTTTTCCTGCTCTGATCAGAGAGAAGCAGCCCTCTGAAGTCTCGGGCATTCCCCGTCACACCCTGCGGAACTTTGGCTGGGGATGCCGGCAACTGAATCTGGGAGCTCCAGTATGGAGCTGTGGGACCAGAAGGGCTTGTGTGCCCAGTGGTCAGGGGAACCTTGAAAAAACACCCCGGCAGCTCACATGGATTGCCAAAAGGGTAGGACAAGCATCCTACTCGGCTTCAGGAGCTGTGCACGCTTCCATTTTTGACAATCTGCTAGCAAACACCTTTGAGGGGGAGGAAGCGACAGTCTGTGAGCTGGTAGGATGGTGCTGTCCTACCCAGCACTCAGCTCCCAAAGCTGGATAGGATACTTGTTCTACCCTCAGCACGTGTGTGAACTGCCTTACCATCTGGGTTTTGAAGGAAGAAGAGCTGAGAGATTAGAACAGAAAGCCAGGGAACGGCCCAGCCCAATGCAGAATCCCATACACACTTAGGCAAAGTCCTGGCATGGAGAGAAAGTGCAATTTCTTTACTACTTTCATTATCACAAAGTTATCCAGCATCGTCTGAAAATGTCATGAGTTTAACTGCCCATCTGCTGCACCCAATGAGCCCAAGTTCTAGCGTGGAAGAAGAAGGAAACCTCCGTCCTTTCCCCGCACTAGCCCTGCTACCCAGGTACGAAAATATCCGTAGAAGGCAGGCCTGGGGCTTCAACGACAGACCAGAGAAAGGGCTGGTCCTGGGGTGTGGTGCTTCGCGCAAGGCCCTCCCTGCCCTTGGAGCCAGCTCAGGGCCGGCATCCCAACTCTCCACCCACGCCCCAGGTCTCCAGCCCACCCAAGTGCTGCTTTGGCCATCAGGCCGCACTTCGCCCTTCCCTGGGGCTGAACGGCCAACCACCGCGAACAGATGAGCCTGTTGCTCCAGCGCCCTGGGCCAGCTGACACGCCCCCCTCCCCACCCTCACCGAGGCCCAGAACCTCGTGGCACCACCGCGCCCTTCAGCCTTCTCGCATAGGAGGTGGCCATGCGGCCCAGAGGAGGGCAGGCAGGAGTCCAGGCAGAGCTGGGCCCTAAACCCTTTGGGCCCCAAACCCTTTGGCCCCCACTCGGCTCTGGGCAAGCAGCAGCCAATGCTCCTGCTGCCCCACCAGCCTTGGAAAGGGGTAGTTTGGCCATTCTTGTGTTGCAAGCACAAAGGAGAAAGGGGAAAGCTCCAGGCCCGCGGTGCGAGCGAGGGCAGAGCTCTGCTTGCTCTCCGTCCTGGACCCATCCTGCCTGCCTGCCTGCCACCCCCCTCCCCTGCGGCATGCCAGCAATCTGCTCTCCCTCCCCACTCCCACACCCAGCTTCAGCTGTCTTGGCCTGGGGAAGGACTGGGAAGAGGCAAGCCAGGAAAGCAGAAGCGGAGGCAGGCAGGAGTCAAGCCCGAGGTGTGGCAACACCCACCTTCCTCGCAACCTCTCCATGACCCCATGCCCAGCCCCTGCCAAGAGTGGAAAAACACCGCCCTGCTGCTGCTCCAGGCAGGGTGCGCTCCCCAGGGCTGCCTCTGCATGCCAGGCCTTGCACGACCGGGCTGGAGCCGCCGCATGTGGCACGTGGCTGGCTGTGTGGGCAGAGCCCTCCAGCTGGCAACGCCATCTGTGGAGAAGGGAAGAAGCCGCTCATGTGCAGAAAGGCAGAGAGACTTGGGGGGGGGGGAGAGAAAGGTGGGGGAGAGGACAGCTGGGCAGAGGCCTTTGGTCCAGGAGCATGGCACCTCAATCGGAAGGACACAAAACGCAAGGGAGTCTCCTGGATTCGAGTGAATATTCACACACCCTAAAGACTGTGGCCTTGACAATTCAGCCTCCTAGCACAGAAACATAGGAAGCTGCTATAACCAAGTCAGGCCATCAGGGACATAGTAAGCTGCCATATACAGAATCAGACCATTGGTCCATCTAGCTCAGCATTGTCTACACAGACTGGCAACGGCTTCTCCAAGGTTGCAGGCAGGAGTCTCTCTCAGCCCTATCTTGCAGATGCTGCCAGGGAGGGAACGTGGAACCTAGATGCTTCCTAGATGCTCTTCCCAGAGTGGCTCCATCCCCTGTAGGTAAGATCTTACAGTGCTCACACATCAAGTCTCCCTTTCAGATGCAACCAGGGCAGACTCTGCTTAGCTAAGGGGACAAGTCATGCTTGCTACCACAAGACCAGTTCTCCTCCACCATTGGTCCATCCAGCTCAGTACTGCCTACACTGACTGGCAGCGTCTCTCCAAGGTTTCAGGCACGGGTCTCTCCCAGCCCTCCCTGGAGATACTGCCCAGGAGTGCACCTGGGACCTTCTGCATCCTAATCCACTGATCTATGGCTCCAACCCCCAAGAAGATGCTCTCTCAGCACTCACAGGTAGTCTCCCATCCAACTGCAAACGAAGGCAAACCCTGCTTAGCAAAGGGGCCCATTCATGCTTGCTACCACAAGACCAGCTCTCCTCCCTCCATCCTGCTAAGGCCTAGCAGCATTTGCACATGCCTTGCTCTCTCATCATACACACCCTTCAGTTCACATTTGCTTCCCATGTATTTATAGGCAGTGGCCTGCTTCCTCCAGCATGCCTCTATGATTCCGCATGGAAGAGCTCATCTGAGGCAACCGAGAGGCCTCAAGAGGGTGCAGGGGTGCAATCTGCCAGGGCTTCTGTGCTGCTATGCCTCCGCAGGGGGCATCACACCGGCCTGCGAATAAGCACCTTTCACCATGTTGTGACTTCTCTTCCCAGACATCAGCAGAGGATGAGCAAATCAGCACCACTGAGCAGGAGCATGATTTCTGAAGCATGATCGAAAGAAAAGAAAAGGAAAAGGAAAGAAAAAACTCACTTCCCAAGCCCAAAGGGAGCCCTGCATGAATCCACAGGAGGTTCTGGCCACAGGCAGGCAGCTCCAGATCCAATTTACATGGTTTCTCTGTAGCCACGTTCTTCTCTCCCCCGCCCGCCAGCTTCAGCTCAGTGCAGGGCAAGAGTTCACTGACATCACCCGAAATTTGGTGAAGCAGCAGGCAAGAGAACTCAGCAACAGGTGAAAGCACATGTGGCTGGAGCTTCCAAACCCACACCGACCCACAACAGCCTAGCAACCTGCATTCTGCACGCGGCCACTGACAACACACGACATGATGCAAATACACCCATTGCTCAAGGACAGCAAGTGCCCTGCTAGACCAGATCAAACCCAGCATCCTGTTTCCAAGAGCGGCCAGCCAGGTCTCTCTGGGAAGCATGCTGGCAGTGGTCATCCCAAGTTGTCCGAGAGCAAGATCCAGTATTCAGAGGTACACTCTTCTTGTACATGGGAGCTCCATTCCATTAAGAAAGCCCAGGGTGAAGGAACTCTTAGGCAAGATGCTGGCAGCAAACACTGCTGCCAGAAACGTGCTTGACATATTATGAGCACATCTATTCCTCCACTGTAGGGTCCCAAATCTGCAGCATATACGCCCTCCAGATGGGAGGAGGCCAGCTCTCTTGCACTGCAAGCACTTGCCCCCACTATCGAGGTCCATAAGAGACCCCATCCCACCCCCGCCACAGGTGCCCCTCGTAAAAGGACAGGAGGAAGGCGGGCAGACAGGCCAGCGTGGCAAAGGCAGACGGGCTTTGCAAAGGCTTCCTCCAAGCCTCACCATCCCACCAGAGCCTCCTTCCAACGGGGCAGCTGGAATCCCTGCCAGGTTCCCAAGGCGCCTCGTCCTGGGTGGGCCGGCTCGCTCACTCCCAGCATGCACAGCTGAGCATCTGCTAGACTGCTGTTCACCCCGCCCCGCCCCAAATGGCTGGGCTGGCCAGGCCCACCACCAGCCACATTTTGAGGTCCCTCAATAAGGCAGCCTGGGCGAGGGGAAACGCACGATTCCTTGGGAACCCCACAAGGGGACAGAGGAGCAGGGGTAGCAAGGAAGGCAGAAGGATGCTCAGATGAAGCAGGAGAGGGGAGCTGGTCGCTTTCGGCCCAAGAGAGACAGGAGGCCAAGCCCACCTCGGTGGAGAAGAGCTGCCTTCTCATCAGAGCTGCCGGCACTTCAGGGACATTGACCAAGAAACGGAATGGGACCATGTCAGTCCCTATAACATGGATGTTGTTGACTACAACTCCAGCACCCCAGCTGCGATGGCCTGGCTGAGGATGATGGGAGTTGTAGTCAACAGCATCTGGGAATCCCTGTTACTTGGAATACTGGATGGGACACTGCTCCAGGAAAACAAGGGTGCCCCCCTCCCCAACAACCAGAGCCAGCGTGGTGTAGTGGTTAGAGGGCTGGACTAGGACCGGGGAGACTCGAGTTCAAATCCCCATTCAGCCATGAAACTAGCTGGGTGACTCTGGGCCAGTCACTTCTCTCTCCGCCTAACCTACTTCACAGGGTTGTTGTGAAAGAGAAACTCAAGTATGTAGTACACCGCTCTGGGCTCCTTGGAGGAAGAGCGGGATATAAATGTAACAACAACAACGTTGCCCTTTAAATAGATCAAGCCCTCTTCAGATCTCTTTCTTCCAACTCTCCCCCACAAAAGATCAGTGGACTGAAAGCGCTTCTCTTCTTACAGTACTAATAGAGGGAAGGAGCAGATCCCCGGTCCAAGCCCAGGTGGCTGCTGCTCCCAGCACCTGCTCATCAACGCCAGTGGCTGTGGTGTCCACTTGAAGTAGCCCCAAGGCGTGGGGGTGTTTACTCTGGAGCCCTCGATCCTACCTCTCACATGAGCACAAACCGATCCCTTTCAGAGGCCCTGTGCCTAGTGCCTTCACTTCCCGAAGCAACGGGCACAGAGCAGGGCCTTCTCGGTGATGGTGCCCTGTCTCTGGACTGCCCTCCCTCCACCCATTCACCACACCAGGCAGGGTCCAACTCTGTTGCCTTGTCAAAAGGGACTGGAAGCCAAAGGCTTTTGCTCAGCTTTTAAGAGGATGCTGTTGTGCCCAGTTTTGTTCTGTTTTACTACTTTATCACATTCGGTTTCTTTTAACGGCTAAATTTCTCTCTTTAAATTGTTCACTGTCTCATGAATCAGTTTTGATTAAGAGGCAGGGCCGCTATTTTAAAATCAAATGGATCCATTAAAATGCAGGCCTTTCTGGGGCTGCAAAGAGAGATCCGTTCTCCATTGTGCAGGGTCCCTTCAAACACATCCCTGATGGGCACCTCTCTTGCCCTTGGTCGAAGGAGGGAGGTGCGCTTGCCAGAAGCAGGTGAGAGGAAACTAAATGCAAAAGCAGCAGCTCAGCAGAAGTCCCAAGGGGGTCCTAGTTGCACCCCTAACACCCACATCCCAGGTGCAGAGCCACCTCCTCTGTGCCCAGAATGCACAATATAATGACCAGTTTCCAGGCTTGGACAGGCTGGGGTGGAGGAGGGCGCCCAGGTGCCAGGAGCTATTCTAAGCCACGCGGAGCTTGCGCCCTGCAAGGGAGCTACTCAACCCAGCTACCCGCCTGCGCTGCAGGGGAAACAAGGGGTTACACTTGGTCAGGACTGCTGCAGGGCAAGATCCGAACCCAGTCAGGTGCCTTTTCCAACAGGCAGATATATCTCCACTGGAGGAAAAGCCAAATCTTTAGCAATAGATTTATTTGGACTGAGGAGGCATGCAGAGGAATCCAACACACGGTTTTTCATGAATTCCTCAGCGTGCCGCCTGTCCAAATAAATCCATTGCTAAAGATTTGGTTTTTCCAAGGGAGATATCAATGCAATTTTGTGCCATGGGATGTGCTGATGACCAGCCGTTCGGATGGCCTTAAGTGGGGCTTAGGCAAATCCACCGAGGTCAGGTTTCTGAATGGCTACTAGTCCTCATGGCTATAGGCTAGCGCCATGTTCAGATACTGCTGGACTACGACTCCCATCATCCCCAGCCACAATTAATTGCAGCTGGGGTGATGGGATTTGTAGTTCAGCAACATCTGGAGGCCTCCAGGTTGGGAACCCTTGACATAAGACACCAAGCCCTGTTAGCCAAGGCATCTGTGGGAACCACATTACACACACAAAGTTCTGTGTGTTTGCTGCAAGACCCACATCCAGATCATTCCAAGTGCTTGGCTGTATCGTATGCACTGCTTGGGAAATGCCTGCATGTGCAAATCACTTGTGCAACACACAGCTATTTCACAAAATGAATACGCAATAGCCCTATATTCATTTTAAAACAGAAATTGGGAAGGAGGGAACTGGCAAGCTTCCAGGCCTCCTTTTGGTTTGCATGGCAAGCATACGGAATGTGCCAGGTGGCCCACTCAGATATTGCTCGCCTGTCTGAAATATTCATGGCTGAAAGCGATCTGCTGGTGAGGGAAGAGCTCCTAGAGAACGAGGGAGGCTATGAGGCTGCCTGTAGCACAACTTAGGGGGCAGGAGTGGGGATCAATGCCAACTAGTCAGTGGTGAAGGGGAAGGACCCCAGAAGGCGAGGTGTGCGTGAAGTTATGGGGACAGAGAAGCCATCAATGACAGCCGATTCAAGCTCAGAGGCCCAGCAGAGAAGAGGGGGCTGAAGAGGCAAGTCCGCAGAGCCCAACTTGCTACCTCCCTTCAAAGAAACCTGCTTAAAAGTTCTCCAGAAAGAACAGGAAGAACACTCTGCACATGGTCAGAGATCCCATCCAAGGCAGAGGCCACAGTCTCCTCCTCTAGTCTCGTGACAGCTGCTCACACTCACACTCTCTCAGGCCAGAGGCCAGCAGCAGCAAGCACATCCCCTGGGGGCTGGTGCTCAAATTGGTCCCCCCATGGGCGTTGCTGGGCGGATGCTGCTGCAGCGGCAGTCCTGCTAAGAAGGAGTAGCAGCATCGGGAAAGGGTGCAAATGAAGGCCAGGAGGCTGCCCGCATGAGGCGGCAACGCCGACACGAACACATTCAAGATCCCGTTTCAAATGTTCCAGGGCAGCTGAGTGAACACTGGCACGGAGAAGGAGCCCTGGAGCAGAGCCCGTCCTCGGGCCCCTTCGGCCCCCTTTTTGCCCAGGCAGAGGTCACACAAGTTGTGGAGAGATGGCAGCCAGAGGCAAGCCTCCCCCAGCCTGGAAGCCGGAGCTCCCTTGCCGCTGATGATTTCCCCACCGTAAAAGGAGAGTCGCTAGTGGACTGCCAATGGGCCAGAGGAGGCCACCCACCAGGCTGGGTGCAGAGGCTGTCGCAGGGTGAGCCTGCAGAGCAAGAGGATGCTGGAGGGAGAGTTGCCATGCCCCTGGAATTCCGGGTTGCACCCGGATTTTAAGCATCTCACCCAGATTGCTTAGCCCACCCAGATTCGCCCGGATTCCAGCTTTCTTTTTTTCTTAAAGCTAAGCTCTAGCCCTTGTAGAAGCGGAGTTGTGGAACAAAACGTGCCGTCACTCTTCTGCTCAGAAATTATTTTCCAGCCAATGTACATAATACACAAATTAGGCACCCGGATTTGGAAAGCCAAAATAGGGCAACCTTAGCTGGAGGAGGAGGACAAACCCAAACACTTGCCCTCGCCCGCTGTCCTGGCCCCCTCCAGCTCTCCACCTCAGTGCCGGGGGAGGGGGCCATGGCACCCCACAGGGGAGGGAGCAGCACGCACGTGCAAAGCAGCACCCCACACAAGGAGGCAGGCTGGGCCCTGCCAGCATGCTTCTCCAGCCTGACCCCAGAGAGCCTCTCCACCCTTGGACTGGGGCGCCTAGAAGCAGCAGAGGGTTCTGGGAAGCGACCCACAAAGCAGGGAGCCCCCCCCACACACACACACACCGCCATAAGAACACCTCCCGACAGCCCAGCTCAAGAGCCCTAGACCTGGATGGCAGCCTCCCTCCGTGGGCCCCTTGCCTGTCCTTCCTCCCAAGCCGAGCACCTCCAGAGCGGCGGCCCTCGGGAGCCCCCCCACCTTCCCCCTACACGCACACACCCCCTCGCTGCTCACAGCTGTGACCTTCCAAGCATGTCACCCGCTCTGCTCTGCCTCCTTGCGCCACAGGGAAGCAGGCCCGCTCTTAAAGGAGAGGGGCAAGAGCGGGGCTGGGGAGGGGGGCCGGGAGTCTGCACTCCCCCAGGTGGGAATGGCACGCCAGGGACAGCAGGCCAGCGGCCAGAGGATCAAGACGCAACACACACACAACACACAAGAGGGGAGCTTGCTGTTCTCTTACCCTTTCACTGCAAGGAGGACAGGACGAAGATCCAACCATGCAAAATTGCACAACTTGTTTCATGTCAGGTGAGCTTGTTTCATGTCAGATTAACAAGAACGACAAAGAAGCCTAGTGAAGCCCATGGAAGATGGGGCAGCTTTCTTTTAACATCACATGAACTTCAGGGGATGCTTTTCTCTCCGCCCCTCCAACGGCTTCTTCCATTCCATTCAGAATGCTAAGAAGAAGAATCAACTTTCATAATTCTCTGCTACAGATGCCTACATTTTTACGGTCACATCCTTCCTTACGTAAGAGAACGCCGCCTTCTTCATGAACCCCACTGTCTACTAAGATCAGGGCTGCTCAACTTCGGCCCTCCTGCAGATGTTGGCCTACAGTTTCCATAATCCCCGGCTATTGACTTCTGTGGCTGGGGATTATGGGAGTTGTAGTCCAAAAACAACTGGAAGGCCAAAGTTGAGTAGGCCTGACTAAGATCGTCAGGGCAGGGCTGGCTGTAGTGACCACCAGTTCAATTGGTGGCGACTCAAAATCGGGCCTTTTCTAGAGTTGCCCCGGGACTTTAGAACATGCCTCCCTTTCTCTGAATATTTTTTAGAACGATTTGAAAACATGCCTGCTTAATTGTGCTTTTAGTTTATAGTATTACATTTTAAAAGTTTTTATCTGTATTTTAAATTTTTTAAATTGCGTTAATGTTTTAACTGTGTTTTTAGATTTTTAGAACCACCCAGAGACTTATTTACAGGTTGGTATTAAAATGTGCTGAAAAAGAGAATAAATGTCTTGGTCTCCAAATATTAAAAGTGTCAAAAAGATACATCTTCGTCTCTCTTTTTTAACTGTTGGAGAGTGTGATGCGGTGCGACAGGCAGCAACACACATCCAAGTCTGCAGCGGAGCAAACTTTTGTAGCACAAGATCTCTGGCTCCTGCCATTCGAGGCAGCTTCCGAAGATTTAACAGAGCCAGCAGGGCAGGGAGCTGCTGTCCTCAAGAAGGTCAGCCAGCCCAGGCAGGCAACATCTGCAGGAAGGCCTCAGCAGAAGGCACAGCTTGAGTAATACAGGCACAACCCAAAAGGAAGAGCCAGCCCTGGGCTCCTCCTCAAGAGGGACAATGCGCCCATCTTGGCCTAGAGACTGAAGCCTCACAAATGGAAAGCCATGTTTGGTCATCTGAAGCTCTCCCAGGACACCCGCCTTGCCCTTTAAGCGCAGAGGCGGCCTGTTGTCAAAGGACCCCCCCCCCCGGCAGTGAGTGCATGCTGTCGTCCCCCCCCAAAAGGGAATTGCACTGCGGGGTCAACAACAGGACAAGCCAAGCGCTCCAAATCCTTCTCTGTGCAACTTGCTAGCTCCGGTGTCAGATTTTCTCTCACTGGTGGGATGGGAGCTCAGCAGAGGTGGGGAAACCTCCCAAGCCAGCAGCCTGGAGGAAGGTGAAGGCAGGAGGGTCTTCTACAGTGAGAATCAGTTGTGGGGGAAACAGAGACCAGAATCAGCAAAGGCGGAGGATTTCGAGGAACAGAAGAAGAGAAACCAGAGTTGGGCCTTGGAGCACAGGAGGGCCAGCCACACCACACACAAGCAGCATGCAATCATTTGGGGAGGGGAGGGCGGGTTTTCCAGACGGAACCAAGTACCAGCCAAGAGGCCCTCTCATCATCTCCTACCATGTCAGGGGATGGGGTTTAATTCTGACCATGCAGCGCTGGTGCTTGGGGTCTTGGAAGAAGTGGCAGAGCGCCTGTGGCACCCCAAGAGCGGCCCGATCCACTCAGTTCCTGGGCCTTTGGAGGTTCTGCTCTGCCTTCGGATTGGCCTCTCGGGTTCTGCAGTGTTCACCTTTATTGGGATGCTGTTCCAGGACACCCCAATATTAGCCATCTTGAGGCATTGTGTGTGCAAGGCAGCCTACAAATCAAATAAATAACCAGAGCGCCTTGCGGCAGAGATCTGGAGGGAGCAGGTTGGTGGGGAACTGGGAGGAGGCTGAGGACGGCAGCCCAGCCCAGCCCAGCCCAGCCCACATACACACACACACACACACACACACACAAACACACACACACACACACCCCTACCTCACTCCAGGCTGGCAGAGCAAGAGGCAGCTGCAATTGCAAGATCACTGAGACGGGAGGGGAGGGAAGCCAAGCCAAGAGAGGGAGTGGATTGTGCCTGCTTGGCTCATCCTCTAACCTGCCCGGTGCTGGGAGGGGCAGAGGGTGCCTTGCACAACCCTGGCCTTGCCGGGATCTGATGTGGTTACCAGGCAGAAATCCGTAGGTCTCTGCCAAGCCAGGAAGGCAGGAGGCCAAATCCCCAGCAGGAGGGCTGCGCAGAGAAAGGGCTCTAGAACTGGCACCCAGAGGGGATCTGGGGGCAGTGGTGCAAAAAGGGGGAGCCTGTGGGGCTAGAGAGGCAGCAGCCGGGCGCAGACCAAAGGAGGCGAGGGTGCCCTGCAGCTCCCACTGGACCAGAGGTGTGCAGGGCGGGAGGCTGGGCCTGTGGGAGGAACCCAAGCAGGAAGGAGCCGCAAGCTGCAAGAGCAAGCCTGGGAGAGCGGCTGGCCCAGCCCCAGGTGGGGTGACGGCAGGCAGTGCTGCACCTTGCCCTGGCCATCTGGGAGAGGCTTACGTGGGGCCAGGAGGGAAAAGCCAGCCAGCCAGCCAGCCAGCACAGCCCTCCACGAATGCTCAGCACCACCTCCAGCATCCCGTGACGGCTGCAGAGGCCGGGGCCAAGTGAATGTAAGGTCTCTCCGGCCTGGAACTCACCCACCCCCAGCCCTGGCAGCTGCTCTGCTGCAGCAAGGCTGGGAGAAGGGCAGCGTCCAGCCTGCCGAGTGGGAGCACCCACCTCCACACCCGCCCCTGGGGAGACCAGCACTAGCAGGCGGAGAGGAAGGCTGGGCATCACCGGGGCCCAGGGCTCAGCCTGAGGAAGCCGCATTTGCCTCTCCCAACACATGACACGAAAGGGGATCCAGCACTCGGGTCAGCCCAGGACAATTCAGCAACCATGTGTGCATGTATTTCTATCACACACCCCACTCCCAAGGGTGCACCAGTCCAGCAGAGGACCAGTGATCCTGGTAATTCCACCTTCCACTTGAATCATAAAAATGCATGTTTCTTCTCCTCGTGACCGTACAGAAGAGCTGGGTATCTGTAGAGGGAATGAGAGAGGGGGTCAGCTGGGCTTCTCGTGGAGAGTGGGGAGGGTACTCCAGTGCTTGGCCATCCACTGCACTGAAGCCCCAGTCAGGAGCTGCAGGGGTGCAGCAGTGGGGGGGTGTGTGTGTTGCCTTCAAACTCTGCTCCATCTGGCTGGCTCTGGGGTAACAGGATGCTGGACCTCCCTTGGCCTCATCCAGCCAGGCTCTGGTGCCCTCCCTGCATTCAGCCTTGGGCTGAGCTCTAAAGAAACCAGTTCTGCGAGTCTGAGGCGGGGGGCGGGGTGGGGGGAGTCTGCACATGGAGCCGGCTGCTCCCCCTCCCCCTGTGACATCCCCAAGGAATTTCCTCCTTAATTCCCGCAGCAGCTTTGCACAACATTGGGGAAAAGAAAAACTTTTTCAAAATGAAAAATAAGGCAAGGAATAAATGACCGTCACGTCCACGCAGAGCTTCCTCCCTCCCCACCTTGGCGGGGGGGTGGGGGTGGGGGGAGGTTGAGCCAATCTTTGATTTGCTGCTGCTTGTTACTGCAGCCAAGAATCAAGAAGAATGTAGGGCTTGCCCCACTTCTGAGGGGTGTGTCTGCACTCACTTTTAATGCTACCTTGCTCTTCTCCCTCAGATCTCTTGGCCTTCCATCATACACTGCCTAAAGTTTTTCGTTTCTCCCCAGCAACCTTTCAATGAGGACTAGAGTCTCGCCCCGTCCCTTTGGAAGCCTCTGTTCCATGACATGCAGAGACCAGAGCAGCTTGCCTTCCCCTCTTTTCTGAAGGCAGAGAATAGAACTGGCATGCCTTGAACCGGACAGAAACGAGGAGGTCACCCAGCACAGATGCCAAGGACGGCAGCCAAGTCCTGAAAGTCTGACTCCTCAACGTCAAGGAGGACTTCTCTTATATAGCAGCTCCTGTGGAACCTTTCCAGGAGGCCCTGGATATGCCAGGAGAACAGGGCACAGCACAGCCCCAGGCAGACAAACAGAAGAGTCCTCTCTGTAATGCTGCAGGGATCTCTCCCCGCACCGAAAGCCAACTCCCTTCAGAAATCTCTACTAGTCAAACTGCTAAATAATTACAGAGCAACTCCGGGTGGCAAAGGCAGGCTCTGTAGGGTGGGATTCAGCAAACTGACAGGTGTGCGCGCATGCACGCACACTGAGAACCAACCTAATCACCTAAGGCTTAAGTAAGACCGTTTGCACACTGTGCAAGACCCATACAAAACATCCAACCCCAAACGCCGTATCCCTTTTAAAGCTGAGAGTCTGCAGACAAGGTCTTGGGTCTTTCTTTTAGAAGAGTGTCCACACTTCACCTAGCATGCATCAGGCACTTTATAAAGAGTAGAAGGACAGTGCTGGCGCTACTCAGATGCTCAGACCGCCCACTTTCACACTCAGGGTACATTTTGCATCAACTGCATTCAGGTTTGCATCATTTGTTTTAAAATAAACAGACCTGGTAATTTTTTGTTTTGGACATCTGGATATTTTCAGCAAGGAGCCGTGTGGTAGCAGGGATGTCTAAGAAAAGGCCGGCGTGCACAAAAGAAGACGCCTGGATCCCATAAGTTAAGAGACAGACTGAAGCAGCAGCAACCTCTAGCAAAACTAAATCCATGCAGCAACAGCTTGTCTTCATGAGCAAGGGGGCACCAAAGGAGGCACAGCTGCCTCTGCTTCCCAGGAGCTTGGGCTGCTCCTCTCTTTCCTGCCACACTGCTTGCAGGATGGCCATTCATCAGGTAGAGCTGCAGAGCTCTACCTGACGAATGGCCAGCCTGCAGGAAGATGAGCCGCGTCCGAGTTTGCTCGGCACCTGAAAGAGCTCTTACCTCTGGACTTCAGAGCTAAAGTCCCCACACCCCTTGGGGCCCCTCTTAGTCTTGAGTGGTGTGGCCGCCATGCTGCACTGCTGGCCCACGCTGCGCCAGGCGGTTAAGTGTGATTGTGACCTGCGCTGGGTGCTTTTGAAACGGGGGGGGGGGTTGCGCAGGGAGTGGGGAAAGAAATGTGTGGGATGGAAATATGTTAAGTTGCGTGTTGAACTGTTTTTGCTAATGCATATTTGTATAAATATACCTGTTTTATACTGTAGATGTTTATACTATTGTAGATGTTGGCCTACAACTCCCATAATCCGTAGCTATTGGCCTCTGTGGCTGGGCATGATGATGATGATGATGATTACATTTATATCCTGCTCTTCCTCCAAGGAGCCCAGAATGGTGTACTACATACTTGAGTTTCTCTTTCACAACAACCCTGTGAAGTAGGTTAGGCTGAGAGAGAAGTGACTGGCTCAGAGTCACCCAGCTAGTCTCATGGCTGAACGGGGATTTGAACCCAGGTCTCCCCGGTCCTAGTCCAGCACTCTAACCACGACACCAAAAACAGCTGGAGGGCCAAGGTTCCCCACCCGTCTTACACTCTTGTGAGTTCACTTGCTGTTTGTGCCCTCAAGAACCCATGAGTCAAATGGATGTGGGGTGTGGTGGTGGGGATGATGCTTAACTTGCAACTAGGGAGAGGGGAAGATCTCCAAAGGCCTTAAGGTCAAGGCTCCAAAATTACCTAAGTGCACCTCTGAGTGGCCTACAGAAACACCAAGCACAAAGAGAGAAAGCAGCTATGTCATCTCTATGGTGCAGGGCTACCCCACCACCACCACCCCACCCACCCCTGAAATGTACATTTCTCCCCTTCCAGATCCTCAGTCGAACCCCCAAGGCAGCAAACACAGCATTAACAAAAACAAGTTTTAGGAATAATTTTTTTTTAAGGCCACACAACAAGTGGCAGCACCAAGAATATTAAAAATATTCTTGGGATTATTTTAATGAAACGCAGTATGAAAATCTAACAACAAACCAACCAAAAATAGCAAGTAGCCATCAGAGCCCTTTGTAGAAATAAAAATCAACATTACCAGAATGCAAATTTGAATTTTAAAGAATATTATATTGGGCACTCAGCGAGAAAATGAATGAATTTCTACCTGGATTTCTCAAGGTAAGATGGCCCACAGTTTCGATACCAGAAAAGAAAGCCTTGTGACCCACCAACCACACCCCAAAAAAAAGCCTTGTGACCCACCAACCATACCCAAGATGGAGGTGGGATTCCACCAGCAGGTATCTGGATTCCAAACCATTCCGGGTCTCAGAGGCTAAAACCAGCACTGTGAACTGGGCCCAGAAACAAAAAGAAGTATCTACATTGAACACAAGCCACCTAATGGCACCGCAGAGAAGTAACCTGCCTAGGGAGCAAGAAGTTGCTGGTTCGAATCCCCACTCGTATGTTTCCCAGATTATGGGAAAGACCTATATAGGGCAGCAGTGATATAGGAAGATGCTGAAAGGCATCATCACCTACTGTGCAGGAAATGACAATGGTAAACCCCTCCTGTATTCACTGAACACATCATGTCATCCTAAAGATGAGTTCCTGTCAACAGTTCCTGTCAACAGTTCCTGTCAACAGCTGCAATTTGCACTAACAGCAATTCCTGGATACTTTTCAAAGGCAGCCTGGCCCAAAACGCATGACCTGGAAACAGGCAACCTAGAAAAGTGGTGCCATTCAACTCAGACAGGCGGCCCCCTCTGCCACCAACAGCATAAGCCAACATTTAGGAGGTGAATGTTTCCTGCAGGGGCCCAGAGGGCAGTGGGGTGTTGCTGCTGGGATGGGCAGGGACGCAGCCCCAGTACTCCCCCCTCCTCAGGGTCTCAGCAGGGACACAAAGCCTTTGGCTTTCTACATGGAAATCATGCACTGCTCTTGCTATTCCAGCCATTTATCATTATTCTTGGAACATAGGAAGCCTTCAGAATGCACTGAATTTCCAAATGGCCATCGGCCCTTTGGAAATTCCATGCATTCCTATGGCCAGGAACCAGGGCATTTAAGTGGGCATACCCAGTCAAGCATTCTAGTACACGCCCTAGAGCAGGGCTGCTCAACTTTGGCCCTCCTGCAGATGTTGGCCTACAACTCCCATAACCCCTGGCTAATGGTCACTGTGGTTGAGGATCATGGGAGTTGTGGTCCAAAAACAGCTGGGGGGGGGCCTAAATTGAGCCAGCCTGCAAGAGTCTGTACGTTCCTTGGCTTCTTGTAACAAGAACCCACCAAATTACTGTATCAGTCTATGTGAGGGGTGTGGCCATTGGGATGGGCATGGGGTGTGGCTGTCAGAGTGGCCATGGCTATGGGGGCTGTCATGGAGAGCGCCTGCACTTCTGAGTTTGCAGCTACATCACTGCCAGAAGGGGCTAAAAGCCCAGCTGGGTGGCAAGCAAAGCACCTTCCCCAAGGCATCCCACTACCAGCTCTCTCCCACTTCTCTCCTGCTTGGAAGCAAGGAATTCGACTCAGCTATTGTTCAAAATAAGACAGTTAGTTTGTTGCTGTTTTTCTAAAGACCACCGTTTAAAGCACCGTTTAACACACTTTTTGATCAAAGCAGCTACAGACGCTTTTATAGCCTGCTCCACACACCAGCTCCGCTCCAAACACCCCAAACGCTTCACCCAGCTTTGCAAGAAATATGCCCAGAGCCCCTTTCCACGAGGGAATCACACAGGCCAAATGCTAGCTGGGGATAATTGCCACCAATTAAAGGATAATTTCAGGGGTGGCACAAGAAAATGCGGCACCTGAGGTGAGGCAACGGATGCTGCCTTGCCCCACACACCTGGGGAGGGGCAGCCCCCTTTCAAAACGGACGCTTGCTAGCTCCGAAAGTGGTGCAGAGGGTAGGGAGGAGGGTGGGGTGCCAGAAGCCTCCTCGCCTCTCCTTGTGCTTCTTGCAGGCTTTGCTAAGCGTGTGGGGAGGGGCACTCCATGCAGAGCTGGCCAAGGGTCCCGTCGGTCCCAACGAGCTGCTCCAATCCTCTGCAGGCTCCCTGATCTGCCACCTGAGACCACCTCGCCCTGCCTCATGAAAGGGCCGCCCCTGGATAACTTGCATGTATATGGTGCTTGCGAGCTTCCAAACTGCTTCGCATGCAGTTCTCAAGCCACCCTGAAAGGGAGCTTCCAGAGATTGGGAACCCCACATTTCCTCATAACTAGCAGAGTGGCCTTAGGGGCCGAGTAAACTGGAACCAAAGAACAGCCCTCCCAAATCGGACCAGAAGATGGGGGAGGGAGAACCTATCCAGTCCAGCCTCCTGCTTCCCACAGGGGCCATGCAGGAGCCCAAAAGCACACCATTGCTCTCCCTCATTGTTATGTTAACCCCACAGCAAATGGTCTTTGGTGGCATACTGCCTCTCAACATGGAGGCTCTACAGAGCCACCGCATGACTATCATTCTCTTTCCCACATTCATTCCCCATCCTTCAGTGTTAAACACAGACCACTCCTTGTCTTTCTCTCATGCCTTCCAGAAGTGGCCAGCCATTCACGGCACACGCGAGGCGAGAAGTGAACTGGGGACTTTGTGGTTCAGCGCTTGGTCTCTTTGCCCCCCGCCGTCCGCCACCAGCAACTGAAAGTGCACCCGAAAGTCACGGCTGAGGAGTCAACCCAAAACCTTTTTAAGAGACGTCAAAATCAGGCACTACCTAGCAGGTGCCTGCATTGCACAGTAAACAAGGAGCCAGCCCAGTCTGGAAGAAATCCTTTGCCGAGGCTGGCAGTTTTAGCCCTCGGGCAACAACAATCGCCACGCCCCGGTCCAAGAGGGTTAGGCAGGGAAGTCGGGGCCTCAGGAGCAGAGGGCACAGCATTGTTTTCATCCTGTCCTCAGCTCTGCGGAGTTATCCAAAATCTAGCTGGAGCTACAAACTCAGCTCAACGGTTCATCTGCCAGGGTTGGTAACGACAAATGAGGGCAGCTTAAAGTTCCTGCAGCACCCCGAAGTCCAAGGCACCCCTTATCCAGGGCATAACCAAGCACCCAGCAGGTTGGCCACGGGAGGCAGCTAGAGGTTTGGCTGGACTCAACAGGGCTCATCCCGGGTTTTTAGCTAAGGGCCTTGCCGGCTGAAGTACACAGCCTCCGATGCTGCTGACCCCATGGCTCTCTTAACACCAAGTCCAAGAGAAACTGGCCTGTCCTTTCCCAAGCAATACGAAAGGAAGCTGTAGCCCACCTCCGTGACAGCTGGCCTACACGGGCATACAATAATTCTCCAAACAGAATCCAGACCTATTTTTTAAAAACCGAATACAGACAGACACACGGTGAACATGCAGCAAAAGAGCACCTTCACAGTTCAGAGCATCAGAAAGAGGAAGTCTCAAATTTCTCCGCTGGAGGAACAGAGAGAGCTGCCATATACTGAGTCAGGCCCTTGGTCCACCCAGCTCAGCACTGTCTTCTACACTGACTGGCAGTAGCTCTCCAAGGTTTCAGGCAGCAGTCTTCCCCAGTCCTACCTGGAGAGACTGCAAAGGATTGAATCTGGGCGCTTCTGTATGAAAAGCAGATGTTCTTCCACTAAGCTATTGCCCCGTCCCCTAAGGCAGGGGTAGGCAACCTTGACTCTCCAGCTGTTGAACTACAACTCCCATCATTCCCAGCCACTGATGATGGGAGTGGTCATTCAACAACAGCTGGAGATCCAAGGCTGCCCACCCCTGCCACAAGGGGAATATCTTACCGCGCTCACATGCAGTCTCCCATCCAAACGCAAGCCAAGGGAGACCCAGCTTAGCAGAGGGAACAATTCATGCTTGCTATCGCTAAACCAGCTCTCCTCCCATCAGGATGCCCAAGTGCAGGAATTCTAGAAAGAAACCTTAAGTTGCCAACTTTCCAGACTCTACCCATCTTTTCCAGACTCTACCCATCTAACTAGATCTGCTGGGAGGGCTCTGCTGGGCCTGCCGACACCTGCTGAGGCCCCTTTGTCAAGCATACGGGATGTGCCTTCTCAGTGATTGCCCCCAGGTTGCAGAACTCGATCTCAGCTGAGATCCACATGGTTCCTTCTCTGCCAGCCTTTAAGAGGAAAGTGAAGATGCCCTTTTTATTCAGGCTTCTGGCCAAGGAGTTGCCCCTCCTCTCTTAATCTTAGCTGGGTTTGTTCTATTTTTATGTTGCTTTTATTGAAACTTTATTATTGTTTTCACTTTGCTGTTGACCGCCCGGGGGTCTTAGGATGAAGAGCAGTACCTAAACAAACCAGCAGGGTTCCAATTCCTGGCACACCAGTCACCCAATGCTCCTGCTGCCTTCCTGACCCCGGAGACCGACCACAGGCTCCTCTGCAAGCCTCTCTGACACTGGGGCAGTTCAGAGCCACCTCCTCCCTTTCCGCCACTTCCTCAGCCAAGCAGACCCCACAAGTGATCCACCTAGGGGTGGTCTCTGGAAGCCAAAACATGAGAGCATCCCAAAAGCCACTGAGCCAGCCAAGCAACCCCAGCCTGCTCCGCAGATGGCAACCTTCAGATACACAGATTTAAGGCCAAGGACTCCCCAACCTCCTGGAAACAGCGGCCTTTCTACAAGGCGCAAGGCGGCAAAGCCGTGTGCCACCTCCAAGGGGCCCCCAAACAGCCTCTGGGGCAGCAGCCAGAGAATCAACCGGCTCCAGGCTGGAAGCTTTGCTCAGCCATGGATTTGCTAGCCACTGGCAGAGGTGCTCTTACCCCTGGACTTTGGGGCCAAAGTCCAGGGGCCTCCACACACCCTGCCCCCCTCCCGAAATCCTCTTTAGTCTGTCTTGGGTGGTGTAGTTTGTGCCCTCAAGAAACTACATGTTGAAAATGATGCTTAACTTGCAACAGGGGGCCTCCAAAGGCCTTTAGGTCCAGGCTCCAAAACTATCTAGGTGTACCTCTGGGCACGCCTTTTTCCAGAATGGCCCAAACCCACAGCCTGTTCCCTTGGACTGTAGTAAATCCTGGCACAGGGGAGGCGGAAGCTCTCACCACAGCCGCCAGAGGGGTCACAGCTGAGCTTTCTCCACAGTGGCAGGCAGTCCCCTGGGGCACGCTTAAGCAGGAGACAGGAACAGGTTGCAGGGAAAAAAGAAGAGTCCACCCCACAAGAAAAGCGACAGGGGAAACTGATGACTTGCCCCAATGCTGATCAGATGCCTGGCACAGACAGACCGCCAAAGGCTGCCTCCAAACCTGATACCAAGGCTGTGATCAGCCCCACTCCCCAAAGAGGAAAGCTCTCCATTGGCAGCTGCTACGTAGGCTCCTGTCCTGGCCAATGCTCCACCAAGTTCAGATGCTTTAAGAGCAAACTTTCAGCATCTCCAGGTTGCAGCTCTAACACACAAAGTATCCTGATTCCAGCACACCCAAACAGCCAGGGGCACTGCACCGGGAGAGACCCCGAGGCAGAGGAAGCAGCCACCGGCAGGCCCGGAAAGTGGCAGAATGCGAGACCAACAGGTCCAGGAGTTGCAGCAGCTCAGCTCGCCTTTCTTTCTCCTCGCTGAATGTACCCTTAGGCCTGCGAGAGAGACAGCTGCTGCCTTGCCCTTATGGCTGAACTCAGCATCATAGGCCGTGTGAAGCACACCCAAGACAACAAGAGCACCTCCAGGCATGTACAGAGTGATCTGTGGATTCCGAGGTTTGTGAGCCCAAGAGCACCTCCAGGCACACACAGAATGATCTGTGGATTCTGAGGTTTGTGAGCCCAAACCTGGACCTCTTCCACAGCATGTCTCAGCCACATCTTGGCCCCCAAACCCAACCCAGCTGGTGAGCTGGAGATCCAGCAGGGCAGCCAAACCCTGAGCCCACGACCAAGGAATGGGGCCAGGCAAGAGGAAGGGAAGGGAAGGGCCCTGAAAGCAGTGGATGCACACAGCCCAGGAAGGGTCCTTGGTTTCCAAGAGGTCTCCCCCTGCCCAAAGGCCACGGACTATCGAGCAGCCCCACTCCAGACACACACACATATATACACACACACATATCCCGGGGTACAAAGAGAACAGCCTCATCATGCTCACTGCCTCCTCACCAGAGTTTAGCCTTTTAGGACCCCAAACAGAAAAATGCTGCAATGCATTATAAAGAAGAAGAGGAAAGCACGACCTCTCCTACTGAGTTGCTACAGGGGATCGAGGCACTTACTCCTGAATGCTCCACCTCGGGAGCCCCCTCTGCCTGCCTGCCTGCCCGCCCGCCCCTTCTTCCTCCCCCAGCCCTCCTCCACGTCCCAGCTGTCAGCTCTGCAGCAGCAGCAGCTCCGGCGGCCCGGCCCGCCCCCCAGGGGTGGGAGTGGCGCGCAGGCAGGAAGCGGCGCCTCAGCAGCAGCAGCCCACGCCGGAGTCCCCTACCCCGAGTCCGCCGCTACTTTGCCAGCCGCCTCTCTGCAGTCGCCCAGCGCGGGTCAGGTGCGCCAAATCCACAGCGCAGAAGCGCGAGCGGGAGCTGGGAGGAGAGGCGGGGGCCGCCTTTGTGGCTGGGCACTAGGCAGCCTCGCCGGGAGTCCAGAGGGGGTCAGGGGCTTGGAGACGCCTGAGGAGGCTCCCGGCCGGCGGCGGGGCTAGGCTGGCGCGGACGCTGCCTCCTTAGGGCGGCGAGCGAGATAGCGCCTGGACGGGGAGCGGGCAACCGCCGCCCCGCCATCGCTGTCCCTGCAGGCCAAGGGTGGAGGCTGGGCACACCCCGGCGCCTCCCTCCAGAGAGCGCTCTGCCCGCCCGCCCGCCCTCGCCCTCTCCCCCTCCCTCGGCTTCCTGGGCAGGCGGGGAAGGAGGCGCCTCCTCCGCCAGCCACGCAGCGACCCACCCAGGCTGTCGCCGAGGGGGACGGGGCACTCACGGTCTCTGCGCGGGACCCCCGACCGGCTGTCGGACCGAGGGAGGGCTGCGCCCCCAGCCGGGCTCCTCCGTCCTGCCTCGCCGCCGCCTTCTCCGCCTCCTCTCCGCTCCGCGCCTCGCCTCCGCTCCGCCCGGAGCCGCCCGGCAGTCCCTGACCCCACCCAGCGGCTCCACCCAGCCGCGGCTTCTCCGCGGGCTGTCAATCAGCAGCGGCCTGCGAGAGCTGCAGTGGCCGGTCCTTGCGCCAGCTGGGAGGGAGCGAGGGAGGGAGCCGCGCGGTCCCTGCTGCCGCCCTCGCCCGAGGGGTGGGCGGCGGCGGCGAAGCCCCACCCGGCTGCCTGGAGAAGGGGCCGCCGACGAGCCTCTTGGACTGGGAGGGGGCCGGGAGCGCTCGCCCGCCCGCCCGCCCGGCCCCACCCCCCTCCCCAGCCTTCGGCAGACTCCCTCGCCTCGCCAGTGGAGCCCCTCGAGCAAGGCGGGCGTGACGCCCAGCCAGGTGAGGGCGCCTCCCTGCCCCGGCCCTGAAAGCAGCTGCAGGGCCGGCTTCAGAGCAAACGGGCCGTGGGGGATCTGGCGCAGGAGAGCGGTGTTGGCAAAAACCCGCGTCTTGTCCCAGGCTAGCTGCGCCCAAAGCGTCCCCGGACAAAGCAGCAGACGCGTGTCGCGCTCTTCACGTGTTTGCAGCAGCTGGGAACGGAGTTAGGCTAGCAGGTTCCCCGCTCGGAGCTGCCACTTAAAAGGTGGAGCTGCCCTTAAACTTTTCAGGCTCGTGAATGACGCGGAGGGGAAATGCTTGCCTAACAAGAAGGTGGCCGGTTCGAATCCCCGCTGGTATGTTCCCCAGGCTATGGGACACACCTATGTTGGGCAGCAGCGATATAGAAGATGCTGAAAGGCATCTTCTCAGATTGCACTGGAGGCAGCAATGGTAAACCCCTCCTGTATGCTACCAGAGACAACCACAGGACTCTGGCAGCCAGGAGTCAAAATTGACTTGACCACACACTTTACCCTTTTGAGTGTTTGATTCCAGCATTCCTCGTGGAAACGCACGCAAGCGCATGAGATGCATCATGTGTGAATGTTGCACAATTGCCAAGGACTATTCTCTACCTAAAGAAATCTTGCTATGAATCTGCATATGAATAGTTTTGAAGGTAAAAATTGCTCTATTTTGTTTACGGGATGCATCCATGTGTCACAGAAGGCTGCATCCCTCGGAAGAGGCATTCTCATCTGTGAGGATTGGGGAGAATACCTCTTCTATATAATGGAGCCTGCCACAAAAATAACAAGTCAAACAATAAAAGACACTCCCCCCAAGAATACTTTTTATTAATCAAAAGGTGTTTAAATAAATAAATAAATAAAAATTCAGCAATGGCTTGTCCTAACAAGTCAAGGGGGCACCCAATGAGGGGCTGCTGTCTCTGTTTCCCAGCAGTCCCATTGCACCTGTTTCTCCCATCCCACCCTGCCCCCGCATTAATGAAAGCCATGCTGCTTGCAGGCTGGCCATTCATCCAGTAGAGCTATGTCAGCTTGCACAGCTCTACCAGATGAATGGCCAGCCTGCAGGCAACCTGGCTTTCATTAACGCGGGGACAGGGCAGGATGGGAGACATAGGTGAAATTGCGCTGTAGGGAACCCGAGACAGCTGCATGATTTAATCAGTTCATCCCTGCAATGTAACATAGGTCTCTCAACTGCTATTAACTGAATGGCACCTCCATATTCAGGTGCAGTATGTCAGATTGCTGCAAGAGTGCCTTTTGCAAGCTGTGGCTGACATGCCAGCTGCGACCCTACTTGGAGAAGTGGGACCTGACCTTTGCCGCTCATGCTTTGGTCACATCCAGATTGGATTACTGCAGTGCCCTCTCTGTGGGGCTGGCCTTGAAGATGTCTCGGAATCTTCAGCTGGTTCAAAACGCCGCAGCAAAGATGTCCGTGAGTGCCCAGTCACTTTGCAGCAGCTTTGTGGGTTGCCAGTTGGCTTCCGGGCTAGATTCAAGGTGCTAGTCTTGACCATTAAAAACCCTTTCAAAACATCTCATAGTAGAGAATTCCACAAGTTGATGATGTGCTGTGTGAAAAAAGTACTTCCACATGTTGGTCCTAACTTCCCTGGCAATCAGTGTCATGGGATGACCCCAGGTTCTAGTGTCTTATGTGAAAGGGAGAAGAATTTTTCTCTATCCTCTTTCTCCACTCCATGCATGATTTTATAGACCTCTATCATGTCCACTCCGCAGTTGTCTTTTTTCTAAACTCAATAGCCCCAGGTGTTGTAGCCTTGCCTCATAAGAAAGGTGCTCTAGACCCTGATCATCCTGGTTGCCCTCTTCTGCACCTTTTCCAGTTCTACAATGTCCTTTTTGAGATGTGGTGACCAGAATTGTGCACAGTACTCTAGGTGTGGCCGCACCATAGTTTTGTATAAGGGCATGATAATATTAGCCATTTTATTTTCAGCCCCCTTCCTAATGATCCCTAGCATGGAATTGGCCTTTTTCACAGCTGCCGCACATTGAGTCGACACTAACCAACATACTAACCACTACACCACACTAGATGGTTCACATTAGAGACAGTCTTTTCGGCTGTGACCTCTCCAGCTTTGGAATGCCCTCCCAAAAGAGCTTTGCCATGCACCCTCCCTCAGGGATTTCAAAAAGAATTTGAAACCCCACATTTTTAAAGAGGCTTTTTAGTGTGTTATCGACAACTACATCCGGTGGGTTTTTAATTCTCAGCTTTTAAATTTGGCTTTAATGGGGTCCTGTTTTTAGTTATTTTACTCACATTACATGGTGGGTTCTTTCACTCTTCTTGTGAGCCATCGCAAGCAGTATTGCGCTGGAAGGGTGGGATATAAACATTTTAAATAAAATAAATAATAGTAAAGGAGATTGTTTTCTCCTCCATGCTCTGCTTAGGAGCATCTGGGCAGCAGCTGGTTGTCTGTGAGGGCCCTAGCCCTGGTTCAAGCAGACTTCTGTCCTCATGCAGCCAAGCAATCATTTTGCGTTGGTTTTGGATGGGGGACAGGAATCCCGCGAAGCACCTCCACATCCCTGGTCAAAGCACTGCTTCCCCGGTCAACTTTGCAGGGTTGTTGTTTGAAATGGGACCACCGCCATGCATGTCACTGTGGGAGTAGGCAAGAAGGCAGGATCTCTTTGAATGTCTGGGCAGGGTTGGGGCTGCAACTAGGAGGAGAGGGAAGGAACATAGGAAGCTGCCTTCTACCGAGTCAGACCATTGGTCCATCTAGCTCAGTATTGTCTGTTCAACTTGGGCCTTCCTGCAGATGTTGGCCTAACACCCCCATAATCCCTGGCCACTGTGGCTGGGGATTATGGGAGTTGTAGTCCAAAAACAGCTGCGGGGGGGAGCTAAGTTGAGCCGGGCTGGTCTACACAGACTGGCAGTGCCTTCTTCGTGCTGAGAGAGGCAGGAGTCTCTCTCAGCCAGGGAGGGAACTGTGGGAACCTTCTGCATGCAATCAGGCAGTGGGTGCTCATCCCCAGAGCAGCTCCATCCCCTCAGGGGAAGATCTCACAGTGCTCACACCTGTGGTCTCCCATTCAAATGCAAAGGCTTAGCAAAGGGGACAATTTGTGCTTGCTGCCACAAGAACCAGCGCTCCTCCTAACACGATTCCAGGCAGGAGTCTTTCCCAGCCCTCCCTGGAGATGCTGCCAGGGACTAAACCTGACTTCTCTGCACGCGCAGTCCAGGATGCTCTTCCACTGAGCTACGGCTCCACCTGGGCACACGGGGCAGGAAACAGTGAGTGGCAGTAGCACAGCCAACTGGCGGGTGTGGGAGGGGGGGCTCAGCCCCACTGTGAGGTCTGCTCCCCCATCATCCCTCCCCCAGCACCTGCTACCCCATGCCATTCAGCACGGCCACCACCGTTCTGATCCTGCCCACTTCTCCATGGCAACGCCAGAGGAAGCAGCTCCAAGCTTCCCCATGGAAACCAACCCTCCCACTGCCCGGCTTCATATCTGCCTGCAGCGCATGCAGAAGAAGATGCTTGGGAAAGGGCAGGATGCCCTCCTCGCCCAGCAGGGACTGGGAGGAAGCCAGGGACTGGGGCACTTGGTCCTGGCAGACTGTCCTTGCCCTGAGTGTCTCTGAGAAAGGGGTGGTTGGCTCTGTCAGAATGGCTCCTCTCGGCTCTCCCCCATTGCTCCCCACGGAGTCCTCTCGGTGCTCTTTGCTTTGGGGAGTCCAGCACCCTTGAGGCAGAATTGTAGCGTTTGTCGTTACCCAGATCAAGCTCTGTTCACATGTAAGAATCAACACCTGTGTGATCTCTGTAGAGCAGGAGGCTCTCAAACTTGTGTCCTACTCCTACAGTGATCTACAGGGGGGTGGCCGGGCCATTGTTACTGAGGACGATGGGAGTTGTAGTGCAACAACATCTCGGGACCCAAGTTGGAGAACCCTTGTTCTACAGTCTACCCATGATCCTTGGTCTCTCGCATATACGCTGATTAATGCCTTATGTTCAATGTGTGTGCTGCGGGATACATGATTGGCACTCTTACATTTTCAAGGGGTCCAGTCCAGTGTTGACTTTGGACATGGACTCTTGCACAGTTATTTGCATGAATATGCGCACACCCCAAAGACATTCGTGATGTGTGAATGGCCACTTGCACCAAAAGTCTCCCAGCCAGTTGCTAACCCAACTCTTTACAGAAAGCAAGATCTCCGTATTTTGTGACCTCTCCAGTGCCAGCTCCAGATCTGGGGTGGGGTTTGGGGCAAGATGCCCCCACCGAGCTCCCCTTCATCCCCTCCACCTTCCCAAGATGGAGAGGGCAGCCACCGGATAGTGCATAGGAAGCTGCCATATACTGAGTCAGACCCTTGGTCTATCTAGCTCAGTATTGTCTTCACAGACTGGCAGCGGCTTCTCCAAGGGTGCAGGCAGGGATCTCTCTCAGCCCTATCTTGGGGATGCTGCCAGGGAGGGAACTTGGAACCTAGAGGCTCTTCCCAGAGTGGCTCCGTCCCCTTAGGGGAATCTCTTCCAGGGCTCACACATCACGTCTCCCATTCATGTGCAACCAGGGTGGACCCTGCTTAGCTAAGGGGAGAAGCCATGCTTGCTACCACAAGACCAGCTCTGTAGTGGCAGCAGTGGGGCAGGGCCCTCTGCTGACCCATGGCGATGGCCCTGCCTGAAGCTTCTGGAGGCAAGAGGCCCCCAGCTGCCGCCACCTCCCTGTTCCTGGAACAGCTGCATCTTCTGTCTCACTGCTGTAATCTTTGCTTCCCTTGCCCACAATTTCCTTTATCATCAGAACCAGTGAGTTTAAGAAAAAAAAGAAAACATTCACGCGCAGTGCTAAAGGTTTACGTAAGCACACACCAAAGAGCTGGATGCACACAGAGCCAAAGGCCACATTTACTCAGTTGTAGCAACCAGCCTCCCCTCCCCCAGGCCTCAATATGGACTAGAACCACACCGACCTCCCTAGCACACTCTTTGGGACCGCAGAACGCCGGGATCCACCCTGGGGGCCCATCTGGCCTCTTTATAGGATCTGGCCTGAGCCTGGATGACAGAAGGGTGGTGTCGACGTGTTACACTTGGCTGCCTGGGTGTTTCCCGCATTTTCCGCCACCCCTTGCAAGGCCTGTAATCTGCCACAGCAGAGGAACCAGCCGGACAGGCAGGCTCCCTCCTCCAACTCCTTACTTCCTGCTTGCTCAGCTGCTCTTCTCAAGGAAGTTTGTCAGAAGAATGGGCTCTTCAAGGTGCTTCAGCTCAGCCTGAGAGACTCGTATTGATTTCCAGCTGCTGTTTTTGCAGGGTTAGCACAACCAGCACTTGCCCAGCAAGGGAGGCGGCTGGGATGGTTGACTTGGAGAAGGAAAAGCCCCTTGGAGGGCCGTGTCAGACCTTGTTGCTGCAAAGGAGACCAGCATAGTGAGGAGCCTTCCCTTCCTCTCTCCTCCCCACGAACCAGCTCTCAGCTGTGAGACTTTCTTTCATGTCCTGTTCTCAACCCCATTCTGCAGCAAGGAAAACTGAGGCCTTGGAGGGCTGGAGATGGCACAGGCCAAAAGGCAACGGAGAAAGTGACTACAAGTGGGTTACTTTTCCCTTTCTGGCCCCACATCTGTCATCCGATTCAATAAACCTTTCTGAGCCATGTTTCAGTAGATTGGTTAAATTTGCCCATATTTGCGTGCAAGGAAAAGCCAGTGTTTTGTAAGAGCACATTTTTAAAATGATGGATGCACAGCTTGCAGCACTGGCAGTGCTGGAGAGGCATCCCTCTTTCACACAATGGAGGGAATGCCTCTTCTGGAGGGAGGTGCTTTGTCTTATGCAGTTTTTATAAGTACTTGTATTAAACATAGTATTAAAAAAATGAAATCTATTGCCTTACTAAATTGGGGGCAACCTTTTCATCAAAATGCTCTTAATCAATTCATACAACCGATGCTGTTGGTTAACCACGGCCAATATCATGAAGCATCTTTATCAAACTCAATGCAAAGAAATCTTGGTCTTGCTGGCTCCAGGATTCTGTAGCTTCTGTGCTTCAGGTGGCTCTTTTTTTTTTTTTTTTTTTGCTGAGATGGAGATGAAGCCTGAGGCCTTTTCAGAAGACCAGAGAAGAACTATGTGGCACAAAAAGTCTTTGTTTCCCCCTGAAAAGGTGGATTCACTCCTGCATTTGCCCACAGTGGCCGAAGGGTTCCCAACATCTGAGATTTCAAAGTTGGGATCCCCTGACCTAGATGGATGCCAGAGTTCTTCTTCCCACCCAGGCCTTGACTTTCCGGTCCAGCTGCGTGCTTTGGCACTGCCTTTCCTGCCACAGTTCCTACAACAGGAATGGGAACACACCGCAGGAGGGCTCTGAGCCATGGAACAGGCATCTCTCATAGGGGCTTCACATGGATCCTGGCCCCACCCCAGTTAGCATTCTGCAGCTGGGCTGGGAAAGCCGAGGTACCCTGCAGACCGACAGCTCAGCAGAGGCATGTATTTTAGCTAGCACCACTTACAAGCCACCTTCCTATTAAAACATTCCGAGCCGGGTCTCATGATCAGTGAGACCCGGTTTGGGAAGGGAAGCGGGGACAGCGGGCTAAGCCTGCTCTCCCCGCACGTGAGCAGGGCAGGAGCCCTGGACGTCCAGCTTGGCCGCCCACACGATTGCCGGCTCCATGACGGAGCCAGCAGGAGCTGGGGAGTTCAGGGGCTGCACGGCCCCCGGAAGCTCCAGTATGCCCTGTGCAAGCGCACAAGGCATACTGGAGAGACCCCCAGAGCCAGGAGGCAGCTTTTCGCCTCCCTTCTGGGGGTGTACTCATGGGTAGCCGCGGCACGGAGCCACACCGCAGCTACTCACGGTCAGAAAAACTGGGTTTGCGGAGCGCTCGCTCTGCAAACCTGGTTCAAGGGGAGGGGGACTTAGGTGGGTTAACCACCAGGCGGCAACCAGGCTCGGCTGCAAGCCCAGTGGCTCCCACGATCATCCGAAATTGGGCTCCCCTAGCCCGATTTCGGATGACCGTGGGAATAGCCTCTCCAAGTAGTGCCCAATATGTGGACAATGAAAAGGGTGTAGAACAGCCAAGATGTTCTAAGCAGTTTAGAACAACACCAGAGAGAGAGAGAGAGTGTGTGTGTGTAGAGAAAATGGGAGTTGTAGTTCAATAACAGCTGGAGAGCTGAGTTTGCGCACCCTTATTTTAAAACTTCAAGCACAGCAAGAGACAAAACAATAACAGACAAATGCAAAGAGCCATGGTAGATTGTTCCGCTCTAAGAGGACCATTCAGAGAGGGTGTCGTTCGACCAGAGCTGGGGCCTCTGATGCAGACCTTAAACATTGAGCAGGTTCACAGGGTACAGAGGTGCTCTTACCCCTGGACTTTGGGGCTGAAGTCCAGGGCCTCCACAACGCCTGCCCCGACCGAATCCTCTTTAGCCTGTCCCGGGTGGCGTGGTCACCCAGTGGAACATGATGATACTTAATTTGCAGGGGAGCAGGGCCTCCAAAGGCCTTTAGGTCCAGGTTCCCAAATTACCTAGGTGCACCTCTGTGAGGGTGGGGTGGAGATATGGTTGGCCTCGGCGGCGTTGAGTTCAGCCTTGGTTGCAATACTCCCTCTCCAACGTCCCAGGGTTCTGGCCTCCTCAGGGGAAAATTCCCTGCTCAGGCTGGTATTTGGGAGGGTGGGGTGGCCCAGAGAATGGGTTGGGTTCTGGTTTGGCCTTTGCTCCTGCCCTAAGCGAGGGGAGGGAGGGAGGGGGACCGGCAGCTGCTACCACACCCTGCTGCAATCCACCCTCTTGCTTTGCCCCAGCCCAGGCTTAAGGCTGACAGGGGGATGGGCCAGGGAGCGGCCAGCAAGAATCCTCCTTTTGTAGCTCGACAGTCTTCCCATCAAAGAGCTGATCACACCAGATGCACCACAGCTGCCGGGACCCAAGGAGGGTCATGGGAAGCAGAGAGCCAGAGTGGGCCTTGGCTCTGGAGGGGGCCGGCAGCCACTGAGGGTCTGTGCACTCCCCGGCAGGCCAGGAGGCATCCTGACAACTGAGCTGCTTCGGTTTAGCTATGTGGCTGCTGCTGTGGACTGGGGATGCATGTCCACTGGTTGGAGAGGCACTGAGGCCTCCTGGGCGCTTTCCCCATGACACGCTGTGCCCCAGTATAATGCTTCTGCTGGGCAGGATTGTTTTGGAAAACGTAAATAGCTTGTGCAAGGCCACTATTTATTTGCAACGCACATGCAACGTTGTAGGACTAAAACACAAGGATACAACCCGAAAGAAGGCACCGGAAATGTGAACCCACCCTCCCTCCTGTTGCTGACAGCACAGGGACAGTGATGTTGAAACACAGGCAGTATGTAATGGAAGCACACTTAGCGGACAGTAGTGACAATGCTGTCGTGTGTCATCGGGAAAGCGTCCTGGAAGCCCGGCCAGATACTCAGCTGTATCTGGAAAGGCATTCTGCACATGCTCAGGGGCACCAGAGTAGGCCCAGCAAATGCATGAAGCAAGAGTGCTTTTGAAACCAGATTTGAGAATGGGTGACGGCTATGGCTTTAACCATGTGAGGGCAGCAGCCTCGGCCTCCCTGCAGAGGGTGTGTCATGCAGGTGCTTGCGGGGAGCCAGCGTTTCTCTGCAGCCCACCCTCCCAAATGCACCCAGGTGATCTGCTTTCATGCCCTGCCATTCCTGGGCAGGACCCCGCAGGCATCTTGGGATGGAGTGCTGCAGCACAGTCTTGCAGCTTCCTGGCTTTGTTCTCAGGGCTTTCCTTCCAGCCTCTCCCCGGGCATTGTCTTGTGTGCACACACGAGAGACCCTGGCTGGGCAGCTCCTGTGCAGCTGGACGCACAGCATGAAGCTGAAGAGGATCGAGTCCATCCGCCATTCTAGAGGCGGGGGGACCTCGATGCAGAGACCTGCGTCTGCCCCTGCTGCAGGAGTCCCACTGCAGAATCCCAAAGCAGAGGTGCCCGCTTGCATCAGGCACACCAATACAGTGCAAGGAGAAGGCCAGCTAAGCAGTGCATGAGCGAGTGAGTCAAGCCACGCCGCAGGAGAAGGGAGGGGGCAGGAAGGCACCCCACCTTGCACCCGCCCCAGGAGGAAGCCCTTCCTCATCCTCAAGGTGATGCATTCCATTCTGAGCAAAGCCTACACACGCCTCCGGCTGACCCTCCTGCTAGACTGAAAGGCAGCCCACAGGTGCCGGGAGGAGGCCAGGAGGAGAGGGGTGTGTGGGCAGGAACCCCCTGATTCTGGTGGTCCAGCAGGACAGAAAGGTGACATCACCAGCAGCCAATCCAAGGCTTCGGATTCTGTCTAGGGTTGTCATGGCAACAGATGTGCCATTCCAAGTTCTGTACTGCTGGATCACTTGCACGCCAGAGATGGGTCAGGAAGCAAAGCAGCCCATTGGCCAAGTCCTGCTCAAAGCAGGAATGAAAAACACCTGGAAGGCAGGCGGGCCATGGGCGGGCAGCACAGCGCTCCCTGGGAGACAGGGCCTCTGGGAGGCTTGCTGCAAAGAATCGAGGTTCGCCCCAGCTACCCAGAAGCTTCCCCTCCCAGAGCATCCCTGCAGCTGCCACGTCCGTCCCCCCCACCAGTTCCAAACATCCATTTCTCTTATAACTAGGAGAGAGTGAGCATCTGCATCTGCTGCAGACACTCACGGGGCTCTGCTGCCTGTGTTCTCCCCACACAGAGTCCCCCCCCCCACCTGCTCCCATCCCGGCCTCCAGACTCCAACTACCAGCATTCAGCAATTACTCTTCCTGGCCAAGACCGGGGTTGCCGGCTTATAAATCGCCCCTTGTAGCTGTTGCCATTACGGCAGCTTAGCGCAAGGATGTTTAGTTTACTTGGTTGAAACATTTATTTTGTTGACAAGCGGCACATAAATATTCATAGAACTAGCAGGAGTTCCCTGCCCTGGAATTTGCTGGTTGCTGCCCCTCAAGGTGTTGCCAAGGCAGAGGAGCAGGCCGGCCTGTTTTTTTTTCCTGGTTCACTGGCAACCCTGTCCCTGAAGGGCACCAATGCCACCCCTGATCTTTTGCAGGTGGCTACAAAAGCACTTTTGAAGACACTGGGCCATTCTGCATGGGATCTTTGGTCTGGACAGGGGCCCTGCCATTTTTTATGTTTACAGCTACCCCTTGCTATTCTTCGGGGAATTGGGTACCCAAAGGACCACTTCTTCCTACACAAGCCTCCCCACCCTTCATGTTCTGAGATAGCATCAGAGGCCATTTTCCTGGGTGTCCCCTGTCCTGAAGCTGGGGTGTGTGTGACTGGAGAAAGGGCCTTCTCTGAGACCCCCATCAACCCCCCCCCCCACACAGAAGTCTTTTCCGTGCCAGGCAAAGACTTTGTTGTTTCCCTTGGCCTTTTGAACTGTCACCAGAATATTGGGGGCGGGGAGAGAAAATGGGAGAAAATAGCAGCAGGGGTACATGGGGGCAGAAGGCGGCAGGGGGAGAAAACAGCATCAGGTGGGCAAGAAAGAGGCAGCAGTGGGCTGGCAGGCAAAGAAAGCGGTGGTGGCGGTGGGTGGGCAAAACTAGAGTCTCTCATGCTCTGCACCCAGCCCAGCTAGTTGGTTTTATTCTGCCACTGCAATGCTCTCAAGTTTAAATGGCCTCTGCTGTTTTAATACTACTACTACACATTTATAAACTGCTTTTTAACCAAAGTTTTCATAGCAGTTTACATAGAAAAATATACAACAAATAAATAAGATGCTTCGTTCCCTGTCCCCAAAGAGTTCATAATCTTAAAAGCATAAACTCAACGTAAACACCGGCAACAGCCACTGGAGGGATGTTGTGCTGAGGGTGGATAAGGCCAGTTGCTCTCCTCTTGCTAAATATAAAGAGAATCCCCACTTTACAAGATAGGAAAAAAAACCCTAAGAGTTTGCGCACCACACAGGCATCTCCTCTGGTTTCTAGGACATTTGAGGAGGGGGAGAGAGAGGCTGAGATGGTGCATGCATGCAAGAAAGAGAGGAGCAAGACACACATACAGGCAGGCAGCAAGACGGAGAAAACCCCACCTTAAGCACTGGGATCTAGGATCCAGCCAGAAGCGTTGGCTCATCCTTGAGGCCTCTAGTCCTGTTATATCACTTTTACGGCCTCCTACTCAGCCAGCCCTGTGAGCACCAGATGGCCCTGGACACTCTTGGGAGCTTGTGTAGGGGACGAGGAGAGATGTTTAAGTACTTTGTCCTTGCTGCTTTCTTGTATGGACCAGGATTGCAAAAGAAGCTAACGACTCTGCATCTTCCCCGGACCTTGGTCATGCCCCTCAAGACCACTAGATGGCAGTGCTGCTTCAAAAGCAGAGACCGATGCTCATGAAGGGAGTCTTCTGTCTTCCTCTTCCCTCTCCTTCCTTTCACACAACCTTTTTACCTGCAGAGAGGGAATCACATACACCAGGCATGCAAAGACTTCAGGGGGCATTGGGGTCTACTATGGGAGGAAAGCTGGTCTTGTGGTAGCAAGCATGAATTGTCCCCTTTGCTCAGCAGGCTCCACCCTGGTTTGCATTCGGATGGGAGACTACATGTGTGAGCACTGAAAGATATTCTCCTTAGGGCATGGGGCTGCTCTGGGAAGAGCAAGAAGGTCTCGAGTTCCCTCCCTGGCATCTCCAGATAGGGCTGGGAGAGACTCCTGCCTGCAACCTTGGAGAAGCTGCTGCCAGTCTGCATAGACAATACTGAGCTAGATGGACCAAGGGTCTGACTCGGTATATGGCAGCTTCCTATGTCTCTTACACTTGATGGATGGCACAGAGTGTTTCTGAGGAGCGCCCCCCCCATATGTTACTGCCTCCCCCCAGAGGCAAATAGGGCCAGTTCAGGAGAAGCAACCCAAAGTCACCACCAGGCCTGAACACATTTGGGAGGACGATGCAGAAGTTCAGCACCAGAATGCACCAACTGAGCAAGGGCGTCCTGTCATACAGTCCTCGGCTATAACTCAACCAAGTTAAGAAAGAGCAGAGAAGCAAGCTGGGGCGGAGGCAACCGCAGCCCAACAACGCCCTGATCCTGGCTGCACTTGGCCTTTTCCCTCGGTTGCACTGAGCGTTTCAGGTCTTTCCAGCCTCCCACAGCAGGCCAGCAAGTGCAAATCTCCCCAAACCCAGCCGCTCTCAGGCTCAGGGTTGCTGTGACGGAGGGGGAGGAGACCGGAGACAGATGGGCTGGTGGCCTCATGCTGGCTGGGACATGTTGGGCTCATTCACATCACAGAAGGAAGCCTTGCCCATTTTTGCCAGGGTGGCTATAAGAGGCATCGTCTCTTCCTCCATTTGATCATTGCAACCTTGACGGGAAAGAAGTCTGAGCCCTGCCTCAGGGCAAATAGATTCATGCAAACTCCCCGAGTTAAATATGGGCTGGGAGGTCCAGGAAGCCTGCTGCCAGTCAGTGCAGACAATGTTCAGCTAGATAGGCAAATTGCCCGACTAAGAGATAGCAGCTGCCCCAGGGCCGGCCACATCCAAGTCTCCGATGCACAAAGATACAAACTGCAGCCCCCCATCATAGGAACATAGGAAGCTGCCATATACCGAGTCAAACCATCAGTCCATCTATTTATTTATTTATCAAAATCTATTTATTTATTTATCAATACTGCCCCAAACTTTCGTCTCTCAGTATTGTCTTCACAGGCTGGCAGCGGCTTCTCCAAGGTTGCAGGCAGGAAACTCTCTCAGCCCTATCTTGGAGATGCTGCCAGGGAGGGAACTTGGAACCTTCTGCTCTTCCCAGAACGGCTCCATCCCCTAAGAGGGATAGCTTACAGTGCTCACATGTGTAGTCTCCCATTCAAATGCAAACCAGGGTGGACTCTGCTTAGCAAAGAGGACAAGTCATGCTTGCTACCACAAGACCAGATCTTCTCTATATACTTCTCTAGTAGCAGCTGGAGACATGATGCCTGGTTGCTGGCAACTCATGACTATACTGGTCACAAAATGGTGGGGTTCCTGACCCCTATTTTATAGTGATCATACTGCGCGGGAGATGGCAATGGTAAACCCTTCCTGTACTCTACCAAAGACAACCGCAGGGCTCTGTTGGTGCCAGGAGGGGAAGGCTTCCTCACTCTTCCAGAGATAGACAGCTCTAGAATCTATCCAGTGGAAAGAGTCAGTGCATCTCTGCTGTGAGGCTGGTCTTAGGCCAATCCAGGGTAGAGGATTTCCCTCCGAACTGGAAGTTCCTCCTCTTTAATGAGTCTAAACTTACATGTCTAAAGGTGAGTCTGGTTAGAGCCTATAATTCACAATAGTTACCTATTGTGAAAAAGGGCTTTTAGGCCTGCAGCTGGAGGCTGTCCCCTCAATAACAAAAGTAAGAAACTGTCCCCACTTAGTAACAAAAGGGAGGAATGTCCCCCATTCAGAGCATTCAGGAAGTCTCAGGCAATTTTGAGCTAAGATGGAGATAAGAACATAAAAACAGCCCTGCTGGATCAGGCCCAAGGAGGCCCATCTAGTCCAGCATCCTGTTTCACACAGTGGCCCACCAGATGCCGCTGGAAGCCCACAGGCAGGAGCTGAGAGCGTGCCCTCTCTCCTGCTGTTACTCCCCTGCAACTGGTATTCAGAGGCATCCTGCCTTTGAGGCTGGAGGTGGCCTATAGCCCTCCAACTAGTAGCCGTTGATAGACCTCTCCTCCATGAAGTTATCCAAACCCCTCTTAAAGCCATCCAGGTTACTGGCTGTCACCACATCTCGTGGCAGAGAATTCCACAAGTGGATTATGCGTTGTGTGAAAAAGTACTTCCTCTTATTGGTCCTACATTTCCCGATCTTCAGTTTCATGGGGTGACCCCTGGTTCTAGTGTGATGTGAGAGGGAGAAGAATTTCTCTCTATCCACTTTCTCCACACCATGTATTATTTTATAGACCTCTATCATGTCTCCCTGCAGTCATCTTTTTTCTAAACTAAAAAGCCCCAGGTGTTGTAGCCTTGCCTCATAAGAAAGGTGCTCTAGGCTCCTGATCATCCTGGTTGCCCTCTTCTGCACCTTTTCCAGCTCTACAATGTCCTTTTTGAGATGTGGTGACCAGAATTGTACGCAGTGCTCCAGGTGTGGCCACACCATAGTTTTGTATAAGGGCATTATAATATAAGCAGTTTTATTTTCAGTCCCCTTCCTAATGATCCCTAGCATGGAATTGGCCTTCTTTACAGCTGCCGCACATTGAGTCGACACTTTCAACGAGCTGTCCATTACGAGACCCCAAGATCCCTCTCCTAGTAAGGCAGTGACAGCTCAGATCCCATCAATGTATACTTGAAATTGGGGTTTTTTGTCCCAGTGTGCATCACTTTACACTTGCCAACACTGAGATCTGAGTTTTTGTCACACCCTCCTCTCTGAGACCCTCCCATCCAAGGTGGCAGGGGACAGCCAGACACTGCCAGATGTGGCAGTCCAGCTCTCCAGCTCACACACTCACTCTCTCACTCTCTCTCTCTCTATGCTTCTGTGGCTGTGAATATCCCCTCCAGCTGTCAAGGTCAGTCTTTGCTGGGGGAACCGAGAAGCAGTCCCTTCCCAGGCCTGGCAGTGAGAAAATGCCAGTGAACAGAGGTCTTTCAGGAGCTGGTCCAGTGAGGAGGAGGGAGGATGCCTGGGGCTGAGGAACTTCCTCTCCCCACCGCCAGCAGCTGACTGTGACTCCTTTCCGCTGTGAAAGTCCCCAGTGAGACTTCCTGCTACTGCTGGGCACCCACGTGTGTGTCTGTGTGGGGAGGGTAGAGGAGGCTGAGCTGCTCCTCCAAAGCCTCCAGAAGTGCGTGTGGGCCCTGCTTCCACCCCAGAGCCAGCCGAAGAGCACCACCTGCCCCAAAGTGCCGCCCATTGCCATGGAGATGGGACCTTTCCTGATGGTCCAGCCCGGCAGAGAAGAGTCCCTGGTGGATCTGGAGTGGGTGTGGCCCTCTGTGGGCCTCACCCAGGATTTGGGAGATGAGGCCCCCGATGGGCTGGACGTGGAGAATTTGCCCAGGTGAGTTAAAGGGCAGCTCTGGAGGGAAATAGGAGCCAGACCCCGGGAGGAGTCTCCAAAGAAAACTCTCAGGGCTGGACCACCCACTAGGCAGATCTAGGCAGTCACCTACAACACCATTTGGGGGGGGGGGGCGGGTGCTACATGCCTCCCTTTCTCTCTCCAAGCAACCACTCACATATCTGACCTTCTAGGAGTAATCTCCTGTGGGTAGAGTTGCCATGCCCCCTGGAATTTTGGGTTTCACCCGGATTTTAAGCATCTCACCCAGATTGCTTTGCCCACCCAGATTTGCCCGGATTTCAGTTTTCATTAAAAAGAAGAAGGAAGGGATGAGGGAAGCTAAGCTCTAGCCCTTGTAGAAGCAGAGTTATGGAGCAAAACGTGCAGTCACTATTCTGCTCAAGCCAATTTACATAATATGCAACTTAGGCACCCGGATTTGGAAAGCCAGAATATGGCAACCCTAGGAGAGGAGGACACAGGGGGGAGAAGGAGCAAGTGAGTGAGCAAAGCCAAACTTGCCTTTCACTGCTTTGCGCTTGATGATTCTCCCATCCTGGTGAATGAGCAGCCTGCCTTGTGCAGCTCAAGTTAAAGCTAAGGTTCCACATTTCTTGCTGGCAGGATGTGTGTGCTGAAGACAAACTCTGCCCTGGCTACCAAAAACCCTAGGCCAGCCCTGAGAACACCCCTTTATTCCTCTGTATGCGAAAGAGAGATCCCCAAAGGACAAGCCGGTGAAATCCTTTGGGGTGAATCTGGTGATTTCCTGTGCTGCCCATACAGCAAAAGACGGAGGCTTGGCAGCAGTTTGATACTAGAACCCAGGGCCATCCAAAGCCTCATCTTAGGGGGTCTTGCCTGTACTGGTCACTGCAAGATTGTTAGATGTTACCTTAGACTGGGGGGCCCTGTATTCAAATCCCTGATCAGTCACAAAGGTTTGCTGGGAGCCCTTGACCAGCCACTAGAAACCTCAACCTGCCTTGCAGTGCTATACCATCCAAATGGTTCTTTTACTGGGTCAGTGAGCCAAAGAACATCACCAGTGGAGAAGTTTTTAAAAGGCTTTATTTGCTCTGCAGAAGCAAAGGTTCTGGCCGGCTAGTGCCCAAATTCCAGAACCCCGATCATCATTTACAACAGATTTTTATACATTACAGATCACATAGGCAAGTAATCTCTTTAATGCATGATAACAGTATCTTCTCATTTCAGTTCCTGTATAAACTTAATTGTACTTTGTTCCTACTTAAGTAACAGTTTCAGCTAGGGAGGAAATTCCTTCTTAACTTTTTATCATATTGTGTGTTTTAAACCTTTCAGCATGACTAGATTAGTTTTATAAGTTAATCAATTATATCAGCAGGATGTGGCTGTATTCATTTTACTAGCTCGTTAAAACCGAGCTTAGCGGCAGAAGCAAGAGGCAAATGCCCTCATATTTCCCCCGAAAAGTCTCCAGAAGTCCGGGAGAGGCCAATGCCTTTCAGAATGAAATTTGGAGAAAGAACCTGGGAAATGAAGGCTGGGGAATTCCCGGAGACGAGACGGGGAAATGAACACCAGTGATGTCTCTTAGCTTGTTTTGATTATGGTGAGATTTCAGGATGACTTCAAAGCGGACTTTTTTCAACACTGAGCTTAATCCTCTCTGTTTTGAGTCACCCTAGAAGGGAGGGCTGAGAACTGGGCCTCGGGGGTCCTTGGGTACGGGAATCCCGTCGACAGCCCCTCTCCTCTGAAAAATGCCTTGACGCCCTGCCGCACTCATAGGCAGGACCCTCCCCAAGCGCACAGTGGGCCAGCCGTGCTCAAAAGGAATGACTCCAAGGAGATTGTCACCTATATTTCGGAAAGCATGACAGTCACCTCGGCCGACGAGGAGAAGCTGCTCTTGCTCAACAAGAACACAGAGCTGCGGAAGATCAACAAGGAGGTGAGCGCGTTGTGGGGTGCATGGGGAGAAGCAGAGCCCTTCTGGAATGGAGCCAGGCCAGCATGCCCGGGAGCTGACGCTGGGCTTCCTGCATGCCATGCGGGTGCTCGGCTCCCCCTGCATGAAAGCAGCGGTTGCCCCCGGGAGACTGATCCTGGAGTCCTCGCTCCCCCCCCCCCTTCACCAGCTCCTCTTCCTTCCTCTTGTAGCTGATGAAGCTGAACCGGGACTGGGACTACATTTACCACGCCACCAACCTGGGGCTGAAGCACCAACTGGGCTCCCTGCAGGAAGAGGTGGCCATCCTCAAGATGCAAGCCCAGAAGCTCTCTGCTAAGCTTGAGCACGAACGGGTGAGCACGGAGGGGGCTGGCCCAGCACCCTCTCTCGGGGCTGCTGGAGGAAGGGATGGAAGGGGCAGGCAGCTGATAAGCAGGGGTGGAGATGGAGGCCCCGGAGCCAGGAAAGAAGGGCCCCGCGGAGAAGTAGGGCACACCCTACAGAGGGCCAGGGGCAGGAGGAGATCTTATTTTTATTTTTTATTTTATTTTTTATTTTTGCATTTATATACCGCCTTTCATTAAAAAGATAACCCCAAGGCTGATCATATGAAGCTGGACCCTCCTCAGTTATCTATGGAGAAATGAACTGGGGAGGAGACCTGGTCTTCTGGTAAGGTAAAGTGTGCAGTCGAGTCGCTGTGGTAGAATACAGGAGGGGTTGACCATTGCCTCCTCCCGCGCAGCATGAGATGATGCCTTTCAGCATCTTCCTAGATCGCTGCTGCCCGATAGAGGTGTTTCTCATAGTCTGGGAGACACACCCGCGGGGATTCAAACCAGGGACCTCTGGCTTGCTAGTCAAATCATTTCCCCACTGCGCCATTTGGTGCGGCAAGCATGAACTGTCCCTTATGCTAAGCAGGGTCTGCCTTGGTTTGCATTTGGATAGGAGACTACACATGAGGACTGTAAGAGAGGGGGATGGGGCTGTAGCTCAGCTACAGGAAAAGCAGCCCCGGTTCAGCCCCTGGCGGCAGCATCTCCAGACAGGACTGGGAGAGACTCCTGCCTGCAACCTTGGAGAAGCCGCTGCCAGCCAGTGTAGACAAGACTGAGCTGGATGGACCAGTGGTCTGACTAAGACAGCATCCTAAATTCCTAACTTGACTGACTTATCCCAAGACAATCTAGCCTAGATGATTTTACTGGAATTATACAGGAAGCTGCCGAGTCAGAGCCTTGGGCCATCAAGCGCATCGTTGCCAGAACCTAAGGGGTATACTTGTGGGTCAAATGGGCCAGAACCCAAAATTTGGCTTAAAATAAGCATGTCGACACACTGGCTAGCAGTGGCTCTCCAGGGTTACAGGCAGGAGTCTCTCCCAGCCGTACCAGGAGGAGATGCTGCTGCCAGGGAGTGAACCTGGGACCTTCTGCATGCAAGCAGACGCTCCACTGCTGAGCCCCAGCCCCGTCTCCTACAACGCCCCTTCCCCAGAGCTTTGTACCTTAGTAGGAACGGAGGGAAGAGGCGAGAGGGGTGGGGCTGGAATCCAAGGGGAACCAACGAGCCCTTCCCTTGGCTGCTGCAGAGGTAGGTCTCTCTCTCTCTCTCTCTCTCTCTCTCAGGCAGTCCTCTGATGCTTCCTTCCTTCTCCCCGCCCAGAGCAAGAGGGAATATTACGAGCAGAGCCTTTTCCAGGAGCTGAAGCACAGCCAGGCCTTGCAGGAGTACGTGAGGCAGCTGGAAGGCCAAAAGCATCACAACCAGAAGATGCAGCTAACCCCTGTGAGTTCTTGGCCAGGCGGTGGGAGGGGGGCAGGTCTGCTCTTGCAGAGGGGGCTGGGGAGGGGGGGGAGGGGGAGGGGGAGGGAAGGACCCTTCCAGCCAAGTGGTTTGTCCCCCCTCCACACACACACACACACACACACACACACACACACACTCTCCCCTATTTATGAACTCAACAGGATTCATTTCAGTGACAACATACATACATACACGCACAATATTTCTGTACCACCTGATATGTACGTTTCTATATTCTGGATGAGTGTGATAATGTGAAATATACTATTATTTCTGTCTCAGAAACTGAAAATGTGGGAGACACAGCTCACCCACCCAAAAATGCACTTTGCCCCTTCTGTGCCCACTCTCAATTGTTTTCCTGGTGCCACCATTCTGAGACAGAGAGACAGGCAGGCAGGCAGGCAGGCAGGCAGGCAGGCAGAGAGACTTTTGCAGGAACTTCTCAAGAATGAGGCACCTTTCCGGTCTGAAGAAATGGAGAGAGCTACTGGGGGTAGAATGGGGTCGTTACTTGGCTAGTCTAAGGACCCAGAGGACTGCCTTCTTCCCCCTCAGAAGAACCATGGCCCATAGCAGGGGTTCTAAACCTTGATCCCCAGGTGTTGTTGAAATACAACTCCCATCACCGCCAGCCACTATCCAACCACACCTGGGCACCCAAAGGTCCATCTGGTCCAGCAGAGACCGCCCCCTCCCCTCCCCTCCCCTCCCCCTGGAATGTTTTCTAGCTGGCAGCATCAGGGATTTGACCATGTGCAAAGCACAGTTATTGAAGATAATATTCTTCTGCCATACATAGGAACATAGGAACATAGGAAACTGCCATATACTGAGTCAGACCATTGGTCTATCTAGCTCAGGATTGTCTATACAGACTGGTAGCGGCTTCTCCAAGGTTGCAGGCAGGAATCTCTCTCAGCCCTGTCTTGGAGATGCTGCCAGGGATGGAACTGGGAACCTAGATGCTCTTCCCAGAGCGGCTTCATCCCCTAAAGGGAATCTCTTACAGTGCTGACACATGTGGTCTCCCATTCAAATGCAAACCAGGGCAGACCCTGCTTAGGTATGGGGACAAGACATGCTTGCTCTCTCCTCAAGACCAGCTCTCCTCTCCTCCTTCATTCTGGACTATGTTCCAGCCTACGCCAAAGTTCAGGGGACGTGGCACATATATGGGGTGGGGCAGGGCTGCTTCCGGCCTCCTTCATCTACCCGTCAAGAAGCCAGTAACTGCCCAGGGGTCAAGGGGATGTGGAGCGGGGCGCCTGGATTCTTCCCTGAAGGCTTCCTGTCCCTTTCTTAGGAATCCGACGCTCTTGCGCCCCTCCCTTGGGAGGAATTCACAGCCCCACAGCAGCCCATGCTGAGCAGAAGGAGCCTGAAGGAGAAGACGACAACCCAGAAGGAGGTCACAGACCTCAAGGTGCAGCTAGAGGCCCTGAAATGCCAGGTAAAGAGGCAGGATCTTGGCAGCAGCAGATGGAGGGACTTTTCTCCCTGGCTGCAACCTGCTGCATGAAGCCTCAGCCCAATTTCCCGCTTCCCCCAAGGGACAGCCAGAAAGCCCCCAAGCAGGCTCTGAAAGCAACAGCCCTCTCTCCAGCTCTTGCCTCCCAGCAACTAGTATCCAGATATGCTGCCTCTGAACATGGGGGCTCCACTTAAGCCACCATATTAGGTAGCCATGAATAGTCCGTGAACTCCTGTAAGCCCCTTTACAAGTCATCTAAGCTAATGGTCATTCTGGTCATGGTCTTGTGACTATAAACTCCAGAAGTCAATTTCATCTTTGGTGAAGTCCTTTCTTTGGATTATATTGCTGATAGGATCGCTCCGGGAAACCTAAGTTCTTGTCTTGTGTGAGAAGGAGGCCCAGCCAACCAACAGGCCAGGGGATTCCAGTAAAAACTGGGGCCAGGTGTGAAGAGCATTGGGTGGATTTCAGCAGATGTTGCCATGAGGACCTTCCTTATCTGGCCGGGTTCCCATGCTGCTAGCAGCTTGTGACACACCAGTTCAGGAGACAAAGTTTTCCCCAGGCGGAGTAATTTCTATCATGAAGCAGTTAGGGCAGGGCTGCTTAACATTGGCCCTCCTGCAGATGCTGGCCTACAACTCCCATAATGCCCAGCTATTGGCCAGTGTGGCTGGGGAGTATGGGACTTGTAACTTGCCTAGGGAGCAAGAGGTTGCTGGTTCAAATCCCCGCTGGTATGTTTCCCAGACTATGGGAAACTCCTATACTGGGCAGCAGCAACATAGGAAGATGCTGAAAGGCATCATCTCATGCTGCATGGGAGGAGGCAATGGTAAACCCTTCCTGTATTCTACCAAAGGCAACCACAGGGCTCTGTGGTCACCAAGAGCCAATGGCACACTTTACTTTAGTCCAAAACAGCTGGGGGGGGGGGCGCGCTAAGTTGAGCAGGCCTTGGTTAAGGGGGCAGCCTCGCCAGAGACAGCTTCAGCCCCAGGCAACAGTTTAGCTCCTGCCCCAGTGGCAGCACTTGGGCAGAAATCTCGCCCAGGGTGACACTGGCATCACATCTGGCTCTGCTCTGTGCTGTTTGCAGACGGAAATCTACAAGGCAGATTACAGGACTGAGCAAAAGGACCGGCAGCGGGTCAAAGCGGAGAACGCCAAGCTGCGGCAGAAGGAGGAGGAGATGAGGCAGCAGATGGCCTTGCTAGAAGAGCAGGTAGGCCCGCTTCTCCCTGCCCCTGTGAGCAGCAGCTGGGGGCATCTTCAGCGGGGAGAGAAGGACGACCTGGAGACGTCTGGGCCGCGGCCGGGCAGCTTCAGATGGGCCGATGACCACCTGACTGGCAGAAAGCTTCGTGAGAAGCAGCATGCCTCCCCAGGAACACATCAGTGCAACAGCCGGTGGAGAGACAGCTTACGGCAGGGCTTCTCAAACTCAGGCCCCCCAGCTGATGTTGGACTGCAATTCCCATCATTCCCTTTGGCCACTGCAGCTGGGAATGATGGGATTTGTAGTGCAGCAACCTCTGGGGGCCTGAGAACCACCGGTGTCTCCCGAGACAGTAGAGCAGCAGTTGTGGAGAGGCAGACATTCGTTCTAGAGCATTTCTGTACCGTCCAGAGGCTCTGGGCAGTGTACATTACGATGGCTGCAATCCCTGCACATAAGGATGCCCCACAAAGTCGAGTGGGACTCCCTCCCAGGCATTGGCTGCATCCTGCCTCCAGTGCACTGCTTAAGCACAGCTCAAGTTTCCTCTCCTTTCCCCAAGAATAATCAAGGTAGCTGGGCGAGGGCCAACGCAACCCTGCCCAGGAGAAGGAGCCCTGGCTGCATTTTACAGGCCTCCGCTCTGCCCTTTCCTGACTTTTCTTTCCTCCTTCCTGCAGCTGAAGATCTTTGAAGACGACTTCCGGAGGGAGCGTTCAGACAAGCAGGTGCTGCAGCGCCTGCTGAAGAGGAAGCCCGATGCCAGCGGGCCCACCCTGGCCCACCGCTGCAACAACCACAAGAAGCCCTCCGCCCCCAGCCCCGTCTCCCAGAGGCTTGCCTGCTGCAGCTGCCGCTGCAAGCCACAAGAGCTGCACCGGGAGAACCAGCACCGCCCAGGCGCTCCAGAGGCCAAGACATCAGCCTGCCGCTTCTGCAAGGGCTAAGAACCGGAGCAGCAGCTCAGCACAGGCCAGGCAAAGAGGCTGTTCCTTTGCTGGCGCCTCCCTCTTGCTTCTGGCACCCGAAGCAACCAGCACATTCTCCAGGCTACTAAATCGATACCTCCTGCAAGAACTGCATTCCATCCCTGGAGCAATCCACCCCAATCGGCCCCCTTAGAGGGGCACACTCTTGGCCCCATGCAGGCACCCCCCACAAAAGCTACTGCCGGCCATTCAATATTGACTTAGATGAACCAAGGATCTGATGGCACAAGGCAGCTTCGTACATTCAACGAAATAGTTTTAAGCAAGATCGATGCCAAGCAAAGGTCTTGCAATCCCTTACATACGACCAAGGTTGTTTTTATTGCAATAGGTCATGCCTACATCACTGGGGGTTATCCAGAAGATGAAGAGCTTGATGAGAAGTTATTTGTAAAGACTGTATTTTTGTATTTATTTTTCCACTTCTAGACAAGGCTCCCAGCCCCGTTCCTGCTCAGGTTCATATCCACCCAGCCTCGACAGCATCAGGAACTCCTTAAAGAGGAGAGCTGGTCTTGTGGTAGCAAGCATGACTTGTCCCCTTAGCTAAGCAGAGTCCACCCTGGTTGCATATGAACGGGACACTAGAAGTGTGAGCACTGTAAGATATTCCGTTTAGGGAATGGAGCCATCTTGGAAGAGAAGAAGGTTCCAAGTTCCCTCCCTGGCAGCATCTCCAAGATAGGGCTGAGAGAGATTCCTGCCTGCAACCCCGGAGAAGCCGCTGCCGGTCTGTGAAGACAATACTGAGCTAGATAGACCAATGGTCTGACTCGGTATATGGCAGCTTCCTATGTTCTCCTTAGATCCAATATCCTATTTTATCAAATGGTCATACTGTCAAGCTTAATAAAGTGAGCTGTGGATACATATATGTTTTGTCTTATTTTTCTGAATGGAATGGATTTTGTAATAGAACTATGACTGCAACACTAACAAAGAGAGAGAGGTACAACATACAGGATAATCCAGTACTAGCTAAGCCTCGCCAGCCTGGTGTGCTGAAGGGTGAATATTGTTCCTAAAGCCACCTTTGCCAGGGCAAGGGGTCTTCAGCTTAGGTCCCCAGATGTTTTGGACCATGATACGAGTTGTAGTCCCAACAACATTGAAGGACTCCAAGTTGAGAAACCCTGTCCTAAGATCTTCGCCAGGACAGCTGGATGGCTTTTAGAAACACTAGAGTCCCGCCAAGGCAATCCAGTGATCAGCACCTAACCTAGATGGAACAGAGCCCTTTAAGCCCCTGGTGGCGCAGTGGTAAAACTGCCGCCCTGTAACCAGAAGGTTACAAGTTCAATCTTGACCAGGGGCTCAAGGTTGACTCAGCTTTCCAGCCTTCCGAGGTCGGTAAAATGAGTACCCAGAATGTTGGGGGCAATATGCTAAATCATTGTAAACCGCTTAGAGAGCTTCGGCTATAGAGCGGTATATAAATGTAAGTGCTATTGCTATTGCTATTGCTAAGTCATTCCCAACACCCCTGGCAAACTAGCCTTCAACCGCTGGACTCAGAACCACAGTTCCTGCCCTCACTGCCTCTTCAAAGAGGAAAAGGGGTTAGCTACACCATTTGCAGACTCTGCAGGGCAGAACAGGAGTCATTCAAGTCTAAGCCGTGGAAGACCATCGTTACAAGAAGACGCGAAGAGATGCAGGTTTCCAGAACTCTGGAAACTGAAGTCCCTGGTAACAAAATTTATTGTCATGATTGAAGACAAGGAGAAGTTTATAAATGTACTCTAAGCAACTTGTTGATAAAATAGTAAATATCCCATCTTTGTAAGTTTATCATCATTTGGAACAGAGAGGGCGGTTAGGAGAGGCTTTGCAGTCTGCAACTCTCAGACCAAGAGCCGAGGCTGCCCCCCCTCGCAGGAGACCCTCCCCAACGCTCTGGGAAGAAGTTCCGAAAGGTCCACAGTGTATCCCAACGTCGCCTGGCACAGCAGCATCCGACGTTAAGAGAAAAAAGAACAAGATTGCGGTGGAAAGCAGCACACTCATGTCAAAGCCCACAAAATAGACACCCACAATGTTAGAGAGTCTCCTAGGAAAAACAGAGCCGTTCTCGCAGGCGTGCGCAGGGGAGAGGGCTCAGCGCATGAGCAGGCTGTGTTTGGGCCCATCCACCCTCTCCAGCTTCTCAAAGTGCTTCCTGGCATTTCTGATGTTGATCAGCGTTGCTGCCGAAGCTGCAAGAGAGGAGGATGCGAGTTGGGTGAGAGCAACGGCCGGGGGGGGGGGGCACCCAGGGCGGGGCTGTGGTGTACAGAAGCAGGGCTGGTCGAGTTGCCCTGCCTTAAGAAAACCCACTGATGACACCAAACAAAGCCCGCCCTCCCCAGCAGAGCTTCTTAGCAGACTCTGAACTGCTCTGTCAGGCTCCAGTCCCTGCTGAGCTGGCCTGCCCAGACCCGGCACAGCTTTTCATTCCGACCCAGGTCACGCAGAACCTTTGAGAACCACTTACGTATGGAAGGGTCTGACATGACGACCATCACGTAAGTGTTTGATGTAAAGATGTCAATGAAGGCTGCAAAGTTGGAGTTCCTGACCTCCATGCTCTGGAACGATGCGGCCAGTTTACTAGGGAGAGGAAGGCGGTTCGTTAGCTGACAATCCACAAAGGGCCCTTCGCGATTCTCACAGCCTGGAGCCCCCTATGCACCCCTCCCCAGGACTCCTGAGGCAGAAGAGACTGAGCAGCCACTCCACCCCAGGAAAATGCAAGCGCCGTCTGCCCCCCAATTCCAAACACAGCACAGAGTGGCTTTCTGTACAAAGCTTCTCCCTCCTCTCTTCAAGAAGGACTTAGAACAGCCCATCACACTGAGAACAGGAAGTTTGAGCCCGGTCACACAAGGAGCACTTCCCAAATACCTCTTGCCATCTGTGGACTGCAGAATTCCTGGTCCGTTACTGGGACTCACTCAACCCCCAGAAAGGTCTTTAACAGAGACAGCCGCTCCAAGAAGCTGACCTTAGATTTGGCTATGGAAAGGATTTCCGACCTGTGCGGCACTCCTCCTCCACATAAACCATCCCAGGGTAATTCAGGGAGAGATCACACCTTGCACCACACGAGGAGCACAAGGGCCACATTTAGGAGGCCCACTTTCCACACGGTTTGGAAACGAGACCTCCTAAGCAGTCAACAAGTCAACCCGTGGATGAATTTAGGCTGTCGTGGAAGTCAGTCCCCAAGCTAGCTGACGGGGTTAAGCTCCATCTGGGCAGAGCACCCAGCAGCAGTCCCTGACCCGAGGCAGAGCTTTCGCTACGTTCCCATCAGTCCCAGGAAAGACACTCTCACCTGCAGCTCAGCTTGAATTGCTTAATAATGTTGCTGATTTTCTCAAATCTGTGGATATCGCGCTGTTCTTTACACTGGTAGTGGGAAATGACCTGTAGAGGGGAAAGACATTTGCCATGAAAGGGTAGTATTGGACTCCTAGCCAAAAGGGCTGCCTGTATAATATTAGGCCCTTGGCCTGCATGGGGTGACACAAGAAGAAAATGAAACTACAAGTGGCCCTTGCTATCCATGGTTTCAGCAACCACGGTTTTGCGTATCCGTGGTGAGGTCGTAGAGACCAAGTTTCCTCAACCGCAGGGGCAAGAAATAGGTGATTTTCACCTATCGGCAGTTTCAGGGCCACCTGAAATAACTTCCAGTGGCATTTCCAGTCTGGAGACAGCATGGAGCCATTTTGTAACGCTTTAGAAAATTAAAAACTTTACCCCCAATGTTAAATGAAAAGCCAAAGGAACTGGGGGCTTGGGGGGCATTACTGGAGAGCTGGAGACCCGGAGGACAAGGTACAGTACTTTATTTCTCTTATTTCTCTCCCTCTGTCCCACTTTTATAGCCTTTTTTTGTGTGTGCATAGGAACCCAACCCCTGGATTCCCATAGGGGTTAATTCATGGGTGAATGGGGATCTGAACTTGGGTCTCCCCGGTCCTAATCCGGCACTCTAACCACTACACCACACTGGCTCTCAAAGGTTTCTTTAATCCCGGTTTCCATAGTCACGCCTATGACAGAACGGAGCCCCCGTGAATATAGAGGGCCTCCTGTATCTGGACGAATTCTAGGGCATCCAAGAGGGCACTTTCAACAACCTAGCCAGGAAACCTCCGGGGCAAAGACACAGGAAAGTGATGGCCAAGCCCAACTGGTTGCGGTTGCAATCCAAGGGCTGGGTGTGGGGCCTCTGCATTCACCCCAGCATACCACAGGGGACAAGCACTCTGCTGCTCCACAGCTCTGTGGGCACTCAATGCAGCTGTGTACCAAGACTGGGTTCAGGCCCTGTGGGTACTACACAGAAGAGCCAAAGCACCAGGCCTGATTCCAGAAGGAGAGTTCACAACCTGCCGCCACCCTATCTGTAAAAGGGAGAGGTGCAGCGAGGGATTCCCAGATGTTGCTGACTACAACCCCCAGCATCCCCAGCTGCAAAAGCCTTTGCTTGGGGATGATGGGCATTGTAGTCAGCAGCATCTGGGAATCCCCGTTACAGGGAAGACTGGAGAGGAGGCCAAGATTCTGGCTCCTTGCGAGAAGCAACAAGATCAGACCAAGGGATGCAGAGACTTGTGCTCTCTCCTGTGCTACAATGGCACCAGCCAGGGCCTTCTGCAACTAGCATTCAAGCAGTGCTGAAAGAGGGGTGCACCAGAAGCCACCGATTCCTTTAAAAGGCATCTGAAATGAGGCTGGAAAGACCGGACAAGTACTTGGATGGAAGAAGGAGTTATCATTATACTTTAAGACTCCAAACCTGACACATTTTCCCTTTCCCGGCACCCTGGAAACAACTATACTACCTTTTCGCCCAACAGCCCTCAGCCCAAACAGCGTGTGCACTGCCCAAGACTGACTGTGCCCGGGGCTAGAATGACTATGAAGACAGAAGAGAACGAAGGACACCCGTTCTCTTGCGCTCTCGCTCTCCCTCTCACCAGGAAAGTGGCTCTTTCAAACAGAAGAACTTCATCGGCTTCGATGATCTGCGCAAAGTTCCTGAGGTTCATCTCCAGTTGCTGGACATTGGGAATCAGCTGGTAGACTATACTGGACCAAGCCTGCCCAAGAGAAGAGACAGGAAAAAACTCAGTGTCTGGCTCCCTCCTGGATAGGGCAAAAGGTGCGGCAAAAGCCAGACCAAACATCTCAGAGCATGGCAGGGCTCCAGTTAGGCAGTCTGCTGGTGGAGTTGAGAGAGAGAGAGACACAGACAGACAAACTTGCTGCAGCCAAAGCTGTTTTCTTTTCGCTGCTGCTGCACCAGAGATCACAGGCGTTCAGGGCAGAACTCCTAGCAGGGAGCTCCCTATGACCCAAACAACTCCCACAGTTCTGCTCAGCACTGACCAATTCTGCTCTTTTCACCCCAAAAGAGCAGCCTGCTCATGTTGGGCCAGCTGGTCTCACATACATGTCTCACATACGAAGCATAAACTTGGAGAAGACAAAGAAATCCACAACTCTTTAGATGCTCATCCCTTGCTGCAGGCTTGTGAAAGCAGATCAGGCCGAGAGAGCACGTTGGCCCAAAGTCAGCCAGCGAGTTGACCAAACAGGGATTTGAACCCAGATCCTCCTGGAGCAAGTCCAGCAGCAAGACCACACTGGCTTTACAGGGCAAGGGAAAGGAACAGTTCTGACAGACAGAGATGGACACAGATGTACAAACCTTGTAAAGGGTTTCATCCCAGATGGACGTTCTAAAGCAGGCACACTCCAATGGGCGGGAGAGACGCTTCAAATCCTCTTCCCTCTCCTTGAAAATCTGAGGAGGCGGATTTGACACCCCCAGGTGAGGACAAATTTTACTGGTGCTCCAAGGCTGATTATTTTTTAAACTGCTCAATGCCCTTTTGGAAAACCAAGAATACAAAGTCATGCCTGCAGGCTCTGGGGAAGGGGAGAGCAGGTGTGAGGAGACAGTTCCCCTTGCCCAGTGGCCAAGCACAGGAACCCACAGGCCAGCAAATATCCTGCACTAGGAATTCCACACGTGAGCAAGAGGAGCAGGAGTCTCCTAGGAGAAGTCGAGATATCAGCTGCATAGGAACATAGGGACATAGGAAACTGCCATATACTGAATCAGACCATTGGTCCATCTAGCTCAGTATTGTCCACAGACTGGCAGCGGCTTCTCCAATGTTGCAGGCAGGAATCTCTCTCAGCCCTATCTTGGAGATGCTGCCAGGGAGGGAACTTGGAACCTTCTGCTCTTCTCAGAGCGGCTTCATCCCCTGAGGGAAATATCTTGCAGTGCTCACACATCATCTCCCATTCATATGCAACCAGGGCAGACCCTGCTTAGCTATGGGGACAAGTCATGCTTGCTACCACAAGACCAGCTCTCCTCTCCTAAAATCGAACTTGAAACCTTCTGCTCTTCCCAGAGCGGCTCCATCCCCTGAGGGGAATATCTTGCAGTGCTCACACTTCTAGTCTCCCTTTCATATGCAACCAGGGCAGACCCTGCTTGCTCAGGAGACAATTCATGCTTGCTACTACAAGACCAGCTCTCCTCTCCATAAAACTGATCCCATTCAACACAACCGACTTGTGAACCTACAAGAAACCATGTTTTCTGCCAAGATCACTCCCAATTCTGCCATTGAGAAATGTACCTAACCTGTATATCAATGTACCGGTATGTCTGTGTTTCTAGCACACAGGTTTGCAAAGAACACAGAGCTGAAAAGGTCTGGGAGGAGAGGGCAAGGAACAACAGAGGCAGCACTGAATTTTGCACAAGAGGACAATCTCGGTGCCACGTTCCACTTGTGGAAATAAGGCAACTGCTAACCAACAACATGCACCTTTAAAGGGGAGAGTGTTCAGACGGACAAGAAAAAAAAAGGACATCCATAGATTATTAAAAATAGCTACAGTTCCAGAGGCTGCTCTTTGAAATAAAGGCTGTTTCCTCATATTATAGGGTTGTTGTTTTAAAGTTCTTTTAAAAACCTGTGCACTGGGGACAAAAAAATCCATTCTTTGCATCTTTCATAGGACACTGCCTTATACTGAGTCAGACCATGGGTCTTTCTAGCTCAGTATTGTCTACCCAGACTGGCAGCGGCTTCTCCAAGGTTGCAGCAGGCAGGAGTCTCTCTCTCAGCCCTATGATGCCAGGGAGGGAACTTAGAACCTTCTGCATGCAAGCAGGCAGGTGCTCTTCCCAGAGCGGCCCCATTCCGAGGGGCATATCTTTCAGTGCTCACATATGTAGTCTCCCATTCAAATGCAAACCAGAGTGGAGCCTGCTGAGCAAAGGGGGGCCATTCATGCTTGCTATCACTAGACCAGCTCTCCTCCTTTTCCTTTGGGCACCAAGATGCTGCTGCTGCTCACCAGATCGCGCTGGTCCTCCTGCACCAAGTCCATCTTGTGCACGAGGCAGAAAATCTTGGCGTCGGATGAATTCTGGAGAATCGCCTCCAAGCATGACTGGTAGTAGTGCATGTCCTTCTCCAGCTCCCTGCTCTCCACATCAAAGACGTAGATGAGGACCTCCACGTTGCGGAAGATGTTGTCACGCTGGCTGGTGAAGTAGTTCTCCATGAAGGTGTCCTGCCTGGAAGGGAAAGCGGAGCCAAGAAGAGCCCTTTGAGCCACTCGTGCCGAGCTCCGGACCCATCAAGGCAGATCTGGGCATCTGACCAGTCAAGGACTGGCCGAATTCTCTCATCATGAGAGAGCAACAACAAAACAGGATACTTTATTCAAGCAGGTTTGCCATCTATGCAACTTACAAATTGGCTACATGTTTTTGTGAAACAATGAAATTAAAGAAAAATGTAGTGAATCGTCACTGTGAATGAGCCACTGAAATGTTTTCCCCTTTAGCTTTAATCTTGCAACACCACATTAGTCTAGAGGAGGAGGAGGATTTTTTTAATTAAATTAAAAATAAATATTGCAAAGTAACAGCAACTAGTAAAACAGGTTTTGAAGGCAGTGGTACTAAATAGACAGCAGGACAATTCTTGGGATATCATAAAGGGGTATCTGACTGAAGTGCCGTCCTGAGACAGAGTCAAGAAAGCCTCTGTGGAAACCTCAGTTCTCCAGACATTCGCTTCTTGGTAAGGGTGCTGCTTCTGCTCTGTCCCATCAGGTCTGTGGCCTCAGGACTGCCATTTCCAAGGCTACCAAACTGAGGCGAAGCACGTGCTCCGAAAGCATCAGTCTAAGTTCTGTTCAAGATCCAGGTTAGGCCAAGAAAGAGAGACTGGCCCATGGTTACCTGATCAAGGCAAGCAGGAAAGGACTACTCACCCTCCACAGTCCCACAAGTTCAAGACCAAGTTGCCCAGAAATCGAACATGTGAATGTTCCACATCAACTGAAAAAAACCCAGGAGAAACCTGGTCACTGGAGCACTAGAACAAACTTTGAGTAAGCTGCAGACCAACATGATAGCACACACATGCATGTGCTATCATGCATAGCGCATGGTACACACACACACACACACACACGGTTTTTAAAGTCCTGAAGAAAAAGGAGTGGTGCCAACACTTGCCTGGTTGCTAGGCACATGCAAGCACCTAGTGGTGTACACGGAACTGTGCCTCTGCGGTCCGGTGCCAGGCAGGGTGGTTTAAGGGCGGCGGGTGTGTGTGTGTGCACTTATCCCTCCCGCCACTTTCCCCCCACCGGTGCTCCTTTAAAAAAAAAAATCTTGGGGCAGCAGTGTACCTCCCTGCCACCCCTGCCCCTATTTTCAACTGGAAGTGGCCAGAAGTACTGCACCCGCAAGTCTGACGTACGCATGATACTTCCAGCCACTTCTGGGCAAAAATGGGGGCAGGGAGGTACACTGCCACCCCAAAAACCACAAGGTGTTTTTGTTTTTTTTTAAAAAGGCACGCCGGTGGGAGAAAAGTGGTGGGAGGGTTAAGTGCCCCCCCGCCTTTAAAGAACCACCACCACCCCCCGCACCGAACCTTCGAACTGCGCCACATTCTAACCGGTTCGGAGGCCTCTACAATGGCCTTTGGACCGGTTCGTGCACATCCCTACAAGCACCTTTTCATTGGCCCACTTGGAAGAGAGATGGACCAGACGGGAGATCCAGCCAGCCTGCTGACCAACCCTGACCTGTTCACCTACTCCAAAGAAGGCCTTTCCAGCTCCTAACTGTGACTGTGAAGCCCCCATAAAGCCAATGGAAGATCAGGAAGTCTCTCTGGCATGACCTTGAAGCTGTGCCACTTGCAGTTTTTCAGGGCAAGCCCTCTTCAGCCAATCAGGAGGTTTGTCCAGGAGGATTGCCAAAGGACAATCAGGGAGGTTTTCCTACTTCCCAGAAGCAGCCACCAGTTAAAAAAGTCTTGGGGCACTTCTAAGAAATGCTCAGGCTGATCTGCCCTGTCTCCACCACTGTTCCCTCTCACAGGGATTCCCAGATGTTGTTGACTACAACTCCCAACATCCCCAGCTACAGTGGCCTTTGGCTGGGGATTCTGGGAGTTGTAGTCAACAACACCTGGGAATCCCTGTGAGAGGGAACACTGGGTCTCCACTGGGTAGGGTACACACTGGCAGGCAGAGGCTACACTGGGGCACTCCTGTTTAATCTGGGAAGTCTCACTGGGACACAGCAAGGGAATGCTGGGTTATGGCAGGATCCAATGTCAGCCAAAGAGAACTAAGCAACAGAGGTCTCTGGCACCAGGATCCTGCAGGGAGAGCTCCCTTCTCCATCTGCTGAAGGGGCTTCCCAGTCCTTCCTTGCTGTCTCTGCCCAAACTGCCCAGCGAGGGGCTCCAGGAAAAACACACCCTGAGGAGAGATCTCATGTCACATCTTTATGCAAAGAGGGAAGGAAACCAGTTGCCTCTTGCCCTTAACAGCCATATGAGCTGAAAGCAAACCCCCAGGCCCAAGAAGCAGCCATCTTACTTGTCGCTCCGAGGCGCCGCGTGTCTCGTGCAATGTAGTTTGCAAAAATGATTGATCTCATGCTGGTCTTGCCAGACCCGCTTTTCCCCATCAGCAGCACCTGGTTCAGGGAAAGAGCAGAAGCCAACGCAACAAACGAGATTACTTCACAATACCTTTCTGAACAGCCCTTTTTTGGCACTGCTCTGAGAACAGAAAAGGAGCTTGGCTGAGAACCAACTCCAGTCATGCTGTCCCTGATCAAAGCTACAGGCAGCCACTGATTGCACCACTTTCCTGGTACAACACACTCACAGCAATGGTTGTGTGCGTGTGCATCACGAGGCCCTTGAACACCCTGCCAGGAAACCATCTCCCAGCTTTGCCCAAAACTGAAGCAGAGCTCCTGCTCTTACCTTCTTCTTCATGGCCGTGTTCGGCATCCCACACCTGTAAAGAAAGAGCAAGAGACAGTGTGCAGGGTGTCGGCCATTTGTTCAAAGTTCCTCAGTCACAAGGCTGGACTCTACACCCACGGCTGGGAAAATGCTAGCATGGCCCTTCCCTTTCATCCCAGGCAACACAAGAGAAAACTGTTGGGGCAAGAGCAGCCGTGCAAAATTGACCAACAGATCCTCTTAGACCAGGGGCTGGCAAACTTGGCCCTCCAGCTGTCATTGAACGACAACTCCCATAACTCCCAGCCACAATTTACTGTGGCTAGGAATTATAGGAGCTGTCGTTCAACAACAGCTGGAGGGCCAAGTTTGCCCACCCCTGCCTTAGACTTCCCTTAACTCACCGATTCAACTTGGAAGAGGGCCAATGAGAGGACCAAGAAGTTTACTCACCGTATTCCCAACAGGACACCTAAAAAAATGTTAAATAGGTATATCTGTCCCTCAATACAGTCACAAATATGGTGATGAAAGGATGAGTTCCCTGGCCATTCTTTCAAGGAATATTAAGCTTTCAAAGTGCATTTCCTTATCCAGATGTAATTAATTCAAACTGAATAAGGGGTGCAACCTGGAAATGCAAGTTGAAGGCTAGCCCCATTCGACAGACACACTTCCTCTGCCACCGGCTATCACCTCTTGAGACTCGCAAAGAGATGTGGCCACACAAACAGGGGAGCTGGGCCCTTTTGCATCTGAACCAGCAGAGCCATCCTGATGTTTGAGGCTTTGGGGGGTGGGCTTTTCAGCAGCATGCAGGTCGAGGCAGTTATTATGGGTCACTTATAACACATGGCTCAGTGGTCACCACGAGTCAACACTGTCTCGAGGACACAATCTAACCGTATCTATCTAGCTATCACATTTATATACCACCCCCATATACAAATCTCTGGACAGTTTACACATTAAAACACAAACAACTGAAACAACAGATCATTTAAAACCATTTAAAATAACTATCAACCAAACTTTAAAAAATGTTTAAGTTGGCATCCCAGGAGGTGTCCTGGGTGCAAATGCACATCTGGGGACCACCTGCAGCCCACATGAAGGCCAGTCTCCCAAATCCAAGCCTGTTTCAGGCTTGAGGGCATGTTCTCAGGACCAGGATTGAACTCTGAAGCACCTACAGCTGAGGTTCTTAGCCTTTTACGGACCCCCTAGATCCTCCTGTATACACATGGATGGGAATTATCCCTTTAATCATTAAAAATTATAACTGTATAATTGAAATGTAAGAAGGAAACACACACTCCCTATTTTCAAGTTTTGGGGAAGCTACCTATATATAACTACAGATTTAGCTTTCCATGGACCGTCTGGACCTACCCTATGGTGGTAGATCCCCTAATCACGCTACAGTATCAGAGAGATGGAGGAAGGGGAGCACCTTTTCCTCCACCCCTAGGGAGGGCCACTCGGCTCCTGCGCAGGGACGTTTACACGCACCCCAGGGGCATTCGGTACGCGCTGCGGGGTACCCACGGGCAAGGCAACCCGCATCTTACACGCGCACAGACCCTCCACACATGCCCCATCCGTCCCGACACGCGGAGACCGGGAGGAGCCCAGGCAAAGCCTGCCTGCACTAGTGGGGACCCGGTGAGGCTCCCCACGCACCCCGTCTTCCAAGGAAGCGAAGCCGGGCCCAGTCCCTGAGCAACCAGTCCCATGGCACCGCTTTTCACACCCAAGCGTGCCCCTGAGCAGGTGCAGAGTGCAGCAGAGAGAACAGCGGGGGCGCTCAGGCAGGCGTAAGCCCAGGCACATATCCCACCCTCACCCCCATAGAAGTTAAAGCCCCAGGGACGCCAGCGAGCCCGCCACCTCCGCCTCACCCCTGGTCCTGAGCGGGCAGCGACAGCTAGGAGGGCGGTCTCCGCACGCTACCCCTCCCTCCTCTTCCTGGGCCCCGAAGCCTCGGCCTCGCTTAATCCGCTCGCCCAAGGCGGGGGGTCCCCTGCTCCGGCTTGGCTGCGCGCGACAGCCCGGCCCCCAACAGCGCCTCGCAAAATCACGTGAACAGCCGCTCCCGCGGCTCCTGGGCGTGGCCTGCACTTCCCGGCCCTCTCTTCACGTGACTGAAAAGCCGCCGCGGTCATAGAGGCCTGGACGCCCAGAGCGGCCCCGCGACCGAAGCCAGAGAAGCCATGTTCCTTGAGGGCAGATTTCCAGCCTGCCCATACTGCCGGAGGCATAGGATTGCGTTGTGTCTGCGCGCTGAGCCGGTCGTTGCAAAAGCTCTGGGAGGGGGTGATGTGTTCTGCTTCCTCCCCTTTTTAGGGTTGCCAACTCCCCCCACCATCTGGCGGTTTGTCGTCATCATTCTCTTGAGTAACCTTGGCAGTCATTTGAAGTCCAGGTTGTTTCCACTGAGCTGATAGGTTTGGGAGTGTTTTTAAATGCCAGGTGTGAAGGACCGAATAGTTCAATCAATGCGTATGAGAAGAGCTCTAAATGAGAGGCTTGCATCACAGCCTCCCATATGGTCTAGCGGTTAGGATTCCTGGTTTTCACCCAGGCGGCCCGGGTTCGACTCCCGGTATGGGAAGCAATAATCATTTTTCCCCCCAAATTCCATTCAGTGCAAAATTTTGCAGATTTCTGTGGTTTTCTTTAGAAATATCGCCTGATGCACTCCAGCACCTTCCTGCTCGATATGAGGAAGGAAACCGGGAGAGCAGTCAACGCTGCAAAATGAAGGGCACGCTTGCGAAACAGAGAGCAAGGCAGCCGCGAGGAAATCTTCGGCCGCCAGGAGATGCTCCTGCTGCGTCCCGACCAAGCCCTTGATTCCCTATAAACTAGTGACTGGTCCTGTCGAGCCGGTCTTTCTCTCCTCTCCTGCTCTGCATGCAAGCCGGCTATTCGTCAGTTAGAGCTCTACCTGAGGACTGGCCAGCCTGCAGCCAACGCAGGAGAGAAAGGCACAAGCCGAGCTGGCTGCCGCGCTAAAGGACTTAGGACGAGCCGCTACTGAAAGCGCTCTTTAATCTACTGTTTTCCTAAATTGCAGGCTCAAGGCGGCTGCCTGCCATGGAAGCCCTTCGCCTTCATCCCTGCCTTGGGCGCTACGCTCTGCCCAGCACAACAGCGCCGGGAGCTGGTCTTGTTCAAGCATGCATTGAACCTTTGCTAAGCAGAGTCCACCCTGGTTCGCATTTGAATGAGACGACATGTGTGAGCACTGCGAGATATTGGGGCCGCTCTGGGAAGAGCAACTAGGTTCCAAGTTCCCTCTCTGGCGGCACCTCCAAGAGAGGGTTGAGAGAGACTCCTGCCTGCTGCAACCTTGGAGAAGTCGCTGCCAGCCTGGGTAGAAGATGACACTGAGCTAGATGGACCGGTGGTGCTGCTGGGTAGAAGGCAGCTTCCTATGGTCCTTGCTTCCTACGTCCCTCTCGCAGTGAAGCTCTACCGCCCTGGCAAGGGGGTACCGGCAGGAGCTACCACTTCTCAGCGGCCTTTCGGCCCGAGGGCGCTTCCCCTCCATTCACAAAAAAAAGTCCCCGCGAGAGACGCGTTGACAGTTGCAGAACCCGCCCACCTCGCCCAGCGATTGGCTGAGCCGGCTCCCGAAGGGGCGTGGCCTCAATAACAAAATGTCCCGCGCCGGAGATTTTCGCTACTTTGTAACAGAGGACGTTTCTCCGGCCTTTGAAGATCCTCGCGAGCGAGCTCAAGACACGAGCCAGGATGGACCGAGACGCGGCCAGCCAGACAGGTGAGTGCTGCCTTCCTTAACGGGCTCTCCGTGCTGAACATTTACCACGGTGTGTGCAATTAATGCGGATGCTTTTGTTCTTAAGTGTCTGTCCCCGCATGGGCGAATTGCACGGCGTGGCGGGGCTGAGGCAGGAATTCGTGCTCGTGGGAAAACGGTGTTTATTGTGTGTATGTTGTGCACTTATATCCTGACTCGTCCTCAGTGCTGTATATGGCTTTGTTTAGCCTCACAACAACCCTGTAAGGTAGAGTAGGCTGAGAGAGAAGTGACCGGCCCAAAGTCGCCCAGTTATTTTCAGGGCTGAATGGGGATTTGAACTGGGATGTCCCTGGCCCTAGTCCAGCACTCTCTCTAACCACTGAACCATGTTGGCTGCTCCCTAAGGAGGAACCCTCTCTGAAGAGGACTTCCCTCTGGAGAGGGGACGGACACGCTGCTGATCTCTCTGGTTTCCTTCTGGTTGTCTTATTAGAGGTGGCTCCGCTCGGTGAGCATCTCGCCCGTCGGCTTAAGACGGGTCTTCGCCGTCTTTGAGCACCCTCGTGGGCTTCCTTGACATTCGAAACCTATTCATTGCTCTTGCACTTATTTAGATATTTCTCATTTAATACGGTTCTCTTATCTCATCAGTATGCTCCGTATGTGTATGGGGCCCCGTTTTGTTACATTAAGGATATTTGTATGCTTACTTTACAAGGATTAAAAAAAAAGTTCACAAAACAGTCTATACCGCAAAAAGAGTGAGAAAATTGTTCCAAGGGACTCCTGGTCCCGAAAAAAAAGCTCAAGGGAGAAGGCGGCAGCAGCCACGGGGTGGCGGGGAGGGGAGCGCTGGTTGAATGCGGCAGTCAGTTCCTCGCCCCCTACTAAGGAAAAGAGAGCCCGCCCGCGAGAAGGGACTCCCTTGCCCAGCTAGCCAGCAGACAATTCATCGTACTTCATCAAGATAGCCGCAATTCAGCCCTTCAACTCTGGAGCTTTTTAAAAAAAATAAAATAAAATAAAGGGGTCTATTTGCAAGCCAAATCTAGCGTCGCTTTGAGAGAATTCGGTTTGTGAATGCAGACGAGCCTTCACAGAGGCATTCCTAGCCAGAATGGGCTGGTGGCGGCTGCTACTGCCACCTGGGAACTTTGCCCCCCCTTCCCTCCAGCTCCTCCAGCTTCTCCCCCAGTTGCATTGCTGACACACAGGCCCATAGCCAGACTAAATGTTTTGTGGCGGGGCAGGTCTTACCGCCCTAGTTACTTTCTGTCACATTACAATATAGCACTTCTACAATTATTTGTGAAAAGTGTAGAGGAGCAGATGAAAGGTTTAAGGGGGCCTGCCCAAAGGGCCACCGCCCCCCCCCCCCGGCTATTCCAGGGCTTCCTTTCTGACCTTCCAAGACTGGAAGAAAAACCATCCCTAGAACTGGAGCCTTGGCTTCCATGTGGACTGTGCGGCCATCCCGCCCTTGATGCCCAAGTTCTTCTGGGGAGGGGGATCCTGTGTAAGTTCACAAGAGGGTGCCAACCAAGGGTTGCCCCACAGAAGGTCCGTAGCGGGCCTCCTGCCCTCTGAGGCACCTACTCCATATCCTGACAGTCGTCTTGCAAAGAAGTGTGGGCTGGCTCCTCTGCATCACACCCCTGAGAGAGACAGAGGAACCATTCTCTGCAGGGACCAAAGGTACTCTTACCCCTGGACTTCAGGTCCAAAGTCCAAGGCCTCCCCACCCCCTGGGGGCCTCCAAATCATTTTTAGTCTGTCCTGGGTGGTGTGGTTTGTGCCCTCAAGAACCTACATGTTAAAAGAATGATGCTTAAATTGCGGGGGGGGGGGGCTCCAAAGGCCTTTAGGTCCAGGCTCCAAAATTACCTAGGTGGACCTCTGGCAGGGACAGTCAGTGGGCATGACACCCATCATGTTTTCGCTCTTGGCCTCTCTGACATTAACACGGGAGAGGCTGGGAAAACTCCTCTTCTCAGAAGCTGGGAAACTTCTTTTCAGTTCCCCCACCTGAGAAGGATGCAATGAATAAATGAAGAACTTTTGCCCTGTCCTTATTTCATGCCTTTGGGGGGTTGATAAATACAGGTTAGAGGATGGGTTTGTAGAGTGTGTGTGTGTGTGTGTGTGTGTGTGTGTGAGAGAGAGAGAGAGAGAGAGAGAGAGAGAGAGAGAGATCACCTGGTCATCGTTTTCTATGTGTCTGTTTCTAAACCCCTGTACAAAAAGAATTGCACCCAGTATTTCTACATGATGGTGTCCCTGGGGAGTGGAAAAGGAGACTGTACACCCCTCTCATGGGTGAGATGGAATAAAAGCCTCTGCAGTGAACAGTTTACCTATTTATTTTGCATTGTGGCTTGTGCAGAACAGTGTCTTTCCACAGTACCCAATGAAGATATTCATTCTTGGGCAGTATTTAAGATCTACAATATTGAAAGGAAATTGGCAGGGCAAATGGACAAGCTGTGTGCCTTTCTCTAGTACAGGGTTCTCAATTCTTGGGTCCCCAAATGTTGGACTACCAAAGGCCACTGTGGCTGGGGATGATGGGAGTTGTAGTCCAACAACATCTGGGGACCCAACTTTGAGAACCCCAGCTCTAGTCCATTCCCAAAAAGGTGCCTCTAACATTCCTTGCTGGGAGGAGGAGAGAGCCTGTCCACTGGCTCAGGTCGGTCCAGAAGGGCCGTCTTGACCCAACGGCTGCTGCTTCTCGCCCTCTTCAGAAGCACGCCAGGAGATGACTGCGTACACACACACCTCCCCAAAGGGAAATGAGCACATAAAGGCCCCATTGTTTTGGTGCACATCCACACTGTGCAGCCAACAAAACAAAGAGATGGAAAGATAAGCAGTGGGGGGGGGGCCTCCTTCCTTAGCATGTCTCTGGAAAGGGCTGGTATTCTGCTCAAGCTCCACTCTGCCCCGTGGAAGGGAGGCGGGATACCTCGCCCGACTGGGAGGTCCACAGACATGTCCCTCCTGGGTAGATCTGGTTTGGGTGGCTCACAAATTGGGCTGAGGCTGCCAGGCCCCACTCTACTACTACTACTACAACAAATATTTATATTTGGGAGCTTTTCAACAAAAGTTCACACAGCAGTTTACCGAGAGAAATAAAAATAAATAAATAAAGATGGCTTACAATTAAAAAAAAGAAACCTAAGATAGACACCAGACACCAGTTGCAGGGGAGTAACAGCAGGCAAGTGGGCCCTCAACTCCTGCCTGTGGGCTTCCCAGAAGAATCTGGTGGGCCACGGTGTGAAACAGGATGCTGGACTAGATGGGCATCCTTGGGCCTGATCCAGCAGGGCTGTTATGTTCTTATGTAACAGCCACTGGGGGGATGCTGTGCTGGGGTTGGATAGGGCCAGTTGCTCTCCCCTTGCTCAATAAAGGAAAAAGGTAAAGTGTGCCGTCAAGTCAGTATCGACTCCTGGCAAACACAGAGCCATGTGGTTTTCTTTGGCAGAATACAAGAGCGGGGTTTTTTGTTTTTTTTACATTTTACATTTTTTAACATTTTATATCCCACTCTTCCTCCAAGGAGCCCAGAGCTGTGTATTACATACTTGGGTTCCTCTTCACAACAACCCTGTGAAGTAGGTTAGGGTGAGAGAAAAGTGACTGGCCCAGAGTCACCCAGTTAGTATCATGGCTGAATGGGAATTTGAACTCAGGTCTCCCTGGTCCTAATCCAGCACTCTAACCACTACACCACGCTGGCTCTGGTTTACCATTTACCATTGCCATCTCCCACTCAGTATGAGATGATGCCTTTCAGCATTTTCCTATATCACTCCTGCCTGATATAGGTGTGTCCCATAGTCTGGGAAACATACCATTCAAACCAGCAACCTCTGGCTTGCTAGTCAAGTCGTTTCCCAGAAAATTACCACTTTAAAAAGGTGCCTCTTGGCTCAGTTAGCAGGGGAACCTCTGCCACTGGATTGCTCTGTGCGCTCCATGAAGCCACTTGTTCTCTTTGGCTGAAGGCCTCCTAGCCTCTGACAACCAAGCTGAGCTGGTACTGATGGTCTTCCCTTGTCCCTGTCCAGACCTGCAAAACTTGGTGGGTGAGCAGGTGTGGTCCTTGTTGGAGGCCCCTGTTGCTTGAAGATCTAGTTTAGAAGCTGTGGCAGCACCAGGGGGAAAAATGGAGGGGGGACATAGGAAGCTGCCATATACTGAGTCAGGCCATTGCACCATATCGCTCAGTATTGTCTACACAGACTGGCAGCAGCTTCTCCAAGGCTGCAGGCAGGAGTCTCTCTCAGCCCTATCTTGGAGATGCTGCCAGGGAGGGAACTTGGAACCTTCTGTATGCAAGCATGCCGGTGTTCTTTCCCCAGCTCCATCCCCTGAGGAGAATGCCTTATAGTGCTCACACATGTAGTCTCCATCCAAATGCAAACCAGAGTGGCCCCTGCTTAGCAATGGGGGCAACTGATGCTTGCTACCACAAGATCCGCTCTCCAGAGGCAAAGTGCATTTCTGGGTGAGCAATCTCTGTCCCACATGCTAGATGTCTGAAACAGAAAGGGGAGGCGGGCGGCAAACTTTGTCTGAGGGGTCCTTGCCCACCCACCCTTCCTAGAAGAGCTTCAAAGTCCCCCCCCCCGAGGGAGCTGGCAAGGAGGCTGCTCTCTTCTCTGAAGCCCTTTGACTCAAGAGCCCTTTGACTCAAAGGGCCGCCCAAGTCACCCTCCTGTTTCCCACCTTGGCCGCACAGATGCTTCTGGGATGCCCCAGGCAAGACATGAAGAGTCAAGAGCCCTCCCCTGCCTGTGGAAAGTGTCCCAAGCATTTTTGGAGGCTCTCTTCATCCCCGAGGAAGGCAGCACTGCTCATGAGAGACCAGCCAGGCAGAAGCAGTTGGGGTTGGGCACACTCCAAGCTTCCTAGTGAGTGTTGGGGGAGGCGTTCAAGGGCCTTCCTTCTGCTGAGCTCAGCCTGGGTATGTCTGTCCCCTCTGCAGCCTTGCCCACGGACGACCTCGACAACTTCCTGGCGGAGTTTGACCAAGTGGTGCAGGACTTTGACAAGGGCGAGCCCTGCCAGTATCAGCAGCACCTGGAGGAGCTGAAGAGGAGGACCCTGCCCAGCATCTATGACAGCGGCATCGACGACTCGGAAAGTGAGCCTGGCCGCAGATTGTTCCATTGGGAGGGAGGGTGGGGGGAGGCCTTGGCAGAGAGAGTGTGGTGTACGACTCCTTTGCATGCTGTCAGTGCTAAGCAGGTGGAAACCACAAGCAGCTGTGGTTAGCATGAGCTGCAGGGGGTGAAAAGGGGAGAAACGCTCAGGGAGCTGAGAAGTCTTTTGTGAGTTGTTGCTTCTCTCTCTCTTGCAACATACCTGTGGGATAGCCAGGTTGGGTTGAGCCTTACTGGGTTGTCTTCCTGCTGCAGGCAACAGCACCTCCCCTGGCAGCAGCCTGAACACCAGCGAGGAGGACCTCAACACTCCAGCTTCCGTGTCCTACTCCACAGGTAAGCTGAGAAGATGGGACAGCAGGTAAATTCCATGAAGCCACCCACATCCATCTGCTCAACATGCATTTTTAAGCTGACGTTCCTTAAGAAAAGTACACTTATGAGATCCCCCCGTTTTCTGTCCATGACCCTATCAAATTTGTAGTGCCTGGACCCATTTGGACCTGATTTGGTACTGTTGTAGGGACACATCAGGGCCCCTCAGCAGCGTAGTTTGTGATGATGTCATCCACCCTGATCCAAGATGGTGGATGTGTGAACATTTGAGGCACAAGTGGGCTACCTCGTGAGGATGGTAATTATCAGTTGAGATTCTAGTGGAAGGAAAGAGGAAGAACTTCTTGTTAAGAACTCGCATTGCCTTACTGGCAAGGCTTAAGATGTGCCTTCAAAATGGAATTTCAGGCCTGACCATGCAACTTCATTGACTTCCCCCCAGAAATGTAAGCTGGCTGGGCCTGGAGTGAGGGAAGCTGTCAAGTTCACAACATTGTGCTTCTTTGTCTTTTAGCCAAGCTTGGAGACACCCAAGAGCTAGAGGACTTCATTGCAGACCTGGACAGAGTCCTGGAGGGTACGTATGGCCACACGGTCTCTGTGGGCCTTCGGGAGCCCAGTGGAGCATCCTGCGTTTACTTCAAAGCCAACTGACCTGGCTTGTTGTCGTCAAAGATCCTGGTGTGCTGGGAGCAGTTCCTACTGGAAGAACGCTCTCCTCATGCACACACCCTTTGTTCTTTTGCCTTCTGGTATGAAATATGCCAGAGTGTCGGCATTCAAGCTAGCAACTGTGAATCTGGAATGCTGTGAACTTACTGCAAGACTCTGGGGATCCCACCTCTGAATAGGAATCTACAAGCTTTTCAGTCACACCACACTCTTCATCTGTCAAGAGTTTAGTGTAATACAAAAGCTTGTTTTAGGCACCAACGTCCTGCAAAGCAGGCATGGAAATAGGAGGGAGGATTGTTGTGCTTGCTCTGTATTTGTGTGGATTTTTTTCCTGACCACTTTATTTCCTCTCCTTTTTTGTCTTGCAGAGCTATGAGTTTCTGTCTTTTCATGAGGACTGTCCCAATTGAAGTATCTCCCGATGGCACCTTCTCAGGACAAATGGAGTAAAAGCAGGAAGACAGGAGGACTATTCTCATGACTCACCACTGGCTAGGACTCTTATTTGTCATCTGGCTATTTTTAAAACTCTGCCTTCGTAAGCCACAGACTATTCTTGAAATCTGCATGGTCTTCAAAGGAACTTGCATGTGAAAATGAGCCACAGGCCTTCCTCTCTTCCTCCACCCCCAGGAACATGGGTCCAAGCAGAAGTCTCTTGTTTCAGTTCAGGGGAGGCTCTGCAGGGAAGGACGGACAGTGGTCAGTGTGGCATTGTGGGATGCCCACCTTCGGCAGAGAGTGGCTCAACTGCACATCGCATGGCACTGATATTATCACATTCACTTGGCATATGGAAATTGTGGGATGAAGCTGCCAATGTTCAGCTGTTCAGTCCATAAAACTCAAGAATGGCTTCAAAACTAGATTTAGGGGTGTGTGCTCTAATGCACACTTGAGATACTTCAGAGTCTCATTCTTCATTCTCAGGGGAGTGTGTATGTGAGAGGGGATTCTAGTGGAGTGGGGACACACAGGAATGGAGTGCCAATGCTCTTCAGCTTCTCTGTCTGGCAGCATGGCTATGGCCATAGGGGCTATCATAGAGAATACCTGCACTTCTGAATTTGCAACGACACCACTGGGGTGTGTGCGCACACATATGCAGGCTCCCTCCACTTCATTCTTTGTAACCCCCCATGCCTGGCTGACAGGTGCTGTATTGGGGCAAGTGCTACCCCCACTCCTCCACTGTAACTATATTCCAATGTAAATACTGTAAAATCAAGTTATTTCTTTCTGGTTTTGTTCTTGTATGTTAATATTAAACAAGTGGAGCTTTTGCTGGTGGCTCTTGATTCTTGTGTATCTCGTCAGCTTCTATCCAGGATGCATCTGCTGCTCTATACGTCAAAACAGGATCTGAACTCCTCAGGACAGAGGTTCTCAACCTGTGGTACTCTAGATGTTGCTTGAACTACAGCTCCCACCGCACCATCCACAATGAATTGTAGTTGGATGATGGAGTATGTTGCTGTAGATCAGGGATTCTCAAGGTTGGGTCCTCAGATGTTATTGGACTTCAACTCCCATAATCTAAAACCAAAGGCCACTGGGGCTGGGGATTATGGGGGTTGAAGTCTATAACATCTACAGACCCAACATTGAGAATCCCTGCTGTAGCTGTTTGGCAACATCTGGAGTACCACACGTACTCAGTGTCATACCGTGGGAGCATTGTGGGGGGAGAAATGCAAAAGGCACAGCCAAGAGAAGAGCATGCAGGCCTTTCATTTAAGGAAGCTTAGCTAGAGAGGAGGGGCAAAGTCTGAACCTGGTCTTCCGCTTCCCACTTTCTGGCTTATTCTCAGTTTAGATTTAGCTCAGGACTGGCTAAATTTCCTCTGGTGGGTAACTGCTCTCCAGAGTCTCAGGCAAGGCTCTCTCCTAACCCAGACCTGCAATCTGCGATCTTTGGGGCCAGGGAGCAGTGTGAGGTCCCCTTCCACTGTGCTAGGACCATCTGTGGATGGACATCCTATGCCTGGGCAGCTGGGCACTCCAGGCCCTTCTCTGATCAGCACCATGAAATTACACTCATTATTAACTTCTCAGGAACCTTTCTGTTAGATACCCAAGGTGATTTGCAGTCACATGACCCAACATCAAAAGAAGAGGCAAAAACTACAATCGAACAAAAAGGCACCTATGAACAAAACCCCATTTTAGTGCAACATCAACACAGAGGCAGCTGGTCCGGCTGCCCTAAGAAGCTGGTTCTAAAGCTGCAGCATCACTAGAAGAGACCCTGTCTGGCTTGGGTGTGTTGCTGCCTCTAGGGAAGGAGCCCAGCAGGCAAAGGCTGCAGGCTTGTAGCCTTAAATCATTTACACAGCCAGCAGTGGCAGTATGCGCTCCGTTCCTCCCTGTGCTGGGATGCTTCCAGACTTCTCCCTGGTTATTGGAAGGCCAGGCTTCCGAGTTCAGCTCAGAAAGTGCAGACCCCTGAAGCAAAAGCTGTCCAGAACGGGACACCTTATCCCTAGCTGGAATGCACAATAGAAAAGACGGCTCCCTCTCCGAGATGACCATTCAGACAAAACCAGCTCTGTGTGCCAGCTGGCATTTTGGAGCCAGGGAGGCACCTGCTCCTAGTAACGTGGCTTCTCCCACATGCCACGTGGTTGATGCAGGATTTCAAAAGTGGCTTGTGATGGGTGTGGGGAAGGGGAGCTGCTGTAAGAAAAGAAAAAAAGGTCACATGCCACTGGTTGAGTGAGTGCCTAAAATAACTCTTTGGATTTGCCCATGACTGCTTTCTTTGATGGCTTTGAAGCAAGCTGGGCGCTCGATGGGCTCAGAGGCGTAACTATAGGGGGGCAGGGGGGGCACGTGCCCCGGGCGCCATCTTTTCTGGTCACGTGGGGGGGCGCCGCCATGACCAATTTTTTTAAATTTTTTTTTAAAATTTTTCTTAATACAAATGTTTCCTGCTCAGTGCAGCAACGCTGCAGCAGTCAAGGGAGCACGTCGGTGCCCCCTTCCCCACGAGCGGACCCTTCCATGCCGCCTGTGCCCCCCCCATTGCTTTGCTGGCACCTGGCAGCCTGTCAGTGGCCTGGCTTGGCGGCGGCGGCGGGCGCTTGTGAGGAAAAACCTAAGTATAATGTAGTATGTGGGGGGGCGGGGGGGGGGCAGGCGGTGGGGGGCGCCATTTCAGTGCTTGCCCCGGGCGCCATTTTCCCTAGTTACACCTCTGGATGGGTGACATAATCCAGAGTGGACTAGAGGGAGCAAAGGTCCCGGAGCAGCAAGCGAGAGTCAGGATCCCTGCCATGGAGCGGAGAGTGAGGAAATCAGCTGAGCAGGGTCCAAGGAAGCCCTCTGGTGCAGCTTGGAGGAGGAGGAGGGGGATTAGCAGGCAAAGACGTGGGGGGTGAGGTCTGCTCTTGTCAACGCAAGAAACAACTTGCTACTTGGGCATGGGTGGAAGCGTTGGGGGCCCCCCAAGAAAGCTGGGGGTGGGGAGCAGCTTTGATCTCAACTCATCTCTGGAAAGAAGCTGCTTTGCTCCTGCTTCACAGTTGAGCACACGGACTCCTCGCTTGCAAGTTTGGGTGCTCCGCAGTGCCGTGTGGTTAGCCGCTTCCTCTTCATGCAGCCATCACGGATGATGTCAGCCTTTCCAGGAGACATCTGCTACCCACGAGAATGGCAACGTGAGCAGAGCTGTTGCCAAGCAACTGCCTCAGCTTACAAATACACCCAAACCCCAAATCTGGTGAGGGCTGGTCGTCCTCCTCCCTCCGCTGTTACCACAGTAGCCCACAGCAGAATGTGGAGGCCAGCGGGGAGGAGGTTGGCTGGCTCTGTTGCAGGAATGCCTGGAGGCCAAGTGGGAAGAACCGCAGGTCAAGGCCATCCACTGTGGGTCTGTTCAGGATTCAGAAAACACTCCTCCAGGGGTCTCTAGCCCTCCGAGCCAGCCAGTTCCTGTGTTCAGCCGGCCCTGGGCTCACCTCTTGCCCATCTAGGTGGGAGGGCACAGGCCACCAGACACCGCTTCCAAAGAACCATGTCAGCAAGAGGTCCTCTGAGCTCTCGTGGGGTTTGCAGCTTCAGATGGGCTGGCATTTTCAGTGGGGGCTAATCTGAAAGGTCTGGAAGTAAGAACTTGTGTGGAACTAGCAGCCCCTGGCTTCCCGCTGAGGCTGCAGATCAGTCTAGATCAGGGATTCTCAACATTGGGTCCCCAGATGTTATTGGACTTCAACTCCCATAATCCCCAGCCCCAGTGGCCTTTGGTTGGGCATTATGGGAGTTGAAGTCCAATAACATCTGGGGACCCAACGTTGAGAATCCCTGGACTCTAGATGGCCTCCTGGGTCACCAGAGGGAGAGGCAAAAGCGAGTGTAGACTCCTGCCCAGGTTGGTCTTACTGGGATGGGGGTGAGCCTCTCCCACTGCCCACCACTCTCCTTTGTCAGGCGGCAGATCAATTGTTAATGGCCCAGGATGGTGGCTGGATCTTTCCTTAATTGCAACTTGATTGTTAGGAGACTCTGCCTTAATGCCCAGCCCTGAATTTGGAATAAGCCATCTAAATCTGGGGAAGTGACACATCATCCCACCTGCCCAGTGAAGGGAAGGGGGCTGTGGATAGTATTTATAATTTATTTTCCCATTTCTACTCCACCTTTCAGAACAGTCCCAAGGCAACAAACATTTAAAAAAATTAATCACAATTAACATTCACAAAATGCACGTAAAACGGGAACTTCTTCAAATCAGGGCAAAAACATATCAAGAGCAGCCTGGAAAATATCACCCAAGGGGCTTCCCCTAAGCAGCTATAAAAAGCCTGGCAGAACAGGCTAGGCTTTAAAACCCTTCATGCAAGGTGGGAGTGTCACAAACCCGCCCCCACCACCACAGCAGGCAGTTCCGCAGTCTGGGGGCCACAAGAAAATGCCCAACTAGGGCTATCCCAGGCCATCTCAGTGCCCGGGAAAATGGGGCATGTGCAACATTCTCTGCATTCTTGATTCATCAGGTAAGGCCTTGGTTCAGCTGCTAGACACCTGCAAGAGGCCTGCACATTCTGACTGGAGAAGCTATTCCCGGAGATGTCTTTTTCTAAGTAGCCCCCCTTTTTTGCACCATATCAGGCCAATGAACACCTCCAGAGGAGTCACCTGGAGACTGAGGCTCATGCCTGGAGATGCCAGGCCCACCCAAGGGGGCTGGCAACCTTAAATGGAGACCTTGTGAACCCGTTAAATGACTACACATGCAGAGGAAAAAGGGCACCAGAAGGTCAAGGGGGGCAAAAACAATGCAGAAGAGGGGCTGCTGGTATTGGTCACAGGAGAATATTTATGGAAGGGTCCCAACACGTTTTGACCTGTGTCTCTTCAGCAGGGGAAGAAGGAGATCAGTCACAATATCCTTGAAAACTTGGAGGTGCCTCTTATGCAGAGGTAAAGGTAACGTGTGCCGTGGAGTCCTGGTGTCCACAGAGCCCTGTCGATGTCTTTGGTAAGACAGGAGGGGTCGACCATTGCCTCCTCTTGCACAGAATGAGATGATGCCTTTCAGCACCTTCCTATATCACTGCTGCCCGATATAGGACTATGCATACTGTTCTGATATAAGCGTTTCCCATAGTCTGGGAAACACACCAGTGGGGATTTGAACTGGCAACCTCTGGCTTGATAATCAAGTCATTTCCTCACTGAGCCATTAGGTGCCTTATGCATCTAGGTAATTTTGGAGCCTAATTGGAGGTAATTTGGGGGGATGGAGCCGCTCTGGGAAGAGCAGAAGGTTCCCAGTCCCCTCCCTGGCAGAGAGGGCTGAGAGAGACTCCTGCCTGCAACCTTGGAGAAGCCGCTGCCAGTCTGTGAAGACAATACTGAGCTAGATAGACCAATGGTCTGACCCAGTATATGGCAGCTTCCTATGTTCCTATGAGCCTGGACCTAAAGGCCTTTGGAGCCCCCCACTTAACTTGCTGCAAGTTAAGCATCATTTTTTAACATGTAGGTTCTTGAGGGCACAAACCACACCACCCAGGACAGACTAAAGACCATTTGGGGGCCCTCAGGGGGTGGGGAAGCCCTGGACTTTGGCCCCGAATTCCAGGGGGAAGAGTGCCTCTGCTGCTATGACAGCTGCACTGAAAAGGGCCCTGGAAAATGAACAGAGTTCTTGGAACGCCCTGCGACAGTGCTGGGAGTGAGGGAGCTGGCTGGGCTTCCCTGGGAAGGAAAGCTGCCTCTAAGAATGCAGCATCCACCCTGAGTGGGAAGCCTAGGCTTGTAGTCAGCCGGCCACCAGGCAGGACGACTGGCCCGTCGTTCTGCTCCACGTGGGGGGCGGCAGGGTTGAGCGCAGTCCTCGGAGGGAGGGGAGGGACTGGGAGGCAGTCTGAGCTGCTTGCTCCAGGCAGGCCGGCTCAGCCATCGTCAGCTTTCGTGGTTTGACTCCCTCCCTGTCTGAGTCTGTTCTGGAGCGTCTGGTTCTTGGCTGGAGGCTGTTGTGCTCTCTGCCCTGCTCTGCGGTGAAGACGCTTCAGGAAGGAAAAAGAGGCCCCTGGTTCTTTCTTGGCAGGCTCCTGTGCTCTTCGTAGCTGCCTGATGTAGGGGCCCTGCTTGGGGCAGTGGGAGAGTATAGATGGCACCCAGGGGCGTAGCCACCATTGGGCGACCGGGTTCAAAGAACCCAGGCTGCTGCCCTCAGGGGCCACGCCTTGTGGCCCTGACCCCCCCGCCTCTGACGTTAGATGTGGGGGGCGTGGTTTAGCTCCCGAACGGGGCCCCATGGCCAAGAGCGGCTCTCCATGCCTTAGAGCCGCTCCTGGCCGCACTGCAAATGCAGTGCCGACCTCGATCTAACTCCCGAATTGGGGCCGTGCTAGACCACGCCCCCTGTGACAGACATCAGATGCGGGGGCGTGGCTAACCACCCGCATCTGACGTCAGACATAGGGGACGGCGGGGGGGGGGGGCAACCTTCTCCAGTGATGGTGCCCCTACTCACTCATGGGAGACACTCCTGATTAATTGTGCTGCAGGCAGAGATGCAGCTAGGTCATTTTGGAGCCTGGACCTCAAGGCCTTGCTCCCCTCTCACTCTCAGCAAGTTAAGCATCATCCCCCTACACAGACACAGACACACACCCCGTGACACACAAAGTATTTTTAACACATGGTTCCTGAGGGCACAAACCACGGCTGATCTCACAGGAATATAAAACAGGTAGATTTATGCCAAGACCGTTAGCAGAAGCATTCCAACACGTAACTTAGATTCCCATCCTACATATTTCTTTCCCCACTCGGTCTCTAAAGCAGAGGTCACGCTCGGCCACCCGACACAGCAGCACAGGCTGGTGGCATGACGTGGCATAGTGACCACACTGTCCAGGACAGACTAAAGAGGATTTGGGAGGGGGGCCCAGGGGGTGTGGAGGCCAGGAAGACCAGGGGTAAGAGCAGCTTTGGCAGCAGGCCCCACTCACTCAAGTGTCTTGGAGAGCTGTGCAATCTTGGGAATGCTCCCCATGGTTGACAGAAACCAGATAATGAAGGAACTAACTGGGGCAACAACTATGTGGCACCCCGGGCCACACAGAGAGGACAAAGGGAATCCCAGGGATGAGACCAGCTGAGCCCTCCCGGGTGTTCCGAAGCGGTCCGGAAAAAGGAAAAGGCAGGTCCGGATTAAGCTAGTGCGGGGCCTGCAGCAAAGGGGCCCTAAATTTTAAAAAATGCACAGAAATATTAAAATATACATTATTTACTTGCTTAGTAAAGTAATTCAGTTTTTCATTTGCTATATTTTGGAGTCTGGGAGACCAAGCCACAAACTCACACTGACTACAACAGGGAACATTTATATACCATTTTGCAATAAAAATTCTCAAAGTGGTTTACATAGAAAAATAAAGAGTGGATAGATGATTCTGTCTCCAAACGGCTCACACTCTAAAAAGAAAAAATGTGGTAGGCTCCAGCAACAGCCCCTGGACAGATACTGTGCTGGGCCTTCTCTTAAAAGGCACATTGAGGAGAAAAGGGATATTTCATCTAACATGGACCAAATAAAACAGGTAAAGTTTTAACTTTCATTCCCAGTTGGAAGCTGGGCATGTGGCCCTCGAAAACGTGGGGCCCGTAGCAAATGCTACACTTGCTGCTACATTAATCTGCCATAGGGAAAAGGATGCCGTTTGGGCAGTGGTTTAAGGACCTCAACAACCCTAAAGGGAGGAAGGTGTTTGTGGGAACCTCCAGTGAGAACCAACTCCAGTCAGTCTAAGGAAAGTCATTGTGGCTGACTCTAGAGAAGCATGTGCATGGCTTGTGCAATGGGGTTATCGGGGGTGCATTTCCTACTCTGGATGGGGAAAATCTCTGTTTTCTATCGGCTGGGCATTTAGCAGGCTCCTGAGACCTGGGTCAGATGATACAAGCGCTGCAGGCCATGAGTCACGCTGCTGTGGTGACCTCCTCTCTAACCTTGATGGGACCTTGGTCAGAGGTGTGTGTGTGTGTGTGTGTGATGCAGCTGGGCAGGCTTTTGTCCAGAGCACCACCATGGGATTCCTAAGAGATATCCCTAAGAGAATGCGTGTAAGGGATTTTGAAAGCGGCAGTTTGAGGAAAGAGGCTTGGGGGGAAAGGCTTGGGGAAAGAGGACAGGTGTTGCTTTGGGACTGGCACAGCCTGCTGTGAGCTTGCTTCTGCACCTGGAAATAATATTGTGAAGAAGCAACATCATTACAAAACCAGCCTGTGCCCCTTTGCCTTAAAGGAAGTTGCAAGCCTCCCACTGCTAGCCTTGAAAATGCCACTGTTGTATTCTACCTAGTCATCTTTTGTGTTCTGTTGTTTGGAAGTTTGTCCCAGAGGGGATCCATCCTGTAGAGTGTGTGTGTGGGGGGGGGGGGGTGGAGTCAGGAAGAAAAGGGAGGGGAAGGAGAAGGAGAAAACTGATTCCCCCCCCCCCCGGAATAAAGTCTTAGCTAAATCCTCAGAAGACCGAGAAAGCAGTTATAAAAGCCATGGGAAGCAAGCAGTAACACAGAAAGGGGAAAGCTATGCTCCAGCCCAGTGGAGCTGCACTGCAGCCTGTGCATGAGTGCATTGAAGCCTCTGATCTACAGAAAGCACGAGTCCACGGCTGCAGATACTGTACCTTTCCTAGCAAGCACTTTGGAGAAGGGCAAGCAACTTCTCTTGCTGTGCTAAGAAGGAGAAGAGAAACCGGCCACAGGAATCTTCCCCCTCTGTGCCCAGCTTTTCTCCTTTCACTCAGCATCGTGGGCGTCACTTTCTCTTTGTGTCAGCATTCAGTACATCCCCTGTGACAGAGGAGGCCGTGACCAGGCAGGCAGGGGAGTTCTGCACAGGAATTACAGACTAGTTCTGCAATGAGTCCCTAGAAGAAGTGACAGTTTTCTGAAAGAGGCAGCCGTTCCAGGGAATTCCACAGACAGCTTACTCAGGGCTGGTTCACGCCAGAAAGCCCTTCTATCTAATCTTATCTATCTATCTATCTATCAGATTTCTATACTGCCACATAGCAGCATCTCATGGCAGTTTACAATAAAACCAGAATTAAAACCAAATTAAAGCAATGATAAAAATGTGAGAGCAACTTAAAACAGCATAACAATAAAAACCAATGTACAGCTAAACAAAGGCTTGGTGAAATAAATGGGTCCTGAGAGTTCTAGAGATGGGGACGCTCTTAAAGCAACAGGGAGCTCATTCCAGAGCCTTGGAGTGGCTGTAGAAAAGGTGATTTTTATCTCGATTTTATCCATGAATCACGTCTGTGGATTCCCAAGACAAGAGATATATGGAGACAGAGAGGAGAGCTGGTCTTGTAATATTAAGCACAAATTGTCCCTTTGCTATGCAAGGTCTACCCTGGTTGCATATGAATGGGAGACTTGATGTGTGAGCACTGCAAGATATTCCCCTTAAGGGTTGGAGCCACTCTGGGAGGAAGAGCATCTAGGTTCCAAATTCCCTCCCTGGCAGCATCTCCAAGATAGGACAAGATTTTTTTTTTATAGGACAAGATTTTTTTATTGAACCAACAAACAATGCCAAAGCACAATTATATACAAAGTGGTTGTTTGTACATGATATATCTACAAAGATTTACACACAAGGATTTGGAAACCCACAAGGTTATGAAGTATATGCAGACAGGGCCAAGAGAGATTCCTGCCTGCAACCTTGAAGAAGCCACTGCCAGTCTGTGTAGACAATACTGAGCTAGATGGAGCTATGGTCTGGCTCTGTATATGGCAGCTAGGAACCTATGTTCCAGCTTGTGAACGCTTTCCCCACCCCCACCACAAACCCAGGTGTTGCTGTGGCTCTCCCTGTTCCCCAAGACTGACTCTGCCACTGTGAAATCACTGCAGCATTTTCTGCATTGTCCTGCTATTTCCGTGGTGGTTTTTTTGTTTTTGTTTTGTTTTAAGTTTGCTATAAAATGCAATTGCGAATAACGATTGAGGCTTTGGAAGGTCCCTGTCCCTTGAATTCCACCTCCTAGCCTGGCTGGGCACCCTGCTGACCCCATTTAGGGTCATATGGACAAGCCTAAGGAGTGCCTGTGTTTTTGCTGACCACGCAGGCTCACGGAGGCCTAAATGCTACTATGCATGTCATATTCCTTAACAGGCAGATATGACAAATATTGGGTTGTCGGAATGGTTATTCTCTGATTACAGTGTAATTGATGTGGTGAGAATCTGAAATGTCATTGATGGCACCACAGTTAGATCACACTTCTCAGGTGACAGAGTTTGGGGAGAAGAATAGGGATGGGGCACCCAGCAGGGTCATCCTGTCGGTCCTTTCCCCAGCCCCCCTCCATAGCTCACACAGAGCGTTCTAATTCCAGAAGGCGAAAGATCTTTTTTCCTGGGAAGCTGCCCCACGGCGCGCGGGGTGTGTGTGGTGGATCCTCTTCTCAGGCCCAGACAGTTGTCTGTTTGCGGCGACCTTCCGGCCCACTGCAGGAAGAGATGGAGGGGAAAGGTCAGCAATTCGAGGCTGCCGCTTCTTCCCCGGGAGGCGACTTCCCCTCCAAAGCAGCCACAGATGGATGGACACCCCTCCGGCCGCCACCTTACAGCCGCCTGCTACCTCTGCATCCGGCCCCCTCGCCCAGCTGGGCCACACTTCCGGGCATTGTCTGTCTGCCATTGTTGTGCAGAGCGCTGTGGGAGCTGGCGCTGCTGCCGGGAATCCGCCGTAAAGATGGACCCAGCAGTGGCCAGGAGTGGGATGTGCCCCAGCCCCCACCTGGGCTGGAAGGGCTGCTTCTCCAAACTTGCTGTCCCCAGAAAGTCACACCAGGGGCTCCTTTTCAGGCAGAGGCACTCTTACCCCTGGGCGTCTGGGCTGAAGTCCGAGGCCTCCACAGCCCCTAAAGGGAAAGTTGTGCCATCGAGTCAGTGTCGACTCCTGGCAACCACAGAGCCCTGCGGTGGTTGTTGGTAGAATACAGGAGGGGTTTGCCATTGCCTCCTCCCGCGCAGTATGAGATGATGCCTTTCAGCACCTTCCTCCATCGCTGCTGCCCGATATAGGTGTTACCCATTGCCTGGGAAACAGACCAGCGGGGATTCAAACCAGCAGCCTCTTGCTTCCTGGGCAAGTTAGTTCCTCGCTGCACCATTAGGTGGCTCTGCAGACCCTTGCCCCCCCCATCCTCTTCAGTCTGTCCCAGGTGGTGTTTTTACCCCGCCGAGCATGATGATGCATAATTTGCAGGGCGGGGGCCCCTCCAAAGGCCTTTAGGTCCAGGCTCCAAAATTACCTAGGTGCACCTCTGCTTTCAGACACAGGGTGAGGGGACGCACCAGCCAGCTGCCCCTGCTGCTCTCTCTCTCTCCTCTTGGGTTACCACTGACTGCCCTCTTGCTGTCTCTGCAGTGCAGGTGTCTTGGCTGGGGAGGTGGTCTTATCTCTCAGCAGGAGGGCCACCCCCCCCATTGGCTTCTTTAACAGGGGCAGAGGTGGAGCTATAACTGAGCAAGTGGGAGGGGGGACCAATGTTCCTAAGCCCTTGAGGGAGGGGCCCCCGGTGACTGGGAAGCTGCCTGGTGTTTGGTTTTTTTGCTCCAGCCTCCGTTCCTCATTGGCAAGCTGCTGGCTTCTGATCGGCGTGCACAATATTTGCGTAGGAGCGAGAGAAAGGGCAGCAGGCCCAGAATGTTTTGTTTTTCACCATGTCATGGGAACATAGGAAGCTGCCATATACTGAGTCAGACCCTTGGTCCATCTAGCTCAGTACTGTCTACCCAGGCTGGCAGCGGCTCCTCTAAGGTTGCAGGCAGGAGTCTCTCTCAGCTCTATCTTGGAGATGCCAGGGAAGGAATTTGGAGCCCCATCCCTGGTGTTCGCTACTCCATCACTACTCCAGAAGTTGCTTTCACCTTGAAAAGCCTTTAACATGAGAATGTCAGAAGAGCTCAGCTGGATCAGCCTCAATGTCTTCTGCAGAGCTCTCAGGCTTGAGTCCCCGGATGTTGCTGGACTACAACCCCCATCATCCCCTGCCATGGCATGGGGATGCGAGGAGTTGTAGTCCAACATCCTCCGGGGACTCAAGCTTGAGAGCCCCTGAGTTGACTCCTGCATCCCTATTCCTACAGCTGCCAGGTAAGTATCTCACTCACAAGCCAGCATGAAAGAGAGTGTCCTCCACCCAGTTACTGGAATTGGGAATTATCCTGTCTCTATATACAAAGAGCTATGGTGGCTGGTAGCTCCATCCTCCATGGGTTTTTCAAAAATCTTTGAAAAGCCTTCTCAGCTAGCAGCCACCTCTGTATCTTGTGGCAGGGAATTCCATTAAGTAGGGCTGGCATTGGGTTCCCACTCATTATTACAGAAGTTGCCATGCTTTGGGCAAGGAGGAAGGCAACTTCTGTGGGACTTCCCCACCGGGGCTGATGTCTCCATTTCTCTGCGTGCCTCGCCACCACATTTCTATTTTGGTCTTTCCCTTTTTGCCACTGGGCTTCCCGGCAACTTTTCAAGCGTGGGTGTGGCACCAGGCACGACTTTGTTCTCTCAAAGCTGGGGGTGGGGGGGATTGGGTTCAACTTGAACTTCTGAGCATCATCACTGGTGTGTTTCCTAGAATGCAAAGGTGGCCAAGGAAATGGAATGAATCAGCTGAGGGGCTTCCTTGTTATTTCACAGGAATGGGAGGTCTGGACAAGAAAACTCCAGCCAGGCCTTTTTAGGCTAGGGGACGAAGAAGAGTAATGGGGATATAGGAACATGGGAAGCTGCCATATACTGAGTCAGACCCTTGGTCCACCTAGCTCAGTATTGTCTACCCAGACTGGAAGCAGCTTTTCCAAGGTTTTAGGCAGGAATCTCTCTCAGCCCTATCTGGAAAGGCCAGGGAGGGAACTTGGAACCTTCTGCTCTTCCCAGAGCGGCCCCATTATCCCCTAAGCATGGCATAGTGGTTGGACTAGGACCGGGCAGACCTGAGTTCAAATCCCCATTCAACCATGAAGCTCACTGGGTGACTCTGGGCCGGTCATGTATCTCAGCCTAGCCCACCTCACAGATCCGTTGTGAGGATAAAAATAACCATGTACTCTGCTCTGAGCTCCTCAGAAGAAAAGCGGGATATAAATGTAAAAATGAATGAATGGGAAATAAACGAATCTTACAGTGCTCATGCACCAAGTCTCCCATTCATATGGAACCAGGGTGGACCCTGCTTAGCTAAGAGGACAGGTTGCTACCACAAGACCAGCTCTCCTCTAATCCACACTGCCAGCCAGCAGCACTGCATTGCCAAGACGAGCTTAAAGGCGGCTGCTGTGAATGAAGGGGCAGATCACCTAGCTGCCCTTGGGGGCTCTGTTCGCAGAAGCAGAAATTCAAGAACCAGGGAGGCAGCATCACAGGACAAGGAAGCACAAATAACGCCTCCGCTGCCGCCATCCCTGTTGTGGACTAAGTGGAAAGCCATTTGGGTGATCTAATCATGGAAGAACATGGGCGAGAGAACTGGGGAATGTAGAGCCCAAAGGAAATAAAAGGAAGGGAGAGGAGGGCATACCCATTAGCCTTGGGACTTCTGCAAGGACAGCAAAGAGAAGGTCGCAAACAATCCCCCTAAGATAAGAGAAGCGGCAACAATGGTCTTCAGCCAGAGAAAAGCATTGCGGTTAGGCATCTCTGGCAAACTAACTGCAAGAGGAGTTCAGCATTGGGGGGTAGGGGTGGGGAGAAGAGGCCATTCACAAATCCAGGGAGGCATGTGATGCTGTTATATAGCCTTCTCCTGGGTGGATCTCTAGTCCCAGCTCAGAAGAATGCCTGCCTGCAGGGAATTGTTGATTTGGAAGTGTCCTTGAGCATGGAAGGAGGAGCCTCCCAGCGAGAAAGCATCATCGGGTCTAGCTTTGTGCCAACCTTGGCAATCCTGGGTGCAGGAAGCCTGTTGCTTCAGCTGCTGCCTTCTCAAGAACTTGGGACGTCTGTCACACCCTCCACGACCCCTGGAGTCACAGAGCCAGTGCTCCATATTTGGGCTGTCTTGAGATGACATCCCTATGACGTAATCAGCACCCAGACTGGTGATGTCAGCCACCATGCAATGATGAACCTGGATGTTGCCAGAAAGTTACAAAACAGGACGAGGAAGACAAGGGCTTCATTCACTCCACCAAGGAGCCCTCACAGAACAGCTGACATAAAGCTGGGATGGGAGGGTATGGACATCTTTGGGCCACTCACAGTGCAACCTCACACCTTCTGGCTGTCCTTGTAATCATTCATATGCACAGATCGCTTTTCCAGCCTTCAGTGGGCAGCTTTTATCTGGAAATATTCCTGGAGTTGGGCATCTCAGATTTCCCCAGTCCTCACTTGCAGGGCTCAGTTAAGGACCTAGTGGTTAGGAAAGGAAGGCCCCGTTTCAAGGGCAGAGCAAACGGGTTCGAACTTCTGTCCGCAAACGGGTTCGAAGTGTCTGCAAAAATGGGTTCGAAGAACCCGGCCCGCCACACTCAGGGGCTGTGCCTCATGCCCCAGCCACGCCCCCAGCACCTGACATCAGATGAAGGGGGTGTGGTTTCCCTCACAAATGGGGCCGTGCAGCTCAATTTTTCAGAAGCGTAGCCAGCGCCAGGTTCCCAGGCTGGCTTTTAAAGAAGGAAGAGCTGATTTGGCCGCGCTGTGAACGCAGCAGTGGCTGGAATTTTCTCGCAAATGGGGCACTTGGCCCCAGTTGTGAAATAAACCATGCCCCCTGTGTTGGAGATCAGATGCATGGGGTGTGGCTAATGGGGCCAGCTCCAGCCTCCCTACACCACCGCCCAGTTTAGTTTACCAAAAAGGCAACTAAGGGGAGACATCAGAGAGCTTTATAAAAGCATGCATGGTGTGGAGAGAGATAAATGTTTTCCTCACGCACAGCATTAGAACCAGGGGTCATCCCATGAAAGTGACTGCCAGGAAGTTTAGGACCAACAGCAGGAAGTCGTTTTTCACACAGGGCATAATTAATCTATGGAATTCTCTGCCACGGGATGAGGGTCACCAGCTTGGATGGCTTTAAGCGAGGCTTAGACAAATTAATGGGCTATCAATGGCTACTAGTCTTGATGGCTATAGGCCGCCTCCAGTTTGGGATGCCTCTGTATCCCAGTTTTAGGGGAGCAACAGCAGGAGAGAGGGCATGCCTTCATCTCCTGCCTGTGGGCTTCCCAGAGGCATCAAATGAGATGCTGGGCTAGATAGATTTGGGACGTGATCCAGAAGGGCTGTGCTCTTATCACCTGGGAAAACCCAGCATAGCTTTCTGAAAGCATTTCCACAATGCTAGGAACTGGTGTGGATTCTTCACATGCTACTATCATTGCTGGATGTTGTTGTTTCATGAGAACGTAGGAATTTCCCTGCTTCATCAGCTCAAAGGTCCATCAAGTTCAGTTTCCAGTTTCCACCAGTGGCCAATCAGAGACCATTGGGAAGCTCACAAGCAGGAACTGAAGGCAGTAATTCTTTATTTCCCTCCAGCAATTGTTCAGAGATACACTGCCTCTGAATATGGAGGCTCCACATACCATCATGGCTAATGGCCGATAGACCTCCTCCCACCTCCTCCATGAATCTGCCTAACCCTCTTTTAAAGCAAGCTAAGCCAGTTGTGAAATCTTGCAGCTGTGGATTGTTTTAATTATTTGTTGGGGGGGGGGGTAGAAATGTCTTAAACTGCCTTTCTGTGGGTGTCCTCAAGATGGTGTCGGACATAAATTATGTATTGCATGAAGAAAGCATTATTTTGTCTTGATTCTGCTGTCAGCTGAGCCTCCCCATCTCAGGGTGCTTTCCAGACTAGACCCTTCAGTGGGGTCAAACCACATCTCTGAAGTGTGCTTCTACACTTCCTGTGTCAGGACACCGCAGTCCCGAAGAAAGTGCCAGGGTGCCGTGCCTATGTCGGATGCCTTGTTTCAAATCTGATCGCTGCGGCTTAGTGCTATGACATTGTTTATCCGGCATAAAAAGGGTATTGTTTTTTCGGGTGGTTCGTTTTCGCAAGACTGCTCCCCCTTCAGGCTTTACGTGTTGAAAGTGATTTGCCGCTTTTGAGCAGCTAGTCTGGAAAGCGCCCTGGCAGCTTTTTAAAAAAGTGCTGAAGACACATATATTCACCCAGGCTTTTAATGAGATTTATGGTTTACAGGGCCGGACTGAAGGCACTGAGAGGGCAGTGGAATGTATGTGGGGAGGGCGCCGAGTTTTGAGCAGAAGAGATCATTAATGGTGGGAGTTGGGGCGCAGGGGTGCCGCGTGGGTAGGGCGCACCGGGGATATGCCCTAGTCCGAGCCTGATGGTTTACAAGTTTAATGCTGGTTTTAAATTATTTTAATGTTAATGTTTTTAATTTATAAATGATTTTAATTGTTGAATTGATTTAGCTTTGATTTTAACTGTTAATTGATTTTAATTGTTTTTATTTGTCGTAAACCACCCTGAGCCATTTTTGGAGGGGCGGTATATCAATCCAATCCAATCCAATCCATCAGTAAATGTAGTTTCTCCTCCGACTCCTCCCTGCACAACAGCTTCACTGCCTCTCATTAGCCGTTTCCATGCCTGGTGCACCAGCTGCCACTGGAAAACCAGAGGTCGGGCCATGAGCAAAAAGTATTCCCGAGTCCGGCAAAGCCAACAAAGAAGCCACTAAGTAGCCAGTCAGGTTGTGAGTTCTCGAGAACTCTTCTTCAGGGTGGAGGTTAGAGAAAACAGATGGGCAGGGAGCAGCTGTGCCACCATCCCAACCCCATCCTCTGCTGAACGCCATGTTCGGGACAGAATCGCAAGCCAGTCTTTTTGTGCCAGCGCAGGAGTCCCCAAGCTTGCCTCTCCAGATGCTGTTGGACTACAATGCCCATCACCCCCAGCCAGCCACAAGGACTCAATGCCATTATGGCTGGGAGTGGTAGTAGTTGTATGGAATGGAATCTTGATCACAGTCATCGGCCAGGCAGGAATATAAAACAATAAGTAATAAGCAACTGCGATTTGACCGGTACTTTCTTACAGTTCAGAATATAACGATATAGAATACAACTGACACTCAGGATTTTACCAATTGCTTCCTTACACAAACTTGCGATGCAACAACATTTTGCCACCGGGACAGAAACATTATTACTGTCAGACAAAAGAAGAGACATATAAAAGGCTGATGGCCTACCTGGGAATTTAGTCAAGGTAGGTAACAAAAGTGCCAACCAAATATCCCTATAAAATAAACAATGGAGCAGCACGCGATCGATCATCTCAACCTCTCCTAACTGACATGGGCATAGTCATACCCACTGAGAGAGAGAGAGAAGCACCAAGACAGCAGCCCTCTAAAAGAGCTGAGGGCAACACATTCCAGCATGCCAAGGTGAATGCCCTTCTCAGTTTGGAGACAGGAGTTTAGTCCAACCACATCGGGCAACCCAAGGTTGGAATTGCCTGGGATGGTGCAGTCAGCTGGTGGCTGGGTCTGGTAGCCAACCAGAAGTTGTGCCAGGAGCACAAGACTATTCTCAGCATGATGACTAGTTTGGGTTCCGGGCGTGCTCCTCCTGGAACCTAGGAAGCTGCCTTCTACTGAGTCAGACCCTTGGCCCATCTAGCTCAGTATCATCTGCACAGACTGGCAGCGGCTTCTTCAAGGTTGCAGGCAGGAGTCTCTCCCAGCCCTATCTTGGAGATGCTGCCAGGGAGGGGACCAGTAACCTTCTGCGTGCAAGCATGCAGACGCTCTTCCCAGAGCAGCCCCATTCCTTAAGGGGAATATCTGCTCACACAAGTAGTCCCCCATTCAAATGAAAACCAGGGCAGACCCTGCTTAGCAAAGGGGTCCATTCATGCTTGCTGCCACAAGACCAGCTGTCCTCCCTGATTGGCCACCGTGAGAATTCTTCAAGCAAGGTCGGAGAAGGGGGAAATGATCAGCTGTGAGCTGGGTACAGAGGCTGGTGGCAGCAGTGAGTCCAGAACTTGTACCCAGGTCCAGAGGGAGTGTGGAGGGAAAGCACTCCCCGTGCCTCCCACATCCATGCTCAATGGCAGCCAGAGATGGGGAAGCTCTTATTGTGATGGGGAGGGAGCGTTTCAAAGTCCCAGCAGCCGCAGAGAAGTCTTGGCCATCCAAGTGACAGAAGCTCCCGCTCTTACCTCTCTGAAGAAGCTTGGGGTGGGTGGGGCAGGGGCCCATCGTAATTTCTTCTCCCATCCAGAGGTGCACCTAGGTAATTTTGGAGCCTGGACCTTGAGGCTTTTGGAGCGCCCCCCCCAACACACACACCTCCCCTGGCTGCAAGTTAAGCAACATCCCCCTACATACACACACTCACTGTGATACACGCCGTATTTTCAAAGTGTGGATTCTTGAGGGCGCACACAGCAACTGAACTCACAAGAGCGTAAGACTATAAAACAGGTCTATTGATGCAAATCTGCATTAGCAAAAACGAAAGGAGCAGAAATGCAACTTAACACATTCCCACCCCGCATATTTTCATTCCCCTCTCCCCCCTCTGGTTCTAGAGCAGAGGTCACGCCCGGCCACCCGGTGCAGCGCGGGCCAGCAGCACAGCAACCACACCACCCACAGACTAAAGAGGATCCCCCCCCCGCCGTGTGTGTGTGTGGAGGCCCTGGACTTTGGCCCGGAAGTCTGGTGGAGGGGGAGCGCCCCTGCTCCCGTCCCAGGGCACACTCCAGCCTTGCCAGGGCCCTGAGTAGGGCAACACCTTCATGAGTCACGAACTGGAATGTCACACCGAGTCACCGGCCAATGTGTTCCGAACCTGAAAGCCTGCTCATCGCACTTGTGTCACAAAAAGGTGTTACCCTCCTGTACTTTTCAGACTCCCCCCCCCCCAAAGGATCTGTGACTGTTGTGGGTTTGGGAACAACCATCCCAGCAGGGCAGAGGCAAGCGGGCAGCTGGTCCTGAGACCGGTTCTTCTTCCAAGTCTGGGGAGGCAGCCTCCCTCTGGGGCTCATCATGACGAGACAGGAGACTGGGCTCCATCTAGTGGCAGCAGATAGGGGTTACTAGGGAACTGGAACGTTCCCCTTCTGGTAATCAGGTTAGTAAACCTGTATGTCATTTATGCAATGCTCCTGCATAGGGATAGGGAGGGAAGACGCGACCAAGAGGTTCACACAGATGAGACAGTAAATCTCTTCTGGAAAAGTGTGTATGGTTATGTGCAAAAAGACAAGAGTATCTCTTCTAAACAGCAATGGGACAAATTGTGGAAATGGACATCGGACGTAAACCCCCCGCCCCCCAATTACCTGATGTGCCTTGAAATCCCCCACCCCCGAGTTACAGTACTGCCTGCATATACTTCATAACCTTGTGGGTTTCCAAATCCTTGTGTGTAAATCTTTGTAGATATATCATGTACAAACAACCACTTTGTATATAATTGTGCTTTGGAAACATACTGTATGCTTTGGTAGTTTAGTTTGTTGGTTCAATAAAAAAATATTGTCCTATCTTGGAGATGCTGCCAGGGAGGGAACTTGGAATCTTCTGCTCTTCCCAGAGAGGCTCCATCCCCTGAGGGGAAGATCTTCCAGGGCTCACACATCAAGTCTCCCATTCATATGCAACCAGGGCAGACCCTGCTTAGGTAAGGGGACAAGTCATGCTTGCTACCATAAGACCAGTTCTCCTCTCCTAAGTCCAAGACCTGCTGCTCTCTCCTGCCCCAGAAGGCAGGGCTAGGTCTAATAGGCTTGGGTCACAGGAGGGCAGATCTCAGCTGAACAGGAAGAGAGGCTTCTCAACAACTGTTCAACACGCTTACTGGAGATCTTCATGCAGAAGCTGGGCAGCCTCTCTCAGCCTTAGTCTCTTTCCTGTAAAATGAGAAGAGCAGTGATCTACCTCACAGGGTTGTTTTGCTAGCAAGACCTAATAAAGACTGGAAACCACTCTGCACTTTAGAGGCAGTATTACTAGTTTTAATATGTTGCCTAGGTGGGGCCCGTCAGAGACTTCCATCGCCAGAATCTGGATATCGGAGGTGAGCACAACATTTGCTCTTGAAACATTAAAAGGAAATGCAAAAAATGTAAAAAGGAAAACAAGTGGGGGACACTCATTTTACTTTCACTGTATACAAAGTGCTTTTGCAAAACTGAGCCCATTCAGCCAGCTGCAATTTAGCACACAGTTGACCCACATCCAGGGATAGGGGATGGGCCTAGGATTGGCCTGCCCCCCATAATTTTTCCTGGGGGCCCCCCAGGGTTTAAAAACAACAACAAAGTAATTTTTAAATAACTGAATGCTGAGTGCACTGCACACAACACTCAACCTACCTTTTTAGCATTCTCCCATAAACGGTGAGGCTGGCTATGAGCCAGCCAGATGGTGCCAGCCAGCATGGTATAGTGGTTAAGAGTGCTGGACTAGGACCAGGGAGACCCGAGTTCAAATCCCCATTCAGCCATGAGACTTGCTGGGTGACTCTGGGCCAGTCACCTCTCTCTCAGCCTAACCTACTTCACAGGGTTGTTGAGGAGAAACTCAAGTATGTAGTACACCGCTCTGGGCTCCTTGGAGGAAGAGCGGGATATAAAATGAAAATAATAATACCATCTTGCACCAACACACCAGTGGGTTGTCAGTGAAGATGTTGCAGGGTGGTTGATATTTGAAGAGTGAGCCCGGTAGATCTTACCTGCTTCTCAGGTGCTTCTAATTAGCATTGTATGCTTATGGGGAAGAGAACAGTAAGCCCACCTCCCACGTTTATTTCTGCTCTGGCTATCCTTTACAAAACACAGCTGTATGCAAGTGAATAGATCCCTTACAAGATAAAGGTGCAATCCCTTCCAGAGGGTATCAGGCATCGTCGCCCCTCCCATTGAAAATGGGGGGACAGAAGGGCACAGCTCTAAGCCAGAGTCCCATCCCATAAATGATCTATTATTGCTGTTCTGTCTAATATAATGTAGATATTACGTTCATGCATACTTAGGCTAGTCAGGATCATGGCTACGGCCCAGCTTGCCCATAGAGTGATGCGGAGCGCCTGATGCTGGAGCACTGGTAGAAGGGCTCGCTGTCTGGGCCTGATCCCACCCAGACACCCCCGCAGTGTGGAAGCCCCCTAGGAGCTGCCTGCGCTCCTGAAAAGTAAAAGCAGCCGCCGCAGACTCCGGATGCTGCGAATTCCTCCATTCGTCGGTCTAAGTGCGGACTTTCTTTGCAGGATTGGCGCAGCAGAAGCAGCAGTTACTGGGTTGTGAAGCCTTCCGAGTTCACAAGCCTATGGATGTTTGCTCAGAGGGAAATCCTGCTGCTGGGCTCCGCGGCTTTGACTTGACTTGACTCTCTCTCTCTCTCTCTCTCTTCCTCGGGGAACAAGCTTCCCGGAGCACAGCACCGCGCGGCTTACGGCGGAGCGAAGCAAGCGCGCGCGCGGAAAACGCCTTTCCCTTCCTCGCCAGGAGAGGGCGCGAGCAGCCCGTGGGGACTCAGCGCGTAAGCCCAAGTCAAAAATGGCTGCTCGGGCGACGTACCGCGGCGCAGACTGTGGCTGAGCCGGCCTCCGCGGGAGCTGTGCGCAGGCGTGGACTGGAGGCGGAGCAGCCTCCCCCCCCCGCGCGCTCAGTTCCTAGTAAGTCACATGACGCGCTGCGCGGACGTCTGAATGCGCCGCCCTCGACTCGCAGGTGGCTGAGGAGGAGGAGGAGGAGGAGGCGCCCCCGCCCCCCCGACAGCACAGGTGAGGAGGGGGCTCCGAGCCCCACGGAGAGGCAGGGAAGGGGCCGGCACCTGGTCCACACTGACCCCCTCCCGGCTTCTGGTTCCCCCCGGGGCTGTCCCAGAAGGCCGCCCCTGTGCTCTCTGCCCCCCACTCCCGAAGCCCCTCGGTGCTCCCTCCAGCCGCACACGTGGGGCGCCTTCCCTGTTCCCCAGGGCTGGCAGGAGGGACCCCCGAAGGGCTCCAGAGGCTGCTGCAAGACCGGCAGCTCCCGCCCCCCCCCCCAGCAGGCTTGCACTGTGGCTTGACAGCCTCCGCTCCCCACACCGGCTCAAAAGAGACCTAGACGAGCCCCCCCCCGCAGCATCCCCAGGAAGGAAGCGCTCAGCCAGCCTGTGGCTTCTTCCCGACAAACTCAGTTCACAGAGGAGGGCAGACCTCTCGGTCTCCTAAGCGGGGTAGTGAGGAATGGAGCCTCTCTGTTCCGAGGCAGTGTACCGCCAGATTCCAGATCCTGGGGGGGACACATGATGAGGGAGGGCTGGTCCTGTTTTCCTGCCTGCTTTCGGAAGGCATCTGGCTGGTTGCTTTTGGAAACAGGGTGCAGGGTCTGAGCCGGAGGACGAGGTGGTGGTTCTTCTTAATGTCCCTCTTCCTTGCAGGCTTTTGCAGTCTGGTGGGGAAAGGGTAGTTAATCTGTGGGATCCACCCCTGTCTCCCTGGACTTCCCTCTTAGATCTTGGGAACGCTGCTGCCCCCTTGGACTGTGTGCTTCTCTCAGGCACCTGCTCCAGAACTTTCTGAGCGGGCCGAGGCTGTGGCAGCCGACTGTCAAACTGAAGACAGGGTGTCCTGCCCAGAAACGTGGGTTGCCCACTCTTTTGCAGGGCCCGCCTGCTGCGTCCTGTGGCAAATGCTTGGCTTCCATGGGGCAGCACAGTCTATCCCTGGTGAGCGAGTCACACTTGGCCTTTGTGTTTGTGGTGACCTGGGAGCTGCTTTGCCTGGACTCAGCGCTGCTGCTTTTATAGGCGCACAGGTGCGATTCTTCCACAATTCTTGGAGGATTGGCCCATGATGTAGGAAGTGATATGATACAGAGCACATTGGGAGAAGTGTTGTGAGAGGCATGGGGGTGTGAGTTGATTTGTTTTAACTTTTATACGTGTTTTAATTGTTTTATGTTAACCACCCAGAGATGAAAGTTTGGGCAGTATATAAGTTTAATGAATGAATGAATGAATAAATAAATAAATAATAAATATAGAAAATGGTGTTCCTTGCAGTGTTTCCCCTTGAATTGGGGGTCCTAGGCAAGTGGCAGAGATCCCAGTGAGATACCCTATTTTGGGTTTTGGGGTGAAAGTTACCAGAGGATGGCTGTCAGTGTTTGGGGCATGGGAACCAGTGTTCCCTCTAAGAGGGGTTTCCAGGTGCTGTTGACTATAACTCCCAGAATCCCCAGCTGCAATGGCTTTTGCTTGGGGATACTGGGAGATCTGGGAGTCCCTCTCTGGTGGGAGCTCTTCAGAAGCGGGACATTGCAGACAAGATTTGCATGCTTCCTAAAGAGAAAGGACCTGGTTCTTGAGCGTGAGCCTCCCCCTTCTCAACACGACATTTATTTTTATGGCAATGTCTGATGGTGCAGAAGAGCTGAGGGGAGGCCTTCCGTTCCTCCCCGCCACAACGCTGGGAATGCTCAGACTTCTTTCATATATTTATTCAACTCTGTTTTGAACGTGCAAAGGCTCCCATGACTTTTGGCAAGGCAGCTGTGGCATTCATAGATTGCTGCTGCTGCTGCTGCTACTACTACTGCTACTAAAAATACTTATATGCCGCTTTTCAATGAAAAGTTCTCTAAGTGGGTTACATAGAAAAATAATAAATACTAGCTGACCTGGCACAGAGCATCTGCACCCCTAGTTCTCCCTGCCTCTCCCCCCGCCCCATTTCTCCCCGGCGGCCAGCCAGCCTGGTTGCCACTTCTCCTTTTTGCTGCTTTTCCCAGCAGGGCAGACTGGGCCATTCTTCATTTTGTTCAGCAGGCGGACTGGAGAGGGAGTGCACTGCCCTCTGCCACCCGCCCACTGCCATATTTTTCTCGCCCGCCGGACAGCCGCTTTCTCTGCCTGGTGGTGGCCATTCACCACCATTCTTTCCCCCACCAGCTGGCCGTACCACCACCACCACCACCACCATTTTCTTGCTGTACCCGTGGCTATCTGGCAGCTGCTTGCAAACTCTCATGAGAGCTGCCACACATGGGATTAGCCATGGGTACATCTTAGAGAAATCAATATATAGATAGATAGAAGATAGATAGATGATGGTCTTGTGTCCCAAAAGGGCTTGCAGTCTCAAAGAACCACAAGAACCACTGGAGGGGTGCTGGGGTTCAATAGGAACAGTTGCTCTCCCCCTGCTAAATATAAGATAAGGTTCTCAAAGGCGGGTCCCCAGATGATGTTAGACTACAACTCCCATCATCCCCAGCTACAGTGACCAAAGGCATTTACCAAAGGCCACTGTAGTGGGGGGGTGATGAGAGTTGTAGTCAAACAACATCTGGGGACCCACCTTTGAGAACCCCTGATATAAGAGAATCACACCTTCTTAAAAGGTGCCTCTTTGCTCAGTTAGCAAATTACCCCATCAAAGTGAGGGCGGTGGAGGTATTTGGGTTAGGGGTGTATGGAGCTTGTCACAGGTGATGATGGCTGGTTGTTTCTGCAAGTTGGGGGCTGGGGGCAGTTTGGTTTCACGCTCTCAGGTTGCAGCCCCAGTGCAGTAGCAGCTTGTCCTAAGTGTGCTATATGAAGGAGTGTGCATGTGTGTGTCAGTCAGTCAGTCACATGAAGTGTGTGTGTGTGTGTGTGTGTCATATGAAGGTCTCTGGTTCCCGGCAACTCCATTTAATGAGAGCCTTGCGGCCTGCAGCCTGGCCATTTGTTGGGCAGAGCTATGGGGGCTCTTGGGGGTGGGATGGGGTAGAGCAAGAGGCACAAAGGGAGCTGTGGGGAGCGAGAGGCCGCTGTGCCTCGTTTGGCACCCACCCATCCCCGTTAGGACAGACCGCAGCTGCATCAGTGTCACGGGGCATTGTGGGGAGTTTCTTCTCCCCATGCAGGTGGGGGAAAGCCTCTCATGGGAGGTCTGGCCATTCCCCCCCAGAGCCCGATGACTGGTTTGCTTTTTGCTTTTGCTTTGTGTCCTGTGGTGTGTCTTTGTGGCCCTGTGCTGCCTTGGAGAGGATGCTGGGCAGGGGTAACTTCAAGCCGCCTGTCTTAGCAGACAGCCTTTTCCCCATTTGTTTTGATGTGTCTGAAGATCTGTTTGCACAGCAGCCGAGATTTATTACAGGCACGGAGTAAATATAGAATCTCATTTGCCAACTGTGTTAGCTTATAAATCTAAGGGAAAGAGAGATGAGGCTATTTGGAAACCCGAGGCCAGAAGGAAGCTTGATCTCGGGCGATGAGGATCTTTGCTCCTTGCTAGAGTCAAATACGTGAAAAAGGATGCAGGGAGATGGCCGTAGCTGAGATGGTTCCATCATGACTGACCCCAGAATTCCTGGCAAAATCTCTGCAAAACTCTGCTTATGCCACAACTGGAATACTAGGCTGGAATCCTATCGGAAGCAGTAACCAAGAGAGTGCAGGGCGATCTGGAGGGAATTTTCATGAAGGAAAGGAGCACTGAAATGCCAAGTCCCTCAAGAAAAGCTGAAATCAAAATGCAAGGGGCTTTTCACTTAAAGAACAAAATCCCACAAGAATAAGCTTTTTGGCTTAGTACCAGCTTGAGCCTTGCTTGCTCTGCTCAGAGCTTTCCTTTTTCTGGGGCTGGCCTTCCTCCAATTCTTATTTTGGGCCATTGTTGCAGAGAATATGGAGCATTTTAGAGGAGACTGTGTGTGTATGATCGGCGACTAGTGGGCCTTGGCCATTACCTGCCCCCTCCCTCAAAGGGTGCTGCCAGGTGATGTGATGGGAGTGTTTCTGAAGCCATCGGATTTATTTGTCAGGTTATCCTGATAGGTATTTGGGGTCTCAGATCGTGGCCCTTGCCCTGGAGTAGCTCTCCAGCAAAACTAGCTGCTGACGAGTGGATGTGTGTCGACATCCACTGTCTAATATATGTTTGATGTGGAAGGAATAATAGGTGTGTTGGAGAGGTGGGTGTGTTGCCATGACCTGCTTGTGGCTGTGTGATGTGTTGGCGTGCCTCCTGCCGTCTCTGTAGGCCAACAGCTCTTCTGCCTACCATGTGGGACCAGGCAATGGAGTGAGGGCGCGCAGGCCCGGGTGTGAGTGGCAAGCACAGCTTCCCAGTTTCTTGGTGTCGAGTGTGAGGAGCTCCAGGTGTGATGTTGTCCTACAGGCTGGGCTGGAGTTGCTTATAGCTTCTTCTCCTACGTGTGTGCCCCCAGCCATTCCTACGCACCAGTATTCCCTCTAAGGTGTGTGTGTGTGTGTGTGTGTGTGTGTGTGTGTGTGTGTGTGTGTGTGTGTGCCGCCCAGAACAAAACTCATTCCGCACACAGATGAAAAAAAATTATAGAGAACCGTGCAGCCCACCATGAGTGACTTTTGCTGCTTGCCAGTGTGGGAAGGATGGGGTTGTGAGGTGCGCTATAAATACACCAGGAAAGGAGGAAGAATCGTGGTGGCGTTGTGCTCAAAAGCGTTGAGGTTTCTCATTTTCAATTGATTTTGGTCTTGGAAAATCAATCGGACAGACGCGAGGCTCCTGCTTCAAGCAGCGCTGCGAGACTCCTGGTGCTTAGAGGTCTGAAGCTGGTGCTTGGAAACTTGGAATATTTCCACCCCCAGTCCTGTGCAGGGCTGGCATCGAGATGCTTAGCCAGAGTTGAAAATGTTTTCCATTCCTGGTCATTTCTGATATTTTCCTTCCAAGGCTTGGAATGTGGCTCGCCAAGCAAATCCCTGAAAGGTCAGTGGGGAAGAAAAACCTGAAATGTGGTGCCCCTGGGAGCAATCCAGCATGGGCACCTCTTTACTCTTCACTGCCCCGTCATTCTCCAGCAAGCCCCAATCTCAGCCTCTGTTCACCTTCACACCATGGCAATATGGGATGAATAAGACTGACCTAACTTGCAGATAGGCAGGGACCTACACATTTAGGCATAGCTCACTAGCCAGCCATTATTATTATTATTATTACATTTATATCCCGCTTTTCCTCCAAGGAGCCCAGAGCGGTATACTATATACTTGAGTTTCTCCTCACAACAACCCTGTGAAGTAGGTTAGGCTGAGAGAGACGTGACTGGCCCAGAGTCACCCAGCAAGTCTCATGGCTGAATGGGGATTTGAACTCGGGTCTCCCTGGTCCTAGTCCAGCACTCTAACCACTACACCACGCTGGCTCCATTATCTGTGGTTGCCACCAATCCCCCCTCCTCCCCAACCCCTTCCTAGCACACAGTCAGAGGATTTGGGAGAGAAGCGGGTCTTCTGTCATTTGCACTGGGATATGAAGAGGGTAAGACACAGGGGAAGCCCTCTCCTGCCGCTCAGAAGAGATTACTACTGTTCCCTACTTTCTCAAAAATGGAAGTGGAAATGACATCTCTGAGGAGGAGATTTGTGTGGAACTGGGTAGGATGCTCGCCAGAGGGCTGGGGCAGGTAAGGGTTGTTAAAGTGATGTTTAGGGAGGACTTTGAACTTCAGAAATGTGTAGGGATGTGCAAAATGTTTTGATGTCAAAACATTTCAGCACAAAACATGCCTTTTTAAGCTCAAAATGAAACCACCCTATTTTGATGGAAATGTTTTGACCTTTTGAGCACTATTTTGGAGGCCTGTTTTTTTCCTTGCTGATTGCTTTTCTGGCCCTGGCTTCCAATTGGCTTGTGATCTCCTTGCTTCTTGGTTGTCATGAGCAACTGTGCCCCCATTGGCTAGGGGAGGAGGAAGGGAGAGGGAGCCCAAAAGGAGGGAATTTCCAAAATGTTTTCAAAGGGACTGGGAGGCAGGGAACACCCTTATAATGTGTGGCTTTCTTGAAGAGTTTACATCAGGAGAGGACAACGGAAGGCTTGATTTTGTGGTTTTCTTTTCTCAGCACTGAGTATAATATACTGTGCTATTGTTCCTATAACTATCTGGTTTTGACAAAGGCAAAACTTGGGTGCCTGCCTTCCTTGAGTTGTGATTTGGTTTGTTTGTGAGATAGTGTTGTGGCAAGAAATTGAGTGTAAGCGCTGTGTGTGTGTGTGTGAGAGAGAGAGAGAGAGAGAGAGAGAGAGAGAGAGAGAGAGAGAGAGAGATCTCAGTGAGTGCTGTGATGAGCTTCATGTCTGGCCTTGAGACTAACTTGAGCTTCACTCACTACTCTGCATTGCAAGGTGTACTCATCAAACTGTGGCTGAAGTTGCCCTAGTTGAGTGCATGGCTATGCTTGTTGCTAAGGGTGCTGTTGTGGCAGTTGCAATTCTAGGAGGCTTGTGCCAGTGATGTTCTTGTGTGGACTTCCTTGGAGCCTGGCAGGCTGCTTCTCGGCAGCTTGTACCACCCAGCAGGAGGATCTTGCTGTCTCTGAAATGATGAGGCAAAAGGTTTTTTCCATGCCCAAAAAGGAGCCCAAGGGGTCACTTAAGAGACACGGGCAGGAGTTATGACACCCCACCGGAAACCTTTGTGTCTGCATATCATTGTTTTTATGAAAGCAGGAGATAAAGTGATGGAGCCATCATCTGTGGACACTTCTGTTCTTTAATCCCAGTCATTTGAGAAGCACTGTGAAAACCTGTTTGGCCAGAGAAGATTAAAAACCAAAGCTGTGTGCACGCCTGGGCCACAGTGGACACTGTGTCCCCCTTTCTACAGAGCTCTTGTCTGTAGGGAATTACTGGGAGAGTCTCTTTGAGCTCCTTGAGAAGCCATCTCCTTTGGGAACGATTATTTGAAGAAATCCATAGAGGTTGGAAGTCCCCTGGGGCTGATCTCATTCTCCTGTTGAAGCTCTTAAACATTTAAGAATGTAAGAATAGACCTGCTGGATCAGGCCCAAGGCCTATCTAGTCCAGCATCCTGTTTCACACAGTGGTCCACCAGATGCTTCTGGGAAGCCCACAGGCAAGAAATGAAGGCATGACTTCTCTCTTGCTGTTGCTCTTCTGCAACTGGTATTTGGTGGCACCCTGCTTTTTTGAGCCAGGAGGTAGCCTCTAGCCATCAAGACTAGTAGCCATTGATAGACTTGTCCTCCATGAATTTGTCTAAACCCCGTTTAAAGCCTTGCAAGGTGGTGGTCACTACCACATCCCATGGCAGAGAATTCCACAGATTCATTATGTGCCGTAGCACTTCCTTTGGTCAGTCCTAAATTTCCTGGCAGTCAGCTGCATGGTTCTAGTGTTGTGAGAGAGGGAGAAAATTTTATCCCTCCATACCATTTGCCTTCCACTAGGGGTTCTGGGGTCAGGGGGAAGCTAGGCAACCTCCACTGCCAAAATCCAAGGCACCAGAAATGGCATGCAGACCTAAAAGCATGTTTATCTCTGAATGAGGAGGAAGGAGAGAGTCTCTCTGGCAATTTCACCTGCCCTATCATGTCATTGTATGAGACAATCTGTGGAGTGCTGCTTGGTCAATGAGAAGGAGTTGCACCACCCCGGCTGTCCTGTGGTGTGTTCACTGCGGAAGTGTTGCTGTGCAATTCCCCAGTCTCCTTTGCTAGTTCCAGTTTCCCTTGCCATCTCACAAGCCACAAACTGTCAGTAGGGAAGTTCGCAGAAGTTGCTAATTGCTAATGCTTTGAGCCTGAGAGAACCTGTGTTAAGAGTATGTTTGTTCCGGGCATGTTGTCTTGTCTTCTTTGGTCTACCTTGGTTCATTTTGATCTGCCGCCTGGATTAGCCCCCATTTATTTTGCTCAGCTCTTTTTCTCTCGGTCATCCTGGAATTCTGATTTGGTTGCAGCATCAGTTGAGCTCCAAGCTGAATGCTGCTTGTGTAATTACCCAACTGGGTGCCTCATTTCCTGTACATCTATGGAGTGGGAGGGAGGACTGTAATTGCTCATAAGAGGCAGAAAGGAAATAATAGAGCAGAAGGATCTGTTGTGAAATATAGGTTTCACATACTTGCATGCAGAAGATTCCAAGTTCCCTCCCTGGCATCTTCAGGATAGAGTTCAGAGAGACTCCTGCATGAAACCTTGGAGAAGCCGCTGCTGGTCTGTGTAGACAACACTGAGCTAGATGGACCAATGGACTGGTTTGGTATAAGGCAGCTTGTGCAACTTTGCCCAAAGGAATCTTCTCCAGTCAACAAGGAAAAGCCTGTTTGGGCTTGTTGGCATCTTGTTTACCAACATTCCTCCTTCCGGGTCAAGATCCTAGGCTGAGATTGCAAGGCCTACGTGAGGTGGTGCCACCAGGGGCTCCTGCGTCCCAGTAAAATAATCTCTTGACTTCTTTGAGTGGCAGGCCACCATGCCATCTCAACAGGCTGGAGCATTTTCCCTATGAAGAAAGGCTTTCTGGTTTGCTAGGGTCTTGCAAAACTCTGAGCAGTGTGGAGAGACTTTCCTCCCACTCTCCGAATATTAGAACCCTGGGTCACCCAATATTAGAACCCTGATTGGTGGTAGGTTCAGGACAGATGAAAGACAATACTATGTCGCCTAAGGCACAATTGGCTTGCAACGGGGGTCTCGATCTTGGGTCCCTAGATGTTGCTGGACTACAACTCCCATCAGCGGCTTGTGGCTGGGGGTAATCCAACAACTGCAGGAGAGCGTCAGGTTGACAGTCCCAAGCTAGGCCCTTTAGGTGAGCATCAGTAGCTGCTGTGTGTGCTTTCTGGTCATTCCTGTAACTTCCTCCAGAGGAGACAGCCAATTGAGGCTGCCTGCCATGTGCTTGACTGACAATCCCAGCACTTCCAACTAAGGTTCAGGCTTACTCAGCAGAGAGGAAGGAACTCAGAGCAACCACTGCATTTGTTGAGAAGGCAGCAAAACAGTTTGGAGGAAAAAGCAATCAGCACTGTTGTTTGCCTCGGCAGTGATGCAATCTTTCTGATTAGCAAGCTTCCTGGAAAACTGATTCACCCCTTCTCATATTTAGGGATTTCATTCTAGCTCTTCTACAGGCTGAGTTGGTTTAGAATCACGGCTGTTTGGGAGGGGGCCAGAACTTGCCCACCCCTCTTGTCTGCATCTAGCAGTACCTACCTGGTGAGGACAGAGAGAGACATTGTTCTCTTTCTCTTGCAATACTACAAATTGGAGCCATTGGTTGAAATTAATTGGCAAGAGAGCCAGGACAGATCAAAGAAAGCCTTTCTTCACACAATGCAGAATGAACTTTGGTCTGATCCATCAGGGTTTATGTTCTCAGAGGACCCCCACCAGTTTCTGTATTTACCTGAATCCAAGCCTAGGTTTCCCCACATGTTTTTGGATGTTAGAAACTGGGGGGTTGTCTTAAATTCATAGACCACTTCCTTATGGATAAATACAGATTAAACCTGTATTTAACCTGCCTTTTAAGGGGGTTGTCTTAAATTCAGAGTAGTCTTCTATTTGGGTAGATATGGTACTTCAGGATTAGATTTTGCTGCAGAGCAGAGGCTTTCAAAAAGAGCTTGCACGTGGCCAATTCAGTGTTTCCTCCGCCTTTTTAGCAACATTGCAACCCCTCCCCACCACATTCTTTGCAGCTGCCTGCTGTGGATTTAACGCAAACTGAGTCTCGGGCACTGGCCTAGGCTGTGTTTGGACTGCGATGACAACGGATGAAATGTCGAGTCAGGTGTGCTTCTGCTCAGAGCCAGGACAGTTTTGCGTGGAGGAAGAGACGGCTGGATTTCCACCCAGGTCTCCAAGTCAAGGAGTCTTTGCAGGCCCGTTTATTTTTAGGCTGGGTACATGCACAATTTGGTGTGCAAGTTGCAGATGGCTCCTTGATCTGGCTGCAGAATGCAGCTTGTGGGAAGTGTCTGTGATTGGCTTGACTGGTTGTGACAAGGTCTGGTGTCCTTGTGGAGGGATCTTGAACTCCTTCTCACCTGCCCAATCCTTGGCCACAGTGGCCTTTGGTCCCGAGTGTCTCTCCTTTTCTGGTAGTCAAAGGAGGTAAACATCCCTGCCACCCAAAGCACTGGTCTCTCCTCTCTCCCTGCTCCTTCCTCTGCCCTGCAGCTTCCTTGTCCCAGCATGGCTGCCTATGGTTGAACCTTGGATCTTTGGGCCCCTGATGTCTCTGTCTAGCTGTCGTGATGACTTTCATCACCTTGGCCCTTTGGCTCCAAGGTTTGCTTCAGTGTCTCTCCTTGGTTTCATCTAACATCTGCAAGTTTGGGGTAGCTTGAGGTGAATATTTGCCTGCAGAGCTTGATCAACAATCTCCAACCGGGGTGGCCGACCTGAGGCTCTCCGGCAGTGTCGCCTGTAAGAAGGATTCCCAAATGTTGACTATATTTCCCATAACCCCCAGCTGCAATGGCCAACAGCCATTATGGGAGTTGTAGCCAACAACATCAGGGAATCTCCCTTCCAGGGAAAACTGCTTTCCACCTGTTGGACCACGACTCCCATTATCCCCAGCTGCAATCAAATCTGGGGTCTGCCATCTTGGCCTTCACTTTAGTGTTGCTGGCATTAATGAACCTGTGATGCACTGCAAGTGAAGGTTTATTCTTCAACACAGAGATGTGGAGGCCTGGAGAAAAACTGGGGGGGGGGAGTGTGTGTGTGTGTGTGTGTGTGCGCTTCCCCACCACCACCACAAGGCCGGAGATGGAAAATTTGGGAATTCAGAGAAAATGGGGGAAACCTCTTTTGAATTTTTTTTATCAATCAATCTTTATTATTTCGGTCATAAACCAGCATAAAGTGTAAGGGATGATTACATATGGTAAAGGAAATGATAATAGAAATTAAAGTACATAAAAATGCTAACTGGGCAAAGAGGCACCATTTACCGTGGTGATTCTCTTTATTTAGCAAGGGGAAAGTAACTGGCCCTATCCACCCCCAGCACAGCATCCTTCCAGTGACTGTTGCTGGTGTCTATCTTGTGTTCTTTTTAGAATGTGAGCCCTTTGGGGACAGGGATCCATCTTATTTGTTTGTTATTTCTCTTTGTAAACCGCCCTGAGCCATTTTTGGAAGGGCGGTATAGAAATTGAATTACTACTACTACTACTACTACTACTACTAATAATAATAATAATAATATACAAGAAACATAATGGCATAAAAAGCCTAAAAAGGCATAGAAGTCATATAAAAGCACAAAAGGCATTAAAGGATGGAGGGCATTAAAAGGGATGTAAAAAGGTTAGAAGACATAAAAAGACAAAAATGCATAAAAGCGTAAGTAATAAAACTAGATAACGGCCAGGCTATAAGGGGCAGTAAGAGAAGAGCCTAGGGCACACAGTATTGAGTGAATGAAGTGTAGAGCCCATTCTAAGTCGCTGGTGGCAATACTTTATCTGTTAGAATGATGTATGGAATGCTTACAAGGCATGGCTTTAACACTTTTTTCTCTTAATTGCTCTTTTAAAACACTCTCTTTCATCATGTAAAATGATGAAAAACATCAGATAATTACAATTCTGTTTCAAAGAAGGCAATGAAAAATGTTGAATACAATCAGTAATGGCTTGTCCTAATGAAGGGGGGAGGCGGCAAAGGAGATGCAGCTGCCTCTGGCTCCCAGCAGCTCTGGTTGCTCATCTCTCTCCCGCTCCACCCAAGAGCTGTGCTGCCTGCAGGCTGGTCATCCATCAGGTAGAGCTGCATGGTCTACCTGACAAATGGTCAGCCTGAAGGCAGTGCAGCTCTTGGGTGGGAGAGAGAGGAGCAACCTGCAAGTGTCTCCTTTGCACTCCCTGGCTCGTTAGCAGGGAACTGCTGCTGAATATAACTCTAATCCTGTATAATATAGATATCCTAGGTGCATTTAGGTTTCGCCCCTTACTGAATGGACTGTTACCTTTACTAGAGGAACACACAGACTGCCTCTGCTTGTGGGTTGTTGCTCCGGCCTGTCTTCCTCTCTGATCTGGAGTGTGGTGAATTTGGCCCGATTCATCTGAGAGATCTTCTTGCACTTCAAATAACGGTGACTCCATGTTCCACCCTCTGACAGGGAAGAAAGCAGCCACTTGTCCTACCAGCTTGTGTACAGAGAGTTAATTAATTTATTTGTTTAGCCATAGCCATAACAAAGGGACCAATGGTCTGACTCAGTATATGGCAGTTTCCTATGTTCCTAAAGAGATTTCCCTCAAAATTAGGTTAAAACAGTGACAAAGTGGAGAGAGTCCAAGCTACAAGGGGCTGGGTGTGGGTCAAAAAGCCCCAGGATAAACCTGTTCAGATCCTGGGAGACAGAAATGAGGCTGCTTGACCAGGAACATGGTATATATTGTATCTTTCCCTTCCATAGAACTTTCTTTTTTACTGCTTGCAAGCTTTGTAGTTGAACACTTTTTTAAAAATGGCACTTCAAGGGTAGTAAGAAGAGGAACAAAAAACCCAAACAGGCTAGTTTACAACTAGGCTGACAGATGTGTTGGGTCCTGTGAAACGTTTCCTTATACGTGTACCTTGCGAATGCAGTTTCAAAAGTGTAATGTCACGCTGTCCTGTTGCTGTTCTAGTTAAAAGGCTGAGTTTACTGAACAGGAAGAGGATGTTTTAACTGAATGTTTAGTTGAGGCATGCATTGCAAGTTCTTCAAACTTCTCTATACTTCAAGCATAACCCCCAAAAAATGGATTTTCAGAGAATGGCCTCTTGGTCAACCCAGAGCATTAGGGAAGATCTGTCTGATGCTCCTCCCAAAGTGGCAGCTCCTCCTTCTCCTTCATTTTCAAAGTTAAAGCTGACTGCTAAAATCCTGGGGGCTTGACTGGGACCAGCATGGACTTTAGAAAGAGACTGAGGCCTTGTTCTTGTCACTGGGGTTTTTTGGGCTTGTGTGATGTCCTGTTACTTTAAAGAGCAGGGTGCCAAGAGTGCATCTGCAGATGTAGCCAGAGTGAAGACTGTTGAGTTTGGAGTCTTTTGCAAGGAGGAGAGCAAGTTCAAGGTAGTACAGCCATGTATTGCCTTTGGAATTGGGTAAGCAGGCATTGTCTGAGAATTGACTTGTCTGTAACTGTTCAGGTGTGTGTGTTTGGAGTAGATATTTGGTTGTGGCCAAGGCGGGTCTGCTGAGGAATGCATAACAAAAGCTACCCATGATAGAGTTTTAAAGATTAAATCTTGTATTTGTGTGAATATCATGTGTCCTGCATGTGTAATGTACAAAGTGATTCAGTCTCGTCTTGTTTATCCTTGCAACAAAGCTTGAGAGACATCACGATTACTTAAAAGGGGAAGAAGAACTAATAAGAACCAGATGGTGAGCTTTTTAAAAAGCACTTGAAACCCTACCTCTTCACCCAAGCTTTCTCCGCTTTTTAAATTTTTAGGTTTTAATCTCTGGTTTATTTTTAAATTGTTAAATTGTTTTACGTTTTTGTATATGTTTTAAACTTGTTTAATGCTATTGTTAACTGCCCAGAAATGAAAGTTTGGGGTGGTGTAAAATTTGATAGATAAATAAATAAAAATAATAAATAGTGCTGAGAGTAGCTTGCTGAGGCCTTTCCAGTGAATCTGGGAGCTGAATTTTGGAGGTCTGGGTACAGATCTAAGCCTGTGGCTCACTCTTGTGGGAACCTGGAGACAAATGGCAATTTCCAAGCACCCAAGCAAAATGTTTCAGGTAATTGTAGAAAGCCTGTAGAAGTGTGGGGCAGGCATTTACCAGGTAGCAATGATGCTGGGAGGGATGTTTTTAAGATTGCAGACTGATTAGGTTTTTAAGTTGGTTGACACTTGGTGGATTCCAGCATTACCTGCAGTCTGAATTTCTGACCCTGGGTTCCCAACTCAATTTCAGGAAGAAAGTAGTCCTTTATGTGCATGCAGACCAAGCCAGGGGACTTGCATTTCTTTTCTGTGGCGTTGTAACAAGTATTGGTGTATTTAAATTTGCAAGATGTGGGAAGTAACAGAACAGCTCCATTTGACACCAGTGAGGCTTTTCTGGCCTGCCTGGGTACTGGTCTAACTTTAGGTGCCCATGTTTTCACTAGAAAAGCCTGTAAGTGACGTGCTGCCGGAAGGCATGGTCACAGTTTCCAAAAACCTTAACTGCTGTAATAAAGAGGAAGATGGGTAATGGTGGCCAGAGGCGGCTGACTAGCACAGAACTATCATATGCAGCTGAGGAGATGGGCAGTAGAAGAAGTTGCCTGAGTCCTATGCAAAGTTGCCCTCCTGAGTATGACATTTCAAGTTTGGCTGCACATGGGAAGGGAAATGCTCCTTTCCTTTGCTCAGGATTGGGATCAGATCGGTGCTCCCTTTAAGGCGTGCACATGTGTGCACTCAAGTTTTTTGATGTATGCTCACATTCAGTTAATTTTAGATCCCGCTCAGGTTGAATCAGGAAGGCCCCATTCTGAATGCACGTGTGCATACACTGCCTTGATACTGCCACCCAGAACAAAACTCATTCCACACACAAGGCGGGAGGGGGGGATTAGAGGGAACATATGGATCAGCCTTTCTTTCTGCCGTGGTTCGATGTGTGAATGCTCACTGGGGTCTGGAGATACTGTACAAGAGGTTTTCCTCCTGAAATGGGGTGAGCTGCAAAATTCTGAATGGATTCCATCGGGGGGATGGAAGTTATTTTCTTGGTAGGACTGTGATGGGCTCATGGCTTAAGTATCCTCTTTTTTGGCTTGCATCAGTCCACAGAATTCCTGTGCAACAGCTTTGCTGCACAATTCCAGCTGATTTTGATGAATTAACTTCTCTGGCTTTTGTTACCTTCATCTCAGAATCAGAACTGATAACTGCTTAGAGTGGGCTGACTAGTGAAAAATATTCTAAATGTAGAGTGGCAGCCTGCTAGTCATCTGGGAGAAGAAATCTCCCAAAGGGTCAAAGGAGGGATTCCTCACGCTCCAGAAGAGCCCTGGCTTTCATTGAAGAGGCAGGATCTGGGATCTGAGGGCTGCATCTACTGTTGCTGAAAACTTTAGAATCTGTGCTGTGGCTTGCAGCTGTCCTGAAAAATGCTCCATTGAACAAGGCGCAACCCAGAGTCGTAAGTGTGCCTTTTGCACAATAGCTGTTACCGGAACAGAGTGTCCTCTGTTTATGGATCCTGGCTGGTGTGGGGGCAGGCAAACCAAAGGGAATTCGGCATGTGAAAGGGGGAAGCGGGAAATAATGGTACTTCCCAATGTTTTCTGTGCTTGGCAGCAAACCCCACAGATGTCTTGCAAAAGGCTGTAATTAAAGAGGGCTGAGTAAAGGCTTGGGGCCTGTCCTACTGTCCCTAGCCTTGGGGTGGGTCTGATGTTAGGGGCAGGTCTCATGGGGAATCAAACAGCATTGTATATTTCTGATGCAGGGCGGTGGGGGGTGGGGGGACACTCATTGGGTGCTCTTCCATCTTCTCCCTGCCTTCCCACACAGGTAATTGGCCTATCTCCTTCTCTTGTTTTTGTGAATGTTGTTTACTCCAGAGTTCCCCCTTGATTTTTATTTAAGTGCTCTCATTCCTGTGGATTATGAAGCAGCCCACACAGAGGGCTCGTGGCCGAGAGAATTATTATTATTTATTTATTCGATTTCTATGCCGCCCTTCCAAAAATGTCTTAGGGTGGTTTACACAGAGAAATAACAAATAAATAAGATGGATCCCTGTACCCAAAGGGCTCACAATCTAAAAAGAAACACAAGCTAGGCACCAGCAACAGTCACTGGAGGTACTGTGCTGGGGGTGGATAGGGAATGAACCACAAGTTCATTCCTGGGCCTCTCCATTAGCAGGGCTGTGAAAGACTTTTCTCTGCCAGAGAATTGCCAGCACTTTTCTTACAGACATCTTTGTGAGCTGGTAGGTGGTTGGTGCTCCATTCTTGCAAAGACACTGAGTTCTCCACGTGGCAAATGCTAGCCAATCTCGAACTGTGTTGCACAGACATTCCGGCCTGCGGAGAGTGGCAACCATGGGTGGGAGAGGGGGGCTGTATTCTTGTGCTGGCTTTAAGAAACTTGTGCTGCTTGTGTGTGTGTGTTTTGTTCAACAACTGTAAACATAACATGAGAGGGGATACATGCAGCCCTAGGGCTTTCAATCTTGGGTCCCCAGATGTTGTTGGACAACAACTCAAATCATCCCCAGCCGCAATGGCTCTTCAGCCAATGATGACCCCTGATGTAGCATAAAGGACAACTCTGTTCAAGTATCAAATGTCCCAAAACACAATTTAAACCAACGTTAACAGTTCATGCTTCGGATTTTCTCTAGACACACAGTCTGTGTTTTAAAAAAATCTTTTATCTGTAATCTCCCTTCCCAGAGGGTTTGTCGGAACTAAAGGGCTTGTAGGAAGTGAATTTATTCATTAGCGTGATACTTCATACCTTACGCTTCTAAATTCCTCTAGACGCAACGATTCACTTCTCCAAGGTTTTGCCAGCAAGATCCAACCTGCTGTTAACACCTGGAGAACCTTTCTTGCATGTCCTTGTGAATATTCCAAAAAGGCAATAGGAGGGTAGTTGGTATCTCCTCTCCAATGGCAGCTTTCTTATCCTGCAAAACGTCACTGGTAAAGGACGTTTAAAGGTCCTGCCTTTAAGGCAAGTGTGCAAGTTATCCATCATGATGGATGATGGAAACGATGACCTTCCACATATCCCCATATAGCATGGCAAGATGGTCAGCTCTTCTTCAAGGAGATGATAAAATCAACATACGGGCATTAGGGGTGGTGACATGCACCTTCTCCTGCATGATCCTGTGCAGGTGCCGAGATCTGTGTTTGAGGCTTTTATCTGGGTCTCATTGTGACTGGAGGTGCAGGAGGTGAGCATGATATAAGACAGCCTTCTTTGTAGCAGCACCTTAAAAGTGTAACACTTCCTTCCTTGAGAGGCACCCCCACCCCCGGCTCCTTTTCTGCTTGCATTCGGGTGGTCAGTCACACTGTTTTTGTTCTGATGGGCTATTTTAATTAAGTTGTAAGCCACTCTGAATATATAATGCATAGAAAAGCAGGATACAAGTACAGTGAAATAACCACAAGTTCATTCTCGGGCATCTCCATTAGCAGGGCTGTGAAAGGCTTTTCCCTGCCAGAGACCTTCTGAGCTGCTGCCAGTAAGAGTAGACTGTACTGGCCTAGATGTACCAATGGCTTGACTCTTGAAAGTGGCTTCAGATGTTCAGCAGGGGCAGTGCACAGCTTTGCCTGGTAGTGGTGAGGCTTGGTGTGATATTTCCACCCATATCAATATAGTAATTTTGTTAGGAGTTAAAAATATACTATAAAATTACTATAAAAATATAGTAATTTTGTTAGGAGTTAAAACAGGACTTTTCATACAGTCATGTTCAGCACTTGGTGTCTGCAGTAGCAATTTGCCCATGTGAATGAGATTGCCTCTTGGAGCAAGCAGTGCAGGTGCAACATTTTTATTGCCTGACATCACCTCAGATCAAAGGCATGTGTTTTTTCAAAGGGCTCTGTTCAGATGCCAGGCCACCAGGCACCTGTTGTAGTGAGTGTGAATCCATCCCTTTAAAAAAAAATTCACCTTCTTGTAGGCTTGGCACTGAGCAGTGTGGCAGGGTGCATATGGAGAAGAGTGACACCTGGCTGTTGCACAGGGAAAGGCTGCAGAGCTGCACCATGGAAGAATCTTCTCCTGGATTCTGGAAGGAAGCCTTTGGAGCTTGTCTGGCCAGGTTTTTTGGGGGGCGGGGAAGAGTTGCCCTCTCCTGAGGTGTGATGTCCTGTCTGAGGTTGGTGCCACATCTTATTGATGCCTCCCTTCCAACTGCAAACCAGATTACTTTTAACCATTTTAATACTGAGCCATTTGGTTTTGATGATGTTGTTATAGGCGTCTAAGTTTGGCTCTTTTATGCATTAGTATTTGGCAGCCTGCCGAGAGCAATTGGGAAATGTGGACTATGAGACCGGTCACCGACAAGACCAGCGAGGGCCTGTATTTCCAAGCTGGGGCCCTGATAGACCTTCCCATGGCTCTCTGACCTGTTGTGTCAAGGGCTTCCTAGTTGCGTTCGTGGCGGTAAAAAGGATGGCCGTTGGCTGCAGATGCAGTCTGGAGGGGCAGAGAACCGCTGAGGCTGCAGAGTGCTTTTGGCACTCAGGTGTGTGTCTCTCTGACTGTAGTTACATTTCTGTTTAGAACTGCAGGCAGCTCACCCAAGGCAGCAGCTCAAGTCCTCTTCCCCAGACAGCCCTAGGCTGAATGGAAGCTCTGGAGGTTCTGTGGCCCGAAATGGAGTGTTTCGATGTGGTTCTCAGAGACTCCTGCTCCAAATCCTGCCCCATAACCTCACTGTTTCTAGGTTCTAGGAACAGCTCCTGGTGCTAGGAACAGCTCAGAAAGATGATGTTTTAGCACCACATACTGAAGTCCCAGAAACCAGAGGCTGGCCGCCTAGGATTGCCAGTGGTGCAGGGCTAAGCTGCAGACCTCCCTGGCCATTCCCCTTTCCCCCTCTGACTGCACGCTCTGTGCCCCTTGTCTAAAAAGCCCTGCCTGAATTTTGGAGACGGAATAAATCGTGCTCATGAAAGTGCGTGCAGGTGAGGCTACCTGTATGTGTCTTCTATCTCTCTAGTACAGCAGCTCTCAAACTTGGGTTCCCAGATGTTGTTGGACTACAACTCCCATGGCCTTTGACCATTGTGGCTGTGGATGATGGGAGTTGAAGTCCAGCAACATCTGGGGACCCAAGTTTGAGAATCCCTGCCTTAATAAGAAGCCAAAGGAGCTCTCTGTCTTAAGTACAAAATAGTACCTCTTTGCTGCAGGATTATCTTTAAAACAGAAAACAACCCAGTAACTTATTTGAAGTCTGATGTTCTCACTTTGTGACCAAGCCCACCCACCCTCACCTCTGTGCGAGGACTTGTGCCTGAGACGGCTTCCCTTTTGCAGCCTGGTGTTACTCCGCTGGCATCTGGCCAAGGCCTGAAGGTGTCGACACAACAGCCCAGTCGCTTATGTTGCCTTTTTTCAAAATAGCTGTTTGCAGTCAGACCAGATTGCAGGGCTTTAGCTGAGTGTTTACAGAACATGCAAGGTAATCCTTCAGAGCGTGTCAGTTTCTGCCGGCCACTCTCTTTGCCAGGCTCCCACAGATCTCCATAGCCTCATGACTCTGCAACCCGCCTTGACCCTGCAGACCCAAAGGAGATCCTAGCAGCCCACCGGTTGCTATTCACTTGCTGCTACACATGGAATACTTCAGGGAGGGCAGCTGTGTGTTTCTGCCTTGCTTGTGGGTCGGCCATCCTACCCACTCCCTGCTCTGGGAATCGCAGGCCCCACACGGGCTGAGCTGAAGCCTGGTCCGCCTCCTGTTCTGCATTTCAGTGTTCTCAACTGACCTGAATGATTCTTGGCTGCCTTTCCAGCCTGCCAGGGAGGAGAGTTTAAATCGAGAGCAGGCTTGTACTTCTGGCATGGCTTCCTGAGAGTTGTCTGGGCCCCACACACAGTCTGGGCAATCTGCTTCTCCTTCTGTACTGAAGAGCCTACATAAAACTTTGTTCTTCGGGGAGGTTTCATGACCCAGCAAGTGTGGATTATCTTCTTTGCTAAGCAGATTTTGCCCTGGTTTGCATTTGAATGGGAGACTACAGTGCTCACACACATATGAGATATTCCCCTTAAGGAATGGGGCCACTCTAGGAAGAGCATTTGCATGCCTGCATGCAGAAGGTTCCAAGTTCCCTCCCTGGTGGCATCTTCAAGATAGGGCTGAGAGAGACTCCTACCTGCAACCTTGGAGAAGCCGTTGCCAGGCTGTGTAGATTGGTGTTTCTCAACTGCTGATCCATGCTGATCCATGAGGAATTCACACACACACACACACACACACCCAAAAAACCCAATTTCGAGCCATTGGGGGCCACCGCTGCTGGGAGCTCTCCAGAGCTCATTTCTAAGCAGGCAGCCCTTGCTGCTGAGATAATGTTCATTTCGAAGAAGTGAAGGGCTGCCTACCTAGAAATAAACTCTGGAAAGCTCCTGGTGGCAGCAGCCCCCACCAGCTTGAAATTGATTTTGGGGGATGGGGGCGAGGGGGTCTAGATGGGCCAATGGTCTTACATGGTCGAAGGCATCTTCCTATGTGCTGACATCTTTTCCTCCTTCTCACAGCCACAGTGGCTGGTGCAAAACTGCAACTCCATTGGTGTTGGGATGCTCACAGATAAGTTCCTGACTGTCCCCTATTTGACCTCTACCCCCTGCTGCAGCTTCTCGCATCAAGCATTTCACGCACAGGGCTTGCAGTCTCTAGGTTTTCACCTCTGGGTGCTGTCCCTGAGATTTGCACCATGAGCACACTGGAAGTTTTTCTGTGGTTGTGATGGGAGAGACCTCTGTAGCTCGTGGCAGCTCTGTAGCTGGACATAGTGTGCCGTTGGACATCGTGTGCTTGGTTTTTCCCTAAAGATGCCCCTCCAGTTTCTTGCATCTCGATTATTTGTCTTGCCTTTCTGTGGTCAGGTCAGGATACTTGACAGCCCATGAGCATTGGAAAACCCCTTCTGCTGAGTCAGATCTCTGGTCCACCTTGCTCGGTATTGTCTACTCTAGTGGTTTTGTACAATTCAAAATATCTTTCCCCAGACCCTACCTACCTAAGGCAGGTAAGCAGTTTCCCCCCAGACTCATCCATCCATCCATCCATCCATCCATTCATTCATTCATTCAATTTCTATACTGCTCTTCCAAAAAATGGCTCAGGGTGGTTTACACAGAGAAATAACAAATAAACAATATGGATCCCTGTCCCCGAAGGGCTCACAGTCTAAAAAGGCCCTGCTGTCAGAAGGAGAAGTGAGAGAAGAGAAAGCAGAAAAGGGCAGCTAAAACTGTCCTGGGTTTGGAACAACTTTCCTGTGAGGAAAGTCAGAAGTGTTTGGAGCTCTTTAGTTTTGAAAGGGTAGGGTGGGGGTGGGGGGCTAAGCAGGGGCCACAGTTATAAAATTGTGTGTGGTCTGGAGAAAGCGGAGGGGGAGAGAGGTTTTTCCCCTCAAGGTCATCCCATAAAATTGACTTGCAGGAGATGAGGGCAGACAAAGGAACGGCCTTCTTAACACCATGAATAATTGAATGTACGGACTTCACTGCGACAAGATGTGATGATGGCTTCGCCTTCGATGGCTTTCCAAGGGGACAAGATGAATGCAGGGAGGAGGCTGATGGATCTGTCAGGCAATTAGCCATGGCAGCTGAATGGGACCACCATGTTCAGAGGCCACAGAATGGGGAGCAGCATGGCGTCCCTCTGTGTGACCCAGCTGGACTCTCCTTGTAGGTGGAGGGCAGGAGCTGTGTGGGGCACAGAGGCCGCTGAAAGCCCTTCTTGAGGCTCCCTTTCTCTTTAGCACAGGGGTGGGTAAACTTGGCCCCCCAGCTGTTGCTGAACTACAACTCCCATCATCCCTTGTGTGAAGGCATGGCTCCTTCCCATTATTTTATGGCTCATTTAGTTTGTTCTGTGTCCCCTCCAGGCTCTGCAGGACTTTAAAAATAGCAACCTCCAACAGTCAAGTCTGAGGTAAAAGTCGTCTGCTGCCAGGTTTTGGAGGGAAAGTTGCCATGTGTTGTGATTGGTTGTCTCCAGTAGGAGCCGGAAGGTTCTGGCTGCCTGAGGGAAGAAACTCCCTGATTGGTTAATGCATCCCTTTGAAGATGGATAAAAGGGAGGGGGGTTGCGTGTGGAGAAGAGTTCTCTGTGTGTGTGTGTGTGTGAGAGAGAGTGTGGCTGAGTGTTGTGTGTGAGCCGGAAGGCTGGAGCACCAGCAGGGTAGGGTCAGTCTGAAACTGCTAGGGAAGGTAGCAGTGAGGGAGCTGGCCAGGGGCGTATCTAGGGTAGGGCAGGCAGGGCACATGCCCCGGGCGCCACTTGAAGGGGGGGGCACCATTCTTAAAAATGAAAAATAATTTAAATTGCTGCCGAAAACAAAATGGCCACCATGCATGCTTAAATGGCCTCTGTGAGGCCCTAGGCCATGCCAGAACTTGCAGAGGCCATTTGAGCATGCGCAGTGGCCATTTTGTTTTCGGCAGCAATTTAAATTATTTTTCATTTTTAAGAATGGTGCCCCCCCCTTCAAGTGCCCCCCCTTCAAGCTACCAGACAAGCTGGTGGCAACTGCAGATGAACACAGGAATATAGGAAGCTGTCATATACCGAATCATCTACACAGGCTGGCAGGAGCTTCTCCAGGGATGCAGGCAGGAGTCTATCTCAGCTCTATGTGGAGATGCCAGGGAGGGAACTTGAAATCTTTTGCGTGCAAGCACGCAGGTGCTCTACCCAGAGCGGACCCATCCCTTGAGGGGAAGATCTTACAGTGCTCATATATAGTCTCCAATTCAAATCCAAACCTGGGCAGACCCTGCTTAGCAAAGGGGGCAATTCATGCTTGCTGCCATAAGACCAAGTCTCCTTCCATAAGAAGAGAGGTCCCAAAGATCATCTAGGACCTCGCCAGATGATATCATTAAGCGCGGGGCTCATAATGTAGAAGGCATTCTCTTAAATACCCATGATCTAAGCCAGGGCTGCTCAACTTCAGCCCTCCTGCAGATGTTGGCGTACAACTTGCATAATCCCTGGCTATTGGCCACTGTGTCTGGGGATTATGGGAGTTGTAGTCCAAAAACAGCTGGCAGAGGGTGCTAAGTTGAGCAGGCCTGGCCTACGCTGTTCAGGGCTTTATAGGTTATAACCAGCACTTTGTATTTTGCCTGGAAACATAATTGGTAGCCAGATGTAGTCTCCTTGAGATAACCTGGAGACCAACCTGGTTGCTGTATCTTGCACCAATTGCAATTTCCAGACTACTTACAAAGGCAGCCCTACGTAGAGCGTGTCGCAGTAAGTCTGCTTCTTACTCAATGGACCTGGCCTCAGCTTTCCTTTTCCAGCTGCTCAACATGGCTTGCTAGCTTGTCTTTGCTCTGCTTGACAGGAGTAAAACCCGTCTCTCTCTCCCCCCCTCCTCCCCCCACCCCACTGCAGGGCCCAGGCCTCTTGGCTATGGACAACAAACACTATCGGCGAGGGAGTTTCCAGAGCAGCACCAGCGATGAAGACATGGTGGAGGTGGCAGGGGGGACGCTGGACTTCTCCATGGTGGACGACGTTCCTCCTCTGGACAGGGAGATGGCTGAAGGTAAGGCTGAGCCTGCCTGCTGACCCTCTTTACCTCCTGGGCGTAGCTCTTCTATAGCTGCTTGCTCTCCAGTCCAAGTATAATTAGTATTGGGCTTTACTACTGTGTCAGGGAGCCACCTGATGGTGCAGCAGGGAAATGACTTGGCTAGCAAGCCAGAGGTTGCCGGTAGGGGTGTGCACAGAAACGGTTGGCCCAGTTCGGTTCGAGTCCGGACCAGACTCAAACCGGATCGGGCCAATTCAGTCTGTCACCCCCTTGAATCCCCCCCCCCGTTCAGTTCGGTCCGATGGTGGGGGGGTCGTGAACATTTTTAAAAAAATTGTTACTTACCCCCTTGGGGGAGTTGTTGAAGGCGGCGGCGGGGGGTGTGTGTCCACAGAGGTTCCCCCTCCCCCGGCCATGCAGAGGCCAATTGCAGATGTGGCAGCCTCCAAAATGGCTACCACGCCGGAGGGGAAAGGCCTGAATGGGCTGAAGAGCTGGCCGAACGGGCCAGTTTGGGCTGCAAGGGAGGCCGGCAGGGGGAGGGGGGACCTCTGCGGACCCCTATCCCCGCCTCCAGCAACTCCCCCAAAAGAGAAAAAAAGTCTGCAACACTCCCCCCACAGACAGTCGGGGTGTGTGTGTGTGTGTTCTGTCCAAGGTCAGACCAAACGGGATGGTTCGGTTCAACCCTGAACTGTCGAACCGAACAGGTTCGACATAGAACACATTTGCACATCCCTAGTTGCCGGTTCGAATCCCCGCTGGTATGTTTCCCAGACTATGGGAAACTCCTATATCGGGCAGCAGCGATCTAGGAAGATGCTGAAAGGCATCATCTCATACTGCACGGAAGGAGGCAATGGTAAACCCCTCCTGTATTCTGCCAAAAGACAACCACAGGGGTCTGTGGTTGCCAGGAGATGACACCGACTCGACGGCACACTTTTCTTTACTGTAGCAGGGAAGAAGCCAGTTCTCAAAGCTTTGGAGGCTGTTCTGGTATCGTTTCAAACATCACTCTTATGCCGGTGGTGCACCCTAGTGAGAGCTGTCGCAATCCCACCATGCCTGACGCTGGCAAGTACCTGCATGCAAGTGTGGGGGCACTGGCTGGCTTGCCGCTCTGCTGCCCTGTCTAGCTGGGTAGCAGCTTCAGCCACAGAATGAGAAGACACTCAAGAACTACTGGAAGCATAACCTGGAGGCTCTTCTCCTCCAGAGATTTTCAAACAGAGGCTGGATGGCCATAAGGGAGGCTGCAGTAGATTCCTGCCCTGAACAGGGAGTTGGACCAGAAGACTTTCACAATCCCTTCCCAACCTGAAAGTCTGACGGGACCTGTTTGCATTTCCTCATGAGTGGTGACTGGGGACATGCTGCTAACCTGGAACGTTTCTAATCCACATGGGCCTCTTTGCCCTAATAAAGCAGCAGCCTGTGATTGTACATCAAAGGAGGCAGGCTGTTGAGGGGTTATGAGGTCCAAACTCTGGTGAGAATCTTTGCCCCACTGACTTCTGGGCGGGCGGTGGGGAGGGTTGCACAGGGGACTTCTATATGTGCAAAGCAGGTGCTCTGCCACTGAGCTGTGGCCCCTCTTGTTCTGGGCATGGGGGCTACACATGGTTCATGTTTAGGAAGCAGCATTCCCCACCTGCCTGGGGATTCCCCCACCTGCCTGCTGGCAGCCCCCCAGGAGAGTGCAGCTTGCAAAGGGCGTCATCTTTCTGAAGGCTCCTGCTTTCCTATGCCTCTGGTGGCTGTGCTACAGCAGTGAATAAGAAGCATGCATAATCACCATGTCTTTGAACCAAAAATCAGGTGGTGCAAAGCTGTTTATTGTAGATGAACAAGTCCCTATGCGTTTTGAGGAACAAACCTCTTTTTCAGGGGATATTCGTTTTCTGCAAAGTACAAATAACTTGTCTTTTTACAATGACAAGTTATTTGTTCTTTGTACTTTTTCAGGGGATATATATTCATTTTCTGCAAAGAGGTTTGTTCCTCGAAATCCATAAGGACTTGTTCATCTTTAAAAAAAAAAAAACAACAACAACGTTACAACAACCCCCCTCCCTTTTTTTAAAAGTTCATTGTCTGTGCTGGTGGGTTGCCTTCCCTTCTTGTGTGTCTAATCACCATGCTCTAAAATAAATGGGATTCCAGGAAGTGTTATGTAGTGGATGCAGATAGGGAGTGGGACAGAACTGGCTCTGCCTTGATATCCTGGTGCGTCGATGGCAAATCCCTTGTCCCTTTGGAAGCTGCTTCGTCAGAAGAGCTTCTCTCCTTTCCTTCCTTTGCCCCACTCTCTAGGCTGCAAGAGTGGTCCAGGTTCCTTACTGTATTATAGTCCTACTGAGCATGTCTCTCTTGCCCTTCACTTAAGGGGGCAAAGCATTTCACAGGGGCTACCGTGGTAGTCCTTAGCAGGACTGTATTACCCTCCTCATTACAAATGGGACTGATGGTAAGAGAAGGGTACTTCCCTCCAGTCCTCCAAGGAGCTGAGCTGAGACTGAACAGGGGGATGCCAGCTCATGTTCTTCTCTGCTCCTGTTAGAAGAGGTCATGTTATGAACAAGAGGCAAAGTAGTTCATTGAAAACTTGACTTTCTATACAAACCTTTGGAGCAAAATATTACAAGTCCATATCTGGCCACATGCCTGTGTGTGTGTCCTTTAATTAAAGCATCTGGAATATTGGGAACCACCTTGGATCCACTGGGTGACAAAATAGAGCAAGTGGGGCATTAGCTCAACGGTAGAGCATCTGCTTTGCTTGCAGAAGGTCCCAGGTTCAGTCCCAGCAGTATCTCGAGGTAGGACTGCGAGAGACTGCTGCCTGCAGTCTTAGAGAGCCACTACGTCAGTGTTCTGAGCTGGATGGACCAATGCTCTGACTCGGTATAAGGCAGCTTCCTATGTTCCCTAATGGCATAACTACTACAGGATTGAAACTGAACAGATAAGCCTGTTTCACCTGTACTAAGTGTGAATCTAGGAAGTACAGTTTGTCACTTTCCCCAAATAATGACAATAGGCAAAGATGTACATATAATATGCAGAAGCCACAGTTTTGGAGGTACAACCTGCTCAGCATGCAGAAGGTCCCAGGTTCAATCCCTGGTGACATTTCCAGGTAGGGCTGGGAGATGCTCCTGCCTGAAACCATGCAGAGCCACTGCTAGTCAGTGTAGACAGTTAACTAGATGGACCAGTGGTCTGACTCGGTATAAGGCAGCTTCCTATGTTTCTAGACTCATTAACTTTCCAGTGTAATAAGAATGAGTTTGTTACACAGAGCTCTTCTTCAGGCATAGGTGTTAAGAAAATAAAAAGTAAAAAACTAAATTAACAAGCTTAGGCTGGTCTTAACCTGTACCCATCTCCTCCACCCCCACTGAACATATTACAGTCTCATGTAGGATGAGAGTCTATGCAGAAATATATAAGTATCAAAATGCAAAAGCATGTTTTCAGCTCTAGTGCCCCAGGATCTACGCTGAATATCTGCACTGAATCCCACCCACAAAGAGTCCTGCAGAACCTGAAAGCTCACTGCTATTACACTTGAACATGAGAAGGTCCTGTGGAAAGTCTGGGTAGCCTCATTTGCTCACCCTGTTCCACCCTGAGTGGTTGCAAGAGAGAAGCAGAGTGAATTACTGGGATTAGTGGCAAAAGGTTCTGTGACTCAGCCCCCATACATTTCCAACTTTCTCTGTACCTTGAGCCCTGCTGCTTCCACAAGAGGGCAGCTTCCAATCAGCTTGGCTCATGTGACTGCCAGTGGAGGAAGATGGCTGCACTGGCAGTGCCGGGACTAGGATGGGACTCTGGCTGGCAGTGGTGGAGACAGGCGTGCTCTGGCCTTTGGGAGAAAGGAAAGCAGAGCAGAAAGTGACCCTCTAATGGAGGGCAGCTGTCTTCCGTCCCCAGGACTCCCCAGGCTGGTCTGTAGGAAGCTGCCTGCTGCAGAGTGGGGAGAAAGGTAAGGTGGCTTCCTCTGAGGGAGCCCCAGTCCACTGCCGGGTGACTCCGCTTGAGAACGCTGGGAATGGCACTTCCATCCTGCCTTGGGAAGAAGGAGGAGCAAAGAGTCTGGCTGTGTGGCTCCTTTCTGCCTGCTGCTCCCGAGGACATCATGCCGATTGCCATAAGCAAGGCTGGCTCCTTCAGGGACCAGCAGCTTCTCTCCCAGGCTCCACATTCCTTGCAGACAGAAGATGGGGAGCAGCATGAGAGATTGCTGCCTGGACAGCCTTCCCGGGGAGGAAGGCTCATTCTTGCAACACATAGGTCTGCTGCCTTCAGCAGTTGGCTTCTTATTAGCAGCCTTACCTACAAGACTCCCAACTGCAGAGGGAAGGACTCTGTGTTGGAAGACAGGCAGCGGGGAGAGAGCACACTGTGCCATTTCTGGGAGCAGGGACGTTGCATTTCGGAACTAAATGCCACTGGAAGAGCTGGCCAAATCCGCCTTAATCCTCTGCCACCGAGGACCCCTAGCGGCTGTTTCAAAGCTGCTTTTAACCTGTATTTGTGAAGAGCCCAAGTGGGGCAAGCGACTGCTAGCCAACACTGCAGCCATTTTGTCTTTCGGCCCACCTCTCCCTTCCAGCGGGGAGCTGCTTAAAGATTAACCTGGCCCCGTCGTCACCTTGTGGAAACGACTTTGCGCTCTGGGGACTTTGTGTTCCTTTCTGTGGCTTAAAGAAGAGCGTTTCTGGGACACCCTTGCTTGCCGCAGCAGCGGGCTAGGTGTGTTGGCGGCTGCAGGGCTTCACAACTCTGCATGGAGAAGCGGAGGCCCCATGCCCTCCAGCTCAGCGACCTTGATTTGGACACGAGCAGCAGCACCGTCTCTCCAGGTCTGTTAGCATGGTGGGGGGGGGGAGCCTCTCACTGCCCCTGCCTCTAGGAAGTGACTGTAGGGGTCCAGGCCAAACAGGGCACCCCCCCCCCACATTCTTTACCAGACTTTCAGTGGGCAGGGAACTTCTTGCAGTCAGCTGGCTGTGGGTCACCCCCCGACTGCCCAGCCTCCGAGGCTGTGTGTGTGTGTGTTTCCTTTTAGCTCTCTGTGCTTCGTCACTTCCCTTGTGACCGTGGGGGCTTCTTCCAGAGAGAAGGGCAGAGCATAGCACAAATCTTTCTTCTGCCTCCTCCTGGCTTTTACATGGGACATCCTCTCTAGACAAATGTCTGTCCAGCCCTGCAGCATGTGTGCATTGGTGCCCCCGCCATCTGCACTGCAGAAGGATCAGGACGGAGTACAGAGCCGGGTTCTTCATTGCAAGGCCCTGGGGCCGGTGGCAGGCCCATCAGCCCGAAGTGCAGCTCTCTGGCTAAGTGTTTGTTGGGCCTGTGTGAAGCTTTTACTAAAGCTGAATTCTCTGCATGGCCCCACTGGCACCCTGCAGAGATGACCATTCTCACCATGCAGTGCTGAAGTTTGCCCAGGGCCTCCAGAGGGCTCTGCCTTTAGGGGAAACGGAGCCCTCAGGAGCTCCTGCACCTGTAAGGGGAAAGTGTTAACATATTGAACATGGGCAGCCTCCCTAGTCCTGCCGGTACTGACCACTCGCTTCCCCCCCCCATTCGCCTCCCCCCCATCTGGCTGCCCACCTGGTGCCCCAGCCACCTGCTGTCACCCAGCTCCCACGCCCACCCTCCTTCCATCAGGAGCACATGCGCACCCTGCTTCCACTGGCCACCCAACTCCCAGGCCCATCCTCTTTCCATTGGGAGCATGAGCTTGGCTGGAGCACGTGCGCACCCTCTTTGCATTGGCCCATTGGGAGCATGTGTGCCCTCCTTCCATCAGCTGGGGCTGAAGTGGCTGAAAGAGGTGGCTGGTGGCAGCTGCAGGAGCCCCGGTCAGCCGGAGGGGGGAGACGGAGCTTGGCAGCTTCTCCCCGGAGCTTGGCAACTTGGATTCTTTGAACCCGTCCACCCTATTATAGCTCCGTCCCTGCCTGCATCATCTTAGAAAGCATGCACAGAGTGCTGGGGAAAGAGCAGCACTGTGCGGAGGACAGCACGTTGGGAAATGGCTCTCACACTGAAGGTTTTTTGCCCAAGCAGCTCCCGCTTGAAAAATAATGAAGACCACTGGTGTAGACAGTCTTGGTGGGAAGATTCCCCTTTGAACCCGGGCCTCCTCTGCCCCAACTAACTCCCCCCTCCCTTTTAATCATTCAGTTTTTATATTGCTTTTCATAAGGCATCCCAAGGCAGTTTATAAAAGTTAAAATACACTAAAACTCCATAAAAATGACATTTAAAACCTTAAAATCAGTTAAACAATAAAAGCCATAAAACAAACACACACACACACAAAAGATAAGCAGGAGCAGGAAATCTGAGAAACCTGGCAGTCCCCAAGGTGTAAAAGCCTGAACAAATAAAAAGGTCTTTAGTTTTTTAAAAGCAGCCACAGATGTCAAAGAGTGGGCATTCACTGGGAGAACCTCCCAGAGCCTCTGGAGCTCTAGGAGGTGTACAACTATTTTAAAAAACCATAAAAACACACAATTCAAAACACAGTGCTAAAAACAATATAAAAACAATTAAAACCATTTAAAACCAATTAAAATACTTTTTTAAAAAAACTACCCCACCTTTCTGTGCACAGAGCGCTGTGCAATAAAAGCAACAATAATGGTTTAAAATAAAACAATAAAATGTGGCACAGCAGATGAGGACAGCATTCAAACAATTGCTTCTAAGAGGCCTGGGAGAACAAAAAACTCTTTGCAGCTCTATCTTGGAGATGTCAGGGAAGGAACTTGAAACCTAGATGATCTTCCCAGAGCGGCTCCATCCCCTTAGGAGAATATCTTTCAGTGCTTACACTTCTAGTCTCCCTTTCATATGCAACCAGGGCAGACCCTGCTTAGCTAAAGGGACAAGTCATGCTTGCTACCACAAGACCAGCCCAGGTAGGAACACATCAGATCAGGCAGCAATCCTTCAGGCCCACAGACACCATCCTGCTCCCTGGCCACTGCTGGAGACAGGCTGACCTCTTCTCCTTCCCCTTCCACCTTCATCATCAAGCAGACCTTTGGTGTTTTCATTAGTTAAACCTTGTGCGTCCTTTCCCTTTGCTCTGCAGGCTTCTCCTCATACAATGGAGGTGGGATGAATGGTGCAAGCAAGATGATGGATTTTCTGGAAGAGCCGCTCCCTGGCGTGGGGACCTATGAAGACTTCAACACGATAGACTGGGTGCGCGAAAAGTCTCGTGACCGTGACCGGCACAGAGAGGTCAGTCGGTGCTTCCGGAGGATGACTTGAATATTAATTATTTAATTACTACATTTTTATACCAACTTTCTGCCTTTACAAAGGCACCCAAAGCAGTTTACAATATTAAATAAAAGATGCAAATTACAGAAGACTTAAAAAGGTTGTCTCGTAGCATTGGGTGCTTCCTTATTGGAGGCCTCGGGATGGGCATGCTTGCAGTGGAAGGCACTTTTGCACTCTTTCAGTGGAGATCTTAAAATATCAGTAGCTACAGAGCAGGGCTGGAAACACTATTTCAGATCCGGAGGAGCTGATATTAGGAATCAGGGTTGAGAAAATATGTAAATACTAGCAGGTGAGGCCTGTTGTTCACCAGGCAAAGTCATTTTGCATAATTATACTTATAGGAAAGTTCAAGAAATTAAATATATGTGATAGAATTTTTTTTAATTGATGTGCTTGCAGAAGGAAAGTAAAAGAACAGTTTTAAATTTGTAGGATTTCAACCTGAAACATTCATTTTATTGAATAATCATCATACATAGTAAATCTGAATCTGAGAAACATCTTCTGCTTCTTTTGGGCATGATGTCATTTTTGAATTATTGATCTGATTGAATGTTAAAAATCTGAGGACAATAACAGTTAAAATATGATGATTATATTCATAATTTCTTCTTTAAAACAAAAAAGTATTTCAACTTCCACCAACCATATTTCCAGTGTGTGAAGTAGTACATTCAGCTGACATCAGTGGCAGGATTATTTATGCAAAATTTGCTATCTGTAAGTAATGGGGAGCCACCAATTAGAGGAGAAGGGTGTATCTTTGTGAGTGTTGGTGCTCTCCAGCCTTGATCCCCACGCTTTCGCAAGGGGAGCTTTCTCATTCGATCTCATAAAAAGTGATAGGAGCACAGGAACATGGGAAGCTGCCTTGTACCAAGTAAGACCACTGATCCATCTAATTCAGTATTGCCTACACAGACTGACAGCAGCTTCTCCAAGGAATTTCTCTCAGCCCTCTCGTGGATATACCAGGGAGGGAACTTGGAACCTTCCGTAGGCAAGCATGCAGGTGCTCTTCCCAGAGCAGCCCCATCCCCTGAGGGGAATATCTTACAGTGCTCACACATCCAAATGCAAGCCAAGGTGGACCCTGCTTAGCAAAGGGCACAATTCATGCTCACTAACACAAGACCAGATCTCCTCCCTGCGATCCCCAGCAGTCTCCAATATCTGGCAAAATTGCTGCCTCAGTGTCTTCTCTCTTATTAAAACCCCTGCACAAATTGGGGTGAGCTGGGAGTGCTGATCTGCCCTATGCAAAATATTTAACTTCTTCTCAAATCCGTTTTTTCAGATCACCAATAAAAGCAAAGAGTCTACCTGGGCCCTGATCCACAGTGTCAGCGATGCTTTCTCAGGATGGCTACTAATGCTGCTAGTAGGCTTGTGGGCAGGTGAGAGGCCAGACGTGGTGTCCACCCCGCTCCCAGCCCTTGAGAGGAAAATTGGGCATAGAAGATTCTTCCCTTTGGTCCCCCGAACATCGTTTGGCTGGAGCAGGCTGGGAGAGTCCCTGGTTGGCTGTCCCGGCCATACTCTTCCCCCCACTCCACTTACTGAAGTCCTGGTTTTCAACTGCAGGTGCACTTGCTGGCTTGATTGACATCTCCACCCACTGGATGACGGACCTGAAGGAAGGGGTGTGCTCGGAGGGCTTTTGGTTCAACCGCGAACATTGTTGCTGGAAATCAGACGTGACGTTCGAGGACAGGAACAACTGCTCAGAGTGGAAGACCTGGGCACACCTTCTGACTGTCGAGGGAGAAGGGGTGTGTAATGGGAGCAATGGGATTCCCTTCAGCGGTTTGCCTTTGAATGCATGCCTAGAAAGTCCACGTGTGTTCCCAAAGCCTGTCAGTTAGGAACATAGGAAGCTGCCTTCTACCAAGTCAGACCATTGGTTCGTCTCGCTCAGTATTGTCTACACAGACTGGCAGCGGCTTCTCCAAGGTGGCAGGCAGGAGTCTCTCTCAGCCCTGTCTTGGAGATGCCAGGGAGGAAACCTGGAACCTTCTGTATGCAGGTGCTCTTCCCAGAGCGGCCCCATCCCTGAAGGGGAATATCTTACGGTGCTCACATGTAGTCTCCCATTCAAATGCAAACCAGGGTGGAGCCTGCTTAGCAAAGGGGACAATTCATACTTGCTACCACAAGACCAGCTCTCCTCCCTGGTTTGTTCTGGTTTGACCTGAGCAGAGCAGGAAAGAACGGAGCATGTGTAGACGAGGCTACCTGCTGATGGCTTGGTCCTCCGGCCTTTGAATCTCTGGAAAGCATCTTCTGCACAGCAGCAGCCTGACAGGATCCTTCTTTTTCTCTGCAGGCTTTTGCTTACATCCTCAACTACTTCATGTACGTCCTCTGGGCACTGCTCTTCTCTCTGCTGGCCGTGCTGCTGGTCAGGGGCTTTGCTCCATATGCGTGTGGCTCAGGGATCCCAGAGGTAAGTCTGGCTGTCGGTTTCCTCCAGTCAGTCTCTCTTTGCCTTTGATTCAAGCAAACTGAAAGAGATGCCTGAAGGGATCACTCAGGAAGATGCACCCCAGAATATATCCCTCTTAACATTGGAAGAGCTCTGGTGAGTTATACCAGAGGGCCAAGAACTCCAGGGAAGCCCACAGTGCCGACAAATGCCCCAGTGCCAAGCCCACAAGCAGAATATGAAGGCAATAGCGTGTGTGTGCACGCGTGTGCGCGCACACACAGAGCACCTGCTATTCAGAGGTAGACTACCTCTGAACTTGGAGGTTCTACATAGCCATGGTGATTAACAGCCAGGGACAGGCCTCTCCCCTGTGAATATTTCTAATCCCTTTCTAAAGCCACTTCTTTTATCTCCCTTCTTCTCCCCCGCCCCCTGGGATAAAGTCCTGTAAACATATCCAGCACAGTAAGCAGGTGGAGAAGAACAAGCCCTGTGCTGGTGACAAACTAGTTCAGAAATGAGGATCTGTACTTTCTCTAAAAGTATTGACGCTTTTGAACTTTGATACTGGAGAAGACTTTTGAGGAGACCATGGACAGCCAGGAAAACAAACAAATGGATCATAAAACCAATCAGTCCAGAATTTTCACTCCAGGCATAAATGACCAGGCTCAAACTATCATATTTCAAACACATTATGTGAAGACCCAGCTCCCTTGAGAAGTCCATAATGCTGGGGAAAGTTGATGGGAAAAGAACAAGAGGACGACCAGCAGCAAGGTGGATGGACTCCATTATGAAAGCAACGAATGCACCGCTGTGAGACCTTAAAAGCCAAGTTGGAGACAGATCATCCTGGAGCGAATCTTCACTAGACTAGAATCGAATTGGTCACTAATGGTCGGCACCGCACTTAATCAATCAATCTCTCTAAAGTGGGGTCCCAACTTTTACTGCCCCTTCACTTTTTAATGCTTCCCTTGCCAAGAAGAGGAGTTAAAAATGGGCAGAGGGTGGGAGTGGGGAGTGGTGTAAAATGCCCAGAAGGCTCTTGGTTCACATCCCAGGTCTTGACCTCACCACCCCCGTCTTGAGAATGGGTGTGATGTACCTCGCAGGGCTTTGGCAGGCAGGATGATATTTCGTGGAGTTTCTTCCTGACCTGCAGCCCTGGGAATCCTGCCCGTGGCCTGCCTGTCCAGCAGAACATGTCTCATGCTGGTACCACAGCTCCTCTGCGTTTGCCTTTTCAGATCAAAACCATCTTAAGTGGGTTCATCATTCGGGGCTACCTGGGCAAGTGGACGCTGCTCATCAAGACCATGACGCTGGTGCTGGCCGTTTCCTCGGGCCTGAGTCTAGGCAAGGAGGGGCCCTTAGTGCATGTGGCCTGCTGCTGCGGGAACATCCTTTGCCACTTCATTGCCAAGTACAGGAAGAACGAGGCCAAGCGCCGAGAGGTAATACCTGGGGGCTGCCCAAGGCGCTCTTGAGTCCTGGAGGGCCAGGGTGAGGAGTCCATGGCTTGTGCTTCTGAGGCCTTGAAAGCAATTTAATAACTTGGCTTGCCCATCATCAGTAGGTTAACTCAGGGGTCCCAGACTCGGGTCCCCAGATGCTTTTGAACTACAACTTCCATCTTTCCCAGTCCTAATGGCCATTGAGAGGCGTAGGGAGCTCACCCGTGGCCGCAGGACAAGCTCTTGCTGGTAGCTCCCTTCTTCCAGTTGTTTCTCTTGTGCAAGCAGGTTGGTGCGTGCTGACCACTCCCCTGCATGACATCATACACAGGAGGCATGGCCACTATATGCAAGATGGGTTGCACGGCTTTTCTGCTGCTCCCGTTCAGCACATGGTTCAAGCGCTGTTTGGGTGCATCTTCCTTTGCTCCCAGTGAGGCAGGGAAAGAAGCATGCAGTCCGCGCTGGAACAAAGCCTCAACTGGGAGCAGCAGAGGGGCCACGTGGCTACCATGGAGCATGGGCCATGGGGAGAGCGGACAGATGGGTCCAGCGGCCCTGGAGGGAGTGAGCAGGGGCGATGTGAGAGCCTTTGGTGGCTCCTGGAGCTGCTGGTGGGAGCAGGGGGGCAAGCCTCTGGTGGCCCCCAGAAGTGCTCAGGGCGGCAGCCTGAGGACAGTCATCCCCCGCATGCTCCATGGTAGCCATGTGGCCTGGTGGCTGGGGATGAAGGGAGTTGAAGTCCAGCAACATCTGGGGACCCCGGTTCCCTACACTTCCATTCATGCAGCTGGCGACTAGGGACGAAAGGAATCGGTTGGTTGCAAGAGCAAGCTGTAACGGGGGTGACAGGTTTGGGGGCCCTGGGCAGCTTCTAAATTAGGAGTGTCTTCAGGAGGGTCAGCTATTCCACTGGGGCTGATGGACTCTGCTACTCTCCTCCTCCTAGGTATTATCGGCTGCTGCAGCGGCTGGCGTGTCAGTGGCATTTGGTGCTCCCATCGGTGGTGTCCTTTTCAGTCTAGAAGAGGTAACGTAAGCCCTGGATTTGCCCTTGACCTGCTTGCTTAGTCAGTTAATCTGCTACTGCAGCAAAGTTTAAGTGCATGCAGATGGAATCCTTGCATATCCCCCCACTTTGACCGCTGCCTCCCCTTGTGTCCATTTCTAGACTGTGAGCCACCTAAGGCAAGGATCCTCTGTTGTAGAGTACCATGTGCACAGGTGGTGCTGCATACATCTGTGAATGCAGTCATCATCATGCTCTGTCCCATCCTGGGACTTCTCACCCAGGCGCAGCCTGTGTAGCTTCTGCCTGAGCGATGCCTACTGCATGGTCTCTGGTGTCTGGAGCAGCTCTGCTTGCCCCGTGTGCCTTCCGTCTGTGGATGGAGTCACCGGCCCCTGGGCCTCCTGTGCACATCCTAGAGCACAAGCAGCCCTCTGGGTTGGGGCTGACGTACCCGCTCATGTGCCTCTTACTCATTGCATTTGTGTGGTGTTGCATAATTGGTGTAGAAAACCAGGGTGAAAATGGAGTAAATAAATACACAAAGCCCTGTGCAAGGTGTGGCTCTTCCGCTGGGCAGGGACATAACTGAAGGAGCCTTGGTGCATGCTTCTTCCTCCCTCTCAGGCTGAAAAGCAAGAAACAGACTGTGACTTCACACCCCACTTTACTGAGGGCATAAGCCGTTGTGGGCCAAGGGACACACGCTGGCCTCTGCCTGCGGGGCTGAGCCTTCCCCTCTCTCTGTCCCTCCACAGGTCAGCTACTACTTCCCCCTCAAGACTTTGTGGCGCTCCTTCTTTGCCGCACTGGTGGCGGCCTTCACTTTGCGCTCCATCAACCCCTTTGGGAACAGCCGCCTGGTCCTCTTCTACGTGGAGTTCCACACCCAGTGGCATCTGCTGGAGCTGGTGCCCTTCATCCTCTTGGGCATCTTCGGGGGCCTCTGGGGGGCCTTCTTCATTCGCAGCAATATCGCCTGGTGCCGGAGGCGCAAGACCACCAAGCTGGGCAAGTACCCCGTGGTGGAGGTGCTGGTGGTGACGGCCATCACAGCCGTCCTGGCCTTCCCCAACGAGTACACCCGCATGAGCACCAGCGAGCTCATCTCTGAGCTCTTCAATGACTGCAGCATTCTGGACTCCTCCGAGCTCTGCGACTACTACAACGCCAGCAATCCCAACAGCACCAAGGCTGCGGGCCCAGGAGTCTACAAGGCCATGTGGAAGCTGGCCCTGGCCCTCCTCCTGAAAGTCTTCATCACGATATTCACGTTTGGCATGAAGGTGAGATGGGGAGCTTGAATCGCCACGTTATGTGCAGCATCTACACACACTGGACATGCACGGTCCAAGAAGGCAGCTTTGCCCTCATGCTTGCAGTCTAAATGGGAGGAAGCACAGAAGGGAAGTGGGGTGGGAAAGGTCCAGTTGGGTTTGGACGGAGGGGAACGTGTGTCCGGCATTTAGATGCACCAAGGAGGAGCCAGGTGGGTGTTGGGAGCCGCGTTTGGAGAGTGAAGGATGCAAGTTTGGGTCTGCAGGCTACAAGAGCACCAGAGAGGAGTAGGAGAGGGAAAGAGAAGGTAGGTAGGTAGGTGGGAGCGAAAGGATGAGGAGACCAAAAGCCAGGCTGCTCCAAGTCGTCCTGCACGGACAACGCACAAATCCTTCATGGGGGTGGGACATGCCTGCATTTTGCTGCCATGTGACCATCTGCATGCAGAATGGGCCCCATTTCTTGCACTAATATGAGCATCCCTTTCCCCAGGCCCCAGAATTTTAGAGATGGGGTGTGGCTCAATGGCCGCAGTCTCCCCCTCTGCAGTGCTGTTGGTGCAACTCGGGGGGCATGGGCTCAGGGTCTGCTTTCCTCCAGAGCTGCTCTTCCTGCAGGTTCTGTGCTCAGCTGCTGCAGCAGAAAGCCTGCTTTCCTGGGGCTGGGGGGCAGGGCAGAGGGCGCCCCTGTGCCTGCGGCTACGACCTTGTTTCCCTTGCAGGTGCCTTCAGGACTCTTCATTCCTAGCATGGCTGTTGGGGCCATCGTCGGCCGGCTGCTGGGGGTAGGGATGGAGCAGCTAGCTTTCCACCACACTGAATGGGGTATTTTCAAGCACTGGTGCAGCCCAGGGGCCGACTGCATCACTCCCGGCCTCTATGCAATGGTCGGGGCTGCAGCCTGCCTAGGTGAGTGGCGGCAAGCAAGTTTCCTTGCATAGATGTAAGCGCCCATGTTCCCAGAGGATGGGTCTGTCGATGGCTATTAATGGCCAATGCCTGTTGATGACTTTCAGAGCCTCCCCATCTCTGGACATTCTTAAGAAAAATCTGGAAACATACCTGTTGAATCAGGCTTTTGGTTCACGAGTTTTAAGTTTATTTTTATTTATATTTTGAACTGTTTTAATTTATCCATTGTTTTAATGGTTTGTATGTTTGAAACTGTAACCCACTCAAAGATGTGTATATGGGGTGGTAAAGAAATGCGCTAATAAATATTGGGCAGGACACTTGAATAGAACCTCCAGGCCCCAAGGCAGTACACTCTGATATCAGATGTTTGAGACAGGTTGATGCCTTGATTGTAGGCTTCCAGGAGGCATCTGGCTGGAAACAGGAGCCTGATGGACTCTGTGTCAGTCCCAGCAGGCTGTTCCAATGGCCTATGGTAGCCTGCAGCCATCAAGACTAGTAGCCAATAAGAAAATAATGGCCTCTGGCTGTTGTGGCTGGGAATGATGGGAGCTGTAGTTCCACAACATGTGGAACCCACGTTTGGTAAGCCCTGCCTTAAGGAAAGGATGCTCAGTATAAAAAAACCATTTGCTTTCTTTGGGCTGCCAGGGATGAGGCTGTAGCTCAGTGGTAGAGCATCTGCTTTGCATGCAGAAGGTCCCATGTCCAATCCCTGGCAGTATCTCCAAGCAGGGCTGGGAGAGACTCCTGTCTGAAACCTTGGAGAAGTCGCTGCCGGTCAGTGTAGACAATACTGAGCTAGATGGACCCTGGTCCATGGTCTGACTTGGAATAAGGCAGCTTCCTATATGCCCAGAGTGCCTTAGGATTAAGGAAAGATTGCTATGGCCACTGGAGGCCTCCTCCTCCTAACGCCCCCATGTGCTGCCTCGAGCTTGCAGTTGCCCCTGCCTGTGTTCCTAGGCTTTCTTCTGTGGCCACAAAAACTAGAAGCTCGCTCTTTCTTTGACTTCTGGGGTGAAGTGGGGCACAGTCTGTATTCTACGTACTTGATGTACAGACGGGAGTCTGCGTGTCAGAGGGGTGAGGTCTTCCTCACGGGCAAGTTGTCTGTCTTGCAGGAGGCGTGACTCGCATGACCGTATCTCTCGTGGTCATCATGTTTGAACTCACGGGGGGGCTGGAGTACATCGTGCCCCTGATGGCTGCTGCCATGACCAGCAAGTGGGTAGCAGACGCCATTGGCCGGGAGGGCATCTATGATGCCCACATCCGCCTGAATGGATACCCTTTCCTGGAGGCCAAGGAGGAGTTTTCGCACAAGACGCTGGCCATGGACGTCATGAGGCCGCGGCGCAGCGACCCCCCCTTGACAGTCCTCACACAGGACAGCATGACGGTTGAGGATGTGGAGGCCATTATCAACGAGACTACCTACAGCGGCTACCCAGTTGTGGTGTCCAGGGAGTCCCAGCGTCTTGTCGGGTTCGTCCTCCGGCGAGACCTCATCATCTCCATCGGTGAGTGAGCAGTGGCAGTAGCCATGCGCTCTGGGGATGTACCCAGGCGGGTGAGTGAGTGAGTGAGTGAGGGAGTGATCTCCTTGTGGCATTCGCTTCCCAATAGCTCCCAATTTTTCTTCCCCAAGAAAATGCCCGGAAGAAGCAAGATGGAATTGTGAGCAGCTCCATTATTTATTTCACCGACCACTCCCCACCGCTGCCTCCCAGTTCCCCATCTGCACTCAAACTCCGGAGCATCCTGGACCTCAGTCCTTTCACTGTGACGGATCAAACGCCCATGGAGATTGTGGTGGACATTTTCCGCAAACTTGGGCTTCGCCAGTGCCTGGTTACGCACAACGGGTGAGAAGACCACACAAGGGGGAGGGGGAGTGCAGGGGGAAGATAAAAGTAAGGCAGTCTGTCCCTTAATGCCAGCTGCAGGGGGTAGGGAAGGGAATGGTCACATCAGGGAAGGGCTGCGTGTGGGCTTCTGCTGGACCCCTGTGGGGAGAAACAGGGTGCTGGACTGGATGGGCCAGCTCTGCTCCAGAAGCAGGCCTGTTCTTCTGAAGTTCTTACCTATCAAGCACCTTCTTGGTTTCTCACAAATAGCTTAAATGTGTTGTTGCACTAGCTGCCCTTTGAGTGCCACTCTTCTGCCCACAAAGTACTCCACCTTCCCTAAAATAGGACAAAAACTCCTCCCTGCCCCGGGGCACCTGCCGGAAACAGGTGTGGCAGCAGCACAGAAGACACCATGCGCCTGTCAGTGACTCCCTCTTCCCCAAGCAGCAGGGCACAAGCGGCACGGCTGACATTCCCAGCAAGCATGAGGAGCAGCTTGGTGGCCGAGGACCCTGCCTGCTTGGCGCAAGAGTGGCTTCTGCCTTGGCTGGCCACGTGGGCTTAGGGGCGCTTTAAGCGTGTCCTGTCTGTCTGGGAAAAAAGACACCAAGAAGGAGAGGCATATTGGATAAATGACAAAGAAGAAGAAAAAATTTATTGTATATACAAATCACACACAAAAAAATGAAATGTACCAAAACACTGGCAGCAGAATTACCATGAGCAAGAATGCTCAGCTAGAGAGAGAGAGAGAGAGAGAGAGTGTGTGTGTGTGTTTTTAAAGTGCCATTTCCTTAACTGAGCGAAAAAAGGCAAAGAGATCTGTGACACCTTGAGGCTAACTCAACGTAACAGCTCATGAAGTCCACTCTTGTCTACAAAGGCCCAGGCTAAGGCAGAATTAGTCTTTGATTTCTTGTGGCTTTCATCTTTGCTACAAATGAAAAGAGTGTCTGGACCTCTTGAACTGATGTCAGTCCCCACTGAAGAACCCTGGGAGCTGCAGTTCTGTGGGAGGGGCTGTAGCCAAGAGTCGGGGTGCTCTAGCTGGTTTGGTTTCAGTATGGAGAGGTCTGCTGTTCGGCTACTTTGCTGAACTCTTGCATGGATCCTTTTTCTGCCATTTTGTTGACAGAAATAAGTATGAATGGGGTGCCACTGTTCGTGGACACTTGAGTCTAAGTCTCTTTGGAGTCGGAAGCCTTTGGGTTGGCATCAGGGGAGAGGCAAAGGTGTTGTGGGGAGGGCATTCTCCTGTACTAACCCCTTCTGTGACGTGGGGGGGCCCTCTTTTTTCAGGAAGCTTCTGGGGATCATTACCAAAAAGGACGTATTAAAGCACATCGCACAGATGGCAAACCAGGATCCAAACTCCATTTTGTTCAATTGAACATGGGGGAGGGGTGCTTCTCATCCCTCCTGCCAAGGAACTTTATTCTACGGACTCCTAAAGTGTTGCTTCTCGTTTTCACTGAGAACCCGGAGCTGTCTTCAGAGTTTTTTTTTCCTGTATGGAGCTAACGATAATCATGTTTTATTTTTTCTACAAGATAACCAATTGCACTATATAATCTGTGGAAATTTAATCTTAGGAGAAAAGACTTTATGATATAATCCTCTTTGAAGTGGCATTGGGAAAGGAAAGTCCTTGAGGGAGTAAAAGAAACATTGAGAACCGAATAAACCTCCTGCTTTATTTAATTTAATTCTTCTCTAACAAGTTTTGGGGGGGAGGGAAGTGGTGGGGTGTGGGGAGATGACCCTCTCTCAAACTGCAGAAACCATGGTGGTGGGTGGGTGAGACTTTGCATACCAGGCTGAGGGACGCCTCCAACCCCGCCCCCCACCGCTGCAGAAATCAATTTGCTCGACTGAGTCTCAAAATCTTTGTTCAGAGTCCCTCTGCCAAGAGAATCTCATTTTAATGCAAGTTAAGGAGCAAAAACCCTTTCTCCACGATTCTCTTGAACTCCTGCCCTGAAATGGATAAGCAGTTTTCTTGTGAATTACAGTGAATGCGCCCCCAGGGTTTGCCTACCCAGCTCTACCCAAGAGGACTGACAGATGTGGCTATTCCTAAAAGTCATTTAGCCAGAAGTTGTTTAGGCTACAGTTGCTCTCCCAAAGTGGATGTCTCCATTATTCCTCTTGGTTGCGCCCTCCACCCCAAGCGTGTGAGCTGGCTCAGTTCATGCCCGGAAATCTTTCAGTGTGCTTGACTTCCTGAGATTCTTCCTGGGGCAACCTCCAAGCACACACACTGCTGACACCCACAGCCCTGCCATTCCCAGGTTCCCACTGCTCTGCCTGCTTTCATACATTTTCCCGAGTGGGTGCAGATAAATCTGAAAAACTGACTCTCTCTGAAGCTTTGCTATCTTGGTGTTGTCTGCAGTGTTGCTCGTCTCCCTGTGCAAAGCAAATCAACTGCCAGACAGCTTGGCTGGCATCGCTAACCCTCCATCTTCATGTCTGCTTTCACTCTTGAGTGTCCTGTCCTGTTCCTGGTTCCTGGCCCGGTGCTGTCTTGAAACAGGCAGCTAGGTTGGAGCCTGGTTTCCGTTCTCTGTTGAGATTATAGCTTCCTCCTTCTGGCCCACGTTTCTGGGGGAAGGCAGATCCCCTAACTCCTAGCCCAAGGTAACTGGCTATCGGGAAGGCGAGCCCCCCCTCGGGCAGAATCGACCGCTCCAGGGCTTCTGCTTCAGCCTGGGCCCAGCTGCAACACGCAAAGCAGAGCCATGGGCTGGAATGCCAGGAAGGCAAGTTCACGCACCAACTCCTAGGAAAAATGTCCAAGCTGCGGTTCACCCCGCGAGCAAGCTGCTGGGGAGGCTGGGTGTGTGCCCTTGGTTGAAGGAAAGACTGAAGAGGCAACCGTGGCTTTCAGAGTGTGCAGGATATTCTGCCTAAGGCAGCTTTAACAGGCTCAGGGTGGAATGCTGAGCGTGCCTGCAGCTAGGTGCCATTTACCCAGTAGAGTTGCATCCACTGCTGCAGTCAAGCAGACTGAAATGGTGGGGGCGGCAGTGGTTAAGCCGAAATCACAGCACAAGGGGGCTCACGTTTGTTCTGATGCAAACTGAGTTTAGATCATGAATAAGGCCAAGCACACAAGAGGGAAGTGAGGGTTGCTGTCTCTCCCCCGACCCCGGATCCTCCTTGGGGGAGACGTGTCTTTGGAAGTGGTGAGGGGGAAAGAAGCTGCAGCTGCTTTGATTTCTGCATGCCAGCAGCCGTTTAAGGCACAAGAGCAGAGCCACTACACAAGGGTGGCAACCCAGCACCTATTCCAGGGGCTCACTGTCCCCCGATTCCTGCCTGCTGGGTCCCACTCTGGAACCCCAACTGCCGGGAAGGAAAAGACAGAGCTGGTTGTGTGCTCTTTCTGTCCTCCGCTGCAAATAGTTCAATTGAGGGAGGAGGCAGAGTTGCACTCCTGTGGGTAAGGACAGCTGGGAGCTTCCTCCTTGCTAGAGCGAGGGGAGACGGCAGAAGGCCTGACAGGTGGCTCTTTCCACCCGCGAGGTGATGGGTTTGGGACTGCAGAGCCAAAGCAGAGGGCCTGACGGGACGGAAAGAGGGCAGAAAGGTGCTCTGCACCGCTTGCCCTCAAGATGGGGTGCGTCCTCTTGGCACTGCAGGTTGATCTTGCTCAGGACTAAGTTCTCTTGGGCAACGTTTGCCTCTGAACAGACAGCCAGGCACAGGGATGACGGGTGTCGTCTTTGATTCACTTCCTGCACCCGAGAGGAGGAAATGTTGGCTGGCATTTCTCACATTCCTGCAAAACCCGATTTGCTCTTGTGCCTCGGCCTGTCCAGACTCCTGAGCTCATGGCATTTAGGAGCTGTGAGTCTTTACCCCGTCAAAATCAGAGCTCCTGATGATGTGGACACCTGCATCTTCCATCTTTTAAATGCCCAGAATTCCATCTTTTGGGTGCTGGTGCGAAGTTCCCAGGAAGAAGGCAAAGCCAGCCAGCCACTCCGCTTCCCAGGCACTTCAGCTGCCAGGGCGACTTCTGCCCCCTCCAACGTCTGGTCACTGGAAAAGGCTTTGAGGCCAGGCTCTGGGCTTCTTCGCCATCCTCCCCACCCGCCCAGGTCATCCAGCCACAGCAGTTTCGGCCTAGGTGATTGGAGCAAACTGGACACTCCCCTCAGTGGCACACCCTGGGTGACATATGGAGGATTTCTCTGTGTGCACCTGAGCCCAGACGCTACGGGGAGAGCAAGTCAGTGGGCACCTGGGGCTCCCCGCTCTGCGCACTCTGGGATGGCCGCAGGAGTGACACACTGGCCTACATTCCTGGCAAGGCTGCTAGCTGTGAATCCTGACTCCGTGACTCGCTCCAATACAATGCGAGTCAAGAGGGCAGAGAAGGTCGGCAAGTGAAGAACCCCAAAGCAGCCGAACCTGCAGGAACAGACTGACTTCTTCCACCTGGGGGAACACCTGGGTTAGTGAGGCAGTCGGGGGCCCCGATCCCCTGAAAGCTCTTCGATGCTGCTCTCCCCAGGCCCACACCAGGCGCTAGCCTGAACTTAACAGTGCCAAAGGCTTGTTTCTCCACCTGTGTGCCTGTTGGAGGCCTGATGAGTACCCTAATCCTGCTACCCAATTGCAGATTCCTACCTGCTATATCCCCCCTGGGGCAACAGATGACAAAAGGAAGCTCATCTCTGAAGTCTAGCGGTGTCCACAAAAGAGGAGATGCTTGCCGTCCATCCTGGAGTTTCTTCCACAGCATATTCTTCTGGCTGGAGAGCTTTAGCCCCCAAAGGCCTCTAATTCCGGCTCTTGCCTTTGGGGAACAGTCTTTAGGGTGGCCACTGGCAAAGAATGTTGATGCAGCTTCTGAGCATCCCCCCCAGCAACAGACCTAGGAGGTCTGGGGTGTTGCCGCAAAACAGCACAGCCTGCCAGCTGGAAGTCGGAATCAGGAGTCCAAGGAGTCACTGGCTAACCGAAACCCACCCCAATGTTGCGTCTGGGGTCTCCCTGCAGGCGGCAGCTGCGGAAAGTGTCCCCCTCGCTTCATGCACCAAGGTAGAAGGCTCCAAAGTAACTGCCCGACTCACTGTTGTCAATGTCCAGCGAGGAGACGGAGACGAAGAGCTGGTCGCCTGCCTTGAGGTCAAAGACGCCCCCTTGGTAAAGGGCGTGGAGCCCGTAGGTGGCATTCTGCATCCAGCACTTGGTGCCCACGCCTTTCAGCAACAGGATGGCTTGCCCGGGAGAGCTCTGGAGGTTGATGCACTGTACCAGCGGGTGGCGCAAGGCCTGGGCGTCACTGGCCTCGGTGGGGTAGCGGAAGTAGATCTGGGCATAGATGTAGTACTTGCCTGCCCGGACGATGTGCAGCTTGCCCTCCTGGTAGCTGATGTGCTGGAGGTGCGTGTGGATGGTCCGGTTGGCCCAGTGGAGAAGGGGGTACTTGCAGGACTGCTGGAGCTCCCCAGAGGCTCCCGGGCTTCCTGGAGGAGAAAGGCAAGGAAGGTGTGGCAGAGAGGCTGAGCAGGGAGGAGGCCCCCCAGCTGCCGAGGGGGCTGGGCTTGTGCAAAGGGCGCTGCGAGGATGATGGGGCAGTGAAGCTGTTGGGAGGGCTGCCCAGAGGTCTCGCCAGAACCATCTCTGGTGAACGGAGGCACCCAGGGAAGAGTTCGGGGGGGATCTGCTCTGGCAGCCTGCATGGGAATCAGCAACATGGAGAACATGCCCTCCTCTCCGACCAGTGATTCTCAAACTTGGGTCCTCAGGTGTTATTGGACTTCAGCTCCCATAATCCCCAACCAAAGGCCACTGAGGCTGGGGATTATGGGAGTTGAAGTCCAATAACACCTGAGGACCCAAGTTTGAGAATCCCTGGTCCAGACCAGCCCTCCAGTGCCACCAACTTTGGCAGTGGCTATGATGCTGCATCTTGACAAATTTGTGGATTTTTAACCAGATTGCTATCTAGGTGGGACATAGGAAGCTGCCTTCTACCGAGTCAAAATACTGGTCCATCTAGCTCAGGATTGTCTACACAGACTGGCAGTAGCTTCTCCAAGGTTGCAGGCAGGAGTCTCGGCCAGTGTTCCCTCTAAGAGGGATTCCCAGATGTTGTTGACTACAACTCCCATAATCCTTAAGCAAAGACGATTGTAGTTGGGGATGCTGGGAGTCATAGGAACATAGGAAGCTGCCATATACTGAGTCAGACCATCAGTCTATCTAGCTCAGTATTGTCTTCCCAGACTGGCAGTGGCTTCTCCAAGGCTGCAGGCAGGAAACTCTCTCAGCCCGATCTTGGAGATGCTGCCAGGGAGGGAACTTGAAACCTTCTGCTCTTCCCAGAGTGGATCCTTCTGCTCTTCCCAGAGTGGATCCATCCCCTAAGGGGAGTCAACAACATCTGGGAATCCCTCTTAGAGGGAACACTGGTCTTGGCCCTATCTTGAAGATGTCAGGGAGGGATCTCAGAACCTTTTGCATGCAGGTGCTCTTCCCAGAGCGGCCCCATCCCCCTAAGGGGAATCTCTTACAGTGCTCACATGTAGTCTCTCATTCAAATGCAAACCAGAGCAGACCCTATTTAGCAAAGGGGACAACTCATGCTTGCTACTGCAAGGCCAGTTCTCCTCCCCTGGTGCACAGGGGAGGAGCTATTGCTTGGGGGTGGAGCCTCTGCTTTGCATGTAGGAGGTCAGCCCCTGGGGAAAGTCTCTTGCCCGGAGCCGTTGGAAGACAATGCTGGGCAGAAGGCAGCCCTGCAGTTCATGCCAAGGCCTCTGATGATGAGCAGCAGGAGATGGCCACCTCCTCCAGCATATTGGCAGGTGGTCCTATGCTGCCTCTGGTGGCCACGGGTGGGGGGAGCAGCAGAGCAAAGGGATCCATCAGCTGTTAAATGCCCATGTGGCTAAATCCAGATGACCTCTAGTGTCTCCAGGTGGGGGCGCTGCAATAGCTCTTTTTGGACAGCCTGAAGATCTCCCTCAAGCCAAGGAGATCACCAACCTCTCAAGAGGTAGCACTTGTATGCATACCACCCCTCTTCAGGTGGGACTTCCACCAGGCCACGAGGAGGTTCCTAGGGCCAGGCTCACCTGTCCGCGATGACCTCTGTCCCCAGAGGGTGAGGTGAGCCGAAGGCTTGTCTTTGGACTGGCTGCTCACCAGCCGCTCAGCGGAGGAGTTGGTGTGCTTCCTGGAGGCCTCTGCAGCAAAGGAAAGGAGACAGCCCGGTCAGCCTGTGGGGGGCAGGTGGCCTTTGGGGCAGGGAGGACTGGGAGCTGTCCAGGGTATTGAAGACAGGCCTTCCCTTGTCACCCTCTGGCTGCTGAGATTTCACCCCACTGTCTCTATTAGGGGTTTGGGCTGCAAGTCCTGCAGGGAAAGGGCTGTTAAGTTGCAGCTTCTGCTCAGTAGCCAAAACTCCCCAAGTGCTGTGGCCAGACTGTGCTTTCCTTGAGACAGAGTCCAGTTGTTCCTTTTGGCAGGGGGTGGGGTGCTCAGACTTGGGTCCCCAGATGCTGTTGGACTTCAACTCCCATACCCCCCACCCCGCCCAAAGGAACAACTCAGCTCTCTCTCAAGGGAACCCATATTCTGCCGCACTGTCATTTGGATGGGAAGGTACTTGCTGAGCAGTGCTGGCTCCCGTGTTTACCAGCCCGTGCCAGAGCGTGAAATGTGCCAGTCAGAAAAAGGCCCTTGGCATGGCCACGTGGAGAGCAGCACCTTCCCCTGAGCTGCTGCATTCTGGGAAACCCTGGCCAGGCAGTCTCCGTTTTGGAGAAACAGGCCGTTCTGCTCGAGCATGCTCCCTTTAGTTTACACAGGGATGTATTATCCTGTCCCCAAATGCATGGAGCCCTCATGTTTCAGACTCACCGCTCTCGACGCTCTGCCGAATAACATTCTCCGTCACCTGCAAAAAGAGAGAGCGAGAGAGAGCAGTCATTCACGTGGCCTCCCCCTCGGTTTCTCGCAATCCCCAGCCGGCCAGCAAGCACCACGGTTGTGCTCCTCAGCCGACCAGGGCCCTCTTGCACTGGTGCACAGCCTCAAAAGCCCAACTCTCTGGAACAGGATCTGTGTAGGTTAGGGGAATGAGGCTTTCACCACTACATCTGGAGTGTCTGGCCCAGAGATGTGGGGTGGACGTTTCCCCTGTACTCTGTTTTTCTAGTGGAAATTCTTTCACTTCTGACATGTCATTGGCTGATGTCAGGACCAGCATTGCGCATGTGCAGCAGTGGGAGTTGCAGACCACTGGTGCGCTGTCACATTATTTATTTGATTTCTCTGTCGCCCTTCCAAAAACGGCTTACATGACCCTAAGGACAGTAGCAGCTGGTCCTATTGAGCCAGAGAAGTGCCAAAGGAGACACCTCAGATTGCTCCTCTCCCTCCCATGCTGCCTGCAGACTGGCCATTCATCAGGTAGAGCTGCACAGCCAACTATGAAGCTCTACCTGATGAATGGCCAACCTGCAGGCAGCATGGGAGAGAGAGGAGCAACCCAACCTGCCTCCTTTGGCACTCCCCAGGTTCATTAGGACCAGCCACTCCTGCCTGAGGGGTATAGTTTGATATCATACGGTGGGCTTCTCTCTTTCCCACACTTGAGCACAGCGGTGGTCTGGAACCCACAATGCTAGTCCCGATGTCCAGCACTGTTTCATAATTGTTTCATCAGTAACAACAATTGGGTGCCAATATAATATATGCAAGTTCAGGCATTTCAAAGTTGCAATTCAGGTTTCTCAGGTGAGTATATCTAGGAAGTGTGTGAGCATACGTTTTACAGCCCCTTTTGAGTATGTTTGAATAAAGAAAGGTTACTTCGACAGATGGCTTTGAATTTGTTTCAGTATAACAATTACAGCACGTGACACATCTTGATTCACCTTCCCCTCTCAAATACTTCAGTTCAATTACCTGGCTCCTTGAAAAACTTTTGAGATACAATATGGGAAACCAATATGGTAGAGGTGAGGGTTGTTGTGTTTTTGCTGTATAAATGTGTCAAATAACATGTGAAATCAGATCAAAATCTAGAGCAGCAGGAAAATTTGTATAGGTTTGGTGGGGGGGGAAGCAAATTTCACACAAATGAGGGGAAAATTTCCATGGAAAAGCTTTCTAATTCAAAACCTTCCCCAAAAGCCCACACCTCTGGTCTGGTCACTTCCACTCAAGTTACTTTAAAAGGGAATAAACTCTCACAGGTATGAAGATGTGTGCCTGTATTTATGAGGGTGACAGACCCACCTTGCTTCCTGGGACCATCAGTGAGCATGAAATACACTCCCCTGCCCCCCGGTACAGGCAGGTGATGGTTATAGTGACATCTGGGGTAGCAGCCCTGCATGAGTCTGGCCTGGCTGGCCTCTCCAGCGCTGCCGAGTCAGAGTTTTCCCTCTCCAGAAAGCAAGTGGGAGGATGCTGATGCCAAGCCACCAACAGCAGGGGGGGGGCAACGAAGGCAATCTTTGGGCCCTGTTCCCCCTCCCGCTGCCCGCCTGAGCTCACCATGGCCACGTAGTCCTTGATGTTTCCGGCCAGCTTGAGGCACGCCTGGTTGCCCATCAACTCCTCGAGGTCCGTGAGTTCCTGCAGTCTGTTGAGGAGCAGGAGGCATCTCAGGTCCTCGGAGCTGCCCTGGGCCTGGGATTTGAGCTGAGACAGGAGAGAGGGGCAGCAGGGGCCTCATTATGTACAGACTGCTTTTCAACAGGAAAGTACAGAGAGAAAAAGACAGCCCTCGGTCCTTAGAAAGGCTCACATTCTATAAAATACGGGGGGGGTGGCACTGGGAGGGATGCTGTGCTGGGCCTGAACAGGGACGGTTGCCACACACACCGCCCCCCAAAAGGCAGGCATCACTTTTAGAAAGGGGCCTTGAGCCCAGTTCGTGGGGGGCAGGTGTGCTGTGTGCCTGAGAAAGGGCTGCTGCCTTGCATGGGAAGAAACTCCTCTGTGGTCGTCCTTTCTGGGGTGTGCAGTTTCCGTAGGCGGCAATGTACACGCAGGGAGGACTACTGCCTGCTGCGCCCGCTGCGTGTGGGAATAGCACCGCTTCCTCCTCCCGGTTTCCTGCTCCCTGCAGGCCAAGACACTGTGCATACTGTCCACGCACATTCGACTGCCAGCCCTGCCAAGACCGACAGCCCAAAGGAAACAAACCGGACTCTGAACAGACCGCAGCAGCTGCGGCTTTTTTTTTGGCCTGACCGCCGTGAGGTCAGCCAAGCGCTGCCTGCGACCCCTTCCCCCGCTCCTCTCTCCCCACACTGCCCTTCCCCAAGAAGAGTCTGGAGCTTCTCTTCCCTCAAGGTCCTCCCCACACAATCCTTCCGGGAACTTGCCCCCCAGAAGCGGCTCGTCCTAATAAGCCAGGGGGGCCACCAAACAAGGCAGCTTTGGCTTGCTCCTCTCTCCCCCACCCCATGCAAGAACTGCGCTGTCTGCAGGCTGTCATTCACCAGGTAGAGCTGCACAGTTCTCAGGTGGGGCCGGAGAGAGAAGAGCAATCGAAGCTGCTGCTGGGAATCAGAGGCAGCTGTGCCTCCTTTGGGGCGCACACACACACCCACACACACACACACCCTGGCTCATTAGGATGAGCTGCTACTGCTTGCCACCCCTTCCTCTGTGCATGCCGCAGGAGGCAGCTCCTGAGGGGAGAGGGTCTGTTTTTGCCACGCAAATGAAGAAGGCGGCAGCCAAGGGGAAGAAGCTTTGGAGTGCCAAGCCAGATGCCCAGAGAGTGATTCATTCTGGTTAATAAAACTGGGCATCAAGCCCACAGCTTCAGTGATCACCAAGGAACTGGGTCAGGTGTTGTAAAATGAGCACTGGCTGTAAACAGAAAGCACGCACGCAGCAGTATACACACGCACACACACACACACACCCCAGCAGCTTAAGAGATGCTGGGTCAGCAAACTGCATTATTTTTATGTTGTTTTATTTTTTACATTCATATCCTGCTCTTCCTCCAAGGAGCCCAGAGCGGTGTGCTACATACTGACATTTCTCCTCACAACAACCCCATGAAGTAGTTTTGTTTTTGTTTTTCAAATTCAATTTTTATTGATTTTAACAACAGTAATATTTATCATTAACAAATAAACAAACGTGGACTTCCCGCACACATCTCTTCGTGAATCATCAGCTATGAAATTTACCCTTGCTATAATAATAATTCAAAACATAAATTTAAACCCTTACAAACACAGTTAATCTACCCAACCTGCATTTTTTACTAAATTTCAAACCCTGCTGTAAAGTCCATAGTAGGAAAATAGTTCATGAAGTAGTTTAGGCTGAGAGAGCAGTGACTGGCCCGGAGTCCCCCAGCAAGTATCCGAGAGGGGCAGTGCGATCTGAGTGGGATCGCTGGTCTACTGAACTGCCTGCCGGCTTCTCTCCTACGTGCATCTGGAAGGATGGCCTTCCTCAGCCTCACAAGAAGACAGCAGGAGAGATTTGGGGACTCTGCCCACCAGGACACAGGATCCACACCTTGCCAAAGAAATACGCGATTCTCCAACAAAAGTTGCTCTCCACCACCAGCAACCAAGGACCGGGAGGATGCCCACTTTGAGAGCTGGTGTAGCAGAGCAACTGAACTACGAGGCAAAAAGATCCCAGTTCAGCTCTTGCCAAGCGGCCTCTGGCCAGCCACATTTATCCAGCATCAGCCTCTTCTATCTTCAATATTTGGGGAGTAGCCCCAGCGTTGCCTGTTTAAAAAAATAAAATAAAACCCACTTTTGTCGCATAAGGAAGACCCTGATCTGCCTGAGGCATCCGAGAGCTGCTGCCAGCCTGGGTAGACAAGCCTGAGCTAAGTAAGCCAATGGTGGGTCTCAGTATATGGCAGCCTCAGATGGCCATATTAAATGTTTGCAGAAGACTCCTGCTTGCTTTTCTCTTTGGCCTCCTATATGCAACCCAAGGATGCTTGTAGTGACTTGGCAGGGGCAGAAGTGTAGAGGGAAGGAAGCTGCCATATACTGAGACCCTTGGTCCATCTAGCTCAGTATTGTCTTCACAGACTGGCAACAGCTTCTCCAAAGTTGCAGGCAGGAATCCCTTTCAGCCCTATCTTGGAGATGCTGCCAGGGAGGGAACTTGGAACCTAGGTGCTCTTCCCAGAGAGGCTCCATCCCCTGAGGGGAATATCTCACAGTGCTCACACATCAAGTCTCCCATTCATATGCAACCAGGGTGGACCCTGCTTAGCTAAGGGGACAAGTCATGCTTGCGACCACAAGACCAGCTCTGCTCTCCCTAAGGCAGTGTGGCTGAAGGAGACAGAACAGAAGCCAGAGGCCAGGTCTCGAAGGGGAGTGGTTGATGCGGAGACTTCATTCCTCTCCCCCAGACTGGACATTCAGCGTTGCCCCCTTTCCCCCCCTAGCAGCAATCTTGTGCTTTTAAAAGCCACAAGTCTGGCTCTCGTGCACAGGACTGCAGAAAGGCCAAAGGCTAAGCCAACTGTGATTATCCCGGCTAACTGGGCAGAAAGCGACTCTCTTTTACTTAGCAAGGGGAGAGTGACAGTTGCTCTTCATCCCAGCAGAGTGTCGCTTGGCGGGCTGTTGCTAGTCTTCTCCCTGTGCTCCTTTTCCGAGGGCCAGGCCTTTCGAGGACAGGGAGCCCCTTGCCAGCCTTCCGTGGGCACCGTCCACCCTTCGGAGGCTTCCCTCCCCCTCCTGCCTGCTCAAGGCAAACTTGGAAATTTGATGTCGCAACTGACAGGAAAATGAAACCCAAACCTAAGCCGAGATGTTGCTGAAAACTCCGAGGAAACGTAACTAAAATGGCCACACCCATCCTTCCTTGGCTGCAAAACACACACCTATTTGCCAATGATCTCCCAGAGCGTCAGGACCTGGACGTATCAGTCACACTGCCTGATAAGCAGAGTTTAAGCAGCAAGGAAGAAGCTGCCAGCAACGGTTGACTGTTTACCACAAAGATGGTCAACTGGAGTCCATTCTTCAGGACGCCCCTAATGCTGTGGAGTGCTCAGTGCCTCGGCACTTGTGAAGAAACCACTGGGCAAAACTGCCCCCTTTCTTCTGTGACCCCTTGCTGAATGAGAAGTGTAAGCTTCCAAGGCCTCATGGGGTTTCTGTCCTCTCTCTATGGGGCCACAGAGCAAGCAACCACCCCAGAAATTGGTCCTTTGGGAACCAAAGCAATGGAGCCACGCCTCAAGCAGAGGGTCAACTTTTTAGGGACAGAGGCTCTATGTGTTACATAAGGAGACTTTGCCTGCCAAGAACGTATATTTATCTTAACTAGGCTTATCCTCTAATGCAAAACAGACCCCCGTGGAATTGTTTCATTCCAGGGATCAACCGGAACAATATAAGTGTGGGCTCCCTTCCACTTTTCTGCACAGCTTTTATTGTCTAAGAAAATCTGCTATAAACATTATAATGCAGATATTTGATATCAAAGGATCTTCTTGAAAAAGGAGGAATCTGCACTAACAAGGCTTGCATCAAAAAGATTAACTTGGCACCACAAAAGTCTTGCTTTAGAGTTCTTGCTTTTCAATCAGGCAGCCTGGCAAAAGTAAATAGGTGAAGTGTTTCTAATCACTGCATCTCCAAACTGGGGGAAGCTTTAGCTCTTGATTTTTGCCTGCCACACTGTTGTCAAAGGCACAAAGGCTCTGTCCTGTAAAAAAAGGCGGCAACTCTCACAAACAACACAATGTCCAGTTGCACTTCGTAAAGCAAGCACAGCTCTCTCTGTCCGAAAGTTGAGTGGCAGATTGTTTCATAAAAGTAGCAAGGGACAGTTCCAAGAAAATGCATTACAAGGAAATGCATTTCCCAGCATTGGTTAATCATTGCCCAGAAGGGCAGCACGCAAGACCCTGCTTCTGAAGATGCTTCTTCAGCATCTTACCTACTGCAGCTACTACTGCTACTGCAGCTATGTATATACCACTTTTCAACAACAGTTCTCAAAGCAGCTTACACAGAAAAATAATATATAATAAGAAAAATAATATTATAATAAAAATATGGCTCCAAAAGGGCTCACTAAGAAGCAGAAAGCAGACACCAGCAATAGCCACTAGAGGGATGCCGTGCTGGGTCGGACAGGGCCAGCTGCTCTCCCCCTAGCCTCTTTGCTCAGTTAGTAGGGGCTAATTGTTTGTCGGGGAGGAGGGGCCGCTCAGCCCAAACCTGGCTCTCTCTAGGAAGTGCTGCAAGACCTTTTCACCTGGCCTGCCTTTGGGCAATCCTGGCCATTTGTTGGCAAAGGGTTGCAGGACAGGTTTTTGTTTAGCTCAGTTTTTCACCGATGCTTGAAGTGCTGCATACCTAACTCTGGAGGTGAGTTAGAGGCTGGAGGTGCCTTAGAGACTGGGCAGGACAGACATCCAGCTAGACGCAGAGGGCACAGGCCACCTTCTCCTCAGCCTCCTGGATTCCATCCTCCTCACTCTCTCCTGCTCTGAACCTCTTCACCAGCCCGCCCCCCTTGCTCCCAGGCAATGCAAACAGCCAGTCTCAGAGAGCGCCCCCCGCCCCCCACCACCACTCCAGCAGCCATAGAGGTGCCAGGAGCCCACACTCCTCTCCCGCGGGAGTGCTTTGCTTGCTCCCCTCTTCAGACCACTGACTTAGGAACATAGGAAGCTGCCATATACTGAGTCAGACCATCGGTCCATCTAGCTCAATATTGTCTTCACAGACTGGCAGCGGCTTCTCCATGGTTGCAGTCAGGAATCTCTCTCAGCCCTATCTTGGAGATGCTGCCAGGGAGAGAACCTGGAACCTTCTGCTCTTCCCAGAGTGGCTCCATCCCCTGAGGGGAATATTTTACAGAGCTCACACATCCAAGTCTCCCATTCATATGCAACCAGGGTGGACCCTGCTTAGCTAGGGGGACAAGTCATGCTCGCTACCACAAGACCAGCTCTCCTCTCCAGGGGTCTCTCTCTTGCTTTGATCCTATGCAAGGTTTGCAGTGGCTTAGCTATAATTAAGCAAGAGGGTTCAAAGAACATGGTCCCCAGCTCCTGAGGGCCCTATTTTCTTCATTATCTCCCTCACTGGAGGAGGGGGGGCACCAGAGAGAGGGATGAGCATGGGCCCCTTCTTCCCTAGCTACACCCCTGACGGTTTGCCTCCCACAGCACAGAGAAGGCTCAGCCAGGCTTCTCCAGCTTCCCTTCCGATTGTGCAAGGCCACTCTTGAAGGGAAGGCAAAATCCCATCCTCCCTGGCCCTTGTAAGGATAAACCGCCGCCTGCAATTCACGGTGCTCCTTATCTCAGCTTGTTCGACCACTGGAGTTCCCATGCAGCAAGCTGCACAATCCTACTGACACTCTTATCAGCCTGTTTGGGTATTATTGGAGCAACATGTTTGATTACAGCAAGGACAAAATAAGCAAGCTACGTGGTCTACTGAATCCTGGTGTTGCTGAAAAGCAGGGCGGTGGGGAGAGAGAAGCCAATGAGGTTTGGTTTTAACTGCTGCATAGTTAGCAAGAGCAAGTTTGGGGAGAGAGCTCAGTGACAATGCATTAGGCATTGCATGTAGCAGAAACCAGGTTGGTATCTTCAGGTAGGGCTGGGAAAGACACCTCCCCACTTACCCTCAAACCTCAGAGAGCTGCTGCCAATCAGTGCAAACAATCTTGAGCTAGATCTTGGACCAAGGGCTGGACCCTGTAGGTAGCAGCTTCAGCTGCCTGTTCATAGGCGGATTTAGGCGCATATTCCTCTTGTTTAGGGAGGCTGCCATTCTGAGCCTAATGAGCACGGTGGGGCTTACTCCCGAGTAGGCGTGCCTAGACAGGACTGCAGCTTCAGTTTGAGAATGTTGCTCCGGTACTTCTCTGGTTCCTGGCAGCCCGACTGCGCTCTCCCATCCCGCCCCCGTTCACGACAGCCGCGCTGCCTGCAGGCTAGCCGTCCTTCAGGTAGAACTGCGCAGGCTCAGCTCTACCTGATGCACGACCAGCCTGCAGGCAGCGGCTCAGGGCGGGATGGGAGAAGCAGGCAACCGGGGGCTGCCCAAGCCGAGAGGCAGCCGCGCGTCGTTTGGCGCCCCGCTGGCTCGTTAGGAGGAGCCAGGTTACCCCGGGGTGCTCACACCAAGTGTGTGTGCGAGGGCAGGCAAGCAGACTGGCTAGCAAATGCGCTTTGTGGGCGGCTAATGGCTTCCTCGAGGGATTTCAGCAAAGATGCGCCCCCCCCCCCCGCCAAACGCTCTTCCTAAGTTGTGGGTCCGGCGGCGGGGGGGGGGGGGGGCTTCCTTCCGACCCCCTGCAAGGAAGAAGGCTCCATGCAAGGCACGGCAGATACTTGTCTTGGAAGGGAGCCCGGGGGGCAACCCGTGGCGCTGCCGGCCCCGTCGAAAAGGCGACTCGGGTCGGGTTGCACTCAGAAATCCAGAGCTGGGGGCCGGGCGGGGGAGGGGGCGACAGGGGCGGGAGGCCAGGCGCAGCAGCCGGGCTGGGGACGGGCGGAGGGGAGGCGCGCGACGGCACCACGCCAAGCCTCCCCGCAAGGCGCCCGGCCCGCCGGGGCTCACCTTGGCGATGGACATGGAGAAGTAGACGAAGAGGCCGGTGGCGGAGGCGATCTGCAGCGCCACGATGCCCATGGCGGCCACGGCCAGCCAGAGGGGGCTGCAGCGCTGAGCCGGCCGGCGGCACCGCTTCTCGGGCGGCTCTGCCCCGGCCAGCATGCGGGCGGCGGAGTCGCTGCTGTCCGAGCGGAAGTACGGCTGCTGCGGGTTGGGCGACATCGCGGGCGGCGGCGGGCGGGCCAGGGAGCCAGCGCTGCCTGCAGACGGGCTCACCGCGGAGGCTCTGCCTGGCGGCTGCAGCAGCAGCAGCAACAACAACAACACAGGCGACCAAAGCAGAGCGAAGCCCGCCCTTGTGGCCCGAGGGGGCGGGCGGAGGGCCAGGCAGGCGGGTCGACAAAGGGGGCTGCCCGGCCACGCGGAGCCCCAGGAGGGGAAAGGGGGAGGCGCCTCTCGCTCACCCCGCTCGCCCGCCCCTCCGCGGGAGGGACGCGCCCCCTTGGCGCTCCGGCCCCAATGGACGGGCGAGGGAGGAGGTGGAGACACCCGCGCCCACGCCCCCGTCTCCAGCCTGCAGGGCAGCCTGCTTCCAAGGGGTTCTTCGACTGCCCTCCCTGCAGGGTCACTTGGCAGACGCCCGTCTGGAAAGGGAGAGGCTCGTCAAGGGAAGGGGCCATTTGGCAGAGGCTCGTCTGGATGGGTCCTACGAGAGGGCCAAAGAGCGAGAGACCTTCGGCGGGGTGGGGGGGCAGCTCTTGAAGTCGTCCTCTGCCCCCAACCGAACTTTGCTGGGAGGGGGTGGCTCGTCATCCCCTCCCCACGTGACCTCTGGCTGTTGTTAGTGTGTGACTGTAGTGCCACCAGGGTGTCCGTGATGCGTTCCAGAGGACAAGAAGTCAACCGCAGCAGGGTTGCCAACAATTCCAACTGAAGTCGGAGAGGCTATTCCGCCCCGCCTGCCCCATATTTCCCCCAAGATGAGATCAAGCCACGGAAGTCTTTAGGCTTGCTTCCGATAGTCACCTCCTGCAGACTGACTGACTCTGATTCCTGGAGATTCCAGGCTAATCCTGGAGGGTTAAAAAAAACCCACCTGTTGAGGGGCAGTGCCATTGCATTGCATTGGGGGAACAGAGCATCTGAAACGGCCCTCTGTCTTCCTTGGATGCACATGTGAATGTAAGGACCATGTAATGGAACTAACTTGTTCTGCCACTCAGTCAGGCCCATTTCCCATGGCCACTCTGTTCCTTTTGACAGATCTGAGTGAATGGTGCAGGGTATAAACTGGGGGCTGCAGTCACTTTTTTCACCTTTCGGGGACTCCATTCACAGAAAAGCACCTCTGTGTGAGAAAGCGCATGAGACCCACCTGTAGATTGCCATGGCCACTGAGCACAGCCTGGCTATTTTGATTGCGATGTACTCAGAAGCCATGATGCACAGCAGTCTCCTCGCAGATGCACCCCACACAGAAACAGAGTGAGTTGCATGCACGTGGCATCATCAGATGTAACAGTGTGCAGATCATTCTCAGGAGGAAAAGGGTTTGCTTGTTTGTTTATCATATTTTTACACCACCTATGTACATCTCTCAGTGGTTATCTAGGGGTTATCAAAAAAGTTAATGATGTCCAACAACATCTGGGGGCCCACAGTTAAGAAACCCTGATCAAGAGAGTTACCAATTGGTGCCCCCCATGAGCAAACACCCACAGAGTCTAGCCTGTTTCTCCCACCCCGCCTCACTCATGCATTCACGAGCGTTGCGCTGCCCGCAGGCTGACCTTTCATCAGGTAGGTGAATGTACTTGGCCGGCCCCACACAACTCTGATGGATGACCAGCCTGCAGGTAGCGTGGCTCCCGTTAACAGGGTTGGGATGGGAGAAACAGGCACCTTCAGGCTGCTAGGACAGAACCAGAGGCAGCTGCGCCGTGTTTGGCAGCCCTCTGGCTCGTTGGGATGACAAATGAGTAGGACAGGAGGACCAACTGAGCGGGTAGCCGGTCAGGTTTTGGTTTGCTAGCACACACAACCCTGTAGGAAGCTGGCCACCTGTAGCATCCAGACACAGGAGAAGGAATTCTTCCCCCATATCCCCACACATTTGGATGTCTGATCCATTGAAGATGCAGAGTAGAAATCACCTTGGTGTGGGGTGGTCAGATGCTACCGGCTTCCCTTCTGTGCATTTGTCACCTGCTGTGGCCGCCAACTGAAAAACAGTCCAAGGATGTTGCTGAATCCAAAGTATCTGGCCTTAGCAGGGCCAGCCAGCTCAGTCCCACAGGGAGAGCAATCCCAAGAGGCTCAGCCTGGCCATGCCACTGGAGGAGGGAGCAGTCGGATGCAAGCCATCTGGGAAGCAGGAGGCAGAGTCTTCTGGGTTGCTCCGTATGCCCGGCTGGTATTTCTTGGAGTCCTTGGCCAACTGGAGGGGAAGGTCAGTGCAACCCTGGACAGTGGCTTTGCGTGCTGTTCCAGAGTGTAGGCTGGAGTCAGTAATCCCATGATGGGGTTGACTCCCGCCTTGGATGGTGCTGCTGGCAGGCTTTCGATTCAATCTGGTATCTTTTCCAAATAGGTTTAAGGAATTAAATTCTGGCAATGCAAATCAGCAGGGCCTTTAACTTGCAGCTCTTGGTGGCGAGGAGCAGCCTGATCCTAGCACCCCTGGTACTCCCACCAGATGATGGTCCCACTGGGCCTCCTCCTTTATCTGAGCTTCACAGGATGCAGATTTCCCTTCCCTCTGGGTTATTTACTTACTTATTTATTATTGCATTTCTATACTGCCTAGTACAGAAATCTCTAGGCGGTATACAGATTAAAACGTAATATACAACAAAACATTTAAAATTCATTTTAAAAAACAGATTAAAAAATCACAACAGATAAAAAGACATCAAAATTTAAATTTCAGTTAAAAGCCTGGGAAAACAGGTACATCTTCAAGGTCCTCTTAAAAGCAAACAGAGAAGGAGATGCTCTTATTTCAGCAGGGAGCACGTTCCAAAGCCCTGGGGCAGCCACAGAGAAGGCCCGGTCCCAAGTTGCCAACAAACGAGTTGGCAGCAACCATAACCGGACCTCTCCAGATGATCTTAATAGGCGACAGAGTTCACGACGGAGAAGGTGCTCTCTTAAGTACCCTGGACCTAAGCCATTAAGGGCCTTATAGGTAATAACCAGCACTTTGTATTTCGTTCAGAAACGTATCAGCAGCCAGTGCAGTTCTTTTAGAATCGGTGTTATATGGTCCCTTTGGGTAAACCCAGAGACCAATCTGGCTGACGCATTCTATACTAATTGTACTTTCCGGACTACATACAAAGACAGCTCCACATAGAGTGCATTACAGTAGTCAAGCCTAGAGGTTACCAGCATATGCACCACATATGCAATGAGATGCATTTGAAGGAAACAGACCTGCACACTCAATTCTTCTGGGCCAGAAAATGAACGTATTCCCAGGGGTGGGGCAGCTGATTAGGAAGGCACCGAGTGCAAACTGGCTGGCTGCCATCGCAGTGTTGGCTTCAGTGCTGTGGAGTGGGATGGCAACGGCCTGTCATTGCTGTTGTCAGAGGCAGGGGAAACCACAACACACCTTCAGTGAGTGGCACCTTCAATGCAGACAGATTTAGGTGGCCTGGAGCCCACTAGATGCTTGAACTGTTGTTCTTTGGTGGAGGTGTACACACATACACATACACACACACAGTGTACATATCTACCAAAGAAGGAGAACACCTCTCTCTCTCTCTCTCTCTCTCTCTCTCACACACACACACACACACTCACACACACACACACCCCTTTCCATTCCACCACAAAATGCCAAGTGAGTAAAGTGCACTATTTTGCATTCCAATGCTCCCTTTGTTATTGGCCAATACCAGCTTTGTCATTTGGCCCTGCTAACTGGGCCAAGAGGCACCTTCTAAAGTGGTCGCTCTCACATACCCAGCAGGGGTGGGCAGAGCTGGTCCTCTTCAGATCAGCACAGTCCTCTCTCCAGGGGCAGTTGCTGCTGGTGTCTCCTTTGTGTGGTCCCTTTTGCTACATAAATGCTGAGAACTTGTTTCCAGCTGAAACCATTATTTGTTGCTGCTGCTGTTGCCCTCGTCCTTAAAGCAACAGACTTTCAATCTCTGCTTATCCCAATCCATTGTGTGTTACAATCAAACCTCAAAGGTTGGGAACCTTTGGATTGCCCGTGCTTGCCTACAAGTTGGACAGAATTTGTCCTCAGCTGTAAGAGAAAGGCAGCTACAAATCTCAGGGTACAAATAGCAAAGTTCTGACTTTACCGTTTGTATCCTGCTTGTTAATTTTAAGTTGGACCGATTTGGCCAAATTTTTCTCTTATAGCTGATGACGAATTCTGTCCAACTTGCAGGCAAGCAAACACCCTCCTGTGCCAACCAAAGTTGTTCTGGTTGAACACGGAGAAAATTGTGACATCAGCAACTGTTAGATCAAGTGACTGATTTGCAGGAAATGCATCTGCTCAAGAGCTCAGTCTACAAGCAACCAGTCAACCTGTATAGATAGCAAGACTTTCAGGTTTGAGCGACTATGTTTATGCCTTTCCATGCCACTATGGTGGGGAGAGTTGTTCTATATTATATTCCCATTTTAATATTTTATCTTTATATTATAATTCATATGTAGCTACATTCCCACGGTAGCTGATGATGAATTCTGTGTTATTCAAAACCTTGTTTGCTGTGACAGCAACAGAAGATGACCCAGTTAAGAATGACCAGCTTACCTATTTTGATTTCTCATTATCTAGGACTAATAATGCAACAAGCATTTATTCCAACTTCTGTCCATTTTCTGGAACAACCTGGAAATCACACACAGCTCACAAGTGGTTCACACTGTGCCTGTGTGAGTTATTCCCCTAGGAATAACATCATTAGCCAATTGCATATTAACAGTGGCACGGGCATTAATAATCTCAGTAATGGCTCATCCTCACGGGCTGGGGGCGGGATGAGGCACAGCTGCTTCTGGTTCCTTACAGCCCAATTGCATCTCTTTCTCCCTCCGTGCTCCACATTAACAAGAGCTGCAGTGCCTGAAGGCTGGCCATTCATCAGGTAGAGCTGTTCAGGCTTAGCCCTCACCGCTCCACCTGATGAATGGCCAGCCTGCAGGCAGCACAGCTCTTGTTCACACAAGGGTGGCATGGGAAAGAGGAGAGCTGGTCTTGGAGAGGAGAGCTGGTCTTGTGGTAGCAAGCATGACTTGTCCCCATAGCTAAGCAGGGTCTGCCCTGGTTGCATCTGAATGGGAGACTTGATGTGTGAGCACTGCAAGATATTCCCCTCAGGGGATGAAGAAAGTTTCTGGGAAGAGCAGAAAGTTTCAAGTTCCCTCTCTGGCAGCATCTCCAAGATAGGGCTGAGAGAGATTCCTGCCTGCAACCTTGGAGAAGCCACTGCCAGTCTGTGAAGACAATACTGAGCAAGATAGACCAATGGTCTGACTCAGTATATGGCAGTTTCCTATCTTTCCTATGTTCCTAAGGGCAATCAGGCTGCTGGGAACCAGAAGCAGCTACATCACCTTTCACACACACACACACACACACACACACACACACACACACGCACGGCTCCTTAGGATGAGCTGCTGCTGAATATTCTTCCTTTGCAACTGTCTTTGGCCACACCGGCACAGGGACTCACTCCTTCAGGTTTCTAGGTTACTATTTCTCTGCCAGCGCGGCAGTGGCCAATTTGAGTCTGGCGTTCCTGCCCTGTCATGCTCTTCTCCTCCTCTTTGTGAAGCAACCAGAGCCAGTTTTGCTGATCTGAGCAAAGCAGGGCTTCCTAGGAACCCCTGGCTGGGAGCCAAGCATCTGGAGTGTGGCTCTTTTCCGGGGAAAGACTGGTTCGTTTCAGCATGATGCAGGGAGTGCGTTTTCAGGCAAATGGCTGTAGAAAAAGAGAAGCTCCCCTAATGCTGGCAAAATCCATACAAAGACCCCCAAGCCACAAGCTCCATGGCCACAGGGCAGGGAAAGGCCAACGGCTCTTTCCTCTCGGGAGGGCTCACAGGCACCCAATGCTCCCCTTTTGCAGAGGACAAGCCAGCTTGTGCCCTGAGTGGGTCTTCTGAATCACTCCAGCCTGCCTCAACCTGCCACTCTGGTCTCACAACTCCCTCCACCCCAGTGCAGCCCAACGGAGGAAATAATGGCCAAGGCAGAGCAGCTGAAGGCGGCTGGCATTGCCGTCTGGACAAAACTGCCCCACACGGAGCGTGGGCCCAATACCTAGCAGGCAGCTGCTCCGCCCATCCAGAGGCCTGGCTGGATTGCTTGCTGGAAGGACAAGAGCGAGAAAACCAACCCTCCAACGGCAGGATCTCCGAGAGCAAAATCCTCTTTGCAAAGAATCCGCTGGAATGCAAAGGGTGTAACCAGAACCAGATGTTTGCGGGGTTTCAGCGCTCTGGGAGGTGAAAACCTTCCAACTCATGAGTTCATGTTCTGCGTATGCTGAGAGCTGGAGCTGGGCAGGAAAGAGCAGCCCCCTCCCTCTGCATCTTTGGGGTCCTTCGGGTCAGGTCCAAAATCCACCCACTCTCCAGTTGAGGGGAGCTGCGTCATCCTTCATATCCGGCCGAAAATGTCTCTTTAATGGCTCATAACCTTTGAAAATGGCTCCGCGAAAGGTGATGGCTCACAGACATGGGAGTAAAGGCCAGGGCTAGATTTGAAAACAACAGACCCCGTTCCCTGATCAACCAGGCTGAGGATGGCCCAGGCTTCCTGTAGTGATCTTTTGCCTACCCAGGGCTGTGTTTGCTGCTGGGACCACTGAAATGCACTCCCCTCCAGCCTGTCTTGGGGTGCTGCTGATGCTACTGAGGTAGCTGCTGGTGTCTTCCTTCTTTGGGAATGGGGAGGGATGGGACAGAGCTAACAGGTTGGGTCCAGGGTATTTAAGAGAGTGCCTTCTTGGTCATGAGCCCTGCCACTTACTGAGGAGGTCCGGTTATAGCTGCCACCAGCTCATTTGGTAGTGATGCAGGACTGGGCCTTCTCTGTGGCTGCCCCAGGGCTTTGGATGTGCTCCCTATCCGTATAAGTGCTTCTTCATCTCTGGCTGCCTTTCAAAAAACACTTAAGACACACCTGTTTCCCCAGGCCTTTTGCTAAAACTATTTAAAAACATTTGTTTGTTAAAACTGTGTTTAGTATTTTATGTTTTTAACATTGTTTTGATTGTTTTGATTGAGTTTTATCTGTGGTTTTCAGTGGTGTATACCAGTGTTTCTCAACTGCCGGTCCGTGAGCTGTTGGGTCACAGGATCATGAGCGTACCGGTCTGTCACACGTAGAGGGGTGGGGCCTGGCATCCACGTCGCCTGGGGGAATTCTCCGGAGCTTATTTCTAGGCAGGCAGCCTGCGCTGCTGGATAACATTCATTTAGCTTCCTCGAATGAACATTATCCAGCAATGAGGGCTGCCTGGAAATGAGCTCTGGAGAGCTCCCAGTGGTTGCCCCTACTGGCCCCAAATTGTTGGGGGGGGGCTGGGGTTGGGGGGGGCGACCCCTTTACTAACTGCTGGTCTGGGAAATTGTGCACAAAGAATCGGTCCATGACTCCAAAAACTCTCTTCTGCTTTGCTCAGAGCCGTGTTCTGCAAGGAAGGGTGGCCAGGCATGCATGGACATTGTGCCTTCTAACTGCATCCTTTCCCTTTTGTTTACGGGTCCATGGGCATAACAGCCCCAGGTGCAGGAATAGTCTGGGAAAGGCACCTGGGTAGGGTTTGCTCAGGGGGTGGCTAGTCCTAAGGATCCGGGGGAGGGTACCAAAGGATGGAGGCAACTCAGGTTGTTCCTCGCTCACCCCACCCAGGTTTAATCACACAGCTCTACCTGACAAATGGCCAGCCTGCAGGCAGCATGGCTCCCAGGCGTTGGGGTGGTGGTGGTGGTGGAGAGGAGCAAGCTGGGCTGCTGCTGGGAAGCTGCACCTCCACTGTCCCCCCCCCCCCCGCACCGTCTTGTTAGGATGAGCCACTACTGGGTGAGCTGGCTGTGCTCCCTTAGCCGGCTTCTGTGGGGTCTGGTTTTCAGGATCCCAGCACCGTCCCCCAGGCCTGAGTGCTTCAGAAAGCCAGCTTCCTTATCAAGCATTCCAGGGCCACCTCAGAGAAGGCCAGAGCCACTCCAGGACATAGTGGAGCGTGTGTGGTGGAGATGAGCTCTGACATGACCTTCACTGGGCCGTCTGGGGCCAGGCTCTTCTCTCTCAGCCTGTCTCTCTCAGTCTCTTATCGCTCTCTCCCTGGCAGCTGTGAGTGAAAGGTCTCCTGTCTCCGCCACAAGTCCTGCCTGGCCTTGAGACCTTCTGCAGGCCAAGTGGGTGCTCTGCTGCTGAGCTCCTGCCGCCCAAACAAATGGACGGGCGACTGTGGAGAGGAGGGAGGAGGCAAGAGCCGTGGCCTCTGTTGGGGGGAGCAAGGAAAGGGGAACTTGCAGCTCTGGTGTCCTGACTAAGGCCTTTTGCTCTGCAGCCCATTGCAAAACCCAGACACTAAAAAAAGAAGCAAGCCTGGCTGGGCACAAGCTGCACGAAGATGGTGGCGTGGTCAACCCCAGACAGGCCTGCCGGCTTCCTTTCTGCAACGGTGGGGGGGGGGGGCTGCTAGTCAGGGCCTCTTGCTCAACCCCTGCCTCCTTTGCTCGCTCCTGCGCTCCTCCCATGGAACCTGCGAGCCAGTCTTCCCCAATCAGACATCTCCCCATTGCTGCTTCACAGGGTCCCTCCTCCCAGGACCCTTTGCCATGGGGCAGGAAGCCCTGGGGGTCCCTCTCAGCCCCTGAGCAGCTGGTCAGGGCAGCCCTCTTGTGCACTGGGGCCTGTCCTGGCTCATGCAGCTCGCCAGCCCTCTTCCTTGATCCCCTGTCTGAGAGGCAGTGTGGTGCAGTGGGCAGAGCGTCAGATGTGCGCTAGGAAGGCCAGCCACCAAGCTCCCAGAGTGACTTTGGCCTCTGCCTGCCTGGCATGAAACCCAAATGCAACAAGTGCTATACGAAACAAAACTTTGGGGGGATTGTAAGTCTCTCTGTTTTTCCTCCTTATATGCTTAGCTTGGCATATGTCATGCATTTATACTTCTACTGCTACATGTTCAATCATTGTTTTACATTTTCTATTGAAAATGGCCCAAGCATTTTCTTTCTTATAGCACTTCTTATAGAGTTAGGGTCAGGGGCATATCTAGGGTAGGGCAGGCAGGGCACATGCCCCGGGCGCCACTTGAAGGGGGTGCCATTTTGTAAAATTAATTTTAAAAAAAAAAAGGCTGCCAAAAACAAAATGACCACCATGCATGCTCAAATGGCCTCTGTGAGGCCCTAGGTCATGCCAGGCCTTGCAGAGACCATTTGAGCATGCGCGGTGGCCATTTTGTTTTCAGTGGCCTTTTTTTTTTTTAAAAGATTATTTTTAAAAATGGCCACCACACATGCTCAAATGTTCCCTGCGAGGCCCTAGAGGCCAGTGGGGGGAGGAGGAGGAACCTTTGCGCAACCCCCCCCAGCCTTTAGGAAGTCCCCCGAAGGGGCTATAGGTAAAAAAATAATTATATATAATATAGGTCACTGTACACATATTCAGATTGGCACTATGTACAGAGAATCAGGGCTTGTGAATACTGAGCTGATGCTTATGAGCTAGGATTGTATTCATTTGCTCTTACTTTGCTTCTTGTGATAAGTGAGTTAAATGTGATGTCTTGCTAATATGGCTATTAATGGTGAATTTATCTTTGAATCAGTGTGAAATCCTTAATATTATGGCCCACTGGGAGTTCCTTGCTCTCTTTCTCTCATTTTAACTGTCTTTCTGAAATACTAGAATATATTCCAAGTAGTGACACAGTTTACTCTGCATATCCTTTAATTATTTTCAGAGTATCTGGGAAAAGTCAAATTCCCCATTTATTTTTAAAACTTATGTACTAGTGATGCTACAATGCACAGTAGAGAATTAGACAGGCACTTCTGTTTAGTTTTCCAAGTACACCTCCACATAGTATTTGGGTATTTCATGAGCCCCAGCATACTGAAATTTGTATTTTTTCCAGCATTTTTTGGTCTGGCTAAGTCCACTGCTAAATAGTTTTTTAAATATTAAAAGATTAACGAGCCTGACTTGTATTTTTCAGCTGATATTATGGTAAAATTATCTGAAAGATGGGTGTCAGATGCTTGGACAGGGGGCGCAATTTCAGTGCTTGCCCTAGGCGCTATTTTCCCTAGATACGCCTCTGGTTAGGGTTTCAGACTAGTCCTTAAGTGCTACCTCTGTTTGTTCAAATCCTTGCCTAGTCTGCCTCACAGGGTTGTTGTGAGGATAACATGGGATCACTCAGGGGTGTTGCTATAATTGAGCAGATGGGTTCAAAGAACCTGGGCCCCTCAGCTCCTGAGGGACCCCCAGCTCCACCCCTCCCTATTTTCTTCATTATTTCCCTCACTCCAAGGGGCCACTGGGGAGACCTCTGGGATCACTCCTATATACACACCACCTTAAGCTTCTTGGAAGCCACCTAATGGTTCAGTGAGGAAATGGCTTGACTGCCAAGGTTGAGGCTGCCAGTTCGAATCCCTGCTGGTATGTTTCCCAGACAATGGGAAACTCCTATATCGGGCAACAGCTATATAGGAAGATGCTCCAAGGCATTATCTCATACTGCGCAGGAGGAGGCAACGGCAAACCCCTCCTGTATTCTACCAAAGACAACCACAGGGCTCTGTGGTTGCCAGGAGCTGACACTGACTTGACGGCACACTTTACTTTACCTTTAAGCTCCTTGGAGGAAGGACACAAATATACCTAAAAATGCTCTTTGGTCTGACTAACGTATATGATGGCAGTTTCGTTTCCTGCACTTTCTGCCTAGCTGGCCCCCAGTTATAAAAAAATCCCACGCCCTGCCCTTTCCTTGCAGATCCAGCACCAGGACTTCCCCTCCTCCAGGTTCATAATCCCCAACCCCAGCCCTTTTTGACTGTAGGGGGCCCAAAGACAAGAGGCATCTGCAGACACAACAGTCATCACCCTGGAGTTTTTCCTCTTCCTGATGACTCATATCTGTGCACAGCTATTCTTGATGCACGAAGGCTGCCCTTTGCAACAGTCTGGTCATGACGCAGTTGCGCACATGGCATAAAAAATCTTTGTTTACAGGTACCCAGGGCATACTGTGGCTACAATTGAACCGGGACGGGGTGGGGGAGTAGGGGAGAGGCGACAAGTGTCCCTGGCCCCAATGGCTGGCTGAGAACTTCCCTTCCCTTCATGCCTCTTTGAAGAAGAAGAAGGGGGGGTGGGGGGGTGTCCATCTTCACTTCCTGTCCCAGGGCCCTGCCCAACTTGGCTATGGCCCTGATAGGTACACATAGGAAGAGCCATGCGGGATTAGCCCCAGACTGGCCCTACGTGTCCAGCACCTGCTTCTTCACGCAGTCGGCTGCCAGCTACCCCAATGGGAAGCTCACAGCAGGGCATGAAGGCAATATTATTATTAATTAATTATTATTATTAATATTACATTTATATCCCGCTCTTCCTCCAAGGAGCCCAGAGCGGTGTACTACATACTTAAGTTTCTCTTTCACAGCAACCCTGTGAAGTAGGCTAGGCTGAGAGAGAAGTGACTGGCCCAGAGTCACCCAGCTAGTTTCATGGCTGAGTGGGGATTTGAACTCGGGTCACCCCGCTCCTAGTCCAGCACTCTAACGACTACACCAGTATACCTCCTCAGTGTTTGGTACCCAGCTGTGGGCACTCTGAGGTTGACTGCGGTTGGACATGGAGGTTCAGTCCCCTGGCTACTGTCCAGGGGACTGTCATGTAATAAGAGGACCTGAGATTTCCCTGCTGGCTCGGGCCAAATGTGTGGTCCACTCAGTCCAGCCTCCTGATCAGAGGTGCTCTTACCCCTGGACTTGGGGGCTGAAGTCCAGGGCTGCCACAGCCCCTGGGCCCCCCAAAATCCTCTTTAATCTGTCCTGGGTGGTGTGGTCGCCCAGCAGAGCATGATGATGTTTAATTTGCAGGGCGGGGGGGGGCCTCCAAAGGCCTTTAGGTCCAGGCTCCATAATGACCACAATGATCAGGAGTACCTCTACTCCTGATTCTTCCATAGTGGCCCACCAGATACTTCAGGAAGCCCACAAGTGGGGCACGAAGGCAGGAGTCCTCCACCACGGTTGCTCGCCTAAGCATCTGGTATGCGGGAGTGCGCACATCAAGTACATTCAGGTTAGAATTTAAAATGTGCAGCCTTCACGGCCCTCAGCCAAACTGAAAACTCAATCATTACACAGAGGCCACTGTACAAGCGATCTGCATGTACACAAGCAGCCGTGGGAGAGGGAAGCGGCAGGAGTCTTCCCACCATTCCTGCCCGGTGTGTAAGTGCCTGAAGAGTGCAATCTTGATCCACAAAGATCAGTGAGAACTGGTCTTGTGGTAGCAGGCATTACTTGTCCCCTTAGCTAAGCAGGGTCCGCCCTGGTTGCATATGAATGGGAGACTTGATGTGTGAGCACTGGGAGACATTCCCCTTAGGATGGAGCCACTCTGGGGAAGAGCAGAAGGTTTCTGGTTCCCTCCCTGGCAGCATCTCCAAGATAGGACAAGATTTTTATTTTTTTTTAAATAGGACAAGATTTTTTTTATTGAACCAACAAACTACCAAAGCATACAGTACATTGCCAAAGCACAATTATATACAAAGTGGTTGTTTGTACATGATATATCTACAAAGATTTACAAACAAGGATTTGGAAACCTACAAGGTTATGAGGTATATGCAGGTAGTACTGTAACTTGTGGGTGGGGGATTACAAGGCACATCAGGTAATGGGGGGGGGGTTACGTCCGAGATTCCTGCCTGCAACCTTGGAGAAGCCGCTGGCAGTCTGTGAAGACAATACTGAGCTAGACAGACCAATGGTCTGACTCAGTATATGGCAGTTTCCTATGTTTCCAAGTAGCAGTTTTGACATCTATTTATTTATGTCGAAACTTCATCACTTTTTCAAACTTAACCACTGTTCTCTTCTATCCAAGCCATCATCCTGCTCGGAGAGCAGAAAGAGATTTTGATCTTCTTTGATCTTTTTTGCAACCCCCCTCCAAGAGCCCACAGCAAGAATTAAAAGCAATAGAAGTGCCTCCACATCCCACCCACCCACCCACCTCCGCCATCCTTTTGCTTACCATTAGCCTGATGAACAGTTCTGCAGAATTCAAAAGCCTGCTAGCTGATGCTTTTTGACTTTGGTTGCTCCTGATTAAAGAAATACCTTGCCTAATTTTTTGGACTGTGGATTTTTCTCCTCTGAACCCACATGGGTTCAGAGGACCTACAGTTTCGAAGGTATGAAGTTTTTCATCCGTCGACTCCATAGAATTTAAGATTTGACCCTTTGTGAGGAAGCACAAACTTCCATTCAGGCGCCTAGCAAGCTGGCAATGGGGTAGTCAGGCACCGGTGGGGGCCTTGTGGGCCCCCTGACCAGTCTGGTCCCAGGGACAGGGACCGGGGAGACCCGAGTTCAAATCCCCATTCAGCCATGAGACTTGCTGGGTGACTCTGGGCCAGTCACTTCTCTCTCAGCCTAACCTACTTCACAGGGTTGTTGTGAGGAGAAACTTAAGTATGTAGTATACCGCTCTGGGCTCCTTGGAGGAAGAGCGGGATATAAAATGTAAAATAAATAACCTTGAAGCAAAGGCATCCTGTTCACAACATCTAACAGACCCACCCTTCACCAATTCCCTGATCTTATCTAACACAGGAGATAGGACACGCTGCATCTCATCACCCGGAGTGGAGGTCAATAGAATAGTATTTGCACTATGGACGGGTGTGAGACCCGAAGTTGCCTTGACCCCCTCTGTAGGGGCTATAAAAACGGGTGTGTGTGTGTGTGTGTGTGTGTGTGTGTGTGTGTGTGGCTTGGCCATAGTTCACCATCTTCTATCTGTTAAAGGTTGTTCCAGGGGAGAAGCTGTAGAGATGAACGTTTTCTCAGTCAAGGACCCGCCTACTGCTAGACTAAGGTAAAACTCCATGCTAGTGAGTTAGTTGTTTTTGTGTGCGTTTTATTTTGAATTCCTGTATGCCTTTCTTTACTTCCAGTTTTCCTGAATTTCCGCAGTCCCTTAGTCTGTGTTCAGCCCTTGTTTCTCAATAAAGTTCATATACTTAGAAGTGGCTTCAGTCTGATTTAACTGGCTCTGACCTCGGTAAGGTCATTTGCTACTGCTGAGTTGTTTTGATGATGATGATGATGATGATGATGATGATTTATTAATCCGATTTTTATACTGCCCTTCCAAAAAGGGCTATACAGCTATAAACTGTATAGCGGTTTACACAGAAAAACAACAAACAAATAAGATGGAACCCTGTCCCCAAAGGGCTCACTATCTAAAAAGAAACATAAGATAGATGGGGGTGGATAGGGCCAGTTATTCTCCCCCTGCTAAATGAAGAGAATCGCCATGTGAAAAAAGTGCCTCTTTGCCCAGTTAGCAGGGGTTCGGGTTTTCTGAATAATATATTGCTGTCTAGAGCTGGGTTGTGTGGACTCTGCTGTACAATGCCTGTAAGTCCCAAGCCAGACAGTTCTAAGTTGTTGAAGCCATGCCTACGCCTGGTCAGTGGCTTTAGATCAGTCTTCAACTGGTGGCAGCCTACCTCGAAGGAGCGGCGTGCTCTTAGAATGGAGATCAGAGCAATCTCTCTATTGAAGGCAGATCCCAGGAAAGCATAGAGTAAACCACCCCCCCCATTTCATCACACCCATTGCAAAAGAAACAGTATTATCTATGCCTTTATAAGCATGGCATGCAATGAAAGAATTGCATTCCTTTGATCTCAGCTCTCTTAATTAATGGAAATCTTTGGTGATCCCTGTTTGCAGAACAAGATAACTGACTGGCAGAAGGGACCAGTGACCCTAATGCAGAATTTTTGCATGATGGACAGGAGAGAACTGCAAGCAGAGGACAATCTCCCCTCTGTCTGCAGGAAGCCGACTCTAAATCGAAGTAATAAATAAGATGGATAAAAAGTCATTGTGACCTAACACGACACATTCCAGTCAAGCAAACCAAGGAAGAAAACACAAAGTCTAGCTCTGTGAAATGAAATTTTTGCCCAGAACCACGATAAGAAAGGATGGTTTACAGCTGAAAGGAATGATAATAAAGGAAGCAATTTGTAATGGGTTGGAATAGTAATATAAACCTTTGCTACAGAATATGTCCAATAAAAAATACATGAGAGTCTGGTCTGTCTTGTGCCTTAGTTTGGATAGCATATTCTCTGTAGCTTGTAGGCAGGAGTAGAGCTCTTGCTTTTATTTCTGTTTGTTGTCGCCTTGTAGTTTATACAATGCAAAATTGCAAACAAACAAGTAAATAATAAAACAAACCTAATTAGGAACATAGGAAGCTGCCTTCTGCTGAGTCAGAGCCTTGGTCCATCTCGCTCAGTATTGTCTACCCTGACTGGCAGCGGCTTCTCCAAGATTGCAGGCAGGAATCTCTCTCAACCCTATCTTGGAGATGCCGCCAGGGAGGGGACTTGGAACCTTGCTCTACCATTGAGCTACGGCCCCCATCCCAAATAAGGGGGACATCTTACAGCACTCCCATCCAAATGCAAACCAAGGCAGACCCTGCTCAGCAAGAGGACAACCATGCATGCTTGTTACCACACAAGACCAGATTGTCTCTCTATTATATTGTGTATAATATAATAGGGGTTCCCAACTGGGTCCACTAGTGCCTCTGGGGTCCTTGAAGGGCTCCCAGGGGGTGCTCACCCTGCTCATAAGCAGTCATTTAAATTACTGGGACATGTTCATGTCAAATGAGAGTAAGTTCAAAAAGTGTATTTCAGGAAGAACACTCGCCTAAGGGCGCAGCGGGGAAGTTGCTTGAGTAGTAAGCCAGAGGTTGCCGGTTCGAATCCCTGCTGATGTGTTCCCCAGACTATGGGAAACATCTATATTGGGCAGCAGTGATATAAGAAGATGCTGAAAGGCATCATCTCACACTGCGCGGGAGGAGGCAATGGTCAACCCTTCCTGTATTAAACTGCAGGGCTCTGTGGGCGCCAGGAGTCAACACCGACTTGAAAGCACACTTTTTTTTAACCTTGACTGATTAGTAACTTATTTATTTTTTACATATATATCCCGCTCTTCCTCCAAGGAGCCCAGAGGTACATGGTCATGTTTCTCTTCACAACAACCCTGTGAGGTAGGTTAGGCTGCAAGAGAAGTGACTGGCCCAGAGTCATCCAGTGAGTGTCATGGCTGAATGGGGATTTGAACTCAGGTCTCCCCAGTCAAACACACTAACCACTACCCCACGCTGGCATCCAACTTAGTCTGGACATGAGCCAGTGACTGGAATAGTTTGTTTCATAACTGTAACATTTAAGTTTGTGTGTTGCACACACACTCAAAATCTCTATGAGGTACCTGAGCTGAAGGCTTGCAACAGATGGGGTACACTTCTGGGTTGGGAACCCCAATATAGGCAATGTAACAGCACAGTTGCTAGCGGTTCATTGTAACGAGTTGGGGGGGGGTGTCTGTCTGTGTGTGTGCGGCCAAACCAGGCACAGCTGTCACTGCTTCCCGGCCACCCAATTGCCCCTGTTTCTTCCATCCTGCCCTGCTCCTACATTTATGAGAGCCACGTTGCCTGCAGGCTGGCCATTCATTAGGTAGAGCGGCAGTTCTACCTGATGAATGGCCAGCCTGCAGGCAGTGCGGTTCTCCTTAACGGGGTTGGGGACGGAAGAAACAGACTCAATCAGGCTGCCAGGAACCAGAGGGATTTGCACAGTTGGGCAACTTCACCCCAAAGGGATTTCTTCTTCGGCCTGAACCACGGGCCCCGGTGCACCCTGGTGGAAAGGAAGCCCAAAGTCAATTAGGTGCTGCTTTGGCAGGTGGAGCAGGGCAACCCGTGTTCCAAAGGCTGGAGTTGCCCAGGAGGACGCTGTGTCAGGCGCAGGTGATGCGCTGCATTTGACCTGAGCTGCTGCTGTAGCCCCTTCAGAGGTGCTCCTGCCAGGCTTGCCGTCGCAGAGAAGAGGACTCGGGTCTCCCCACAAAGCGCCTTTATTTGCACCAAAAAAGAAAACAAGGAAAAGGGGAAAAAGCCTGTCTTTCCTTCCAGGGGGTGTCCCTCCGCCGCGCTCTGTGCTGCAGCCACATTCCCGCAGGCGGAGCCAGTTCCTGCACAAAACAAGTGACCCTGTCCTCGCCTAGGATGGCCACACCGAGGCTGCGATCCGGAACACTTTACTGGTTGTCTACTCGAGAGACTGAAGCTCCTCCTCCTGAAGATGTCCTGTCTCATGCTGCATTATAGGTAAAGTGTGCCGTCAAGTCGGTTTCGACTCCTGGCGACCACAGAGCCTTGTGGTTTTTCTTTGGTAGCATACAGGAGAGGTTGACCATTGCCTCCTCCCGCGCAGTCTGAGATGATGCCTTTCAGCATCTTTCTATCTAGCCGCTGCCCGGTTTAACCAGCGGGGATTCGAACCGGCAACCTTCTGCTTTTTAGTCAAGCATTTCCCCGCTGCGCCACTTATTAATCAACAAACATCTCCAGACCTGCATGCAAAAGTCACTTGGAGAATAAGCCGGAGTAAATCCCGGGGACTTCAAATAACAAAAGCGAGCAAAGCGTCCTTCCCAGTTCCGTCCGATAGGCGGCGCTTGCCCTATGGGAACAACAAGGCCAGGGCCCGCTGTCATTCATGATCAGGGTCCCCGGCCCTCCCCATGTGGCCCTGCCCCCTCAGGCTGAGTAGCAGTCGCCCTCTCTCTATTGGCTGAGGGTGCCGGTTTTATAACGTCATGAGGCCCCACCCTTAGCAACCGCATTCTTGCGGCCCTGGGATTGGCTGCCGCGGAGCCAATCGATGGCCGTAGCCTGCCAATGTTGCAATTTTCAAATTCTCGCTGGGAAGCTCAACGCAGGAAGCTCAGCTGCCTCGGTGAGTTTCGGACTACCAGCCCCCACCCGCTCTCCTGGAAAGACCGAAAAACTACCCGTTAGATGGGAATCACTCGATGGGGCGGGCGGGCTGGGAATCTAAGCACTGCCGGAGTGGACAACCCCACTGCCCTGGGGGGCTGCTGGGCCCCGCGACTCCCCCCTTGTTCCCACGGGAAAGCCCCCGCCCCGCACCCCACTTCAGTTCACCCTCTCACGCCCTCCCCAGCCCTCTGGCTCCTGCTCTAGGTCAGATGCGGTGGGTCTATCCAAGGTTCTTAGCTGTACAGTAATCCACAAACGTGCAGAGGAAGTCCACCCAGGGGCATAGCTAAAATCGAACGGGGCGGGGAGGGGGGAGAGATGTCCCGGGGGGAGGGGGGGCTGCTCGCTCTTTTCTCTCCCCCTGGCGTCTCCCCAAGGAAGAAGTCAGGTGGGGGAGCAGTGGCCCATCTTCACTTTCTCTCCAGGGTTCACTCCAACCTTGATCCTGATTCTAACCCTGGATACCAGTTAGCTGCTGGGGAGTATCTGGTTGGCTACTGTGGGATACAGGGCACTGGCCTCCATGGGCCTTCCAGGTCTGACCCAGCAGGGAACCTCGGCTGCATGTTCTCTGCTGCAGCTCCTGCTGGTTCCACCCTGCTAGATCCCATTCTTGCAGCTCAGGGCTTCTTCTCTGCATCCATCTGCGGTTGCCAGCATCCTTCCCCTGGCAGGGCTTCTTGACCAGTGTTGTGCCAAGCTGAAATTCCACAAGTGGAGCTTTGTTTTTGCCCACCCCTTCAAAAATGGCCCCCTTGCCCCTCCAGGGGCTCTGTGTGGCCTGGGGGTGCCTCAGCTGCCTTTCCCCCACATCCACCCCCTCCGCCTGCCCTCCTAGTCACACCTAAACCCATTTAACAAAGGTGAGCTGGCAGGAAACCTCCAGGGCGAGGGTGTTTGTCGTCCCAGATCTCTCCTGGGGACCAGGGTGGGGCCTGCTGGCCCTCCAAGGGGATAATCTTGGTGGTCTCTCCTTCTCTGAATCCAGCTTTGCTTGGCAAGACTGAAGCCAGAAGGATGCCTGCTCCTCGCAACGTCAAGAGTGCAGCAAGCAAGCAGCCCGGGCTGGGCCGAGCAGTAGCTGTGGAGAATGCCCACGCCAAGAAGGTGAGCAGTGGCTGCTCTGGGCTCCCCTCTTCCCCATCCCAATGTACACAAATGCCACATGACAGAACTGGCGCCTGCTAAGAATGCTGCTCTCCCACCCTGGAAATCTCTTGGCCGAGGTGGGCTGCAGTTCTGGGCTGGCTGCCTGCCTGAGCCCGTGAGTGGCTGCCACAAAGTCTCCCGAAGCAGCTTCAGGCCGGCGACATGGAGCAGACCTGCCCTCCTGGGTCGCTTCTGGTGGCCGATGGAAACCTTCTGGCCCATGGTTTGAAGGGGGGACTGAGCACATTCGTGGAGAAGCAGCAGTCTATGGCTGGCTATTGGCCAGGATGGCTAAATGGAGTGTACCTCTGACAGCACAAGCTGAGGACAAGTAGCAGGGAAGGATCCTGCCTTCAGGCCCTGCTTGTGGTCTCTCTGGGGGCATCTGGTTAGCCACTGTAGAAAGCTGATGCTGGACTACCATTGGCCTGATCCAGCAGGACTCTTCTTAGGTGTGATAGTTACGTGGAACCTCCATGTTCCAAAGCAGTATGCTACTGAGTGCCAATTGCTGAGAGGAGGGGCAACAGCAGGCCAAGGCTACTGTTCTCATGCCCGGCTTGTGGGCTCTTTGGAAGGTTCTAGCTGGCCACTGGGGAGGGGGCAGGGGGCTGAGAGAAAAGGCTCTCCTAGCGTTCGACCCTCCAGGACTTCTCGGATGTGGTTGGATCTGCTTTGCAGAGTCACGTGGCCTCCCTGTTCTCTAGGGAGCAGCCTCTGGGTTTGGGCAAAGGCATGGGCAGGCCCCCTCCCAGTGGGAGTGCTGTGCTAACTGGTCTCTTTCGTCCTAGGAGGAGAGCGCCCAGGCCAAGCGGTCCCCTTCCTCGCCCCAGGGGGCACCCAAAAAGCGCTCTGCCTTTGGGGACATCACCAACGTAAGTAGGAGCTCTTCATCCTGTTTGTGAGGTGGGTGGGCGGGCAGGAGGGGAGGTCTCAAACTGCCCATGTTCTAAATGTTCTTCTGGCTGTGGGTCCATCTGACTTCTTTGGTTCTGAAGGGCAAACGTCATCAACCTCGTTGAAGCATGAACCTAAAAAAATATACTAACAAAATCCATGCATAATCATAAAATAGAACTACAAAGTAAAATAAAATAATTTGCAGGTTCTCAATTAATAAAGATCTTATAGATCGGGCCTGCTCAACGTATGTTGGCCTACAACTCACATAATCCATGGCTATTGGCCATTGTAGCTGGGGATTATGGGAGTTGTAGTCTAAAAATGGCTGGGGGGCCAAAGTTGAGCAGGCCTGTGGACATATGGAGAGCATAAAACATGCACACAACAAAGGGACAGATTCCTTTAAAAAAGAAAGGAATTGGCCCAAACCCCTGGATTCCCTCCTGTTTCTGAGTAGGTGTCTGCTGACTGCAGCCTCTCTCACTTGCTCTCTCAGGCTCACAAGGCTCGGCAGATAACGGGAAAGAAGGAGGCAGCAAAAGCGACTTCGAGGAAGGCATCAAAGGCGTCGGCTGTGCTGGTTGTGGCCAAGAACAATGAGATCAACCTGAAAAAGTGAGGCACCAGCACCTGCCTTATGGTTGTGAAAGCCCGAATGGACTCCTACGGCACTAGTGCAAGAGAGGGAGGTTGTCTGCAGCTGGTGGCGCGTGGCCCCTTGGGAACGGACCAGCGACCTTAAGCTTTTTGGGTGCCGGCGAAAGGGAGAATTTACATGCCCCAATTGGGCTTCTTGGCTTGCTGGCTCTAAGGGAGGAAGCAGAAAAGCTCTGTTCACTGATGAGTCCGCTGATCCAAAAAGCTGTTGGTCTAAAGCTGTCCTGGCAAACATAGGAAGCTGCCATATACTGAGTCAAACCATTTGTCCATCCAGATCAGTATCATCTACACGTACTGGCAGCGGCTTCTCCAAGGTTGTAGGCAGGCATCTCTCTCAGCCCTATCTTGGAGATGCTGCCAGGGAGGGAACTTGGAACCTTCTGCTCTTCCCAGGGCGGCTCCATCCCGAGGGGAAGATCTGACAGTGCTCACACTTCTAGTCTCCCATTCATATGCAACCAGGGTGGACCCTGCTTAGCTAAGGGAACAAGTCATGCTTGCTACCACAAGACCAGCTCTCCCCTTGTGCTGACTGGCGAGGAAGGAGGTCTACCTCTGAAGACCACTTGCAGGGGAGCAGTGGCAGGAGTGGGACTTTGTCTCCTGCTTGTGGTAGGGCTGTGCATGAACGTGTTTGGCAGTCCCCTTTCTGGAGCACTGAACCTGCTCGAACACTGGCATTCGAGGCAGGTGGCGGGTGTGTGTGTGCCTTTTAAGCGAACAGGTAAGGCACTCCTTACTTGTCGCTTCCACACACACACACCCCCCCGGTGCTCAGTTTTGAAAGAGATGTACGGGGTTGCAGCGTTCCCTCCTGCAGCCTCAATAGGCATCGACACGGACATGGCCAGGGCATGTGCGTGCCATCCATGTGCATGGTCAGCATGCAAATGGTCGGCATGCCTTGGACGCCGATCGGTGCTGCAGGAAGGAATGCTGCAGCCCCATATGTCTCCTTCAGAACTGAACACATTTCGGAGGAAAGCGATGGGGAGGGGCAAGCAGGTAATGAGCGCTTTACCTGTTCACTTGAAAGCACCCCCATGCGCCACTCCAGGGAGTGTACAGACGGTTTGTGCACATCCCTAGTTTATGGGCTTCCCAGAGGCATCTGATGGATCACTGGGATGTGGGATGCTGGACTAGATAGGTCAGGGCTGCTTTTACGTTCCTAAACAAGCAGGCGCTGTGCTAGTTTTGGCTATCAGTTCCATCTCAATGGTCATGGTGACTTTCGGCAATGGAAAGCAGGTGATAGCATGGTTGCGCTTGCAGCTTACTCTGTGTTACCTCTTTATCCTGACTCCCCAACAATTTGGGGGAAATTGCAGTCACTTTTTGCACCGAGGGAAGTATTGAACAAATAGTGGTCCTCTCTCCATGGAGAGAGTAATCTTTGCAGGATGTTTGTTTGTTTGTTCGATTTCTATACCGCCATTCCAAAAATGGCTCAGGGTGGCTTACACAGAGAAATAATAATTCCTACCCATTCTCATTTCCATTCCTCTGACATCGATAAAATGTCATTGTAGCTTTTGAGTTTTTAAAACTTTTCAAAGCTTTTAAAACCTTATTGTTTATTATTTAATAATAATTGTTGTTAGGAGAAACCTAAGTATGTAGCACACCGCTCTGGGCTCCTTGGAGGAAGAGCGGGATATAAAATGTAAAAATAATAAAAATGTAAAATAATTTACATTTTCTATCCCACTCTTCCTCCAAGGAGCCCAGACCGGTGTACTACATACTGAAGTTACTCCTCACCACAACCCTGTGAAGTAGGTTAGGCTAAGAGAGAAGTGACTGGCCCAGAGTCACCCAGCAACTCTCATGGCTGAATGGGGATTTGAACTCGGGTCTCCCCGGTCCTAGTCCAGCACTCTAACCACTACACCACACTGGCTCTCCACGGTTTCAGCGTCAGGCAGATGCCTTTCTCAGCCATCTGTAGGCTGGCGATGATGAGAGCTGAAGCCCAGCTACTTCCGGAGGCCTGAGCTTGGGAACTCTTGAACCAGTTGCATCGCTAAGCGAGGCCTGTCTTCTTTCTTTCCAGGTCCCTGAGCAAAATCCCCTCGGAGGATGAGCCCGCCAAGTCTGATCATGTTGCCAAGGAAAGCCTGGTCGAGGAGGAGGATCCTTTGTTGGTGCCTGTGCGTCAAAAGGTGCTGGGACTGAAAGGCCGCCGTGGGGGCTTGGGATGGGAGGTTACAGGGGAAATCTTGGGAGGGCTTCATCCTGGATGGAGGCGGGACATAGGTCATCTGGCAATATCTATGGAGGGGCTGAGTGTGCTGCTGGAAAGGGGCCACAGCTTGTTGGTAGGTTCAGGCCCTTCCTGACAGCATCTCCAGGGAGGGCTGGGAAAGACTGGAAGCTTGGAGAGATGCTGCCAGTCAGAGCGGACAATGCTGAGCTAGATGAACCAAGGGCCGAACTCGGCAGAAGGCCTGCCTGTGGGCCTCTAGCATCTGATCCTTGTATCGTGGCTGGAAGAGTCCAGTTGTGCCCTTCACTCCTTTGGAGTCTCCCAGAGCTGCTTCTGCTTGAGTGCCTAAGTCATCCTTCTGGTGTCAAAACACCAAAATAACATCAAAATAAACATCTGCAGGAGGGCCGAAGTTGAGCAGCCCTGATGTAGACCTATTTCAAACTGGCTTTAGGGCGGGCTATGTGGTTGCGACAGCCTTGGTCTGTCTGATAGATGACCTTCGCCAGGGAATTGACAGCGGGAGTGGGTCTCTGCTGGTACTTCTGGATCTCTCGGTGGTTTTCAATGCCATCAAACATGGTATCCTTCTGGATCGCCTGAGGGATTTGGGGATAGAAGGCTCTGTTTTACAATAGTTCCGCTCCTATGGTCTCTGGTAGATCTCAGACCTAAATCACTTTTTCCTTGTCGTCAATATCGGGAAAGGGCATTGGCCCTTTAAATGCCTGCCTACAGGCAGTAATGGGATGGATGAGGGATAATAAACTGAAGCTGAATCTAAGCAAGATGGAGGTGCTCATTGTTGGGGGTCATAATCTGCAAGGTGGGATAACCTTGTTCCTGTTCTTGATGAGGTTACACTCCTCCAGAAAGAGCAGGTTCATAGTTTGGGAGTTTGCTTGAACCTGGGTCTCACCTTGGTGTCTCAGGTTGAGGTTGTGGCCTGGAGCGCTTTTTAACAGCTGTGATTGATTCAGCAACTCTGCCTGTTCCTTGAAGAGAATTATCTGAAAACAGTGGTACACCAGCTGGTAATCTCTAGGTTAGACTGCTGCAATGCTCTTTATGAAGGGCTGCCTTTGTACGTAGTTTGGAAACTTCAGTTAGTTCAAAATGTGGCAGCCAAATAGGTCTCTGGGGTATCCCAGAGAGACCACATTATGCCTGTTCTTAAACAGTTGCACTAGCTGCCGATATGTTTCTGGGCACAGTACGACGTGCTGGTTATTACCTTTTAAAGCTATGAATGGCTTAGGTTGGGTTACCTGAGACTGCCTTTCTCTGCAAGATCTCCACCGCTCATTAAAATAATCAGGAGGGGTCCGTCTTCAAAGGGTTCATCTGGTGGATAACCTAGGATTGGGCTTTCTCAGTCATTGCCCCTGGGTTGTGGAGTGCATTCCCCAAGGATATATGGGGATTATTTTCCTTGGAGGCCTTCAGGAGATGAAGTCCAAGATCTAGTTCTAGAGTTAAAATCTCTAGTTCTAATTTTAATCTGGTTCACATTTTTATTTTATTTTAATTGTTATGTATATACATTTTTTAATGTAAACCGCCCTGAGCCACTTTAGGAAAGGCAGTATCTAAACTGAATAAATAAAAACTGAATAAATGAAATAATTCTTCCTTTAAAATAAAATCCCCCCACCTTTAGGTAGTTCCAGTGGAAGACATAGACCAGGGCCAGCTGAGCGATCCTTACGCCAATGCGGAATACGCCAAGGATATCTTCACCTACATGCGAGAACGTGAGGTAACTTGGAGGTGGGGGCAGGCTTGGGGGTGGGGGGTTCCCTTTGCCCAGGCCTTGGAAGACCAGAAGGTGGGAGGGAAAGCTGGCCAAAGCTAGGAGAACTCAAGTCAAATATTCTGAGCCCAGAAGGCTAAATTCTGTGATCTGGAATATATCCAACAGTTTTCCAAAGTACAGTAGGCTTGCAGAGAGCGAGGGGGGGACATGACCCCTTCCTCCCCCTCTCCCCATGTTCCGCTGAACCCCGGGGTCCCGTCTGCACAGGGCTTGTCTGGCTTCCCAGAGCAAGTGGCAGAGATGGTGGCAGTTTCCCGAACTCTGTGCCCCGGTCCATGCAGATTGCATGGAGGGGTCTTGAAGCACAGGAACACAGGATGCTGCCATATACTGAGTCAGACCATGGGTCCATCTAGCTCAGTATTGTCTACACAGGCTGGCAGTGGCTTCTCCGAGGTTGCAGGCAGGAGTCTCTCTCAGCCTTATCTTGGAGGTGCTGCCGGGGAGGGAACTTGAAGCCTTCTGCTCTTCCCCAGAGTGGCTCCATCCTAAGGGGAATATCTTACAGTGCTCACACATCAAGTCTTCCATTCATATGCAACCAGGGCAGACCCTGCTTAGCTAAGGGGACAAGTCATGCTTGCTCCCACAAGACCAGCTCTCCTCCTGCAGGCCCTGTGCTCTCAGGGAGCAGCTCTTCCCTCTGGAGGGACTTTGAGGCTGTTGTGGAGGGTGCTTTGCTGCATTCTGTGGAGCCAGCGTGGTGTAGTGGTTAGAGTGTTGGACTAGGACCGGGGAGACCCGAGTTCAAATCCCCATTCAGCCATGAGAGTTGCTGGGTGACTCTGGGCCAGTCACTTCTCTCTCAGCCTAACCTAATTCACAGGGTTGTGGTGAGAAGAAACTCAGGTATGTAGTACACCGCTCTGGGCTCCTTGGAGGAAGAGCGGGATATAAATGTAATCATAATTCTTGGGCCTCTGTCTTCTGCTTCATCCTTCCCAGGAGAAATTCTTGCTCCCAGACTACATGGAGAATCAGCCGGACATCACCAGGGACATGCGGGCCATCCTGGTGGACTGGATGGTGGAAGTGCAGGTAGGGGATCCATTGCACTAGCAGCGGAGTGGGGAGGGTGCCTCATGACCCAGCCCGGAATGCCCTGCTTGGGGCAGGGTGGGTGGATATTCCTCCCTTGACTGAGGAAGAAGACACTATTCCTTAGCTGTCGGGGCTGGTGATGATGGAAGGGAAGGGTCTCTCCATGGGGTGGGCTTTCTCCTTCCAGGGGTGAGTCTGTCTTCCCTCCAAGCTCTGTGACTGGCTACCCGGACAGAGAGCTGGCCAAGGCAAGGAGTCTCCATGTCTCCGTACATCTCCGCTTCTTCTCGGCTGCCAGGCTCTCGTGCACTTAATGGCCTTGTCCACAAGTCTCTGTCTGGGGACACCTGCGCTCTAAAATTCTGCACGGTGGAATGGAAAGCCAAGCGTTCAAATCCTGGTAGCCACCGTTGCTTCCGGTGGGATGCAGTCGTTGGAACGTTGGCCCTGGACTCGGGAGACCTGGGTCTGAATCCCTGCTTGGGCCACGGCCTGGGCAGGTGGTTGTTTCTCAGTCTGTCCTACCTCACGGGGCTGGTTGTGAGGATGAAGGTGGGTGGGCGGGGGTAACATCTTCTGTGTGCACCACCCTGAGTCCCTGGAAGGAAGGGTGAGATTGCTTGAGGGGAAAGAAACACAGGAGGTCCCAGGTTAGATCCCAGGCAGCGAGGCTGGGGGAAAGCCGCAGAAGAGACGTGGTGGGCTTCAGCGGGCCGCCGGCCTGGCTTTGCTTCTTGCAGGAGAACTTTGAGCTCACCCACGAGACGCTCTACTTGGCGGTCAAGCTGATGGACCACTACCTGGTGAAAGTGGCCACCATGCGGGACAAGCTGCAACTGATTGGCTCCACGGCCATCCTCATCGCCTCCAAGTTCGAGGTGAGCCCCGTCGGAGGTGGGGTCCAGGGGCTGTGCAGCGCGCAGAACCGGAGGGGCTCGAAGCCGAGGCTGCTGCCTTGTAGCGATGTGCACAGACCCGTCTGGACGCCATTCGAAAGGCCTCTGGACCGGTCCAGAGATGGGGCGGTTCAACGCCAGGGTGGGGGTTCCTTTAAGGGTGTGTGTGGGGGGGTGTACTTACCGCTTTCCCCCCGCCAGCACGCGTATTTTAGTAAGCATATCTCCGCTTCACGCGCGTGCGCAAAAGGCTTTCTGAAGCCTCTTGCTGACGACCAGGGGAAAGGGCAGCAGGGAGGTACCCTGCCGCCCCAAATGCTTACTAAAATATGCGTGCTGGCGGGGGGAAAGCGGCGGGAGGGGTAAGTACACCCTCCCCCTGCCCTTAAAGGAACCCCCACCCCAGTGCCGGACCACAGCTCCGCGGTTCCGTGCACATTATTTATTAAATAAATAAATAAATAAAAACATCCCTACTGCCTTATGCTGGGAAATTTAGGAAATCTGGGGCTCTAATTTCTTCCCACCCACCCCAGGGGTGCTGCTGCCTTGTGGGCTGCGAAACCCAAGTGAACTGTGCCGAATGAGCTGGTCGTCAGTGGTCTTATTCTAGGGAAGGGACTTCTTGGAGGCATCATGGAGGAGGAGCTCATCTCTGCCTCTCCCATATTGCAGGACACCCCACACTTGCACCCCTTCTGATCTCCAAACATCCAGCTTCTTTCTCGCTTTCTCCCCCCGGCCGCCCCACAACAATGAGGAGAGCTGGTCTTGTGGTAGCGAGCATGAATTGTCCCCTTTGCTAAGCAGGGTCTGCCCTGGGTTGCATTTGAATGGGAGACTACATGTGTGAGCCCTGGAAGAGATTCCCCTCAGGGGATGGAGCCGCTCTGGGAAGAGCAGAAGGTTCCAAGTTCCCTCCCTGGAAGCATCTCCAAGATAGGGCTGAGAGAGATTCCTGCCTTCAACCTTGGCGAAGCTGCTGCCAGTATGGGTAGACAATACAGAGCTAGAAGCACCAAGGGTCTGACTTGGTATATAGCAATAGCACTTACATTTATATACCGCTCTATAGCCGGAGCTCTCTAAGCGGTTTACAATGATTAGCATATTGCCCCCAACATTCTGGGTACTCATTTTACCGACCTCGGAAGGATGGAAGGCTGAGTCAACCTATATGGCAGCTTCCTATGTTCAGTTTTCCAGGATTCTGCCCATAATATCAGCTATATTGCATCTCAGAACTGTGGTTCTTCTTAGAAGAACATAAGAAGAGCCCAGCTGGATATAGGCCAAGGCCTATCCCATCCAGCATCCCGCCTCGCAGAGAAGCCCACAAGCAGGTGGGGGGTGGTGTGTAGAGAAGCCGCCCCTCTCCCATTGGTGTTCCCAGCCACCTGGTGTTCAGGTGCATGCCCCCTCTGATCCCACAGCAAACATTTATATACCACTTTTCAACAAATGTTCTCCAAATGGTTTACACTGGAAAAATAAAGGTGTTTCCCTGTCCACAAAGGGCTCGCAGCCTAAAAAGAAACATAAGGTAGACCCCAGCAACAGCCACCGGAGGGATGCTGTGCTGGAGTAGGATAAGGCCAGTTGCTTTCCCTCTGCTAAATAGAAGAGAATAGCCACTTTAAAAGGTGCCTCTTTGCTCAGTCAGCTAGTCTCTTTGATAGCCCTGTTCTCCATAAATTGGACTAAACCCCTTTTAAAACCCTCTAGATTGGTGACCATCACCACATCGGGCAGAGGTGACTTCCATAATTTAACTCCATGTTGTGTAAAGAAGCACTTCCTTCTGTCTGTCCTGAATCGCCCAGCATTTAGCTTCAATGGATGGCCCCCGGGATTCCCCCATAACTTGTGTGTGCGCCCCCAGACTGCATGACTGCAGAGCCCGAGTCAGTGTCTTCTCACAAGGGCAGACCATCATCCTGCCTCAAAGTGACTGGTGGGGGTAGGGGGCAGGTTCTTGGAGTAAGTCAGGAGTCACAAGGATTCCAAGGTGTTGATAACTATTTATTATTATTATTATTATTTTATTTATTTATTTATTTATTTATTTTTACATTTATATCCCGCTCTTCCTCCAAGGAGCCCAGAGCAGTGTACTACATACTTGAGTTTCTATTTCACAACAACCCTGTGAAGTAGGTGCCGTTAAGTCGATTTCCACTCCTGGCACCCACAGTGGTTGTTCCTGGTACAGTACAGGAAGGGTTTGCCATTGCCTCTTCCCGTACAGTATGAGATGATGCCTTTCAGCATCTTCCTATATCGCTGCTGACCGATATAGTAGTTTCCCATATTCTGGGTAACACACCAGCGGGGATTCGAACCGGCAACCTTCTGCTTGTTAGTCAAGCCATTTCCCCGCTGTGCCACAACTCCCATAGTCCCCAGCTGCAATGGCCATAGGCGCCTGTAGTCAACATCTGGGAATCCCTTGGACAGGGCCACTGACTGGGAGCCTTCTCCGATCAGCCACTGGTGCAAAGGGGCTCCATGTTCGGGCCCCACCACCTACCTGCAGAGCCAGGAATGCAGCTCCTTTGACCTCTCTCCTCCCGCCTTCCTGCACAGGAGCGCTGCTCGCCCTGCGTGGATGACATCCTGTACATCTGTGACGACGCGTACAAGAGAGACGAGCTCCTCTCCATGGAAATCAGCATCTTGCAGACGCTTGACTTTGATATCAACATCCCCGTCGCCTACCGCTTCCTCCGGCGGTTTGCCAAGGTGGGCAGCTGCAGTGGCCGCTCCCTCACTGCTCTGGGGCCAGGTGTGTGGAGGCTCTTGGAGCAGGAGCGTGTGGGTGTCCCCTGTCTCTTGTTCCAGGTTTGCCATCTGCACCTGGCAGATGCTTCCTAGGAGGGCCGCGGCTGCGGGCAGGGATCCACGCGTTTAGGCTTGGTTCACTAGTAAAGTGTGCCATCGGGTCGGTGTCGACTCCTGGCACCCACAGAGTCCTGTGGTTGTCTTTGGTAGAATACAGGAGGGGTTGACCATGGCCTCCTCCCGCGCAGTATGAGATGATGCCTTTCAGCATCTTCCTCTATTGCTGCTGCCTGATATAGGTGTCTCCCATAGTCTGGGAAAGATACCAGCGAGGATTCAAACTGGCCGCCTCTGGCTTGCTAATCAAGTCATTGCCTGGCTGTGCCAGAGGAGGCTCTCGCCAGCAATTATCTGTGGCCACCACCAATCCCCTCGCTTTCCCAGCACACAGGCAGACAGCTTAGGAGAGAAGCAGGTCTTCTGTCACTCGCCATTTGCACTGGGAGATGGCATGGAGCTGTGGGGCCCTCTGAGTGCTCCGGAAGGATTCCTGCTGTTCCTTCCTGTCTCAACGCTGGCAGTGGAAAGGAGACCTCTGGGGAGGAGCTGTGTCTGGGGCTGGGTGTCCTGCTTGCCCGAGGGCTGGGGGCATTCGCTGCTAGATGTCTGGCTGCAGAGCCCAGAGTGGGTGGGAGGGTGGCTTTCTGGTCTAAAGGCCATGATTGCAAAGTGGCCCTAGGCATGATGGGTGTGCCTCTGCTGCTGCCGCCACCTTGGGGGCCCTCCTGAGGAGGCCTCCCTGACCCTGCTCCCCTGCTGCAGTGTGCCCACGCCACCATGGAGACCCTGACCCTGGCCCGCTTCATCTGTGAGCTGACCCTGCAAGAGTACGACTTTGTTCAGGAGAGCGCCTCCCGCCTGGCCGCCAGCTGCCTCCTCCTGGCCCTCAAGATGAAGAGCCTCCAAGGCTGGGTGAGGTTCTCCTCTTGGCCTTCGAGCCACTTGGGGCAGGGCAGACCCGCTCAGGCTCCGGCCGCTGGAGCGGACGAGGCCCCAGCTCCACTCGGCAGCGGGAGCAGGGCCCCTCTGGAAGGCAGTCCCAAGGGCCCCAGAAGGGGGTTGCTGGGAACCCCTGACCTCCACTTCCAGGGTGGGCAAGGAGACAACTCGCCTCCCTGCTTCCTTGCAGACCCCCACCCTCGAATACTACAGCGGCTACAAAGCCCAGGACCTCCCGTCTCTGGTGAAGAGGCTCAACTTCCTCCTGACCTACGGGCAAGATGACCGGCTCAAGGCTGTGCGCAGCAAATACTCCCACCGGTGAGGAATCCTGCCTGTCTCCTTCTCCACCCTGGCCGCGTCAATCTGTAAAGCTTGGGCATGTTGCACAAACGTACGCCTTCCTCTTTAAAGCTTGCAGCCTTCAAGTGGCAAGTGCGTCATTTGCAACAGGCCTTTTTAAATCTTTCGATTCTTATCACTTCCACATTCCGCTTTTCTAAAACCCAGCAATTCTCTCTAATTGGGGAAGTAGTGAATGGGCTAGTTTAAGACACTGGAGTTGCCTTTTGAAAAAGCAACAAGCCTAGAGCGGAGATCAGGAGGTGTTGCTTCTCCCCAAACCTAAAACCAGAATTGGTTCTGGGGCCTGATGGAGCAACCTTGAGGTATTGGGGGGACACCCGTTGTGCATGTGGCCGAGAGTCCCAGCATGGAATCGAGCCGGATCTGCCCTCACATTTGCCTTTTAAGACCTTGCTGAGCTCCATGATGTTTCCAGCATAAACCCATATTTGATCCAGTGAAGGGTTTTGCTTTGGCCTTGTGGGGGCATCCTCCAAGCTGTCGCTTTCTGCCCTCACCTGTCCAAGTCCCTCTCCTGCAGCTGCCTAACTACAGTCTCTCTCTCCCCACCCCTCCCGCTTTGCAGGGTCTTCTTTGAGGTGGCCAAGATGGAGCCCATGGACATGCTGAAGCTGGAGGAAGCTTTGCAGAGCTAATGCTGGCCATGCAGGGTGGAGCAGCCGGAGTGTAAATTGCCTGTAAATAGATGAGAGCCCACAAGGCTTGTACATACTTTCATTTTTTTTAAAAAGGGGGGAGGGATGTGGGAAAAAATTAAATGCAAATGTAGTGTTGTGGGGAAAAATAAAAGGACATGTTTGAATAAAACGCTTTAAAATACTTCTGCCTTTTTGTCACAGCAACCTTAAGTGGGTGCAGTCGGCGGGTGCCCCCACTGGGAGCTTGCTTCAGAGCCTTCTCTCAGCAGGCAGCTTTCGAGGAGGGGCTACAGCACCAGGGGAGGACCCTGCTTTGCATGCAGAAGGCTCAGGGTCCCCGGCTAACATCTCCAGGCAGGGCTGCTAAAAGCCCCTCTCTGAAACCTAGCGAGCTGCTGCTGGACAGTGCAGACAGTCCTGAACTAGATGGGCCGAGGGTCGGACTCAACAGGCAGCCGCTTCAGCAATGTTCTGGCTTGCCATTCTTGCCCCCAGCTCCCTGTTACCAAAGCCTGTCCCTTCCTCCGGCTTCCCCCTACCCCCCCACAGACTGGGGCTTTACCTTAGCCAAAGGCCGGTCTTTGCCTTCTGTTGCAGTTGCTCTTGAGCGGGGCTCCCTGCTGGGACCCAATCCCACAAGGGGGTGGTGGGGCTCACACACAGAAGAGGCAGCAGACACACCCACTCACAAAAATCAAATCCACTTGGAGGTTTTATTTTGTAACCATGTCTGATTTCTGGATTTTAAAAACACATGTTTCTTCTGGCAGAGTTTCCGGGGGAGAAGCTGGCATCCCTCCATGACTTCCAGGGTCACAACTACCCACCCTGTCAGTTCAATGGCTCTCCGTCTCCTTCCCTCACTCTCCCACCCCCACCTCTTCTGTACTGGTAGGAGTACCATCTTCCCCCCCCCCCACCCCCGCTCTTGCCCCACAGGCGGTTTCCTGGGCTTCTGACTCGTGGCCATCCAGGGAGAGGCAGCAAGAGGGGGGCCTTCCTGCCTTGCAGCTCTGGAGGTGGGCACAGAGAGGGCAGCTGTGCCTTCCTCGGCTGCAAGAGGGTCCCTGAAACTCTGTCTGCCTCAGGGTCCCGGCTAGGCTAAACATGGGGCCCGAATATGGAAGCTGAATATGGAATCAGAAACCAGCCCAGCCCCCAGAGCTCTTAAAAGGGAAGTTGTAGGCCCCTGGGCTCCTGCCCTACGTCTTGCATCTGCCGCTCAGTGCATTGATTAGGACCTCAGTGCCTCGTCCTTGCTTGCCCTCATCAAGCTGGGTCTCGTTGGGCTCCTGGAGAGTCAAAGCAGTTAAGACAGAGTGGAGGGACCCAGGGAGAGGCAGTAGAAGCTGCCCTCCGAGGAATGGCCCTGGAGGTTACCAGTGGCTCTTCACCTTCATGAGGGCTAGCAGCATGCTTCTGTGCCTCCTTCCCATAAAGGAGAGGACTGCTTGGGATAGCTGAAGCAAACACGGGGCAGGATTTTAGGGGCACTCCATCCCCAGGCACCAGCGCTGCGACTGGATTGTCCTCTGGGGCAGAGCATGAGCTGAACCAGGGGAAGGTCCTGGCCGCCTTGCGGGGAGGGGCTCTTTCATGAGCCGGGGAGGCCAGCAGTCCCTTGTATGGAGGCCAGGCAAGACCAGGACGCTGTTCTCAGGCGCAGTCTAACCTGGGTTAGGCTGTGTGTAAGAACGGCCAGTGGCAAACCCTCGTGAGCTGAGGTTAAGGGTGCACTTGTGCCCTAAACAGCTCCGGGGTCCATTTGCACCAGGGGGATCCCCCACAAAGCACCACACACTCACGCAGCGCCTTGTGGGATTTCCAGGGGCTGGGATGACACCTCCTGGCCCCCGCGCCGAACATCTGGAGGTGTGATCTGTGGGCCGCGGTGGCCGCAGGATCATCTGCGGCAAGCTTCTGCAACCTGCCCTCAAGCCCTCTCACAGGATCGTGAGAAAAGGAGCTGTCTGTACCCACATTCACCCTTTCCCCACTCCCAGAGGTTTCCCTTGTACTCATATTCACAATAGAAATCACTCACGAGCACATGGAGACAATTAGGGCGCCCACCTCCCAAACAGCATGGACGATACAGCAAGGGTGACCCCATCGTCCCCTCTGCCCCAAGGGCGTCTTGGCTCCGACTGGCCGGCTTCCAGTCCATGACGGTTTCAATCAGCGGATTCCGCTGCGACAGGCGCCGGGTCTTTGGGGATGCGACGCTGGCAAAGCACAGAGGCCAATGCCCACTTCCGGCCCCTGCCTCTTCCCCCCGTCTCGCTCTCGGGCTTCAAACGCAAGCTGGGAGGGGGCTGGCCCCGCACAGGCACAAAGGACGCGTCTTGCTTCCCGATGGGAGCGTCTCCTCTCTTCCAGGACAGGCTCCTCCGGGCGTTTTTTGCAGCTGGTGGTGGGGCCAGGCCCACAAGGACCAGCAAGCAGGCGTGGGGATGTCCGAGACAGGCAGGGGTTGCAGGGCCACTGGGGACAAGCTGCGGTTGCTGCAGCAGCAGCAGTCCAGGCGCTGGCATCCGCCTCCTTTTCCGCACCCCCAAATGGCTGCGCTGGTCACGCCGTGGTCCTGAGCCCCTCTCGTGCAGCCGTGACTGGGTGGTGACGCAGGCGATGGTTCCCCATACATCAAGCTTGGGGGGGCAGGCAAGCAACAACAGCTGGAGGGAAAGGCAAGCCAGGAGGGGCTGGAGGCTCAACCCAGGCCTGCTACGGGGAATCCCACGGTGGCCGCGCTCTTCCCTGCAGCCCGGAGCCAGGCCGGGCAAGGCAGCTGGGGGGTGGGGTGGGGGTGGGCAGGTTGCCCACGTGGGTGGATTTCAAAGTGCAATTGCGCAACACAGGTGAAAAATAAATTAAGCTTTATATTTATACATATATTTATATATTAAATCTTTAAATAGCTTCTCTTACTCTCCAAACTATTTACATTCTCAGTAAGCTCAACGCTAAGAGGAGGGAAAGGGCTGGGTTGCCTCGTGCAGAGGGTGTCTCCCAAGCCTTCGGCAGGAGCGGCTAGTGGGTTCTTGCACAGCGCAAAAGGCTCCCCCTTCCCCGCCCATTTTCCCAGGACAGGGCTGAAGGCAGGGGGCCATTTAGCACAAGCAGAGGGGGGCGGGATAAACCACTTTGGGGCCAGGGTAGTGCTTTCTGGGAGAGGACAGAGACCCACCCTTTAAAGTTGGGGTTTTCAAGCCTGGATCCCTAGACGTTGGACTACAACTCCCATCACCCCCAGTCTGTGGCCACGGCTGGTGGGAGTCGTAATTCAACATGAGCTGGGGCTCAAGGTTGAGAACCCTGCCATGAAAGGTGTGTACTTTGCTGTCGCTCCGCTTAAGAGGAACCCAGAGGGCCTCACAGGAGCTCAGCTTCCTGTAATTAAATTCACTACTTAATGAAGAGCTAGACAGCCGAGTCACCGGACACTTGGCCGAGGGAAGGGTGGATTTCTAAAGTGTGCATATGTTTATACTGGTTCAAAATTGGCCTAATAGAAAGTGACCCTTTACCTCTTTCCGATAATCCAAACCTCTGTGGCTAAACCAGTGTACGCACCTCTCTGCCACCACTTGTGGCTAACCCGATCTGAACACTCTTCTACATACAAAATAAAGTGCAAGAGACCTTGCTGCTCACCCACTTTGTGCCCAGCCAAAGCAATAGACACAAAAGAGGGGCAGAATGGGGTGGGGTGGGGGGTGCCGCCGAAGGAGGCACCGCCACTTCTGCTTGCTGGAGCCATTTGCTCCTCTCTCTCTCCCACTCCAGCATTAACCTGCAAGCTGGCCTGCAGGCAGCAAATCACTCATTAATACTGGAGCAGGATGGGAGAGAGGAGCAAACAGCTCCAGGAAGCAGAGGCAGCTGTGCCTCTTTGGGACAAGCCACTCCTGGGCCGAGGCTATACCTATCATGGTGAGGGATAAAAACTGAAGCCAGCTCCAGAGGAGAAAGAGGGGGCTGCCATCAGCTCCCATTTTCTCCCAGTAATGCACCCCTCCCAAATTATTGTACCTTCAAACAACTGTTTGATAGGCAGAAATGCGATACTAGGGAAATTGGCATTTTGGCCTAACATGCAGCTGTTAAAGCCACAGGAGTCTCTCCAAGTTTCTTTCTTACACCTTACACGGGGGCTGGTCAGACTACAGACTTTCAGGCTTGTCGATTAATCAACAAGCTGAGAATCTGAGCTTGGCTGTGGGCTAAAGGTTTCTACGAACTTCCGCTCCTCCCTGCTGAACTACTCCCACCCAGTTCCACTAGTCAACGTCCTCTCCCTCTTGGTAATAGCCCCTTGGCCTGCAGCGGAGCCAGGCCCAGAAGACAACCGCATCACAGGAGCCACGAGAGGGGGGCACAGCAGATTCCACTGCTGGGCCCTCCCAGGCCTCAAGGGGATGAATGGAGATAAACTGCTTTGAGCAAAGCCATTGAAGCACATGGGCCAAAACCACAAGAACGGCCACAGGGAGACAGAAGGGGAGGTTTTGGGGTGGGCAGGAGAGAGAGAGGGGAGGGGAGACCAAAAACCAGCCAAGCCACAATCTTTGGCAAACATGGAAATGTAAACTCTTTGCATGAGATGCAGGCAGGGGAAGGGGAGGGGAATGGTCCTTGCGCGAGGATCCCAGGCGCTCTGGCTCAAGGCCACACTTTGCAGTCGAATCAGACAGAACAAGTTGCACAGCCCAAGACTGCTGATGGTCCAGGAAAGCAGCAGCTGAGGCGAAGAGCTTCCAGGGCGCAGCTCTATTTCCCTCTTGGTCAAAAGGAACTTCTCTGGAGCTGGTTTGTGGTGTCCTTAATTCCCTGGAGAATCCTCTTCACATGGCCCACTTTTGATATCCCAAGATCCTTCCGGGGAGAAGAGGAGAGGAGCACTTTGGTCAGGAGGACAATAGCAGAGAGCAAATCCAAACACCCACCATGGGCAGCTCTGGCCTTATGGCCACCCTACGGACCCTTCCCAATGCCCTCCATCTCCATACCCTTGCAGTTATGACCAAAACAACAGTTCTGAAGGGGAAAAACATTCTTCCTTTGTTTCTTAGATGGGGCAGGTATATATTACAGGAGGCATGCTCACAGAAGAGGCATTCTGCCTGGTGTGAAAGAAGAGGATTTCCCCCTTCTAAGAGGGCACTGACCATCCGCAGTTTCTAGGAGTGCTTGCGTAGTGAACAGCAGGTTCGTTCACATGATGATGAACAGGATGGTAGAAGCCTCCTATCTTATTTGGGGAGCTCTGTGCACCTCCGTTTTCTGCTCGTTGCAACTCAAATACAAGGTCGGAGCTTTTCCTCCTACCTCCTTAAAGAGCTGGGTACAGCTGCTGAGTAGGAAGGAGCCAGGATCTGACTCAGCTGCTGCTTAGCACACGGTCACTGATGGAGCCTCAACCTTGTTTTTAAACTTGCAACAAGCAGAAAATGGGGGCACGTACAGCTTCCAAACTAGGGCGGGAGGTTTCTGGTCGTGAGAACACCCTAATGCCTTTTCAAACATGCTATAGGGCTGAAAAGGTTTACAACCAATTAATCTAACCTATCAATTGGCCAAAGGTTGCAGCCCCAATCCAATCCAACACAGGGCTGAAATGCATGCCACTAACCACCCTGCAGCACAAAGTGGGGTTCAGCCACCAGCAGGTGGAGCCCTGGCATCATGCAACTCTGATGGGAAGAATCTTGGGGTTAAAGCAGGGCTTCTCCATAGGAACATAGGAAGCTGCCACATACCGAGTCAGACCATTGGTCTATCCAGCTTAGTATTGTCTTCACAGACTGGCAGCGGCTTCTCCAAGGTTGCAGGCAGGAATCTCTCTCTCAGCCCTATCTTGGAGACGCTGCCAGGGAGGGAGCTTGAAACCTTCTGCTCTTCCCAGAGTGGTTCCATCCCTTGAGGGGAATATCTTGCAGAGCTCACACATCAAGTCTCCCATTCAAATGCAACCAGGGTGGACCCTGCTTAGCTAAGGGGACAAGTCATGCTTGCTACCACAAGACCAGCTCTCCTTTCCATCTGGGACCTAGGGGGTAGGTAGGGTTGCCAACATTTCATTGCCAGAATGAGGGACACAAGTTTTTTTGGGGGGGGGGGCTGTCGGGGGGGGGGGGGGTAGAAGGTGCATGCAGTGGCAATCAACAGCCTGAATATCAATGACATATATGTAATTGAATTATACGCTGTTGAATAATGCCAGCATTGTTATTATTTAGAACATATTCAAATTATATCACTTTTCAACTAAAAACTTCCCAAAATAAGAAGCTGCTTGTTCCGCCACCAAAATGAGGGACAAATGGTGTCCCTATAGGGACCAATATTTCATCCCTGAAATGAGAAACGTCCCACATAATGAAGGACGGTCGGCAACCCTAGGGGTAGGTCCTGGAGATCCACGGAAAATCTCTGTTGCACTGGATTTAATTTGCTTCCTGGTGAGCCAGAAGAGAGTTCTTCGGAATAGTCCTGAGCTGGAGCCTTATGGAAGTATCATATATATGGGGTAGTCCATGGATAATATGAGAGGGTCTGGGCGGGGGGATGGGGAGGGGTCCATAGGTCCAAAAAGCTTAAGGGCCCCTGGGTGAAAGGAACAGCAGAGGGAACACAAGTGTAGTCGGGACCTCTAAAATAATTTGAAGGACACTGTGAGTGGGTGGGGAGGGAGGTGGTTTGCCTAGATGTGCTCAAACACCCAGGTTCCCAGCGTCCCCTGCAAGGCCAGGAGCGCACAACTTTTGCCGTTGTTGGACTACAACTCCCATAATCCCCAGCCACAATAGTCAGGGACTTGGATGTATGTGTGGAGACACACATATCCGGAGGTCTGTGAACGAAACGAACGAAACGAACGAAACGAAACAAACGAAATGAACGAAACGAACAAAACAAACAAACCAAACGAAACGAAACAAACCAAACAAACCAAACGAAACAAACAAAATGGCTGGAGGGCCCAAAACTGCACTCCTGGCCAAGGCCTACAGCCCAGTCCCTGCACAGCAACTTGCACAGCGGAGAAATCAAGGCAGCACAGCCCAGGCAGCACCAGGCAAGGACCCAGCCACATCCACACCACACAAGCAGCTGCAAGCAGCCCCTGGGGCCGGCGGGGGTGGTGGCAGGAGTGGGCCAGGGAAGTACCTTCAAGTCTCTTCTCTCCAGCAGGATCAGCTCGGAGCCCTGGATGTCGTGGCGTGCAAAAATCTCTCTGTACTCCCCTAAATCAAGCGCCTCCAGCCAGGCGGCCACCTCCTCAGGGCCCCAGTTGTCCACTGGCAAAAGGTAAATCAGAAGAGGGTCGATTCAGCAGCAGGCAAGGCAGAGGCGCAGGGCAGGGGCCATTTGGGAGGCGGGGGCAGGCAGGCAGGCAGGGGAGGGCCAGGCAGGGGTAGGCAGAACAGGGCAGGAGCCGAAGCAAGCGGGGTGGGGGGGGGGAAGCTGGAACACCAAGAGCCAAGCCAAGCCCCTCCTTGCCCGCCCGACCCCCTGTGGATACTGGTGCAAATATAAGAGAGGCTGCAGGGACTGCTCTGTGAGCCAACACACGACCCGCAGATTCTGAACTTTCCTGGGCCCACCCTCCAGCCACTAGACACCACTTCCCACAACACACAGGGAAAACTTCCAGACCAAGGTTTGCTTTGAGGCTGCCCGCCCCGAGACGTGACTGGCATCCCCTCCTCGCGGTAGAGTTTGTCATCCATGAGGGCACCCAAGAAACACAAGCCGTTGGGCTGAGAGAGAAGTGACTGGCCCAATGAGTTTCAGGGCTGAATGGGGGATTTGAACTTGCGTCTTCCCAGTCCTAGTCCAATACTCGAACCACTACACTGTGCTGGCGGGGCAGGGAGAGCTACGCACAGCTTACAGGCCCCCAAAAGGTGCAACCCACGTTCTCTTGCCACACTGCTGCAGATGTAGCTGCCCATGAGCAAAGAGGTCCGACACCTTCCATGATACCCCGGGACACAACGTTTGGACTGGGCAGTGCCGCTGGTGGGGCAGCCTCTCTCACAGCCCCCTTGCTGCCTGGCCTGGTGTGTGGGTGGGTGTCGGGGGGTGGGGGAGGGTCTTCCTTCCTGCAAGCAGCTCTTGACACTGGTGCCCTTTACCTGCTGTGAGGCCGCTGGATTTCTGTTTCTGGAGTTTCTCCTTCTCCTTCTCCTTCTTGGGCTTCGCCAGGTTGATCCGCAGCTTCAGGCTGCCCTTGCTGCCACTCCCAGAGATCTCCTGGTGGATGCCCTAAGGGGGAAAGAAGAGGAAGAGGAGGAGGAGGAGGAGGAGGAGGAAGGCTGCTTAGAGAATGGGGTGAGGTGGGGACAATAACCCAGCAATGCTTCGGAGCTTTGTGAATGATTTGGCCTCTCTCTTACTCTGCTAACTTTCCAAAGCTGATGAAACCCATTCCTGTGTGTTCCCAAACGCCTCCTTTTCTCCCCTGAAAGGCACCACTCTCACAACCACCACCTGCAGCACCTGTGACATAAGAACAGCCCTGCCGGATCCGGCCCAAGCCCATCTAGTCCAGCCTCCTGTTTCCCACAGTGGCCCACCAGCTTCTTCTGGGAAGCCCACAGGCAAGAGGTGAGGGGGGCACGCCCTCTCTCCTGCTACTCCTCCTCTGTTCCTCCTCCATGTAGCCCTTGCCTCCGTGGGGTACCCACCTCCTCAGCAGAGTTGATGATGGGCGCCATCCAGTGGATATCGGCAAGTTTCTGCAGTTCTTGGCTGACGGCATTCAGGGTATGCCGGAGAACTTCCTCTTGCTGGGGGGAGTCCAACTGCTGTTGAACAGAGAGGAAGGATTGTAATTCTCTTTCCCCAAGATCTGGGTCTCCCACTCCTTGATGGCGAAGCACCAGAGAAGGCCCACTGTACAGAGAGGCTGGGCATATGCTTCAGAGCAGAGAATATCAGTGTGTCCAGAAACAAAAGGTAGCAGCAAAGAAAGGAGCTCAGTGCTCCCAGGTCTAGATATGGGTGGGGGGAATTTTTTTTTTTAAGCATTTAAAGTGCAAGGCCTCTGAATGCAAATCCATAGAGCACAAAGCTTCTTCATGCAAGTGAGCATTGGATTCAGGCTATTTTAGTGGGCAGAGGGGGATGGTTTTGTACAGGAGATTTGGAGCCGGAAATTCAAAACAACCGGAAGCCTGCCTCCAACCAGCAGTATCAACAATGAATGATACTCCAGGGCTCTGACAAGACCACCTCCCCTCGCCACAACCTGAAATATTGGAATAATAGACTGTGTTACTGGCAATGGAATTTTAAAGCTAAAACACAACAGCAGCACACCTTTACACATGAAATAAAGGTCTGAGTTAGCAAGAGCATGTTGCTATATCTTGGGAGTTTTGTGGGTAGGAGTGACATTCCAGCTCAGTCATTGCTTTGCTAAGAATCCTGTATTTCTCTTTTGTTTTCTGGGGGCAACTTTCAGTCCTGCCCCAGGAGAGGGGGCGGGGGAGAGAGGGAGAGAAGTGCCTGAGAAACCGGAAAGGCTCATCGCCAGACACCCCCAGCGTGAGTTACTCTTGTTCTTTTATCTCTATGGGTTGGGTTCTCCAGGTTCTAAAGTGGGGTGGGGTGGGGGGCTGAGGCTGTCCAGCTGCTGGGTGACTACAACTCTCATCACCCCCAGCTGCACAACTGTCACTCTCAGTCCTGCACGTACCAGTTTCCCTTCCAAGAAAGCCCGGGTTTCTGTGTAGAGGGCCTTCACGCTCACTGACACTTCCACAGCCGTGCTTCTGCTCAGAAACTGGGGGGGGAAACAGGGATGGGAAGGTGGCGGGGAGAGAAAGAGACACACGGCTGTTAGCAACCAAGGTGAGCCCCGGGAAGAAGGCAAATGCCCCCTCCAACAGGACCCCTGAGCTCCTCCTCGCCTCTCCTGGCGCCCAGATTGTGACGCATGTGACCTTAGCAGGAAGGAAAGTTGGTGGTGGGGTAGGGTTGGGGGGCTGCAGGAGCAAGCAGGGGTCTCGGAGGACATGGCGCTGAAGCCGGGTGCTTTGCATCCCAGGAAACGCCTGCTGTGGGCCAAGACGTGTTGGCCTCAAGCCCAGAGCCAGGACCCCAGAGAGATGGATGGGAAGGCAAGGGCAAATCCAAGGGGCACCTGGCAGGCCTCCCTGGCTGATTCACCACACCTAGGCAGGGGTGGATTGATGCATAGGCAATATAGGCACTTGCCTACGGCAGCAAATTTTGAGGGGCAGCAAATCTACGGCGGAGATGGTGTCATGAGCTCCTAGTCCCATGGGCCCAGCTGCCTTCCAAATGACAGGCTGGGCTGTTTTCAGTCCCTTTGGGGCTTCTGCGGGTATTTGCCCACGGGCGGCAAAAAGCTTAATCTGCCCCTGCCCCTGCCCCAGCACACACACCCACACCCCGCGCTGCCTTCAGCCTCTGCCGGAGCCTCTTGATCGTCCTCTTGGCTCTCCCCTCAGAATCCGAACCCACGTTTCACAAAAGGATTCTCAAAGCCATAGAGGTAGGAAAAGGGATGAGAAAAGGGCTCTCCTCATAAAAGAGAGCGGCTCTTATTATTCTGTTCTTTGCTTCTAACAGCAGCTCGTGCCTACAACGTTTGCATATCTGTTGTTATAAGTTGGCAGTGGAATAAAATACTCCCCAACCCTTGAAAAATACGACAGTCTTTTGAAGCGGGGAGGCTGCAAAACGAAGAATTAAGCATCTCCCCTAAATGGAGATTGGTGGGCCACTGTGGGAAACAGGATGCTGGACTAGATGGGCCTCCTTGGGCCTGATCCAGCAGGGCTGTTCTTAGGTTCTTAACCTGGGACCTTCTGCATGCAAAGAAAGTGCTCTCCTGGGGGCTTTTCCTTCTTCTGCCTTTTGACAAAGCAACGCTGATCATTCGTTATGGAAGTGCTAAAAGACTCTTTCTGGTTGTTTCGGCATTGCAGCAGATGTCCAGCAGGTCCCTATTTTCGTCCATGAAATGTTGGCGGGTATAGGTGTTAGGAAGCTGCTTTCTACTGAGTCAGACCATTGCTCTGCCCAGCTCAACACTGCCAACACAAACTGGCAACAACTCTCCAAGGATCCAGGCAGGGCTTTTTCCAGCCCTTCCTGGAGATGCTGCCAAGGGTTGAACCTGGGAGTGTGTTGTACCAGTACCAACTATAACTACCAATATTTATATAGCACTCTCCAACAAAAGTTCTCAAAGCATAGAGATATAATTAAATGAATTACATAGAGATATAATTAAATGAATAAGATGGTTCCCTGTCCCAAAAGGCTTGCAACCTTAAAAAAAAAAAAGTGGATTCCTTTTTAACAACTTTTACTTAAAAAAAAATTAACTGGGGACAATGTCGGGGGGGGGGGACGGACCCTAGATGGATTTTACTTTCTTAAAACCAGAAATGTGTTTTGTGCTTTGTAAATGAAAAACAAAACAACCTTAGAGGTTTTGCACCGGCGACTTCGACCCGCAAGCAATAACAAAAAGTTACTGAATTGCAGAATCTCATCACCACAGCAGTGCTGGGATCCATGAAGCTTTTCTTGGGTTTCACCCTTTCAGGCAGGCGCTCCATGTCTGAAGATTCTTTCCCCACAACTTCATAAGCTCCCCCCGCCCCCCGGCACACATAAATAGAGTGTGTCAGGAAAAATGCAGGGCTGGACTTCTCTCCCTGATGTGCACAGGACTATTTTTAGACGGGGAAGCGTTTAAGTGGAGCAGTTCAGGAAAAGGTTTGTCACTCAGTTCTGCTGCATAAACTGTCTCTCAGTGCAGGTGGGTTAGCCCACCCTTCTAGGTCTCAGGGCAAGCAGAAGGCCTACACCAGATGCCTCTGGGTCTTGCTAATCTCTCTCTCACACACACCCCCGGATAATGTCCCAAAGTCCACAGAACAAGGCACCTTGAGGACTAGCTGAGGAGAGCTGGGCTTGTGGCGGCAAACATAAAATGTCCCCTTCGCTAAGCAGGGTCCACCCTGGTTTGCATTTGAATGGGAGACAACATGTGTGAGCACTGGAAGATATTCCCCTTAGGGGAATGGAACTACTCTGGGAAGAGCTCCTGCATGCTTGCATGCAGGAGGTCCCAAGTTCCCTCCCTAGCAGCATTTCCAAGATGGTGCTGAGAGAGACTCCTGCCTGCAACCCTGGAGAAGCTGCTGCCAGTCTGGGTAGACAATCCTGACCTAGATGCACCAATGGTCTGACTCAGTATGTGGCAGTTCCCGACGTTCCTAAGTGACCCGGGCTGGAGACCAAGCCCTGAAACGGAAAGCCGCCGTGATTCTCCGCCCCACCCCACGGGGCCAGCTTCAAGTCCTACCTGGTGGTGCTCAGCTCACCTCAGGGCTGCTGCTCCTGCTGGGCAGGGCCTCGCTCAGGGCCAGGGAACTGCCATTCACAGCATGGGCCAGCTCCTGCTCTATGGCTCTGCGGGTCTTGGCAGCCTCACGGATCCTGCAAAGGAGCAAGGGAAGGAGCCGGCCAGTTACTCGCAGGGAGACCCAGCCAGGAGTGGGGAGCCTCTCTGCCCCAGTGCTTCCCGCTTGGTCAAGCTGCCGGAGAGAAGGCTCCTTGGCATCCTTCCTGGTTCCGGCTCCCCTCACCCCAAGGAGCGGGCAGAGCCCGTACCTGCTGATGAGGGTTTCTGTGGCCTGAGCCAGCTGCTGCATCTGGCCGTACTCCTCATCTGTCAGGTACTCCATGGACTGCTGGGAGCTGAGGCGGGGGCGGGATGTGGCCCGGTAGCTCTCCCCCTTCTGCTTGTCCTCCCACGACTTGAGGGTGCTCTCAAAGGCCTGCAGGGACACACACAATGGCCGTGACCGTCCCCCCTCCAGGAGGACACCCACGGCGGACAGCCTGCTGTGCAACTTCAGCAGCGTGCAGGGAAACACGGAGCACAAGCCCTCCGCCACTGTGGCAACAAAGCCAGCCCAAGGCAGGGCCCAGGAGGCGACCAAACTTGTCCCCCGAAAACCCACATCCCAGAATCGCCCAGAGCTCTCTGTCTGCCACAAAATGTTCTGAGTCTACTCTGTTGATCTGCGCTAACAAGTTGACAACCAAAACTAAGCCCACAATGTGTAAGCTTAAGCTTTCTCAAATCCCAATCCCTCTTTTCTGCTCCTAATGCCTGCTGAGATCCCTTTTAGCTGGAGATGCCAAGGATTGAACCTGGGACCTTCTGCATGCAAAGCAGAGCTTTTACCGCTGAGCTACAGATCCTCTCTGACTTTAGCTTAGCTGAAACAGACTCCTGTGCTCTCGAAGAAGCCCACAGGCCAGCAGGTGCAGGCCAAAATGGCACTACCTATGGAATCACAGCCTTTTAGGCCCTCTAGAGCAGGGATTCTCAATGCTGGGTCCCCAGATGTTATTGGACTTCAACTCCCATAATCCCCAGGCCCAGTGGCCTTTGGCTGGGGATTATGGGAGTTGAAGTCCAATAACATCTGGGGACCCAATGTTGAGAATCCCTGCTCTAGAGGGCCTTGAGGGCCCCTAGTCCAAGCCTCTGCTCAGTGCAGGAAACCCCTACGGCACCCCCAACAGGCAGCCTCTCAGCCTCTCTTTGGAAAACCTCCAGTCCTTCCACGGCCAGGGCCCACTGCTTGCTTCTCCTCACCCTGTCTCTGGTCAGCATCTGAGCACGGTTCTTATGCTGGATTTTGATCATGCCGGGAGGCTGGATCCAGGCTTCCCCGTCCACCTGCACTGGGACTCCCTCGTCTCCCCGAATCGTGATCTTCACCATCCGGCACTGGTAAGCGGGCACAAGGGGAGGAGAAAGGGGTGTTGGAGGAGGCCCAGAGGCAGCCCTCTGCCCTGCCTCATTTGGGCTACCACTGAGCCACTCCTCAGACAGTTCGGCAAGCGTGGAGCCAGCTGGGCACCATCCTTACCTGGGCAATGCGGTGATGCTGCAGTTTGATGACCCGCGACACGGCCATCTGGATGCTGCCAAAGACAGCCACCACCTCCAGCTTCTTGTCGTCAAAGGAAGGAGCCCCAAAGTTCTGAAAGAGACACCAGCTTATAAATCCTCCAGGACCTAGAAGGGCTCCCCCTGAATCCCCGCCTGCAGTATTACCGAGACATTTCCCACCCTGAAAGGGGCTGCCAAGGAGGCCAGAGAAGACGGGGGCAAGGCCCACAGCGTGGAGTCCAACTCCCGCCCCCTCCCTGCCACACCAAGTGGGGATGAGGAAAAGGGAGGCCTCTTTCACTTAAGCAAGGAAAGGAATGGTTCGAGGAAACCAGACACAAAGGCAATCAGTTTGGCCCCAAGGAGCCCCGGCCCATCACTCACGTTATCCTCCTTGGTGCCTCCCCAGAAGTTGATGCCACCTGCATAGCTGGGGATGTTGAGCACGGCGATGCCCTGCAAGCTGGGCAGGGAGATGGGCACTCCGTCACACTGGAAGGAAGCAAAGGGAATGGTGGAGACGGAAGGGCCAGAGATGCTCTCTGCAGGAACCCCCAGAGAAAGTGGCCAAAAGCCAGATGGTGGTTGGGCAGAATGCGAAAGCATCCAGCTGTACCGCAGAGCAGGAAAGAGCTGGGGTGAACTGGAAGGGCACCTTCGGCCCTTGCTAATTGAGCAATTTGAAAAGACACCCCAAAGCACTCACTGGCTGCTTTTGTGGCATCCAATCATGCCAGGTTAATTTTTAAAAATTCTGCAGCAAGCGTGGTGTAACTTCATGCTTAAGGGATGCTGCTTGCTATTTTAGATAAACCGGGATGTTTGCAAGCAGGCCGTTTCACGCCTGCCCTCTAGATGTCGCCAGCAGCTACCTCCAGCTGAACACGCTGCTCCAAGTTCTTGTAGGTCCTCTGGAGTAACTCCTTCGTCCCCAGGACGCCATACCACATCATGTTCTTGGTGCGGCTGCTGCAAAGAGGACAAAGGGAAGGAGATGCTCAGGGAAGGAGATGCTCAGGGAATCCAGGGGTGGCTGCTGCTGCTGCTGCTATTTATGAACCACTTTCCAACTAAAAGCTCTCCAAGCAGTTTATAAAAAAAGAAGAGGATTCCCTTTGCCTTTTGTGCCTGTCCCCAAAGAGTTTACAGTCTATGAAGAAGCAGAAGGGAAACCCCAGCAACAGCTGGAGGAGGAGATTCCCTGACCCCAGCAACAGCCACTGAAGGGATGCTGTGCTGGGAGTGGAGAGGGCCAGTTGCTCTCCCCCTGCTAAATATAAGAGAATCACTGCTTTGAAAGGTGCCTTTAAACTCTACAGGCTTAGTGTTCAGAAGGGTGTCTCCCTCTAAAGGGGTTTTCTAAACAGTCCAATGCTGCTGCTGTAGTGATCAGACTACCCTCCCCCTAAAGAGTTAACAGGGAGTGAACCCTTGTCTTGACTGACACACTGGTGAACTCCAGGGCAGCCAATCAGTACACCAGGTGGGTGGGACCTAGAAAGCAAGTGCTGGGAATTCTGGGAACAAGAACAGCGGTCTTTGTTGGAGAGAAGTGGATGCGGAAAGGCTTACTGAGGGGCAATAGAGTTTTGCTCCCTCATGGTTGAAGCCAGCATGGAGTTTTCTCTCATGGAATAACTCTGTAGATCCTTAAAAGAAATGATTGTAGGAAGCTTGATTCTCCTCAGGAATTGGGTGAGTTCAAGGAAAATGTAATTCGGCATAGGGAACAGTTTGTTTGTTAGTCAGATTTTGCTTTAGAAACTTGTATTTCTTTGCGTGTGTGCGTTTGCATAATCCTGATACTGGTTCTATTATTGCTTACCTGTAACATAATTAAAATAAGAAACACTAGCCTACACCCATCCTACCTAGCGCGTTGCAAAAGACTCTCAACATTTAAGTGTGCATTAAGGCAACCTATTTTTGTAACCCTACTAAGTATTCTTAACTGTACTTAAAAGATGAGAAAGCCTCAGATGGAAGCCGTCTGCAGTATTTGAATAAATTTTTTTTTAGTTCTTTTCTTTTTACAAGCCTCTCTGAATTGGTTTTTAACTCAGGAAAAGGGGGGCGGGCAAAGGGGGATTTCTCTGGTGCAAACACATCCTCAAGTGTTCAGCAACTATCAGTTTTCTCACCATGTGTAGGCTAGCACATGGAAGATTTTTGTATTTGTCCAAGAGCCAAATTAAGAGAGTTTTTTTTTCCTGGGTTATCCCACCCCAAGTCCAAAGAGTTTCTGTAGACAAAAGGGGTGGTGGCGGCAGCATTTTGAACCTATCAGTAATACAGAATAGTTTTAGGAGAAAACTAGCTAGGCAGCTCAACAAGGATGATTCAGCATTTCTTTCTCTCACGTGAGCTTGCTCTGAGACAAAGGCTTTAATCCGCTATAGCTGCATTCACCACTCAACCATCCTGCATAGACCACGCCCTTCTTCCTTCCACATCCAAGGCATATGAGGCCATGCACGAGTCTTGTCTTGTCCTCTTGACATTTTGTCTTGCACAACAGACTACAGCTGGGCTTCTCAACCAAACGTTGCTGGATTACAACTCCCATGTCCTTTAGCCATTGTGGCTAGGGATGATGGGACTTGTAGTCCAACAACATCCGGGGACCCAAAGTTGAAAAGCCCTGGACTACAGGATCGGGTTACCAGATTTAACCCACTTCTGGCTGCCCTTTTCTGCACCCGGCACCGTTCTGGTCCCCTTTGCCACTGAAAAGCCCCTTAATAATCTCTCTTCAGCAGCCTCCTTCATGTCTCACGAGAACTTTTGGAGGGCATGCAATTAAGCATAATTAAGCAGCACTCTCAAGCTCTCTCCCAGGGCTCCAGGTTAACAGGAGGGGCCTCCCAGCTTCCCCTCTGCAGAACGCTCCTTCCCGATTGCCATCTCCGTGCAGCTTCTGCTGTGATTGCCCTGGGCTCAGCAGGCCTTTCGGCCTCGTTTCCTCGCACCCCGAGGCTCCCAACAGGAGGCCTAATTAACAAAAGTGTGCACATAGTCCTTGAATGAAGGGTGCAGCGTAAGGCAGAACCTCCACCCTCGAGCCCTAATTGCCTGGGTGTTTGTAAGAATGCAGAGGGCTCCGCCAGAACAGAAAAGCCCTCCAATCACAGGCGTCTCAATCAGCTCTTGCATTCAAAGCCGTTTCTAGCATAGTGGCAGTTTTGAGGGGAAGGCTGTATCCTCTTTGCTTTTTGTGCCTGAACATCTGCACAGTGGAGACGGCAACGGTTTCTCCCAGCCTGCAAGGGAACACCCGGCCTTCTCGTGCTCAGCCTTCAAGGGCTAGTAAGGCAGCGGCTCTTTGGTCTGCAAAGTCCACCCTCTGCCCTATGGCAGGGATCCTCCATCGACAGCACACCCCAACACTCAGTTTAGGCCCCTCCATCCTGACTTGAGTGTGGGCCACAAGTAGAGGAGAGGCCCCTCAGGCTGGGAGCACAGGAGCCATGTAATAGCCCTGCGGGATCAGGCCCAAGGAAGCCCATCTAGCCCAGCATCCTGCTTCACACAGTGGCCCACCAGATGCCTCTGCGAAGCCCACAGGCAGGAGGTGAGGGCATGCCCTCTCTCTTGCTATTGCTCCCCTGCAACTGGTATTGAGAGGCATCCCGCCTCTGAGGCTGGAGGTGGCCCTATAGCCCTCAGAGTAGTAGCCATTGATAGACCTCTCCTCCACGAATTTGTCCAAGCCCTTTTTAGAGCCATCCAAGTTGGTGGCCATCACCTCATCCTATGGCAGAGAATCCCATAGATTAATTACGTGCTATGTGCAAAAGGACTTAACTAACACATCTGTATACCGCCCAAAACGCAAACCTCTGGGTGGTTTACAACAAAACTTCCTTTTGTCGGTCCTAAATTTCTTGGCCTTCAGTTTCATGGGATGACCCCTGGTTCTAGTGTTGTGAGAGAGGGACAAATATTTCTCTCTGTCCACTCTCTCTACTCCAGGCATAACTTTATATGCCTCTACCATGTCTCCCCATAGCCACCTCTTTTCCAAACTACTCCCGACGTTCCGGGTTAGTGGACATTTGGCATCATACAAGAGGAAACTGTTGTGGAGGAGAAACTCTGCTTAATCACTTGCAAAGAGGCTTGCTTTGTGTGCATATCAGAGTGTGAGGAAGAGCAAGAAGAACATGGTCTTAAGACGACATGCACCAGCCGAGGCATCTGACCTTCATGCAAGTGGAGAAGGGCAGTCCTTGCGCATGGACAGCCCAGGAGCACCTCCACGTCAGAATACACAGGGCTGCGTTTTCGAGCATGTCACGTCTGTGTGTGTGTGCGTGTGTGTGTGTGTGTGTCAGGGAGGAGCTCTTGAACATACCTGCACTTTTTGGGATGCTCATCCCGTTTGTTGTTGAATTCCAGAGAGATCTTCGCATCTAAGCCAATGCCGAAATAATTATTCATGACGCATCTTTCGGAGAATTGTCTGAAACCAGTAGATGAGAGGAGAGGAAATCGTTCAGAAACAATCACTGAAGCAGAACCAGCAAAATGCCATCAGAATACAAAATGCTCACCATCCTTTTAATGCAGCCGCCTCTCCAGCACCCGGCAAGGCTAGGAAATGGCTTTGGGGCAGGACTGCCAAGTGGGTTGAGGGGGAGAGAGGTGTGTGGGCTGTGAAACCATGAAGCCACACCCACTTCTGACTGGCTGCAAAGGAAGTTACTGGCAGACCTCTAAAGGCAGACTACCATTACGTGGTGGCGCACTGGCCACCTTCCAGATCAATGTTCATCGGCCTCGATGCAGGATGCTCACGGAACATCCCAGGCCAGGCATTTCAAGGTCACTGGAAATAGGTGAGCTCTGTTGAGACATCCTTCTCCACAAGCGGGCATCATCTGTCCAGATTGTCCTGTCCAGCCAGTCTGGAAGCTGGCCAAGTACTTTGCCCCTGATCATGTGATGGACTAAGCTTAAATATCTGATAACTCCTTCTGGTTGCTACATGGTGAAAAGGTAAAATGTGGCCGTGGGTTTTCCCCTAATTTACATCACAACAAGCCACAAACACGAATGCTGGATGTTTTAAAATGTAAAATCAATACCAAGGGGGTGTGTGTGTGTGTGTGTGTGTGTGTGTGTGTGTGTGTGTGTGTGTGTTGCGGTAGTGGTGGTGGGCCACATTCTTCATAAATACCAACAACAATGAGTGATATTCAGTATCAGGCATTTAAGCATGTTCCTAAAGTCTTCCTCTGAATGGATCATTTGTGTAGCTTTAACAAAGTGGAAAGGGCTTCAGCTTCAGATTATTATTATTATTATTAATAATAATTTTACTGCCCTTCCAAAAGGCTCAGGGCTTTCTGGAAGATGAAGTTCCTCCGCTCTGCTCCAAAGCACTAGCAACGCCAGGGGTGTTCACATCTCCCCCCTTCCAAAGGGCTCACTCACATGGCTCCAGGATCCTCTGCAAAGTGGACAGTGCTGAAGCTGTCAGGTCTGTCCAGGATGATGGACGAAGTGGTGGAGATGACAGTGTCCCGTCGGGATTCTGGAGCAAGGAAAGAAGCCGGTTCAGCTGCCCCCTTGCAGCCCTGGCCTCCCCCTAAGGTGGGAGCAGCCAGCCATCTTTCACTGATTGATTTTCAAGAGTTTCATCAAAAGAGAGTCCAAAGCAGACAGCAACAAAATATGAAAACCATCTAGCAAAGCAGTAACGAACCAAGCATGAAATGCAGCCATGAAGCCATCCTAAGGGTCATGAGCACTAAAACCCAACAGGAACCTTGAACCGCTTAGCCAAGAGAGACAGCAGAAGCAGAGGCCAGCCTCAGAAGCAACCGGGCCCACTGAAGACAAAAGCTTTCTGGAAGAGCCTAGGGCCTGAAGGAGTATGGAGTGGGGAGGAAATTCCACAGAACAGGGACCAATCCCAAAACATTCCTGCTCCCAAGGAGATATCCCTGACAGCATCTGAGTAGAGGAAACCAGGGAAGGGCTGTCCTGCTCTCACTGCAGCCTTCACCTCAATTGTGTCTGCACAACTTCGGCCCTCCAGCTGTTTATGGACTACAACTCCCATCATCCACAGTGGCCAATAGTCAGGGGTGATGAGAGTTGTAGTCCAACATCTCTAGTAGCTTTCCCAGACAGCAGGCTTTACCGTGGATTTTCTGCAAGGCTTTACTGCGAGTTCAAAGTTAAGAACAGAAGAGGAACCCTGCTGGATCAGGCCCAAGGCCCATCTAGTTCAGCGTCCTGTTTCAAACAGTGGCCCACCAGATGCTTCTGAGAAGCCCACAGGCAGGGGGTGAGGGCACGCCCTCTCTCCTGCTGTTGCTCCCCTGCAACTGGTATTTAGAGGCATCATGCCTCTGATGGAGCCATCCAAAAAACCCGACACAAAAAGTAGATTTTTTTTTTAAAAAACAACCCTCTGGATATAAATCAGGCTACACTCTATGGGAAACACCTATACTGAGCAGCAGCGACATAGGAAGATGCTGAAAGGTATCATCTCCTACTGCACGGGAAGAGGCAATGGAAAACCCCTCCTGTATTCTACCAAAGACAACCACAGGGCTCTGTGGTTGCCGGGAGTCGACACCAAATCGACAGCACAACTTTACACTCCAACAAGCACTGAGATACCCAAATAGTGTGTGAAGTGCTCCCCAATAGTTTGCAGGGATGTTGGGGTAAATTTGGCTGATATCTGAACACACACCCTCCATTCCGGAGAAGAGCCGAACTAGAAGCTGGGTGTGAAGAGCTTCCGGGAGAGCCGGAGTTGTGCAGCCCTGATCCAGATTCCGAGATGGGCACACCTGCATGGTGTCAGTTCTCCCACCACGGAGCACCCCTGGCCCTGCAGGCCGTTCCCCACCCCCCGATCCCCCCAGTCAGACCCCTCCAACTGCTCCTGGCGCCTCTGCCTCCCCCCCCTCCGAGCCACATGGGAAGCGCCTTACTCAGCGTCTCTGTCTCTTTGGCCAAGTCCTCGCCACTGTCCTTTTTGCCGGCAACGGAGAGGCTGCGGTAGGCCTGCGTCTGCTTGTTCTGCTCATCCACAGCTGCAACGGAGGAGCAACAAAAAGTCGGCGGGGAGCTTCTCCAGGCGGCTGCCTCCAAAGCTTCCCTCCCCACCCCCAAATTTGGCAGACTAGCACCACATATCCCTGAGTCCAGTCCCCTCATCATGGGAGACTGGCTGCCCGCCCACGTGGGGAGAGGGGGGCAGAGACAGTGCTCGTGCCTGGGGAAAGCCACAGTGCCAAAGAGGAGCCTGGCAGGGCAAAGCCGGGAGAAACCCGTGCCCAGTCCTTTTGAGCCGGAAGCCTCCGGGTTCAGGGAGGGAGCACCAGGAGGGCCTGGCCGGAGTAGACCGAGGCACAGCTGCCAGTCAGAGCAGGGAACCCGGGGCAAGAAGGACCAGGGGTCTGACTCTGCGAGAGGCCGCTTCCTATGTCCGTGTGTGTTAACTTCCGGCTTGACACGAGGCTGAGCCCAGAGGAGGAAGAGATTTGCAGCACGTTGGGGGTGTGTGTGTGTGAGCCGTTCCCTGAAGGCAGGTCACCTTTCTCGGCCTGCTCGATGATCTGCCGGAGGGCCTTCTTCAGACTGTTGGCCCTCAACATGAGCTGCTCCTTGGACTTGAAGATCCTGGGCACGGGGCTGGGGTGGAAGGGGGCCTCCTTGCTCTCCTCTGGGTCTTCGGGGCTGGGCAGGGCCGCGGGAGAGCTGCCTTCGGGGACCACGATGGCCTGCGACTCTTCGTTCAGCTCACGGACCAGGGAGTCCAGCTTCTCGTTCAGCATGGCACACTGGGAGGCGAGAGAGAGAGAGAGAGATGGGGCCCCGGTGAGAAGGCAGGAGCCAGGGCACACCAGGGCCTGCCCTGCCCAGCCCAGCATCCCTCTGCACCCATCTGCAAAGCCCGCTCGGGGGCTGCTTGCAGGGCTGGCCGGCACTTGCCTTCCGAGCCATGGTGTCCGCCTCCTGCTTGTTGTCGGCCGCCCTCTGGTACGCCTTGCCGACGTCGGCCACGAAATCATTCACCGTCCCACACAGGAACCTGGGTGGAAGGAAGCAGGAGGAGCCTCAGCCCCCTCCCCGTCCCCACAGGGCCCGCTCCCCAGCCCCTCTCCCCCCCCCCCCCACAAACACACACCCAGCATACCAGCCATGGGGGAGTTCTGGTTCACTCCAATGCCACCGAGACAGTCCCGGAAAGGCCGCGGGGCCCCTCCGTCCCCAAATGGCCACGTGCTGTGACCACTGGCTAGCCTCAATTCCACCTATTTTAAAATGCAGCCTCTCCATTTAAACACGTTACTTTCAGCATACAGTACTTACACCCCCCTTTTCTTTCCAGTGTGTACCTTTTTCTCAGGTATGATTTCTCTCTCTACAGCTACTGCTTTAATTTTACGTTGTAAGTTTATCTTCCCCCCTCGGATACCTCTCGGCAGAGAGATCTCCAGGGGCAGCATCACATCCACCCCGACAGGGAGAAGCGAGGACAGGCCCCCCTGCTCACTGGGGGGCTCTCATGGTGCCTGTTCATCTGCCACCCCCTCCCCACCTCCCCGGGCAGCGAGACAAGAACAGGCTGGGCCTTGGGAGCCCTCTCACACTGCTGCCCACACACCAGCTTCCCTCAAAAGGCTGTGGGGGCCTTGGCTGCATTGACGTAACTTCTGAATCAGCAGAGCACTTGGAACAGTCTTTACTGAGTCTGAAGGAAGTCGCTCCTATTCCAGCTCTCGAGATGGGCAAGGGAAGCGGAGCGCTCTGCCCACAGGATGAGTCGTGCCGCAGGGGCCCTGGAAAGTCCGGAGCTTGCCAGATCCAGGGTCTCATCCCTCAAGCTCACCAGACTCCCTCCCTGAGTCTAAGGATGCTGCTGCAGCGGCTGCTCCCTGAGAGCTGTGCATGCTCTCTCCCCCCCTCCCCACACACACTCCGGTCGAAGCACCATCCCTTACTTGGCTGAAGAAATCACCACGGAGTGTTTGTCAGACTCGAGGATCTTCGCCAGGTGGAAGGCTACCGAGTCAGCATAGTGGGAGATCTGCACCTGGGAATGACCAGCAGTTAGGGGGTCAAAGCAGGAGGCCCCACGTGTGCCCTCAGCTCCTCTGTGCCTCCACCTGTTCTGCTGCAGAGAAGGGCACGGGGAAGGGGGCACCATCCCGTGTTCTTGGCCCCCCCAAGCCCCTTCCTCAACCCTCCTGCCTGCACCGCTGCCCGGAGTAGGCCACAGCAAAGGTTGCCCAAGACGGAACTGACCTGGATGTTTGGGTCCTCGTTCTCCTCTTCTTTGATGGCCGGGGGAGACCGCTTGGGGGCCTCGTAGGTCAGAACACTCCACCTGCAAGGGAAGATGGGCGTTCTCAGTGCCATCGGAGGTCCAGATCGCACTGAACCTGCCCAGTCTGAGGGCACAGGGGAGGCTGGAGAAGAGAACAGCACCAACAACTCAAGTTTTCCAAGCAGTTTACATGGAGAAAGAAGCAATAAAGTGGCTCCCTGTCCCAAAAGGGAGTCTAAGCATGCTGGCATTTCAGGCTCTGCTCCTCATGTGGAGGCTGAGCTGCTTGTGCACAGGCCTTCCCTCCTCTCCCGCCACCCAAAGCTTTCATCTTGGTGTGGCAAAAAGGAACAGGCGAGATGGAGCCAGGGCTATCCTTGCAGGGCCTGGGGCTGATCAGCCAAGGCAGGACCCCCTTCCAGTTAATTGTAATGGGGGTTAAAAGAATGGTCGCCCTAAGGACAGCCCTGGGTGGAGCCCAGACAAGGGAGGAGAGCTGGCCTTGTCGTAACAAGCAGGAATTGTCCCCTTGCTAAGCAGGATCCACCTTGGTTTGACTACATGTGAGCACTGTAAGATATAATCTGGGATGGGGCTGCTCTGGGAAGAGAAGCTGCATGCTTGCATTCAGAAGATTCCAAATTCCCTCCCTGGCATCTCCAGGTAGGGCTGAGAGAGAGAGAGAGAGAGAGAGAGAGAGAGAGAGAGAGAGAGAGAGAGAGAGAGAGAGAGAGACTCCTGCCTGCAACCTTGGAGAAGCTGCTGCCAGTCTGTGAAGACAATACTGAGCTAGATGGACCAAGGGTCTGACTCAGTATATGGCAGCTCCCTAAGCTCTTAAGTGGGGGGGACTCATCTCTGGCACCTGTACATGTCTGTGCATGTCGTCTTGTTAATTAATACACCCAACAGTCTGCTGCAACAGGGCAAACTGCCTGAGGGGGCCCCTGCACTAGTCTGGTCACACCTGCTGAGTCTCCTCTGCCCTGCACCGTGGAGGCGGCTTCCGCCTGGTGCTCACCTGTCCAGCATCTTGGTGGTGGCTCTCTCCAGCTTCTCCAGCACCTGCAGCAGCTGCGTGTCGTCATCACAGAGGCTGCCCCAGCCCAGCACTCGGGCCAGGTCATTGCCAGTGCCCAGGGGCAGGACGCCAAGCTGGCACTGTCATAAACAGAGGGGTGGGTGGTCAGCGGGTGGGCACAGCCAGAGCCGAGTGCGAATCTTGCCACAGCTAGATCTCCACGAAACCTGAAGCTGCCATGGGTCATGAGATTCAGTCTCCCCTCCTTTGGGGCTCCACGGTCACGGCCTCGCCCCTACTGCTCTCTCCCTCACACGCCACTCCTGGCCTCACTGGGGCACCACAGTGCTTGAGAAATAGACAGAGAAACCAAATCGTCTCTGAATGAGGCTTCCAGTAATTAGATATTACAGGATCATGCACTTCTCTCCGTCTTTTCCCTTGGCTCCGTTTCTGCATTTCTGCTCCTGCACCACGTGCTCTCCGAGAAACAAGTGCAGTTTTGGGGCAAATCCAATACTGAAAGCAACACCCGCCACGGCTTGCTTTTGCAACACTGAGCCGGAGCACAAAACCCGGACATCTATGATAAACATTTGCCACTGCTTTTGACATGGAGTTAACACAGTCCTGGTCACAAAAGGACGGGGTTCTGCCATCCACCCAGGCCACGCTAGGCTGAGAAAAGCAAACAGGAGAGGACAGCTGTAGAAAACTGAGGAAGCTTGTGGTAGCGAGCATGACTGGTCCACTTAGCTAAGCAGGGTCTGCCCTGGTTGCATATGAATGGGAGACTTGATGTGTCAGCATTACGAGATATTCCTCCTCAGGGGATGGAGCCTCTCTGGGAAGAGTAGAAAGTTTCAAGTTCCCTCCCTGGTTTCTCCAAGATAGGGCTGAGAGAGATTCCTGCCTGCAACCTTGGAGAAGCCGCTGCCAGTCTGTGAAGACAATACTGAGCTAGATAGACCAATGGTCTGACTCAGTATATGGCAGCTTCCTATGTTCCTAAGATTTGACCAGTCCCTAGGACTCCTTTGAACATCACAGAGCGGGTTTTCCCCCAAGCACGGAATCCAGGGTTTTGAGGACGGAAGCCTGTTCCCTGCCCATCTCCCCACCCCTGCAAAAGCTGTGTGTTTATGGAGGGAGCGGGGAGAAGGGCCCCACCTGCTTGTGCAATCCCAGCGAGTCAATTTCAGACAGCACCCAGCCCACGCTGCCGTCACCCCCGCACACCAGGATCCGAAAGGTGGAGAACTTCTGAAAGAGCCGCAGCCTGGCAGGGAAAAGAAGAACGCTTGGCTCTGGCGGCGGCAGCAACCACGTCAGCGGCCTGCCTCCTCCTCGGTTGCTCACCACTGCAAGGTGCAGTTCTGGCCTCCCGGCCAAGATGTTCTGCTAACTCACCGCACAGCAAAGACCGCACGGGCTCCGGTGATGAGTCCATGCTGTGGGCTGCTGCAAGACGCATCTCCAGCCAAGCCAAAGCAGGCTGCTCCAGAGCCCAGGGCCAAGGAGCCGGCCTCCAAATACCTGAGCCCTCCAGCCCTCAGGGGCCAGGAGAGGCGTTGCAGTGCCAAAGGGTGCGTCTGCCTCCGGGGAGGAGGCGTGCAGGAGGGAGGGGCACTTACCCGAGGTGTGGCCCCCCATTCATCAGGTCAAAGACTTGCGCAGGGTTGAGGAACTGCTTGAACTTGCGCAGGAACTTGACGCCCTGGTTGTCCCCACTCTTGGAGTTGATGAAGGCCAGCAGCGGGCTGGAGCAGGAAGAGGGGCAGGTGGCCTTCCAGAAGCCTGGCCCAAGAGAGGCAGAAGAGGCTTGTTCAGACAGCAGCAGAGGCAGGAAGTCTCTGGCTGCTTGGGAGCTCCCCTCCGGATGGGCCTACTCAGGAAGAGGGGGAGGTCTCCGCCAGGGTTCGCTGTAACAGGGATCCCCAGATGTTGCTGACTACAATTCCCAGAATCCTCGGCCAAAAGCCACTGCAGCTGGGGAGGATGGGCGCGGTAGTCAACGACATCTGGGGATCCCCGTTGCTGGGAACACTGGTCTCCGCCCAGGTGCCTCCTCTAGGTGCTCCCTGGGTGAGATGCTGCTTTGCCCGACCTGGGTCCAGACATTTCTGGAGGCTGCAAGAACGCAGGAGGCACGCCCTTCTGTGCAGCCGTCACTGTGCAGAACGGCTGCTTTCAGGATGGTCCGTCTCTCTGCCTTTTTTGTAAGGAGTTTATGACGTGATCGGTTTAGGGGTTTGTTTTCAACTGCCTCAAATCCACACGGAAGGCAGGATATAGGAATGAAGAAAGATAAATAAGGTGTAGAATGTTTGGAGCACATTTGTTAACTGAAAATTCAGTTATGTTTTCCTAAAAAGGTGGCTGGGCGCCCCACATCGTATCTTGGCCAAAAGCCCCACCCTCCACTTCCTTGAGCTGCCAGGGCTTCAGGCACCTCTCCCAGCCCTTGTCCCTTACCATCAGAGTCGATGCTATTGAGGGCGGTGGGGGGGATGATGGAGACCTTGTACTGGCCCAGGGGACACTTCTTGCCCAGCTGCTCTTTGCAGGCACTGTGGACCTGGCCGGAAGGAAAGCAGAACACAAAACGGAAGGGCTAGGCAGGCTGCCAGAGGGACGGGGCCTTCTCAGTGCCACTCGCGGAACGGACACGACATCCCTGCCAGGCGGCTTCTGGAAGGAGCCACTCCCGGAGGAGAGTTGGCCAGGCAGGGACTCGGCTCCTGGGGCTTGCGCTTGGATGGCCCCTGGACATCTTGTAGGGCTCCTGGCACTGACAACCCTTGCAGCGCCTTGCGAGATGCAAAGCAGGCAGAACGGAGTTGGCATCTATTTCTGGCATCTTTAACAGCCCCACTTTCACTCTTGCCACCCACACAATTCTCCCTTCTCTCTTGCTCATCGGCACCACAGCCTTGGCTGACTTTCCGTCTCAATGCGAGGCGGGAAGGAGAGGAGAGATGCTCCGGCTCTCTTCCATGGGCTTGGAAACGGATCCGATCTCCCTAGTGCGCATGTGCTGAAAACCTTGGCATGTGTTCCAAGTGAGCTGCTGGCACCTTCCACCCAGCACATGCTCCAGCCATCCACTCTGAATCTGGCCACAAGCCAGATTCAGAGGGCCAGCTTGACACACCAGGGGCAGGCTGGGGCCCCTGATCCCATGGCAGCAGGGGTGGGGGGCGGGGGGGGGGAGGACCTGGAGAAGAGAGGCCCTTACGATGGCCTTGCACCAGAGGCAGCGCCAGTCCTGCAGTCTCCGCACACTCCCACAGGTCTTGTCGCAGACGGCGCATCGGGCACTGACGGGCAAGTTCCCCTCCAGCCACTGATGGGGCATGGCCACCTGTGGGGAGACACAAGCACTCAGAGGGCAAGCAAGGCCTGTGTGTGCCCGCAGACCTGGCCTCGGAGCACTGCCCCACACGCCCTCGCAGGGAGGGCCACACCTCCCCGGCTGCTGGCCCCAGACCAGAACAGCCGGCCCTTGGGTTCCCTGCCCCGAGGCACAGTTACTCCCGCCAAAGGAACGGGGAGCAGAAAGGCGTCCTGGGAGTTACCCCGTCTTCGTCCTCGAGGATCTCGTTTCCGATGGAGGCCAGCGTGGTCCACTTGCAGCTGTTGGTGGCCCTCACGGCACAGCGCTTGTGGGCTTTGAATTTGCAGACTGGGAGGGGAAACAATGGCACAGGAGTCCGCTGAGGGCTGAGTGGAAGGGGAGGAGCCGCCCGCACTGCCAAGGCAGACCTGAGCCGGTCCCGGCAAGCCCAGCCTCCTGCTTCTCCCCAAGCGGCCACCCAGATCCCTCTGGGAAGTCCGCAAGCAGGGAGTGAAGGCAGCAGACGTCCCCAGTCCACAGCCTCTGGGATGTCTGGCCTTGGAGGCTGCATTGAGCTGCTAGACACACATTTGTGGCAGGTAAGCCCAGCCCGCTTTCTACACTGCCTGAGCCACTGCCTGCCCCACATCCTGAGGCAGCAATTTGCATAAGCGAACTTGCTGATATCTGGGCAGCAGCCCCAGGCAGGGACTCTCTGCCGGAAACCCTCAGGGCAGACCCCGCTGAGCTTCCCACGTTCCGATCCAGCCTGCCCTGCAGCCAGCATCTCGGCTCCCTTCCCGCATCCCCCCTTTCCCACTCCGGGGCAAGAGTCAGAGACAGAAGCCGGTTACCTTCGCAGGAGAGGCCATGGGAAGTGACCCCAGACAGCGCCTCCCGGCAGACGTTGCAGAACGTGGGCCTGGCATGGGAGCAGGCGTACCAGTTGTGCATGCCGGAGAAGTGCTCCATGTTGAACTGGGAGGCCTGGAACGCCACAGAAGGAGAGGGGCTGTTGGGGGGGGGGCCAGGGAGAGAGGCAGCGCTGCCCTGAGCCGCAAGGCCAAGGCTTGGAGCAGAGTCCGTGGGCTGCTGAAAAGAGCCCCCCTGCTCTGCTCCCTCCGCCAGAGACAAGGTTTCCTGGAGGGCCAGCCGGAGGAGGGGGTGGAGGGCCAGGCTCCCCCATCCTCCAAAGGGGGCTTCACGGACGTCTTCACGGACGTCTTGTAGCCCACTTCTTCCACATTCCTCTCTTGCCTCTGGATTGGCAAGTGTGAGTGGGCTGGATCTGGCTGTGAGGTCTTTAGCTGCTGGCCACAAAGAGCCACAAGTGATAAACAGGGACCCCACTGTGGGTGGATCCAGCAGCAGAAAGGCAGGAGCAAATACGTCCCTTTCCACCTTTCTGCAGATCCCCATGCCTCCCTCTCTCTCTAGGCACAGTGCTCCACTCACCTACTGGTCCACCTCTGATTGGACCGGCAGGGGAGAGGAGAGCTGGTCTTGTGGCAGCCAGCGTGACTTGTCCCCTTAGCTAAGCAGCGTCCTCCCTGGTTTGCATTTGAATGGGAGACTAGAAGAGTGAGCACTGTAAGCTATTCCCCTCATGGGGATGGAACCACTCTGGGAAGAGCAGAAGGTTCCAAGTTCCCTCCCTGGCAGCATCTCCAAGATAGGGCCGAGAGAGATTCCTACCTGCAACCTTGGAGAAGCCGCTGCCAGTCTGGGTAGACAATACTGAGCTCGATGGACCTAGGTTCTGACTCAATATATGGCAGCTTCCTATGTTCCCTACCTCATTGACTTCCCATTTCTGGACAGATTTCAGGGCACCAATCCAGTCTTCCATCTCCTTCCGGTTTTCTGCGCACAGAATGAGCTTTCGGAATGGTGTGATCACCTATGGGGAGAAGAAGAAGAGCAGTTGCCCTGCTGGGTCAGATAGAAGTCCAGCATCTCTCGATTTCCACAGTGCCCAACCAGATGCCTCCAGGAAGCCCACAAGCAGGGAAGGAAGGCAGGAGCCCTCCCCTGTCACAGCTCTCCAACAACTGGCCTTCAGCATCACGCTGCCTCTGAATACAGAGGCTCTATTAAGCTGTCGAGGCTAACAGTTGCCAACAGACCTATCCTCCATGTGTTAAAACCCTCTAGGCTGGTGGCCATCACCACATCTTGTGGCAATGTCTGTCCTGAATGTCCTGCCAATCAGTTTCACTCGATGACTCTAGGTTTTAGTGTTAAGAGAAGGAGAAAACGTCCTTCTGCATCCACCTCCTCCACGCCACGCAAGATTTGCATTTATTTCTCTGGGGCAAGGACACCCCAACCTTGGAATTCCAGATACTGTTGGACTACAATTCCCATCATCTTCAGCCACAATGGAAGGCCAACAACATCCGGTGACCCATGGATGGGAATCCTGCCCTTGTGTGATCCAAATTGACCAATCCAGGAGAAGGAACAGAGGAGAAGAGAGCTGGTCGGGGAAGAGAGCTGGTCTTGTGGTAGCAAGCATGACTTGTCCCCTTAGCTAAGCAGAGTCCACCCTGGTTGCATATGAATGGGAGACTAGAAGTGTGAGCACTGTAAGATCTTCCCCTTAGGGGATGGAGCCATTCTGGGAAGAGCATCTAGGTTCCATGTTCTTTCCCTGGCATCTCCAAGATAGAGATGAGAGAGACTCCTGCCTGCAGCCTTGGAGAAGCCGCTGCCAATCTGTGTATTTTTATTTTATTTTATTTTATTTTATTTTATTTTATTTATTTATTTATTTATTTATTTATTTATTTATTTATTAATTACATTTATATCCCGCTCTTCCTCCAAGGAGCCCAGAGCGGTGTACTACATACTTGAGTTTCTTCTCACAACAACCCTGTGAAGTAGGCTAGGCTGAGAGAGAAGTGACAGGCCCAGAGTCACCCAGCAAGTCTCATGGCTGAATGGGGATTTGGACTTGGGTCTCCCCGGTCCTAGTCCAGCACTCTAACCATTACACCACGCAGACAACACTGAACAAGAATAGTCTGACTCAGTATATGGCAGCTTCCTATGAGAGACTTCTGGGAGACCTTCAGACATCCCCACAAGGTCTCATCTACACAGCTGAGTCCCCATCCTAGGGGGACAGCTGTCAGACCTACCGTAAAGCTGTTGTTAATATTCTTAGTGCTGGTTTCGGCTACGCTGGCGTCCGAGAGGTCCACTTCATCAAAGATCAGGGACTGGAGGAACAAGCGGAGAAGGCAGAGTGAGACTGACCTGCCAGAGGCAAGACCTGGTTCTGCTGGACACCAACCGGCTGGGAGGGCTTCTGCCCTCCCTTCTGCTCCAGCCAGCCAAACTGTCCCCAAATCCTGCCCTGAATTAGCCCTTGCATAGATTTTTACATATTTTTAGCTCCGAAGTCACCTACTTTGGGGTTTGGGGTTGTGTTTTTTTGGTCCCTTTTAATTGAGCTTGTGACTGAAAAACACAGGGGAGGTGGCACACACAAGTTCCCTGCCTCTCTCCTTGGCCTACTTTCTTGCCCCTAAACCCGGGAGGCCAAGTTCAATAATGAGCAGAGCATCCAAGTTCAATAATGAGCAGAGCGCAGGCTTTGCCCTTTAGGAAAGGGAGAATTTCAGCAGGAACAGCTTCTCCCAGCCCAGCAGCCTTATGTGAGAATCAGCGTCTGCCAGCATTCTCTTCAGAAGGCACAGGAGCCTTGCCCAGCATGGAATCTGGCAGCCCCACAAGTTCAGCCCTACCTTGGAGTCCTTGGCGTAATAGAGCGTCCGCCCTCGCAGCTTGAAGTACCTCCTTTTCCACCTCTGGAAGGAGCTGGTCTGCTTCAAGAGGAGCCCTTCCTTCACGCTCTTCTGCAGATCAAACCGAGAAAAGCCCCGATGCATTTGTACCCAAACCCTTCTGGGGTGTGTGTGTGGGGGGGGACACACATAGCCCCTCCAGGTCCCTCCAGTTAAACTGGCCTGGACCAGTTTAACTTTCCTCTTTTGATGCTGGTGGGCATTACATCCTTCCCTACAGCAGAGGGGCGCATTCTCCACAAACAAGGGCCCAACCTGCTCACCTGCCCTTCCCACACAGCCCTGGGCCCCCTCTGTCATCCAGCCCCCCCCTCCCACTACTGCTGGGACCCCTTGCTTGTGGCACTCAGGCCTCCCTACCTGGGTCAGCTGCTCCCCCTCCAGCCTCCCTCCACTCCCACAAGGTGCTGCTGCCCAGTGAAGCTCTCTCCCTCTGCTGCCCTCTGATCACCCTGTGGACTTCTGGCCACGTTAAGACTGCTCCCAACGCAGGCCTTTAGACCTGGGGCAGAGGCAACTCCAGGGCGAAGGAGGACAAAGGTGAGTTTTTATTGCAGACGCAGAGACAGCCAAGCGATAACATGTGTGAGCGGCTTGAACCAGAAAAACCTGATCCCTCCTTTGTCCGCTGGGGAAGATGGGATGTCGCCCAGCAATGGGGGACCCACGGCCGAGAACCTCTGCCGCTGCCCCATATGCTGCCCTGAGGGAGGATCAGCTACCCACTCAGGCAGGAAACTGTCCAGCACAAGCGCCACTGATGTGAATGGGATCCAGGCAGGACTATACCACATACTACTACTACTACGATGATGACGGCGGCGGCGGATATTTATAGACCGCTCTTCAACCAAAGTTCTTAAAGAACTTTGTTCACATAGAAAAATAAATAATACATAAATAAGATGGCCCCCTGTCTCCAAAGGGCTCACAATCTAAAATGAAACATAAGACTGACCCCAGCAACAGCCACTGGAGGGATGCTGTGCTGGGGCTGGATAGGGCCAGTTGCTCTCCCCCTGCTAAATAAAGAGAATCACCACTTTGAAAAAGATGCCTCTTTGCTCAGTTAGCAGGGGTAACTCTCTCCATACATTTGAATGAGGCTAATAGGACACAGTGGCCAGAAGACCATGCTGGGAACCAGAAAGCACCTGGTTCAATGAATGAACCTGCCGTTCCTCCTACTGAGTCGAGGCCCTTGCTCCATCCAACTCAGCATGGCCTACACTGGCTGGCAGCAGTTCTCAGAAGTTTCAGGCACTAAAGGGTCTTTCCCAGCTATACCTGGAGACACTTGCGAGAGAGGGAGATTTTTCTCCCTCTCATATAACACCAGAACCAGGCGTCAGCCCAGGAAGCAGATTGCCAGGAAATTTAGGAACGACAAAAGTCCTTTTTCACACAGCGCATAATTAAACCGTGGAACACTCTGACACCGGATGTGGCGATGGACACACCAGCTTGGATGGCTTTAAAAGGGGCTTGGACAAATGCATGGAGGATAAGTCTATCAATGGATATTAGCCCTGGTGGCGATAGGCCACCTCCAGCTTCAGAGGCAAGATGCTTCTCAATACCAGCTGCAGGGGAGCAACAGCAGGAGAGGGGACATGCCCTCACCTCTTGCCTGTGGGTTTCTCAGAGGCATCTGGTGGGCCACGGTGGGGAACAGGATGCCGGGCTATAGTTGGGCCTTGGGCCTGATTCCGCAGGGCTGTTCTTATGAACCTGGGGCCTTCTGCGTGCAAAGCAGGGGCTCAGCCGCGGAGCTGTGGCCCCTGCCCCAATCCAATCCATATCATGCATCTTCTTGTCAGTGGCCTTTTGCAAGCCTCAGTCCCTTGCTCAGCCCCACTCATTCCCCTTGCTAGGTTGTTGCAAACATTACTGAGCTGATCTTTGAAAATTCTATAGCACTATATAAAATACTACATTGTTGTTATTAATACATGAACTAGGTCAATCCTATGTGTGACAGGTAGTTCAAGACCTATCTTCCCTCTGAAACAGCCTGGCCATCCTCTTCCTCCTCCCCGACCTGAGGGCTCCCTTTTAATCACTCCATCCCTGGGATTCTGGCTGGGCTTCTGCTCCTGTCCCGGTCCAAGAGTTTCACTCCTTGCCAGACCCGCAAGCCATCTCCTATTTGCTTAGCTCCCTGCTGCTGTGTTTGCAAAGGATTCCTCCTTGTTTGCCCAACACAGAGCTGCGCCTCCAACTCCCTGCCACCTCACTGGATGCCTGCAAGATCCCATTGGTATTTAAATCAGACGCTGCCTTCTCCAATTAACTAATTGTGCCACACACCAACAAACAAGGAAGGCATAGTTAAGTAGGACTCATTGACAAAGCAGAAAAGGGTACTTAGAGGGAGGGCTCATTGGCTGGCCTCCCTCCTTTCCTGCTGCTGAGCAGAAAGTCACCGTACTTTAATCCTCAGGGATCCCTTGTCAGGACCAGACAACTCCTTTTGCAGAGTGTCACGTTATGGACTCCAGAGAAGCTGCAGAGCCGGAGCGCAATCTGGGCCAATTTGGGGCTTGCCCCAGTGGTGATCTGGATGCTTCTGGGAAAGCCCCAAGTGGAGCCCTTCCCCACTGTTTGCCCACCAGCAAGTGGTGTTCAGGGGTGGGCTTCCTCTGGATGTGGACGTGACATTAAACTATTGTGGCTGAGACTCATTCAGCGGCTCCTTCTCCAGGAATCTGCCTAACCCCCTTTCAGAGTTCTCTTAAGTCAGCAACCATCTCCCTGTCTTGTGGCAGTGAATTCCACATGCCCACTACACATTTTGACAGAAGGGCGGCTTCTGCCCAGCAGAGTAATGAAAATGCATGCCTGAAAAGAAGACACCGTTCTTGCCCTGCATGGCTCACGGGTTGGGTTGCCAACTGTCCCTCCTGATGCGGGACGTCCCTCATTTCAGGGATGAAATGTTGGTCCCTATCGGGGCAGCACCCTCACTTTGCTGGCGAGGTGGGCAGCTTCCTATTTTGAGATGTTTTTGGTTGAAAAGTGGTATAATTTGAATATGTTCTAAATAATTACAATGCTGGCGTTGTTCAATAGCACATGATTCAATTACACATACCTCAATGACACTCAGGCCGTCGATTACTACTGCATAGACCTCCCCAGCCAGCCAGCCCCACCCCCAAACCTTGTGTCCCTCATTTTGGCAACGAAATGTTGGCAACCCTACTCACGGGGGACCATCCCAGCAGCCTCCACAGAGCCTTGCCAGCCAATGAGAGTCGTGTCTGCCTTACCTGCTTGGGCATGGCATGGCATCACGCAGCCAGCAAGATCTGCCCCCAGAGAGGCTGCACGGATCCGTGGGACTCCGTGCCATGCTCAAAACAGCCAGCACCCCACTCAGGGGTGTCATTAGGGGCACAGGCCCCCCAATGAATGGCTTAGGGCCCCGAATCTCATCAGCCACCCCCCTCCTCCAGGATGTCTTCTAGAAGGGAAGATCAGCAGTGGAGGCATCTGCACAGAGAAGATTTGCCCCAGATCCTGCACCTCGCCAGGGCTCTCTAAGGACAGCCCTGGCTGAGTGGCAGGCAGAGGAAGGGTATGGTGTGAATAGTCAAAGCGTAGCCTCTGGGTCATCTTGGAGAGACCATATTCCTCCCATATTGAAAAACTGCACTGGCTGCCGATAGGTTTCCGGGCAAAATACAAGGTGCTGGTGGTTATAACCTATAAAGCCCTAAACGGCTTAGGCCCTGGGTGGGTATTTAAGAGAATGTCCTCTTCGGCTATGAACCCCACTCCCCATTGAGATCATCAGGAGAGGCCTGTCACCAGCTCATCTGGTGGTACTTGGGGACGCGCCTTTTCTGCTGCCGCCCTGAAGCTTTGGAATGAGCTCCCTGCTGAAATAAGAGCCTCCCCATCTCTGACAACCTTTAAAAAGTCCTTAAAGACACCGCTGTTCACCCAAGCTTTTAATTCAATACTGTTTTAATAGTTTGAACATTGTTTTAAAATTTTAAATGGTTGCAATGTCTTGACTTTTTCCTGTTATTTGTATTGTATTGTTGTAAACCGCTCAGACACACAAGTTTTGGGTGGAATAAAAATATGTTAAAGAAAATAATAAAATAATAATCACATCTTTAAAAGGACATTGTAGAACTGGAAAAGGTACAGAAGAGGGAAACCAAGATGATCAGGGGCCTAGAGCACCTTTCTTATGAGGCAAGACTACAACACCTGGGGCTTTGTAGTTTTTGAAAAAAAGACGACTGCGAGGAGACATGATAGAGGTCTATAAAATCATGCATGGGGTGGAGAAAGTGGAGAGAGAGAAATTCTTTTCCCTCTCACACAACACTAGAACCAGGGATCACTCCATGAAATTGATTGTCAAGAGGTCTCGGACCAACAAACGGAAGTACTTTTTCACACAACGCGTGATCCACTTGTGGAACTCTCTGCCACAGGATGTGGTGGCAGCCAACAACCTGGATGGCTTTAAGAGGGATTTGGATAACTTCATGGAGGAGAGGTCTATCAATGGCTACTAGTCAGAGGGCTGTGGGCCACCTGCAGCCTCAAAGGCAGGATGCCTCTGAGTCCCAGTTGCATGGGAGTAATGGCAGGAGAGGGGCATGCCCTCCTGCCTGTGGCTTCCAGCGGCATCTGGTGGGCCACTGTGAGAAACAGGACGCTGGACTAGAGGGGCCTTGGGCCTGATCCAGCAGGGCTGTTCTTATGTTCTTAAATAAACACAACACAGATTCCTGCAGACACTGACTTGCTTAGGGCCAACTCACACGTTACATTTTACAAGTGTGATTATACATAAACCAAACAGAGCTAAGGTTTCTCTTTTTGAATAAACAGCAAAAACAGCAACCTGTGACTGAGACAACACTTACGTGCGAAGACGCCACATCACGCAGAGACGCTCCTCCAAGCGCCAGGGGTGCCTGCAGGGACCCCCACCCACACATACTCTCCACCGCTGCTGCTGCCACCCCCGGGGGGTGGGGGGGCAGAGCAGCCCACAAGTGTCGGTGAGCCGCTCTGGCTGAGCGCTGGGTTTCCTCACTTCCTTCCCGCTGCTGCGTCTTGTATGCAGAGCCTGCCTACTCCCCGCCCCCTTCACCACCCCACGGCCTGTGCCACACTTCCTTCCTCTGGGGGCTCACTTTGCATGCCAATCTGTGCCTGTGCATGTGCGGGCAGGGTGGGGGCAGCCATTCCAGGAAGCGGCTGACAGGGAGGCCCAGGTTGTCTCCAGGTGACCCTTGAAAGCTGTCCTGGAGATGCTCATGGCTTCATAGCCCGAGCAATATGGTGGAGGGTGGGAATCTCCAGGAATGGCCGCTTCAGTCAGAGGTGGCAACCCCACTCAGAGAAGAGCAGTGGGGCTTCTCCACAGGGCAAGGTATAACTCTGCACAGGAGCCTGATTTGTGGAGTGTGGAGAAGCTGCAACCCCTTGGGGGGCAGGGCACGCTGGCAAGGGCGGACGTCGACAACAGGCCCTGGAACCTTTGGGGGTTGACTTTGTGGGAGCCAGGACTAAACCAGGGGAGAGGCCAAACCCACCAGATCCTCCAGTTCTAGGGTAGGGCAGGCTATTATTAATAAGAGGCATGGCGTTTTACAGTGAATGAGAAAAAGAGGTCTCTGCCCCAAGGGGCTCACAGTCTAGAAATAAACAGAAAGGCAACAGCAGAGGAAGGGGAGGGAAAGACATTTAGAGAGGTTTCGCCTGGACTTAAAAAGAAACCAACAGCCGTGACTGACCCGTTGCTTTGAAAAAAGCAACGAGTGACAGCAGAAATGTTCCTGAGCTTGAAAAAATAAAACAAACCAAAATTAAGTGCCAAACTGCTCTGAGGGTTGTTTTTTTTGTGGGGGAGGAGGAGGTAGTAATGTTTCACAGGGGTCAAGCCAATCAGCACCATGTATGGCTGATTTCTCTTCCAAACTTGCAAAACCCATTTTTATTGTGAGGGGTTCTTTTTTGCAAAACAACTCAAGCCTGGAGAGGAAGAGAGACCGGAGTGGCTGGTCCCAATCAGCCGCCTCGCCTTCCCGGAGCTCTGCTGGCTTCTCTTTTCCCCATCCCACCCTGCTCCAGTATTGATGAGAGCTGCGCTGCTGCCTGCAGGCTGGCCATGCACAGGTAGAGCAGAGTGGGAGAGAGAGGAGCAAGGGGCGCTCCAGGAAGGAGGCAGCTGTGCCTCCCTTGGCCCCCCTCCCTTAGGAGGAGCCGCTCCTGAAGAGAGACTTGAGCAGAGGGAGGGTGCTTCAAGAGCAGCCCCTCCACACAGAAAGCATTATGCCCATCCCAGTGTGACTCAGGAAATGCGGGTGCAATTTCCGGCTCTGCTCTGTGATTTCCGTCCCCCCCCCCCACCTTCTCTCTCTAGGGTTGCCATCAGAACAGGGTTGCAAAATCAAGGCAAGTCCTGCAAGAGTCCCATTTGTTCTGCTTTCTGGTGTTCCAAAAGAGGAGGCCCCCACTGTGCCAGAGGGGACATCCCTGCGCAGAGATCCACCGTCCTAATGCCTGTCCCAGCTCGCCTCCCCAAGCCAAGGAAGCAACATAGGAACATAGGCAGCTGCCATATACTGAGTCAGACCATTGGTCTATCTAGCTTAGTATTGTCTTCACAGACTGGCAGCAGCTTCTCCAAGGTTGCAGGCAGGAATCTCTCTGTCCTCTCTTGGAGATGCTGCCAGGGAGGGAACTTTAAACCTTCTGCTCTTCCCAGAGCAGCTCCATCCCCTGAGGGGAATATCTTGCAGTGCTCATACATCAAGTCTCCCATTCAGATGGAACCAGGGCAGACCCTGCTTAGCTATGGGGACAAGTCATGCTTGCTACCACAAGACCAGCTCTCCTCCAGCTCTCCTCCCAGTCTGAGGTCTGTGGGAACAAAGAGGGACAGTGGACTTCTGAAACGTTTTGCAATCCCCAAAGAACCCAAAGGGTGTGGGCGTGGGAAACAAGCTCACAAGGCTGCAGAAAATGTGGCAACATCAGAGCTCATCCTAAGCGGGACTCCTCTGGGCAGCCCCAGGCAGCGGCCAGCCATTGCACAGAGACGGCAGGGTCACAGCCAAACCAGGGAGCAGGATTGGGGCAAACACTTCTGTAGAGGGGAGGTGGTGGAGCTCCTCTCCTTCCTTGAAAGCACTGCAAAGATATTCCCCGCAGGGGATCTGGGAAGAGCTCCTGCCTGCTTGCACACAGAAGGTCCCCAGTTCCCTCCCTGGCAGCATCTCCAAGACAGGGCTGAGAGAGACTCCTGCCTGCAACCTTGGAGAAGCCGCTGCCAGTCTGGGTAGACAATGCTGAGCTAGAGGGACCAGTGGTCTGACTCGGTATATGGCAGCTTCCTATGTTCCTATGCAGCTCAGAATTGAGCCTCCAGCCCACCAGAGAAATGCGTCATGAACCAGAGCCTGTGTTTTGAGGGTCAGCCTCCATTTCAGGCATGCAGCACAGGAGGGTTGCTTTGAGCCTGGGCAAGGCAGGAGCCACCCCCAGGGGGCTTGCATTTGGGATCAGGCTAAATTGCAAGGTAGCAAGCACGAATTGCCCCCTTTGCTAAGCAGAGTCCACCCTGGTTTGCATCTGAATGGGAGACTACACATGAGCACTGTAAGATATTCCCCTTAGAGGATGGAGCTGCTCTGGGAAGAACATCAGAAGGTCCCAAGTTCCCTCCCTGGCAGCATCTCCAAGATAGGGCTGAGAGAGAGTCCTGCCTGCAACCTGGGAGAAGCCGCTGCCAGCCTGTGTAGACAATACTAAGCTAGATAGACCAAGGGTCTGACTCCGTAGAAGGCAGCTTCCTATGTCGCCATTTCAGTTATCAGAATCCCCCCTCTGTGCTGCCTTTTGCCTCATGAATAAAGAGAGATAGAGGAGGTATCTTTGCTCAAAGGGAGCCATTCAGAAAGGGGCAGCAGCTTGCAGAGAAAGGGGTGAGCAGCCCCTCCCCAGTGCTTCTTAGTTAAAAAAAAAACAGTCCTTGGCACAAGCATTCGCGGACAGCCATGCGTCACTTGACCCCAAGTTCCGGGTGGTCCGAACGTGCTCCCAAGGATGCCCAGGAGACAGAGCAGCCATGTGCTTGCAAACGCCTGCCGCTGCTGTGCAGCGTCCCACCCCGAAGTAGGACAGCTGCAGGCCAAGCCGAGACAGAAACTCTCGCTCGCCGGCAGGGCAGGCCGCAAAGTCATTCATAACAGTTCGAGGAGGCAGTGAACAAGGGAGGTGGAAGGGTGTGATCTTATCGGGGAGGAAGAGCTAAAAATAGCTCCCGGGGCTTGTGGCTTAGAAGTGCCACCAGCGTGCTGAGGTGGGGGGGAGGCCCAAAGTGCAGAGGTGTGGGGCTGCCTATGCAGGGCCGGCCGGCCAGCCTCGGACTTAAGGCAGCTTGTGGCCCCACGGGACCGTGTGGGGTGAGGAGGGCGGCAGTGCCTGCCTGGTGCCCCCTTCTGAAAGGTGCTCAGAAACGTGATTGTTGCAGGCTGCAAGGAGCGGGTTAGGTTACCACCTCATCCAGCTTCTCAACTCACGTGAGCACAGGCAGGATCGGGCACCAGAGCACCAGAGCAACCAGGATCAGGCACCAGAGCAACCAGCTTGCCCAGCAGTCCCCTGGGTCTCTGTGGGGCTGGCTGCTGGCTCCTTGCCCTGTGATTGCTGACATGCACTGAGCAGCACGCACGCACGCACACACACACCGCCTTCTGAGTCTTCTAGCCTGCCAGCTGCACCTGTCTGCCTGTTGTGACTTCCCTGGAAACCCCATCTCACAACACAGCCACACTTCAAGATGCTGCTGTTAAGTGTTCTGAGAGCAAGGCCAGAAAAAATGAAGCCAGTTCTGAGTGACATCTACATCGGTGGGGGGTAGAAAAAGAATGTTGTGGGGATATCTGTATTGCAAACCCCTTCTGGTGGGACACCCTGCCAGGCCTCTGTGGAGGGTTCCGTTCCTCCGTTTTGCTCACCACCATTCTCCAAACCAAACCCCGTTTGCTTAACATACCACTGGTCAGTATCCAAATGTTCTGCTCGGAAGCACACGGCTAAAACAGAGGCAATTCTGGCGTCTCTGCCCCATTGCCAGCCGACTTGGAGTGAGCAGTGCATTCTGCACGGCTTCCAAACCAAAGGCCAATCTTGCTTTTGATGTTGGCTCAGTGGGGGTCCTGAACTGCATTCCATGCTAGTGCCCACACCCGAATTGGAGGGGTTTCTGCATCCTGGCCGTAGCAGGCTTCCTAATTCACCTGCTGGGGATCCTGAGGTGGGGGGGCCTGAGTTGTGAAACCCTCTGCTTCCCAAGCTGCTGGTCTCCCTTGCAATGCAACCCTCCTGCAAAACTGTTTTTAAAAGATATTTTGTTAAGGAAGAAAGGGTGGCTGGGGTGGGAGAGAGAAAGAGCAAGCAGGAACAGTCACGTTCCAAGTGTTTGCTATTCAGTAGTGACATCAAGCGCTCACAGCCAATCCACTGATGGCTGCCTGCATTCATTTGCAGCAGAAGCCACCACCTATTGGTTTCGGGATGGATCTGAGAGTCCCTTGCCAGTCAAACACACCTGTGTCATTGACATGACCTCAGAGCCGTGAATGCCAATTTCGTGACAGCATCCACATGCAGGGAGGTTTCCCTGATCTCCCCGCATCCCAGCTAGGCTTGGAGAAGGGAGCGCCAAAGGACAGACAGGGGTGCAGCAAGCCATGCCCACTCATCTAGACAGAAAGGAAAGTTCCTCCCCAGTTCCCAGAATGACCATCCATCAGACCCGAAACAAAACCTGCCTGGCCACATTTTCCCCAGGATGATGGAGGGGGCTAAGCACCGATCTGCCACCCAACAGCCTGCATCCATCAGGGATAGTGTCCAATGCTCTGGCAAGGGACGGGGAAGCAGAGGTCATTTCTGGGGAGCGGGGGGGGGGAAACTACCTTTCCTGGTACAATGGGCTCAGGCATCAGAACCAACCCCACAAGCTGTCTTTCCTAAACTGTGCTCATCTTTCTTGAAGCTAGGCAAATAGCTTGATCCGACTCTCTCAACCTGTTGCTTTATCCACTGCAAGGCCAAACACAGGCTGATCTGTAGCTGGCACTTGGGAGGCCCAATCCAGCCTCCAGGACCCTGGTCCAGTGAGAGGAGAAATGTCAGAGAAGCCCTGCAAGGCTGCGTCCTGTTTCTACAGTGGCCGACCCAGGAAGCCCACAAGCAGGGGGTGAAGGCTGGAGCCTTCCTCGGCTGCTGCTCCCCAGCAAACTGGCATTCAGGGATATTATTTATTATTATTATTTTTACGTTTATATCCCTCTCTTCCTCCAAGGAGCCCAGAGCGGTGTACTACATACTTTAGTTTCTCTTTCACAACAACCCTGTGAAGTAGGTTAGGCTGAGAGCGAAGTGACTGGCCCAGAGTCACCCAGCTAGTTTCATGGCTGAATGGGGATTTGAACTCGGGTCTCCCCGGTCCAAGTCCAGCACTCTAACCACTACACCACGCTGGGATAGACTGCATCTGAACACAGAGGTTCTGTTTAGCCATCATGACTGATAGATTTGTCCTTCATGAATTTGCCTGAGGAGCGAAGTCCTAACAGGTTTGTTCTTTAAATATGGATTCTCAATCTGCAGAAGGGGAGTGAAGAGTCCTGGTTCCGCTAACCTTCCCCACAGCCTTCCCCTTTCCTGGCGACCAGACCTGCAGCCCATACCAAGCGTCCAGGCAGCATTTCCTAGGCTTCCGCTTGGCACGCAAGTAAAATGGGTGAGCATCTCCCAGCCCTCACCCACTCAAGGAACTACAATGCGGATTGGATTTCTGAAAGCAGAGAGAAGCTGTGTTAGTTGCTGGTCTCTCACGAAGCAGCCAAGTGCCTAAGAAGCCTTATTTACCCAGCCATCTGCATAAAAACCAATTTCCTCCCAGCCCTCCAGCAGCACAATACAGCCCATTACGGCAAGGCCGGCAGGCAGCTAATTGCGGTGATGGCAAACCTGAGGAGGAGGAGTAGGAGGAAGAGAGGTGCCTTTGCAGGCCTCATTGTTGGAAACCACAGGGGGGAGGGACCAGCCTACTCGCTTAGGCACAATGGGCCAAATCCTGCCGGAGCAGGAAACTCCGCTGTAAGCTTGGGAGTGGCAAGATACGGCTCAGCAGCCCAGCTCTTCTGGCTCTGCTCCCCCACCTGGCCTCCTCCCGCCCAGGAACCTGAAGGCGAGGGTGTGCTGCAGACAGACTTAGCAGGACGGGGGTCACACAAACCCCCAGCCTCATCAGAGCTCAGCACTAAGTGGGAGGAGGCCTGACTTCGCATCGCCTCTCCTTCTGTGACTTGTGAAGCCCCAGGACAAGAGCATGGTGGCGGGCAGGGGGAGGCCTGGATCGTGGCCACCTGCCACCCCCCACCCCACCCCGCCGCCTTCTTGAATAAGGACCGCAGGAACAGCCCGAGGGCCCCCCCCTCCACAGAGGCAGCCATCAGCATTCGCAACAGAGCTCTGAAATCATTCCATGCGCCCGAGTGAGATTTCCAAGACAATGGAGGCTTCCATTCATTCCCTCCTTGGCCGTTAAAGCTTTAAGGAGCCTGCTATTGAACCTTTTCAGTGCAGCTGCTAAGAGCATCAAAAACTGGGCTAGGTTAAAAAAAAAAAAACACCGAAAACCTGGCTCAGAATCCCCTAATTTCCAGTGCATGAAGCTGCCTCCCACGGAGTCAGGCCCCTGGACCATCTAGCTCAGTATTGTACAGTGCCTGGCAGCGGCTTCTCCGGAAGGACTTTCCCTCCCCGCCCTGGCTGGAGCTACTGCCAGGGACTGAGCCTGGGGCCTTCTGTTCTGCCTGCAAAGCGGCGGGGGGGGGGCCCTCTGCCACTGAGCAACAGCCCCCTCTCCAAAGTCTCTTGGCACGACTGCCTGGGGGCTGAAGGAGCTGCCACATGGCTGCTACCGTGAGGAGGGCCCCTCCCTCCGCCTCCCAGGCACAAGTGGGCTGCAGAGGCTGTGTAGATGCCGCTGTGGCGCAAGAGCTGGGGGGCGGGCGGGAGGGCTTTGCCTTCATGGCGGGCTACCCCGAGGCACAGTGGGGAGCAGGAGGCTGGGTGTTGCTCTGATCCAGCAGGGCTCTTCTTCGGCCACAAGAAGGCTTGTAGCTAAAGGCACCTGCCAGGGGCATAGCTAGAAATCAAAATCAAAATTAATAATAATAATAATAATAATAATAATAATAATAATAGCTAGGGGAGAGGGGGCCTGTGTTCACCCCTCTCTCCGGCGGCCCCTTGGAGTGAGGGATATAATGAAGAAGATAGGGAAGAGTGGAGCTGGGGGGCCCCGGGTTCTTTGAACCCACCTGCTCAATACTAACTACACCCCTGGCACCTGCTCTTTCCTAGATCTGTGCTCAGCAGCTACCTGTACCAGCCCTGGCAGAAAACCAAAGGGGGCTCTGGGCTCTGGGATCCTATTCTGGCAAGCAACTCTCTCCCTCACCACCCCGCCACCATCCCAGCTGCTTTCCCCCCTGGGGGCACCCAACTGAAACACCACTAATTGGGTCACCACTTTCCACTGCATAATGAAGACCTGATCCTAGCATGCGCGAGGCAAAGAATCTCCTTCCCAGCAAGGGGGCCGCCTCGGAGGCCCAAACTCATTAAGGAAAGGAAATGGGTAGTCACTAGTTGCACTCCGGTGGCCTATTATTAGCCCAGTGCCCATTCCCCTGGCAACAGCTCCGAAAGGGGGAAATCAGTCCCGTTTCCCCAACTCTTTTTGTCCTCCTTCTCACGCAATGCTCTTTGTCCTGAGGAGTGGGAGCAAAGCAAGCACAGCAGCCTCTCCCTTCCAAAGCTGCATTGGCTCCTCTCTCTCTCTCTCTCTCTCTCTCTCTCCCCGAGCTGCCTGCAAGCTGGCCTTTAGTCAGGTAGAGCTGCGCAGTTAACCGCACAGCTCTACCTGATGAATGGCCATCCTGCAGGCTCTAATTAGCATTGGGGCATGGCTGGATGGGAGAGAGAGGAGCAAACAGAGCTCTGGGAAGAAGAGACAGGCATGCCTTCTCCGCCCCGCCCCTCCACCAGCACCCCCCAGTTCATTAGAGAGCCAGCGTGGTGTAGTGGTTAGAGTGCTGGACTAGGACCAGGGAGACCCGAGTTCAAATCCCCATTCAGCCATGAAACTAGCTGGGTGACTCTGGGCCAGTCACTTCTCTCTCCGCCTAACCTACTTCACAGGGTTGTTGTGAAAGAGAAACTCAAGTATGTAGTACACCACTCTGGGCTCCTTGGAGGAAGAGCGGGATATAAAATGTAAAATAATAATAATAATAATAATAATAATAATAATAATAATAATGATGATGATGATGATGAGCTGCTCCTGCAATGCACCTGCCCCTCTGGAGTTCCGGGCAAAGAGAAAATGGAAGAGTTCACTCCAGCTGGGAGAGGAAAGCCACCCGCTCGACAGGGTCAACCGTACCATGCTTGTTTCTTTTCCACTGCTCCATTAGAACACACAATTTCACTTATCAAGAAGACGACGACGACTTGCTTATTGCCAGGACTACTGCTAGAAAATATGTCAGTTTCTTCCATTGGGAAATCCAAATTCTGTTCACATCACAGATTTTGCAAGACACACACATCTGCTTATATTGATATCTGCAGGCTTTATTTGTTCTTTTAAAAAAATGCAGAATCTGGGTGGTGCTTTTTTTTTGGTGGTTGTTCTGTTGAAACACATAGGGAAAGATGGAGAATAAGATTCACAGAAACTCAAGGGAGCTGCAGAGAGAGCCATCACCGGGCAACTCGCCTTCACATTTTTCTCTTACAATCTCCACTGCAAGATGGGCGAGCCCGTCAACCCCAAGGGCCGCTGTCTGACTAGTTGCCTATTGGGCCTGTGTGAGGCTTTGGCCCAAACTGGATTCTCTGCACAGCCCCCCTGGCACCATGTGGAGACAGCCATTCTCACCGTGCAGAAGGCCATGGAGGTGCTCCTTTCAGGGAAAGTGAGCCCTTTTGAACTCCTGCCCCATCTCGAAAGGCTTGCTCCGAGTGCTGGGAAGTGCTGCCCTGCCCGGTCCCCACTGCTTTCCCCCTAGAGAGGGCTCCGTCTCCTCTTAAAGGGCCCCTCTTGGGCACTGAGAAAAGCACAGTTCTGTGCAGAGGTCAGCACGGTGGGAAAGGGCTCTCCCACGGAAGGTTTTTTGCTAAAGTGGCTCTCGCTTGGGGAAAAAAGTGAAGATGCCTGCTCAGGCCATCATTGGCTGCTTTTGAGAAAGGCAGTCAGTGAGTTGGTTCAGCCGATCCTTTACTGGCCCAGGTGATTAGAAAGGGGATGTTTCTAATCATCTTGGAATCTCCCTTTTATCATGTGGGGGTGGGCTGTCCATCTAGGTGGACACTCCGCACACCTCTTTCTGCAGCCATCTGGATGAACAGCCCACCCCCACCCCTCTCAATAAAGGGCTGTGCCAGGGGGGGCATCAGGATGTCCCTTTTCTCATTGCCATGCCTGGGCCGGTAAGGAATCACCCTTCTTTAACACATTTCAAAGAAACACTCCTTCCCGCCCCAAGAAATGCAGATCAGTGGAAGAGCTGCTTCCCTGGGCTCGTATCTTGTTCCCCCCCCCCCCGGCAGCCCCTTCCGCCTCTTCCCTTTGCAATCCGGAGGGTCTCATCAGGGGCCAGAAGAGTCTGCCACCGACGACACCTCCGCAAAACAGCTCACCTTTGTGTGGATTTAAATGGTGAGCTGCTTTGGGAACCAGCTAATCTTGGCCAAAGTGCTGGGTAGGCCTCCTCTCTGCATTTGGCAAAGTTAGGGATGCTAACTTTGGGGAGAGCTGGTCTTGTGGTAGCAAGCAGACTTGTCCCCATAGCTAAGCAGGGTCCACCCTGGCTGCATATGAAAGGGAGACTTGATGTGTGAGCACTGGAAGATAGTCCCCTCAGGGGATGAAGCCGCTCTGGGAAGAGCAGAAGGTTTCAAGTTCCCTCCCTGGCAGCATCTCCAAGATAGGGCTGAGAGAGTCTCCTGCCTGCAACCTTGGAGAAGCCGCTGCCAGTCTGTGAAGACAATACTGAGCTAGATAGACCAATGGTCTGACTCAGTATATGGCAGTTTCCTATGTTTACCTGGGAAATGAGAAGCAGGCTAGGGGCAAAGGAGATGGGAAAGGGGGCTTCATGACCCAACAACTATTCTGTCCAGCCTCCCGAAACCATCACCAGCCTTGGTTTCTGCCTGGGAAGGAGTTCTGTATTACCAGAAAACCTGCATGCTCCTGTACAAACAGACTCAAGTCCCCCCAAACAACAGCCCCCTGCTAATGTAGACTGGTCCCTGCAAAAGCTACCTAAGAACCGCAGCTGGGCAGTCCCCTGTCAATTCTCAGGGGAGTCTGGGCAAGCCATCAGTCTCTATGATGGGGACAGCAACCCTGGCCAACCTAGCAGGGCTGTTGTAATTACTACTGAGAATATCTGCACATGCATTAGAGCAAGTCCAAGACACCCTGGCTCTGCAGGGCAAGCAGATGAGTGTGGGACGGGAGTCCAGCAACAAAGCTCTCTAAATGGCCAGGCTCAAACTCTCATACTTCGGACACGATGTGTACAAACCCAGCTCCCTTGAGAAGTCCATAATGCTGGGGAAAGAAAATGAGAAGAAGAGGATGACCAGCAGCCAGGTGGATGGACTCGATGACGACAGCCATGAATGCACCACTGAGAGACATTCAAGGCCAAGTTGAAGACGGATCATCCGGGAAAGAATTTATCTACGTGGTCGCGAAGAGTCGACACCAACTTGAGGACACTTAATCCATCAATCGATCAGAAAGGATTGTTGAGAGGCGGAAGAGTCCTGCCCTGAGCTCGGTGGAGAGAGGGCAGGATGCAGAAACCTCAACCCAGGAGACAGAGAGGAGACTCTGCACTTTCGCTCGCATGGATACTGCTGTGGCGGCCAGAGGCCAGCTTGCTAGAGAAGCGCTCTCCAGGGTGCTGGGAACACTCATGCCTTGCCTGGTGCAAGAGAGCGCAGGGGAGGACGGCTTTCCCAGACAATCCTTTTACAGAGCAAGGAGGCAGCCATGTTTGGGGCCACAGAGGAGGTGCTCGGGACTCCCCAAAGAGGATCTCCTTAGCAGTGGAGGAGCTGGTGGAGGCGCTCAGGCAGTTCTCGGCGCGGGGACTCTCCTCCACCATGGCAGCTCAGTTAACCAGAACCGTAGGATCTGTGACAGCCCAGGCAGATGGTAGGCAGGAACTGCTTGCCTCTCTCCCCCTCTCACTCACGGCTGGAGACTGCAGTGGTGACTCATCACAAGCCACCACACGGAGGGAGGCGCCGCTGCTGCTGAATCCGCAGCCCCCAGAGGGGGCCCCCCAACTCAGATCCTGCATTTCTCCTTCATTAATGAATGCCCCTAGGTAAGCCCCCCTCACCTCGCCTCAACCACAAAAGCGAGGAGAGTCCCAGACAACCAGAAGGAGAACACCTTCCCTTTAAGATCCCTTCCTTCCCAATGGGCACCCCACTTGGCTGTACTTTAGAGGCCCCTCAAAGCAATTTGTATAACAATTGCCATTTTAAAATCAATTTAAAGTCATGCATTTAAAAAACCAATTAGGGACAAAGGAGGTGCATTAGCTCAGTGGCAGAGTGCCTGCTGGGCATGTAGAAGGTCCGTGGTTCAGTCTCCAGTTAAAAGGGCCCAGTAGCAGGTGATGGCAAAACCCAGGCTATGCCTGAGTCCTTGGAGATCTGCTGCCAATCAGAGCAGATGGCACTGGATTAGAACCAAGGGTCAGACTCAGCAGGAGGCAGTTTCACCTGCTCAGAGCTTCTGAACAAGAGTCGGAGCAGCCTACCCCAGCAGTTCTCAAACTCATGTCCCTAGATATGATTGGACTGCAGCGTCCATGATGGGAGCCATCGTCCAACAACATCTAGGGACCCAAGCTGGAGAACCCCGGCCCAAGCCAGTAGCCAGACCGGTCAAGCCTTGGGAAGCACAGAACCCAAAAAGAAGCTCAAGGGAATGAGCTTCTGGCTCACGCAAGCAAACAGGATGGGTCCCTCCATTTCTTACAGCTCATTGTCCTCAGCCAATGAGAACATCTCATGTCTCCACATCTTTGATTTCTATCACAAGTTCGGTTTAGGCAACAGTGAAACAGCTCATAAATCTCTCTTATTTAAAAGGGACAGAGAATCCATGCCTTCTGCTGAAGGAGGTCAGAAAGACTGCAGGATTAAGCCTTTGCAGCAGACTTCACTGGGGAAGATGCTGGAGAGACTCACATCCGAGCAGCAGCACCTCATCCTCTCTCTCTCTCTCTGTGTGTGTGTGTGTGTGTGTGTGTGCGCGCACTGGACACACCGGGGGGGGGGGGCGCAGCTGTCTCTGGTTCCTGGCAGCCCAATTGCACCTGTTTCTCCCATCCCATCCCGCATTAAGGAGAGTTGCACTGTCTGCAGGCTAGCCATTCATCAGGTAGAGCTTTGTGGGCTTAGCCTGCACTGCTCTACCTGATGAATGACCAGCCTGCAGGCAGCATGACTCTCAACAGGGGCGGGGTGGGAGAAACAGGTGCAAGTGGGCTGCCAGGAATCAGAGGCAGCTGTGTCTCATTCGACACCCTCCTGGCTCATCAGGACGAGCTGCCGCTGCATCTAAGCCACTGGTCTGAGGGCAGGCCAGGGGTGCGGCGGAGGGGGCACGTGCGCCTCTGAATTTGCAGCTACATCGCTGGGGAAGGCATCTGACGCTCTCTGTCAAAGAGCAGCAGCAGCAGAGGAGGAGGTTGTATTGCTGTCAGCTTACAAGGTGAGAAGTCAGTGGGGATGTATTTTGTCTGAGAGCCCTTAAAATGACTGAAATGGGAAATCAGCCTCCTTCCCAGAGGGCTGGAGAGGGCTCAGCACAACACCCGTTTTAAAAAGGGATCTGGAAGCAGCATGGCCAGAACCTGAGGGGTATACTTGTGAGTCAAATGGCCGTAACCCAAAATTTGGCGTTAAAAAAGCCACTCTGGAAGAAGTGAGGACACTACACACCTGTTAGCCCGGTTTCCTGTCCTGGAGAGGACTAGAAAGCATCATTAAAGCTTAACCTGTAGCAAATCTTACTAGGGAAGAACCAGCATGGCTTCTGTAAAAGCAGGTCCTGCCTCAATAAATCTCCTAAAATCTTTGAGCATGTCAACAGCTTTCTGGAAACCCAAGGATATAATTATGGGATCACCCACCATGTTCTGTTGACAAAGCCCACAATGTGGGATCCTACACCAACTTTGGATCACTGGTTAAAGAAAAGGAAGGAATAAAATGAGGAATAAAATGATTTTCACGTTGGAAGGAAAGGAGGGAGGGAGGGAGCAGGGGCCCCCCCCCAGAAGTTGTGTACTAGTCCTGGCGCTGCTTAATTTTTTCATAAATGCTTTGGAGAGGAGTGAGCAGTGAAGTGGCCAAGTTTGCAGATGACACGGAATTATTCAGGAAAACCCGAGTCGACTGTGGAGAACTCCAAATGGATCCCTCCAGAATGGGCAGTGGGCAACAAAATGACACATGATGTGCAGAGTGTACAGTGATTCTCACTGAGGCAAAACCCCACCACCACCTTTAATATCCTATATACTTGCCAATGCAGTCTAATTGGCTATAATTACCCAAGAAACAGATCTTGGGGTCATAGTGGGCCCCTTACTGAAAGCATCAACTCAGAATGCAGCAGGGATGAAGAGGGCAGATTCCATGCTAGGTGGGGGGTAGGCAGAAGCCTGGAAAGGAAACTGTTGGTATCACCTGGCCTTTACATCACTCTATGGTGCAGTCACATTTGGAATACTGTGTACAGTTTAGATCGCATCATCTCCCAATAGGCTATCCTAGAGCTCGAGAAGGTGTAGAAAGGAGCCAGAGGGTTGGAGCTAGGGATGTCCACAAACCTGTTCAGAGGCCCTTTTATGGGCCTCCGGACAGGTTTGAAAGATTGGCAGTTCAGCAGGTTCGAAGGTGGGGGGGGGGTTCGAAGGTGGGGAATACCTTTAAGGTATCATTAAAGGGGAGGGTGCTCCTACCCCTCCCACCATGTTTCCCCCACCGGCACTGCACCTTAAAAGGGTCCACTTTAAAAGCGTACCTCCTTGCTGCCCTGTTGGATCAGAAGTATCGGACACGCATTGGGAGCGTGTGCACACGCTTCGGGTACTTCCAGTTGGATGAGGTAATGGGGAGGCAGGGAGGTATACTGCCACCCCGCTGGATCCTTTTAAAGTGCAGTGCTGGTGGGAGAAATGCGGCAGGAGGGGTAAGAGCACCCTCCCCCATCCTTAAAGGTACCCCCCCCGCCCCGCCACACCGGTCCTATGCACATCCCTAGTTGGAGCACCTTCACTACAAGGAAGTATGAACACATGGGAGCTTTTTCATTTAGAACAAGATTACAAGGGATGAGAACACGATGGAAAGGGAGATTTTGCTTCTCCTCTCACAGGAAACAGGACAAGGGCAATACTATATTTACCCAAATAGGAGACAACTCTGAATTTAAGATGACCCCTTTAAAATATAGAAGTGAAATACAGGTTATACCTGCATTTACCCCAAACAAAGAGGACTCTGAATTTAGGGTGACCATCCGATTTCTAACATAGAAGAACTTGGAAAAAGCCTAGTCTTGGATTCAGATAAATATAGTACATGTATCAAACATGCAGTAATGAACACACCAAATAAGATATTCTGAGAAGAACAAGCAAGCAAAAAACCCCGAAACAAACCAACCCCAGGACAGAGGAAGACATCACACGCGATGAAGCAGGAGGTTCAGAACACACCAAAGAAGGTCCTTCCTCACACACTACAAAACTCTTAACTACCACAGGATGCAGGAAATGGCCCCTGGTTAAACACTTTTAAAGAGAGTTAAATAAACAAACAGTGGAGAAGAGGTCTATAAGCCATGACCGCAAAACAGAGCCTCCATATTCAAAGGCAGACTACCTCTAAATACCAGGCACTTGGTCAGATCCAGCAGGGCTCTTCTAATGCTCTTACACAGTAGGCTGACTTCAAAAGGCCCTGCTCTGGGTCTATGTTTTAGAGAAAACTGGGCAAGAAAATGTACTAAGCAGAAAGGCAGAACTGACGACACACCGACACAAAGCATCACGTCGCCTACATCTTCCTCACTGCATTGGTCCTTGCTTTAGCTTTGGTGCCTCAGCACAAGACCCCCAGCACCACCAAAAGGCATGGCCAGAAAAAGACTCTGCTGGAGCAGCGGGGAAATGACTTGACTAGCAAGCTAGAGGTTGCTGGTTCGAATCCCCGCTGGTATGTTTCCCAGACCACGGGAAGCACCTATATCGGGCAGCAGCGATATAGGAAGACGCTGAAAGGCATCATCTCATACTGCGCGGGAGATGGCGATGGGAAACCCCTCCTGTATTCTACCGACGACAACCACGGGGCTCTGTGGTCGCCCCAGGAGTCGAAACCGACTCGACAGCACATTTTACCTTTACTCTCCCAGCACCCCTCCCTCTTCATAGACAGACTCAGGTACCCCTAACGTGCCACAGAAACCGTGGCATCCCCCCCCCCCCCCCGCATCTCAACAGCACCATCCCGAGGCATGCAGAATGAGTGCATCACCCAGGGATGCCTGGATGCCACTTGCCCCATCAGGATGCCCCTCCTTCTCCTTGGGGCAAAACTCCCTCCCCAGATTCACAAGCAGGAGGCACGGATGAGAGCCTCTTGCCCAAGCTGCTGGGCCGTCCATCTCGTAAGAACAGCCCTGCTGGACCAGGCCCAAGGCAGCCCCGGTGGTCCAGCATCCTGTTTCACACAGTGGCCCACCAGGTGCCTCTAGGGAAGAACGGGAGGCATGTCCTCTCTCTTGCCGCTACTCCCCTGCAACTGGGATCCAGAGATATTCAAATACCTCTCGCCTCATGCTGTCTTTGGCAGCTGGTAGCAGTTCGCCAGGATCACAGGCACAGAAGAACCTTGCCCGTCACTGACCACCTGATCCTGGGAGATGCCAAGGATCGAACTGGGGACAACCTGCATGCAAAGCAGATGTGCTACCACTGTGCGATGGCCTCTCCCGGCCACTTCGCACTTCTGTTGGGGCACAAGGGAACCCAGCGTGACTTCTAACATTTCCCTGGGGGGGTCACCGAGCCATGGCTTGTCCTTGTCAATACCCACTTTGGAAGCCACTGAGCAGAGACTACAAAACAGGGCCCTGCTCAAAGACAGAGTCCTGCAAGGTCTGAACGATAAACTGCACCTGGAGAAGGTGGGAGCTGTCGTTCAACGACAGCTGGAGTACCAAAGGTTGTCTACCCCTGGCTAAGCTAAGGGGCCATGTTTGTGGGCATGGAAGAGAAAAGGCTCCAACCCACTCCTCCTTTTAAACACTTATATCCCGCTCTTCTTCCGAGGAGCTCAGAGCAGTGTACATGGTTATTTTTATCCTCACAACAACCTTGTGCAGTAGGTTAGACTTAGAGCTACATGACTGGCCCAGAGTCACCCAGTGAGTTCCATGGTTGAATGGGGTTTTGAACTCAGGTCTTCCTGGTCCTAGTCTGACACTCTGACCACTACACTGTGCTGGCTTTTCTGACACACAAGACCATCTGCTGCAATTGCTCCAAACTAGATCCCTGTGGGATCCAGTCAAGATGGCCCATCACATGCTCAGAAAGCCTCCACAAGCAGATTGGCAACAACCATGGTGGCCGGAGAGAACACACCACGTTTTGCCATGGAATTCACACAGACAACACTGCAGGGCAGTCGTGCGAAACCACAGGGTTCCATGCGAATGATGCTCTGCTTTCCTAACGGCACTGCTGTGGTGTCCAACACATGCTAGCCACGTAGTTGCAATGGAGGGGCAAGGAAATGCGTGCAGATGAACAGGAACCTCAAGGCATGCTTTCAGACACACACACACACACACACACACACACACACACTTTTCTTTCCAAAAGAGAACTAGGAGCAATTAACAGGTGCCTAGGCAGCCTCTAATATGTCCAGAGCTATTTTATTGTATTAAAATATTGATACAATTGCTGTATTGGGGCTCGTCAGTTACGCTTTGCACTTCTTGGTCAAAACACTGGCAAGTTAACTGAACAATTGGGCAGAATCCTGCCTGCACGGTTTTCCTTCACAAACAGAAGGGCGTCTTCGTTTTCTTTTCTTAAGTGAGCACTGAAGATTCAGGGGCCTGGAATCTCCCAGGGATGGCTAGACCCTCAATGACTCCCTGCAGCCCTGGCCCTGTGCAAACCCAGTGGAATTCATCTTCCTTACTATTTAACCCTTTCCCTCACCCTATGGGAAAAGTAAAATGCCAAGTGTAATGATAAGAGCAGGAGAGTAAAGTAGTCTGGGGGGCGGGGATGAGACTGACGGTCTTTCTGCCCACCTGGCCTCTGATTTTGGAGCAAAGCAGCCCCCCTTCGCTCCAAAGCTCTGCACCCATTGGGAACAACAATTAATTCCCAGATCCTGCACGCAGTCCAGAGCAAGTGTGCATCCTGCACGAAGACGGATGCTCTGGAAGGCCGCTAATGTGATCAGAAAAATGACAAGCCTGAAACGCTCTTAGCAAATTAAAAGAAGAGCTCAGTCTGTTCCAAGGCTCTGTGCCTGATTCCTGGCCAGCTTGCCTGGCATATTCCAATATTGCTCCCCACACACCACTCCTTTGCAGCACGCCTGAGCAGTGCCCGGTTTTCTAAGTCTCATCTGTCAATTGGCAGCAGGCTGTGCTGCCGCCGCCCCCCCCACCCCCGCATGGCAAGGCCCCACTTTCTCCAGCCTGAGCCAGAAGCCCACTCAGCAGCAGCAGCAGCAACCATGGCTTCAGGGCCAAGAGCAGGCACCAGCATTTCCAGAACAAAGCATCTTCCCAGCTGGGGAATCGCGTGGGCCCTGGAGGATGGCATCGGAAGCTCTTGTCATTGCTAGCCCAGCAAGCCAAGCTGCAGAGGCTGCTTTTGCTCACATAAACATCTCATCATTTGTCATGACACTGGCTGTCTCAAGGCTGCTACAAACCTTCAGCCAGGGATGGATTTCAGGGAACACTCGTCAGCTAATTGTTGTAATAGCTCAGAATTGGATTTAAAAATAAATAAATACCTATTACCTCCAAAAAACCATAAAACATCTTTCCCAGCTGCTTTTCTCCCTGTCAGGTCCCTGGCTCTTGCATTCTTCCAGTGCGTCTCACCAGGCTTCATGGGATTCCTGCAGTCCCCTCACTTAGCTACATAGGTGAGAGTGCAGAGGCCTTTGCTACTGAGGAATAATTCCAAAATCATGTGTGTCTTTTAAGTCTCAGAGGAATGCCCTCAAAAGGCATGGTTCTGGGACACAAGATACATGCAGAATCTGCAGGGCAGATTGGCATCTGACTCTCCACATGTGGCTGGGTTCCTGCAAAATCCCACCTGGATTTTGATGCCCTTCGCCATGGAGGGGGAATTTTGGATCAAACCCAGTTCTCCAACCCAGCTCACTGAAATCCAGAACAGGCCTGTTGCTCTGGAATTCAGCAGCAATGGAGGTAGAGAAGAACAATCCCGAAGCCATTCCCAATCCAGTCTTGCTGTTAGACATTTTGTGTTTGATTTTACTGAGTGACTCAAAACTCACTTTGGGAGAACTGGGAGTGAACACAGCCCAGGAAATGTGGATCTATGTAACTAGCAGGGGCTCATTCCTTCCTTGATGAAGATCTCTGTGGAGATATTCACATTTGGGAGCAGAGCTCGGAGTAACAGGTCTTTGCTGCTGGGAGGACTCTGCTCCAAAATGGCAATCCACACCAATCCTTCACCAAATACGGTCAAGACGTTTCAAAGCCCAGCAGGGCAGAACAGAAGGGAAACCGGGAGCCGTATGGCCAGTCAAGGGCAAGACGCCTTGCTTTAAATGCACAAAGAGGACCCCCTAGCAAGTCCACCATGGGTCCTCTGAGCCCTGCATCCTGCCTTCAGCCATGCCCAGTTCTGGATACTTGCAGAGAAACACAGAAATCCAACAGGGCGCTCCACCCAGCCATGCTGACACCTGTTGCGGGACACCTGGCCCTGACTCCCTCTTCTTAATTCCTAAAAGTGGACGGATTGCCTCTTTAGGGCTGGATGATGCCCCCACAGTGGAGTCAACAGGCACAATCTGGACACTTGCCTCTTAACTGCGTTGGCTGCTGCCTCTGCAAGGTGTCCGAGTGGCCGCCTGGCAGAGCCTGCTGCTGGCATCACCGGCTTGCCAGGAAGCCCGTCTGGGGACAGGTGGCAGCCCACAGCTCCACACACCCCGTCCTTTACAGCCCACAGACCCTAACTCTCCTTGTTTGGGGTGCAAAGGGGGCAATGTTGTTTCTGATGAGCCATCAACCCCAAAGAACCCCACACAAGGGATCGGACCCTGGGGGACAACGCTGGGCAAGGAGCGGGGGGGGGGCGGCGCGCACCACCACGTGGCCGAGAGAATGCAATGGGTCCCGATCCTCCTCCTCCTCGCCCTCACCTTGGTCCTCATCTGGCCAGAAGTAGAGACTTTCCGGATGAGCCGGTGGGAGCCGCCCTCCTGCTCGCCTTCGCTGTCTGAGGACTCGTCCCCAACCGCCTCGCCGCCCGGGGTCAGCCTGTCCAGGTCTAGGGAGGAGACCGACTCGCGGCCCTTGCGCAGGAACAGCTCCCCCGGGGGCGCCAGCTTCTCGGCCATCTTCGGCTGCCGTCTAGGGGGTGCTCACCTGCGAGAAGGAGGGAGAAGGCGGGTGGGCTCCAGAGCAGCTCCGCGGGCGGGGGCCTCGGGCATCCTCCGGGGGAGGGGTCAGCTCAGCTCGCCCCAGGCGGCAGCCCCGCCCGCCTGCCTCTCCGCTTGCGTAAGGGCGCTCTCTCTAGGCTGCTTCCTCCTTTTCGCCCTCGGATCGTAAACGCTCCGCAGCACTCACTCAGCCGGGGCCAGCGCAAGCCATCCCGCTCGGAGCCCCCGCCCGGGTTTCCAGCCTGCGGCGGGGGGGGACCTTGCCGCGGAGAACCCCGCCTGCCTCCCCCGCGAAGCACCTCGGCCAGCAGGTGGGTGTCGGGGGCGGGAGCTAGCTGGCTGGCTGCCTCCGGCTCAGCCCCCCGGGCCGCCGCCGCCGCCCACCCCCTCTGCAGCAGGCGCCGCGACCTACCTCGCAAGCAGCCAAGCCGCGTCCGGGAGGCAGGAGGAATGGCTGCCCGCTGCCGGCTTGTAGACTCCGCCGCCGCCGCTCTCTCAGGCAGCGCCGCCGGTTAGCGCGCCAGCCGGTGGGTCTTTGGCTTCTGTCTCCGCGCGTCGCAGCTCAGCGGAGCTCCCGGGCACGTGTTGCGTCTTCATCGGCCTCTGCTCGGCGCTCCGCCGCCCGCCCCCCAGCAGCACTGCAGTGCCGCCCCCCTCTTGCTCGCGCTCGCTCGTTCTCGCCACCCCCCCCCCGCCGCAAACAGCTAACAATAGCGAGAGCGGAGCTCCCCTCCCAATTACCACCACGCGCCCGCCCCCCTGCCCAGCAGGCTCTTCTCAGACGGGGCGGGGGTGGCCCCGTGGCAGGGTCCTGAAGAAGAGGGGCTGCAAGTGCGAAGAAGGCCCCCCCCCGTGCCCTTGCTTGGCACGCTTCTTAGGGGTCCGGGCACACAGCCCCAGCCCGCGCCTCCTGGCGTGGCAGCAACAAGCGCTTCGCCCTGAAGGCACTTGGACGCCTCCCCTTCGCTCATCGGGAAGAAAAGTGACAGAGGGTGGCGGTCAGAGTCTGGTCACTCAGACCCACAAAGCTGGGTGGTCATTCTGGGCAGGAAGAGCCCGGGGCGGGAGCGCCTCTCTCTCCTGTCCTGCCTGCAGGCTGGCCATTCGTCAGGTGCTCTACCTGACGAATGGCCAGCCTGCAGGCAGGACAGGAGAGAAAGGCGCAACCCAAGTTGCCTTCCTTGGCGCCCTCGTGGCTTCTCACTCAGGACCAGCAGCTACTGTTTAAACCGTTTGGGTGGCAGCGGGAGCTTCGATCTCACAGGTGCACCCCCAAGTATCTATCAACTCCCCTGGAAAAAGCTCCAACTCCTGCTGCTATGCCCCACAAGCATGGCAAAGCTAGATTAGGGGCAGGCAGCCACTGAGGGCAGGAAAGCATTAAAGAGCTGATCTGAGAGTGAAGAAGAGGACAGCTGTACTTAACTAGAGCAAACAGGGCATTGGAAAGAGAAGCCTCCTTGGTCCCCTGTGCCACTGGGCTCACCTCTGAACCCCCTTTTCATTTCTTGTTACCCCTTCCATGGCTTTGATGCACGGCCTGCATGCGATGTATTGCTGCTCCATGAGATGGTATATGGGCACGCTCAGTCCCAGATCACGGGTGTGCCTCCAGCTCCACACCTCCCTATTTCCCCCATTATCTCCCTCCATGGGAGAGAGGGGAGAACACGCCCCCTCTCCCCTAGCTATGCCCCCTGGGAGACCCCCACAGAATGGGGAGGGGCTGGGCCCAGTCCCAGCATATCTGGCCTCTATAAAACAATGTGCAAGCCGGATCACAGCAGGTGGTGAATGGACTAGGAAGCTGGACCAGCCACTGCTCCTCTTGGTGGTTACTCCGAGAGACCCAGGGTCCTGGGCACTGTCCCCTCTCCAAGGGCAGTGTTAGGCTGCCCAGAACATTGCAAGCTCTGCATGAAGGCCAGCCAGCAGAGATTTAACTAGCCACAGTAGCCACCAGGCCTAGGCACAGCTGCACCCTCCCAAGCCCCACTGGAAAGTGACAGAAACCACCCCAGAGAGTTTGGTGTCTGAGGCAGGAAGTGCAGAGAGCTGCCCTCCCCTCACCAAAGGTAAAGATCTCATTTCCCATTGGTGGACCCTTTAAGGGGCCCCTCCCCAACGCTGCCAACTAAGAGGAGTCATCTCAGCTAGCCCAGTTGTAGGCCTGGCCCTCAAAGGGGCTTCTCTTTTGCCCGTCAAAGGGGCCATCTACCCAGTCAGGCCACTGGTCCATCTAGCTCAATAGTGTCTACACTGACTGGCAGCGGCTTCTCCAAGGTTGCAGGCAGGAATCTCTCTCAGCCCTATCTTGGAGAAGCCAGGGAGAGAACTTGAAACCTTAGGCTCTTCCCAGAGCGGCTCCATCCCCTGAGGGGGATATCTTGCAGTGCTCACACATCAAGTCTCCCATTCATATGCAACCAAGGCAGACCCTGCTTAGCTATGGGGACAAGTCATGCTTGCTACCACAAGACCAGCTCTCCTTAGACCAGTTCTCCTTCTCCAAGACTGCAGTCAGGAATCTCTCTCAGCCCTATCTTTGAGATGCTGCCAGGGAGGGAACTTGGAACCTTCTGCTCTTCCCAGAGCGGCTCCATCCCGAGGGGAATATCTCACAGTGCTCACCCATCTAGCCTCCCATTCAAATGCAACCAGGGTGGACCCTACTTAGCAAAGGGGACAATTCATGCTTGCTACCACAGATTGGTGCAGCAGGGAAATAACTTGCCTAGGGAGCAAGAGGTTGCTGGTTCAAATCCCTGCTGGTATGAAACACCTATATCAAGCAGCAGCAATATAGGAAGATGCTGAGAGGCATCATCTCATCCTGCACGGGAGATGGCAATGGTCAACCCCTCCTGTATTCTACCAAAGACAACCACAGGGCTCTGTGGTTGCCGGGAGTCGACACCAAATCGACGGCACAACTTTACCACAGATTGTGCTGGGTTATTCTGTTGTGCAGTGCAAGTCCATAAGGTCCAGACTGAACTCCTAAGTAGTGGGGCTCCCTTGGTTTTCATCTGCTGTTCTAACACTAACCTCCTAGCTTCTGATGTGGTTTGGGAGAGTCCGAACTCCACTTAATTCATCATTTGCCTCTGTGCTGTTTTAAAGCCGAGAGAGAGATCCTGGACCCCAGTGCAGCTGCCACTGTGATGGGTGAGTTGGTGCTGAAGAAGAGGCACAAATGCGTCTTGAAGTGCATTGTGTGGTCATGTCCTTCAACTGGCAGAAGATCAAGTTACTGCTTTACTCAACGTCGTATTTTCCCAAATAAGGCAACTCCGTATTTAAGACAGGTTAAATACAGGTTATACTGTATATAGTTGAAAGGGAGAGGACGGGGAATTTAAGACGACCCCTTGATTTCTAATGTCAAAGAACTTGGAAAAAACAGTCTGGGATCCAGATGGATACAATATGAGAGTCTGCGTGGACAGCACTGGGTTCAAAAGGCCTGAGTGGGTTTCTGAACTGCAAAAGTCAGCTTCCTTGCCGTCCAGACTCAGTTCTCTAGGTTGTGAAATGGGAGCAATTTCTTCCTTCCTGGGCTATTGGGTGGAGGTGAAAAAACAATAAAGCATTTTGCTTACTATAGAGAGAGATAAACGATAACTGGCAACACAGTTGGGAAAACAAAGTGAAGAGGCAGGGGAAAAGCCAAGAGGGGAAGGGAAGGGAAGACTGAGGCAGACAGGGCTGTGGGGGCTCTTGACCAAAAGCATGAATTGCAGGAGAAACAGACCAGCCCCACCCATCCTGTGACAATATCTAACAGAATTACCTGTGAATACTAGAGGCAGAGATGAAGACTGTTAAGGTAAAGTAAAGTGTGATGTCGACTCCTGGCAACCACAGAGCCCTGTGGTTGGTAGAATACAGGAGGGGTTTCCCATTACCGCCTCCCATGCAGTATGAGATGATGCCTTTCAGCATCTTCCTATCTTGCTGCTGCCCGATATAGGTGTTTCCCCATATTCCGGGAAACACACCAGGTATTTGAACTGGCAACCTCTTGCTCGCTAGGCAAGTCATTTCCCCACTGCACCATTAGGTGGCTCTTTAAGACGGTTAGGGGGTGCCTGTTTGGAAGATGTGGGTGCCCAGATGCATCCTTCTCCAACGTGGAGGGAGGCTGGAGGGCAGAGCCTCCTGTGAGCACCTTGGCCTTAGCAGGAAGCGTTCCTGATGGGGCAAGTGTATCCTCTTTGCTGGTCTTGTGGTAGCAAGCATGACTTGTCCCCCTAGCTAAGCAGGGTCTGCCCTGGTTGCATATGAAGGGGAGACTAGAAGTGTGAGCACTGGAAGATATTCTCCTCAGGGGATGGAGCCACTCGGGGAAGAGCAGAAGGTTTCTAGTTCCCTCTCTGGCAGCATCTCCAAGAGAGGGCTGAGAGAGACTCCTGCCTGCAACGTCGGAGAAGCTGCTGCCAGTCTGTGAAGACAATACTGAGCTAGATAGACCGTAGAATGGTCTGACTCAGTATATGGCAGCTTCCTAGGTTCTATGTTCCTCTTTCCTTCAGGTGGAGCGTTTGCAAGCGAACTGGGTTGACCACCCACCCCACATCCCGGCCCTCTGCCCCCTTTGCCTGGAGAAGGCACTTTGCAAGGAAGGCAGGGGGCACCCCTTAGAGAGGCTGCTCCCTCCAGCAGGCCGGCTCCTGACCTCACCCTTGCTAGGCGACAAAAGCGGCCCACCTCCTGTGCTGGGCACCACATTGCCCCCACCCACCCCCATGCTGCTGCTGTGGCAAAGCGCTGCCCACAGTAAGGCCCCCGCAGGCTGAGTGTGTGGGAGACTGATCAGGTTTGCCAGTCACTGCTGCTGCTGGGTTTATTATTCACGTTGGGTGGCACTGCTAGGCAGTCCAAGGGGCCCTTGGGGGTGGGCGTGAGGTGGGAGGGGGAACAGCCGGCATTGGGGTCTGGAATTAGAAAGCAGCCCCCCCGCCTTCACAGGGATTGCCTAGCCCCCAAACAAGGCCCAGGAATGAGACCCCTGCAGGCAGCATCTCCCCAGCTTAAATCAGTGCTGCTCGCCTTCCCACCACTTGTGAAACCTTCGCTGGTCTCCAGCATGATGGCGGAGGAGGACGTGAGCCCAGCGGCTGAGAGAACTGACGTGGCCCAGAAAGAGCAAAGCTAGCCTTGGGCACAAATCGGGGGGGGGGCTTCAACCTCCCACCCAGCTCTTAATAGAACTGTGGTAAAGATTTCCGAGAAAACTGGGTGGTTGTTGCTGGCAGGCTTTGGGGTTGCTGGTTTGGGGACTGCCATCTTTAGGGGCTGGTGGGCTGTTCCTGTATTTTTATGATGTTGTTTAGGATGAAGCGATGTCTTCATTTTTCTTGTTAGCCAGCTTAGGTTGCATAAGCAGGATATTAATGAGTTAAAATAAATGCTAAATGTTTTATAGCAACTAGGTTGTATTGCTTAGAACAGGGTTTCTTAACCTTGGGCCCCCAGATGTTTTTGGACTACAAATCCCATCATCCTCAGCCACAAAGGCCATATCGTGGTATAGTGGTTAGAGTGCTGAACTAGGACCAGGGAGACCCAAGTTCAAATCCCCATTCAGCCATGAGACTTGCTGGGTGACTCTGGGCCAGTCACTTCTCTCTCAGCCTAACCTACTTCACAGGGTTGTTGTGAGGAGGAACTCAAGTATGCTCTGAGCTCCTTGGGAAAAGAGCAGCATATAAAATGTAAAAAATAAAATAATATCATCTGGGGGTGATGGGAGTTGTAGTCCAACAACATCTTGGGGCCCAAGGTTAAGAAACCCTGGCTTAGAATTTAGATTTGGATCTTGAAAAGGTTTTCTTCCCAATTCTGCCCCAAATGGCCAAGACTTAAAACATACAAATAATGCAAGAGAAGCTCAAAGGTGCTTTTAGGATCACAGGGGCTGGAAATGAGGACTTGGCTTGATTTTCAGTATTTTTTTAAATCTCACCTTCTTCCAGTCTTGAATAGCTTACAACAATCCATAAAGGACATCTCTTTAAAATGACTTGGACTCAGCCTTCTAAAGCAGGGATTCTGAAACTTGGGTTCCCAGCAGTGTCCCCTCTAACAGGGATTCCCAGATGTTGACTACAACTCCCAGAATCCCCAGTTGCAATGGCTTGTTTGGGGATTATGGGAGTTGTAGTCCACACCCTGTTCATCTGGGAATCTCTGTTGGAGGGAACACTGGTTCTCAGATGCTGTCAGACTACAACTCCCACCATCTTCAGCCATCGTGGCAAGGGATGATGGGAGTTGTAGTTTTGACAGCAGCCAGGGAGGGAACCCCTGTACTAATCAACCTGCCCAGACAGAGGCCTTTCATCAAGTCCCCCCCACACACACCTTTAGAAGTGAGGCAGGTAATGGTGGGGGGTTGTGGCAGCCTGGAGGCTCACTTGAAACCTGTTCCATTGGACACACTGAGCATAGGAAACCCCCCCCACACACACACACACCTGGCAACACAGTCCATGTGAACATGCAGAGGATTCAGCTGCCTGCCTTTCTCCATTATTTGAACCAGCTTTGAAATGGTTGTGGCCTACCCTGCTCAGTTTCCTGGCACTGATGCTGCAAGGATTAAGGCACTCCAGGAACCCTTTTTGGGCTGAAGAGCCAGGCAGAAGCGATTAAAAAAAAAAATCAATTCAAATTCACGCAAGAAAATGCAAGTGTTCGACCGTAGATTTAAATTTCCAGTGGTCACCATCCTTCTTGTGCAAATGCAATTGTGCAAAGATGGAACCTGAAGCACACACGCTCTCTCTGCATGCGTGTGTGTGTAGAGCAGCAGTGGTGAATGCCAGCTCCAGCTGCACAGGCCTGTTCCACAGCAAGGCTCCCTGCCTTTCAGAGCTGTGTAGGCGATGGCAGCACTGCAGGGGCTGAGACAAGGCCCTTAGGCCATGACAAACGGCACGCAGCTCTTAAAGGGAGAAGCCCCATCATAAAGGCTGTTCACCTCTGCAGTCTTGCTTATTTAACTCCAATTAAAAGGCACACACTGAACAAGAAGAATGCTTTGCTTCACTGCAGTCTTATCGGTTTGCCGAAGGGGCGGGGTGGGGCGGGGGCGGGCCCGCCCTGTCCGAATGCCCCTTTGGTTCTTGGGGCTAGGGAAGACGCTTGCACTAGCCAGTGGGTCCCAATCTGGGCTCCCCAGCTGTTGTAGAACTACAACTGCCATCATCCCCAGCCGCAACAAATTGTGGCTAGGAGGGATGGGAGCTGTAGTCCAACAGCTTGGGAACCCCTCTGCTGGCTAATGGGCACTCAGAGCAAAACACGTCAGCTGCTGGTCAAAACTGGCTTTGCTTCTGGATCTTTTATTGGGGCCCCTCTCTCCTTTCTTAGGCCTGTGAAACCAGATGGGAGGCTTCTGTCCCCCCCCAAAAAGACTTTGTCATGGTGAGTCACCCTCTCCTCAGAAGCGCCAAAAGGACCAGGCGATCATGCCATAATTGCAGTCATCATGTGAGTATCACGGTCCTCTGAAGTCACCCTTCTCCTGTGTGTAGGTGTCAGCGCTGATGCTGCGGCAGGGCTGGAGCGCCCCCTGCTGGCCGCCTGCTCCCACAGAGACACAGACGGGGAAGCCAACTTCTAAAGCCGCCGGGAGTCAGAGCCTTGGTCCGTCCAGGCAGAGAGAGGCTTGCTCCCAGCCCAGCTCCACAAGGGCTCTTTAAAACAGATGGCGAGGCTCGATCCTGCGGTGTTCTGCATGCAAGTGCCACCGAGCGAGGGGCCGTGCCTCATTTTGCAGAGCACCAGGGAAGCCGAAACACTCACACGCGGAGCTCTTCTCCAAGCCCTTCCACGGCCCCAAGGGGCTGCCGTGGCATTTTGCCTTCTTTGTCTCCGCCGCACAAGTGACCACACAGGACCCAGAGCCGCTCAACTTTAGCACCATTTTAATGCAGCGTGCAACTCTGCCCCCTTCCCAAGGCACAAGCGGCCAACAGCCGTGTGGCAAGAGGCACCTTTGGCCATGCAAGGGAGAAGCCCTGGCTGCAGCAGTGCTGGGCAGCAACCGCGGATTTCTTTAGTGTGTGGGAAGCAGAAAATTAGACCCAGCCCTACACAGCATTTAATAACATAGCAACATACAGAGCCGGCACTTAAGGCTATGTCTGTACTGGGGGGGGGGGCCTGGGGGCTGACCTGGGCAGTAGGCAATAGCTTGGAGTGGCAAGATGTGCGGGGAGGGAGCGGTGGACAGGCTTGCAAACACAGGCGGAGTGCATCTATGTGTAGGGAACTTCAAATACACCCACTTCCACGTTAAACAGAACTCTTCAGCAACCAGCTCTTCCTTCCCATGTCATGAAGAGAGTCCCATGTAATGTGAAAATCTGCATTTTCCAACAACCCAAGCAGCGATCTAGAGAGTAACAGTTTATTGTGCCTGCAGCCAATGGGAGCAGTAGTTCAGCCACAGGTTGAGAGATCCCCTGGACTAGAGAAAGTCTGACTTGCCCATTTTTATACGGACACGAATATATTAATATACATAGTCATCATATCCGTATTCCCCCTTTTTTATTCTACCTGGGGAGGGTGGGGGGTTCCACAGACAGACAAAAGGCCAAACCTGGGGCCCAGATGGTGATGGACTACAGCTCCCATCTCCCCCAGCTCAAAGGCCATTGTGGCTGGGGAAGATGGGAGTTGGAGTGCAACTACATCGGAGGACCCAAGTTTGAGGAAACCCTGCCAGGAGGCAAGTTCTCCACCGACTCGGAGGTCATGCTGGATCCAACCTTTCCTGCAGGACCGGTGGACACCAGACCCACACCTCTGTCAAAAGACATCAACCAAGGGGTGAAAGCCAAGTAAGGATGTAGGAAGTGTGGGTGGAGAGCAGAAAAGCCCGGCTGCCTGCATTTCTGCCGTGCAACAGAAGGCTGTGGAGGGAGTATCCTATTGCAAAAGCAACAAAACAGAGCTGGCTGGGGATTTTGGGATGCCCGCCACTGGAAAACAATAGGGCTGCTCCCCCTGGAGAGTCTGCTCAATCACATGCAGACGCCAGGAATGTGGCCCCCCCCCCAGAGCCTCCCCCGCATACAACAGAGCAGGAAGTTGTTCCCAAATGTCTTCTGCTCCGACCTCACGCAGGCCTTGCAATAAGAGGGAGCTTCTGCCTGGATGTGCCCAAAAGGCGTCTTGGGCCCATTTTGACTGCGATGTGCAGAGTTAGCAAGGGCTCTCTACCTGCACATGGCAAGAGGCACAGCTGAGGATGCTCACTGCCATGTTGGGAGACGAATGGGTGGGTGGGGGGAGAGACGTGAGCTGCATCAAGCCACAGTGGTGGGGTGGTCGAGGCTCCCCAGACCGGCTCTTTCCACCGGCTAGGAGTGTCTCATCTTAACAAGTGTGTGTTAAGGGGGGGGGGTGTGCGCCAAAGAAGGCGCAGCTCCGCCGCCCAGGTTAACCACGCAGCTCTACCGGATGAATGGCCAGCCTGCAGGCAGCACGGGACAGGAGGGAGAGGAGCAAGCGCAGCTCCAGGAAGCAGAGGCAGCTGTGCCTCCTACGGCACCCCCCTCCCCTCCCCACTCATCCGAACGGGTTGGCTCTTGCCCTGGTGAAGCATCAAGCCCCCCCCCCCCCCCCCGACATCAGAGGCCAGGCTGGGAGAGCAGCCCTGAAGCAGAGGGCACGGAGTCGAGGGCTCCTCTCCTCCCTTGTCTTGCTGCCACCCGCGAGGGGCAGCCCCATTCCCAGCCCTTTGCAGGAGAGAGTGTGGAACCGCTGAGGGCAACCCAGCATTGAGGGGGTTACACACAGCCCGGCCTTCCGACATTGTTCCCAACACAATGGGGAGGAAGAGGATGTCGGGGCCCAGAATATCGGTGGCTGAGTGCCAGCACATTCCTTTGGCCACACGTGCGGGGGGGGGAATTGGGGGGGAGAGAGCGAGCAGCCGTTAACTCCCGAGGCCCCACACTGAGCCCAGGCGCTCCCCACCCACCCTCCGGGCTTCTATGTGGGGGAAAGAGTAGCCAGCCCGTGCAGGCCGAGTTGCCTGCGGCACGCCAGGCAAGGGAGGGCTCAGCAAGTGGCAGTCCCCAGTGGCACACAGACAGCAGCCAGCCAGGCCTCCTGAAGAATGCCTCCCCCAAGGAGAGGCTAGCAGACCATGTGCCCAGCCCAGGGCCCCCCAAGTGACAGGGCTGCACTTCCAGCTGGACCTCCGGACAAGAGACCCCCACCCCAGACACGTTGGCTTCTGCCTGGACGGGTAAGCAAGCCTTTTGGAAAAGGGGGCCCCCGGCCCAAGTGCCAGGGCCTTCCCAGTACTGTGGGTGGGCTCTAGCCCTACTCTCCCTTTTGTGGGTCTGTGTGTGGGAGGTGGGAGGGGGCAAGGACCAGGCCCACGGCTGGCACAAGAGGGGTCCTGCCTCTGCCTGATGGGGACGTGGTTGTGTTTCTGGGGCTGGAAGTGCCCGTGAGCTGGAGGGCTGCTTGAAGGTGCTCCACGGCGCTTGGGACTGCAGCCCCCCCCCAACACCTCCACAAGGCAAGTGAGCCATGTGCATTTGCCACGTGTCCAGGAGGATGCACTACACACCATTCTGAAACTTTCCCCCTACATGGAAGTGTGGGAAATGAGTAATGGCAGGGCTGAAGCAACTGAAGCACTCCCCAGAGAGAGAGGCGGGGGGGGGAGGGAGGGGCTCCTTCCCAGTTCCTGCACTGGGAAGGGCAATGCTGGAGCAAGCTACCGCAAGAGGCTTCCCAGGAGGGAACGGGAGAAGCGCCCGGACCCACCACCAGCACCCCTGTGGTTTCTACGCCTAGTTGGACTCTGTAGAGCCTCCCTGCTTGGATCGGGAGAAATTGCTCCCCGGGGGCAATCCGGGAAAGGCCCAGCGTCCGCTCTGGTTGCTGCAGGTAAGGCAAGCTTCCGCCAGGCAAGGAGATGCCACCGAGGCCCAGGCCAGCAGGTGGAAGGATGCCCCTCCGCCATCCCCACCAGCCAGCAGAATTCCTCACTTAAGTTAAGAGGGGAGCAACTGTGAAACGAAGGGAGGAGAATAAATAAAAAGAGGGGGAGAAACAGGATGCCCCAAGCCACACAAGGTGCACAGGGGCCCACTGCCTGAGTGGGGGGGGGGTCCTCTGCTGGGGGCAGGCAGGCTGCCTGCCAGTGAGGGCACAGCCAGCCCCCTTCTGGAGGAGAGGATCCCCCCCCCACAAAAATCTTCTGACAAGCAGAGAAAGCTTTGGTTACACCATCATTCCAGCGTGGCCCCAGGAATCCCAGCACCACGGTCCTGAGCATCCTGGGGGGCGGGGGGGAAGCACTTTGGTGAGCCCATCTGGGGGAAGACGGGGAGGCTGCCGTCTCGGGCAAGACATCAGGACCCTGAGGGCAGGAAGGCACCAGGCGGCAAGTGCAAAGCTGGGCCCGCTCCAAAGGGAAGGCTTGGCCCATGGAGGGCGCCAGCCCCGGGCAGAGGCCGCCTGGCCTAGCAGTCTGTGGGGTGGCGGCGCAGACTCTCCCGCAGGCAGCGCAGCTGCTCCTCGCCCAGCTTGACCTTGTCGTCCAGCTGCCGCTGCTGGATAGCCAGCGCCGACTTCATGCGCACAAAGTGCTGGTAGTCCTGCAGCTGCTCGCTGGGCAGGCAGTGCGACACGCTGGCGAAGACCAGGCGCTCTCGCCGGGCCACGTGCTCCTGCAGCTCCTTGGCGTCCTCCAGCTGCACCGTCAACTGCCGCTTCTTCTCCAGCAGGGCCAGCTTGCCGGGCGGGGAGAAAAGGGAAAAGCAAGCGGGTGAAGCGCAGGAGGAGCAGCAGCCCAAGGCCCCTCTCGCCCGGGCAGCCGGGCCTCTGGGGCAAGATCCCCCCAGAAAGAGGCACTGTGGGCGGCACAGCACAAGCAGCTCCATCCCTGGGGGCAGCAGCTCAGGACCAGCCCTGCATCAGCAGCGCGGAAATCCCAGCCTGGAAGCTCCCTTTCCCCACCACAGCAGCAGTTCCCTCTCACAGGGATTCCCAGAGGTTGTTGACGACAACTCCCACAATCCCCAGCCAAAGGCCGCCGCAGTTGCCGTCAACCACATCTGGGAATCCCTGTGAGAGGGAAGAGTGTCGCCCTCCATCTCTGCTCAGGACCGTGGTGTGCTCTGTTGGGCTGCGCACTGCGCACTCCAGCAGGACAAACCAGAGCTGCCACTGCACACAGCCGAGCTGGCAAAGTCAGAGGGCCGCTGCTGTGGCAGGCAGGCGCCACACTCTGGGCCAGCTGCCATGGGGAAAGGTGGGAATTCCCACACAGCTGCTGCTTCTCTCCACAACCCCGTCCCGGGCCATGCACCCCACTCGGGACAGCCCCGAGCACAAGCCTAGCCCCATGGCCTGAACAAGGAGAGGGGCTTCTCCTCTGCCTTCCTAAAATGTTGGAAGATCACCTCCCTTGGGGCGAATAGCAAAAGGCACACTTCAAAGTGACACATTTTTGCATCCAGGAAAGCAGGATTCTGTAGTTCGATATACACACACACTATGAAAATATATTAGGCCAGTCTACATAATTTCCGGTAAGTTTCCAGACAAAATGCAGAGTGCTGATTATAACCAATAAAGCCCTAAACAGCTTAGGCCCTGGGTATTTAAGAGAACGTCTTCTTCATTATGAGCAACATCACCCTTTGAGTTAATCCAGAGAGGTTTGTCTCAAGTTTCCCACCGGCTCATCCAGTGACCACATGGGGACGGGCCTTCTCTGTTGCTGCCTCAAGACTGTGGAATGCGCTTCCTACTGAAATACGAGCTTTCCCATCTCTGACAACTTTTAAAAAGCACTTGAAGACTTACTTCTTCACCCAAGCTTTTTAATCTGACTTTGATTTTAATTTTTTTAAAGATTTCCTATGTTCAAACTTGTTTTATGTAGCTGTAAACCGTTCAGAGACTAAAGTTTGGGCAGTTTACAAATTTGATGATCAAATAAATAAGTAAATCTATTCCAGTTCTGTTATCATGTCATAGAAAACCATCCATGTCCTCAGTGCTTTATAAAAGAATGAAAGGAAAGGTCTCTGCCTCCAGGGGCATGAAGTCTAGAAACCACCTCAAGCGAGACACCAGACAAAAAGCGGAGGGAAATTAAGGAGGGGAGTGAAACAGGGATTAGAATATGTGATTGCAGTTTCACCTTGCAGATGTTTTGCCTTTTCTCTTCATACAGCGCATAATTAATCTATGGAATTCTTTGCCATGGGATGTGGTGATGTCCACCAGCTTGCATGGCTTTAAAAGGGGCTTAGACAAATTCATTGAGGGCAGGTCTATCAATGGCTACTGGTCTGGTGGCTGTGGGCCATCTCCAGCCTCAGAGGCACGATGCTTCTCAATACTAGTTGCAGGGGAGCAACAGCAGGAGAGGGGGCATGCACAGACCTCTTGCCTGTGGGCTCCCCAGAGGCATCTGGTGGGCCAGTGTGTGAAACAGGATGCTGGACTAGATGGGCCTTGGGCCTGATACAGCAGGGCTGTTCTTATGTTCATGACCAAATTCTGCTGCTCATGCAGGTGTTAAAAGGAGGCCCAAATGAAGGCATCAAAGAAGAGAACATCGCAAAGAGGCCCTCCAAACGAGTGTTCCACAGCCTCCACTCCTTCTGCCCCACCTGACATACCTTCTCCTCCTCCGGAGCATCCGAGTCCAGACCCCCAAGGGCATTCTCCACCCGGGCCAGCCGCCCTGAGAGAGACAGCAGCAGGTTGACCACCTTGTCCAGGTCTCCAATGAAGAGGCGGAATTTCTCAAACTCGTGGGGCTTGCAAACCCCCTTGACGTGGTTCTCCACTTCCTTGCCCAGCGCCACGTTAGCGCCCATGTCGTCCTGCAGGCCTCGCTGCGCCTCCCGCAGCACCACCAGCTTCTGGCTGATGCTCTCGATCAGTTGCACCTGGAAAGGGGAGAGAGACATCGTGGCCAAAATGCAGCTAGCAAGGGCTGGGGAGGGGGAGCCCCCTTCCAAGGGCGTTTTAAACATCGACACCCAGCTGTGCCATTCTGGGAGTGGCAATTCTGTAACTGAGCTGAGCTGTCTGTCCTCTCCCCAAAACCACAGGATTTCTTTTTCTTTTTCCGGGGGGAGCCATCAGAAGCCACAGTGACTTCCATTCATTTCGAACATGCAGGACATATAGCCGCCCCCACCTGAAAGCAGGTTGAGCTGCTCTTTGTGCATCCGATGGGACACTTAAAACATATACAAATATGTTTTGTATGTTTCTTATGTTCTTATCGGCTACGAGTCGGAGGGCTGTGGGCCACCTCCAGCCTCAAAGGCAGGATGTCTCTGAATACCAGTTGCAGGGGAGTAACAGCAGGAGAGAGAGAGCATGCCCTCAACTCCTGCCTGTGGCTTCCAGCGGCATCTGGTGGGCCACTGTGCGAAACACGATGCTGGACTAGATGGGCTTCCTTGGGCCTGATCCAAGAGGACTTTTCTTATGTTTTATTTGTATGTGCCGGGTATACAAGACTCTCCTTCAGACTAGGATGGAACCTCAAAGAAGGTTTGAAGGATGCTAAAGAATCCAAGAAAGGAGGCAGGGGCTGAGCTGCATTAGGGGGGGAAATATTAGGGGGGGAAATATTAGGGGGGGAAATATTTCAACTGCCAACGTTAGGGGAAAACCACCACCAGATGATGAGACCGATTTGCTCCCATTCCAGTCAAGGCCTCTGAAACTTGTTCTAGCTTCTCTCAGCCCGGCAAAAGCTGGATTTTTCAGCTGGCATATTAGATGGCCCCATCCTTTTGCCTTCTCTCCCTCCCTCTCTCTCACACCCCACCCCTTGAGGGACCCCAAGTGGAACCAACGTGGGCGTTTCACACCCAACCAGGGAGCCATATTTCCCTGTCAGATGCAGGAACAGCAGAAGCTGCAAAAAGCTGCAGGGGAGCAAAGGGATGTGAGTGACGCCAAGGAGTGAAAAGCGACCCAGGAGGCTTCAAGCCACAGAGCTTGCTCTAACTCAGCTCAAGGCAACCCCCTTCCCTCTAGGAGGGATGAGCCAGGACCGGTCCGGAGGCCATTCTGAAGGCCTCCGGACCGGTCCGGACATGAGGGCGGTCCGGCAGTCCGGCACTGGTGTGGGGGGCTCTTTAAGGGTGTACTTACCCCACCCCCTGCACTGCGTTTCCCCTGCCAGCGCGTTCATTTTGAAAAGCTTTTGGGGTGGCAGGATATGTGCACACGTGCAAAAGGCTTTTTGAAGCCTTTTGCCAACAACTGGGGGAAGGGGCGGCAGGGAGGTATCCTGCCGCCCCAAAGGCTTTTCAAAATGAATGCGCCAGCGGCGGCGGGGTGTGTGTGCAAGTACACTCTCCCCCGCCCTTAAAGAGCCCCCCACACCAGTGCTGGACCGCAGCTCCGCGGTTCCGTGCACATTCCTACCCTCTAGCCAGGCTCTCAGCTCCCCACAAAGAAGTCTGACCCTCAAACCACAGCAAGGCCACCTTCCTGCCAGTGTGGAAGCACCTCCTCTTCAGGCTGGGGCATGCTGTGCAGAAACTGGCTTCTCCTACAGCCCGAGGATCTCAGTGCCGAGTTAAAATCGAGTGCAAGATGCTAGCCCTCATGTCTCCAAAGCCGGAAAGCCCAGAAACAGGAAGGAAGGAAGGAAAGACCTAGTAGGACCGCAGGGCCCAGAGACAGGAGTCGCAGCCTCACCTTCTTCCGGGCCAGCTCCTGGTCCAACTCCTCCTCCTCTGAACTGGCCCCAGCCGACTCGGGCAGCTCCTTCATCCGGTTCAGCAGTTCGGCCTTGCCGGCTGACGTATTGTAGTAGGCCGAGCAGGAGGTGGGGCTGATGGCTCCCCCGGCAGTCGGGGAGGCCGGCTGGGTCTGCTCCCTGTACCAACAGAAAGCACTGTGGGAACTCAGCCCCAGGGGACCCTTCCACATGGTGGGAGAAGTAGAGGCTGGCCAGAGGGCTGGGTCTCAGGGAGCACCTCAGCTAAATCTAGAGGCAATATTTTTAAGATGCTTCCAAGGAGACCCCAGGCTCTAGACCAGGGGGGCAGCTCAACTTCAGCCCTCCTGCAGATGCTGGCCTACAACTCCCATAACCCCTGGCTATCAGCCACTGTGGCTGGGGATGATGGGAGTTGTAGTCCAAGAGCAGCTGGCGGGGGGGGGGGGGGGGCACCAAAGCTGAACAGGCCTGCTCTAAGGTGACCAGGCTCGGAAACCCACCCACCTCCTCCGGGGTCTCTGTGGCTCCTGAGAGTCTGTGCCTCAACCTCCCACCAAGTGGCCTTCCGCCAAGGAGAGCCAGTGCTGCTTTGGCCCCAAAGCCCGGCCTGACCAGTGGGGCCTACCTTGCGGGGAGCCCCTTGCCAGCTGCCTGGGGCTGCCAGGGCTGCTCCTTCCACTCGGGGCCCTCTCCGGGAGAGAAGAGCTGGTCCATCACCTCGGCGGCCGTCACGGGGCCCAGGGCCGGGCTCAGCACGCCGGCCAAGGAGCGGTCCCTGCCCGCCACATCCCTCATCAGCTCCTCCGAGTTCAGGCGGGAGGGCGGGGCTGGGCCTGCCGGGCGGCTCCCTCCTTCGGGGCCCTTTGGCGCCGGTGGTCCGCACTCCGCAGCGGCTGCTGGGGAAAGAAAGGGCAGGGGCCAGTTGGCAGGGCGGCTGGGCAAAAGAGGGCCCCGGCACGCCCAGGGGAAGGAGAGAGCCTCACGCGGGCTGGAGGAGCGGGCCGGCGGCTGCTCCGAGGTCCTGCCAGGGGCTCCGGGCTGGTCCTTCTCCCAGGATGGCTCTGGCTTGGCTTCCTCCTCCAGGGAACTTGCTGGCCTGCAAAGCCGATCAGCTCCAGGTTAAAAAAAAAAGGCAAAGAAAAGGTCCTGCATTCCCAGCCCTCACTCAAACAGCCACAGGAGATTATGCTTCTCCCCCCACCTGACACTGACTTTCCCTGACTGCACCGTTCCCCCCACCACCGCCACCACCCCTTGCTACAGGCCTGGAGCAGTTCATGGGTCGGGGAGTCTGCCCATTTCGGGACACACCTCAACATTAGCCACCTCCCCCATTCTGCCCTTGGGAGTGAGCCTGAACGGTCCCCTTTGCTAAAAAAGAATCTGCCTTGGGTTTGCATTGGGATGGGGGACTTGCAGGTGAGCCCCGCGAGGTATTTCCTTCACAGTGGGGCTGTAGCTCAGTGGGGAAAGCTTTGCACGCAGAAGGTCCCAGGTTCAATTCCCAGCAGCCTCTCCAAGTAGGGCTGGGAGAGTCTCCTGCCTGCTGCCAGTCAGTGGCAGGGATTCTCAACGTTGGGTCCCCGGATGTTATTGGACTTCAACTCCCATAATTCCCAGCCAAAGGCCACTGGGGCTGGGGGTTATGGGAGTTGAAGTCCAGTAACCTCCGGGGACCCAACATTGAGAATCCCTGGTGTAGACAAGACTGGCCTAGATGGATCAAGGGTATGCACTCAGCCCAAGGCAGCTCCCTCGCTCCTCCGCTCTTCTACGTCATCAGCTCAACACATGCCACGACTTGCCTGGAGGACCCACTCCTGTCGCTCGAGTCCGGCGTCGGCCACTCCGGGGTCCTGCACGGTGAGCGCTGGCAGTAGTAGTGGCGGCCGGCCTGCTCCAGGAGCGAGGAGGAATCCCGCGGCTGGTGGCCGGACTGCTGGGCTGGCTCACCCCACAGCTGCTCCAGGGGCAAGCTCTGCGACCGCTGCCGCATTGCTTCCGCGCTGCTCTGGCCAGGGGCCCGGGAGCCGGCTGGGAGGGTGGACAGCCCGGCCTCGGAGGGGAGCAGCTGGTGGTGGGAAGCGCGGCGGGGGCGGTACTTCTCCCAGTTGGGGGGCGGGGGCCGGGGAGGGGGCGGCCCCTTCTTCTTGGCTGCGCTCGGCAACTCTGGCCCGGCCTCCTCGACCTCGGCCAGTGGGGTCTCTCGCCTCTCCCTTCGGGGAATGCCGGCAGGCTCCGCACAGAGGTGGCTTTCCGAGTAGGCCCTTTCGCGCAGGGGGCGCTTGCAAGGCTCCCCACTGCCCTCCTCGTAGGCCGGGCTCTCCGCAGTCCTTCCCGGCCGTTCGCACTCCCAAGAGAGGTTGTGGGTGGACGCAGCGCGGTATAAAGGGGCCCACGCCGGCTTCTCATAGCACGGCCAGAAGGGGCCGACCCTCGCAAAGCCCACCTTGTGATGTGCGCTGGAAGAAACAAGAGGATCCTCGTTGATATAGCCTGTCTGAAACCAAGCCCAGTCTGGCTCATGGCACCACAGCTGAACACCAGGATGCAAGTCAGTCACAGCCTGATCCTGGCCATACATTTTTCCATTCTAGTAAACCTGGATGAGGAATACCTGAATATCTGGTGGAAGAGGCTGAAGACAAGACCAATGGAGCAGCAGCAGCACCACCACCACCGCCCTCCAGGCAAGACCTTAATCACTAACCAGGGTCTGCCTGGGTTTGCATTTGGATGGGAGGCTACATGTGAGCGCTCTAAGATGTCCCCTTTAGGGGATGATGGGGCCAGAGCTCAGTGGAAGAGCATCTGCTTGCTTGCAAACAAACGGTCCCAGGTTCACTCCATGGCGGCATCTCCAGGTGGAGCTGGGAGAGACCCCTGCCTGAAACCTTGGAGAAGAAGGGCTGCCTGTCAGTGTAGACAACACCAAGTGAGATGGTGGGAGGCAGCTTCCTCTATGCCATCCAAACATCCAGCAAAGGACTCCCTGCTCCCAAAGAGGGAACAAGCCTGGCTTCAGCCACTGGACTCCATTAGCTCAATTAACTCTGGCCAAGCTCCAGTGTGCTAGAATCCAACACCATCTTTGTGGAAGAAGCCAGGCAATCTGCCGCTGCCAGCAGCCAAGTTAGATGCTGGCATGCGCAGCCACTTGGCCATTGTCCTCCAAGGAACCTGCTGCGTGAAGCGAGACTGGCAGATCAAGGGTCACACTTCGCCTCTTTGCACCAGGCCCACGCCGAGAGCCACGGCTGAGCTGCGAAGGGACAGTTCCCCAACCCACAGTGGCAGCATGTTTGGTGGGCGGGATGAAAACGCAAGGGTGACATTTTTGGACTCCTGGAATAGGAGGCAGCTGCTGTCACCCCACACAGCCATCTTCCCGCCGGCCCTAGAAGGACAGACCCAAAGACAGCTGCTCAGCTGAGGGGGCAGTTCCACCCCCGCCTGGCATACCCTCCGTGCCAGTGCGAGGACTGGCTCCCCTGTTCAGAAAGGCAGCCCCCCAAACAGCCTTCCAGACTGCCAGGGGGCTGCCCTGCCCTCTGCCTCCACCCCTTGGAAACCCCCTCTGTGCCAGGAGGGGGCCGCGCAGATCTGCCCTCCCCACACAGGACCCGCCTTGCGAGCCAAGAGTCACATGCTCCAGGCCTGCTCTGGAAAGGGCTGTCCGTGGGTGGCTCCAGCCGGCCGGAGAAAGGCCCTCATTGATCTCAGCTTGGGTGAGCGCCGACGGGCGCAGGGCTGGACACCACAAAGCTGCAGTGGTGGCCAGCCCCCCAGGCTGCAACCAACGTGCCACATTCTTGCCTGAAGGGTCGCTGCCACAATCCGAGCTCAGCAGAGGCGGGAAGGCACGCTCCTCCGGCCGACAAGCTCCCCGTCCCGTGTGACCATCCTTGGATGCCGGAGGGGCCATGGGGAAAGAGAGCTCGGCCTGTGGAGAGCTGGGATCTGCAAGAAGCGGGAGGGGGGGCAAGACCAGAAGCAACCCCACAAGCATGCTGGCCTCTGCAGCCCGTCCAGGCCACGGCGCCAGCCCAAGGGACCCCCATCCAACGCTCTTGTCCCCAACCCTCTGCAGCAGTAGAGACTACCTCAGCAGCTGGCTGCTCTTCCGGCTTATTGCAGGGGGCTCCCACACATCCCCAGGAAGTTCCTGGCAGGAAGAAACAGAAGCGGAAGCAAGGAGTGAGATGGGGGGGGGACACACGGAGCAGGGCCTCTTGGGGCCGCCCTTCCACCTCCCACCCAGCCCCAGGCAACATCGGGAGGGGCTCTCTTCAGAGGAACTGGGCACCCCTTCCTTGCCAGGGGCCCCAAGAGCTCAGAGGTGGTGCTGCTGGCGGGGAGGGGGGATTCCCCTGCTAGGTGTACCACTGACAGGATCGGGGCCTTGCAAATGAACAGAGGGCGGCGGCGGCAGCGGGTGGGGTGAGGGTCACTCCCTCTGTCCCACAGACTGAAGGTGGGGACTTGAATGGCAGACAGGCATCCCCACTCCAGCTCTAGTAGCATCCCCACTCCAGCGCTAGGACTCTCCTCCCCACGCCACTGGGACAGGCCAAAGGATCATCCGCAGAGAGGCCCAGAGAGTTCACCAGCGGCAGCAATGGGCCCCTCCCTCCCCCCACCCCCGCTGTTGGTCCCCCTGGGGAAAAGCTCCCTTCTCAGGCATGCGGGGGAAATAGCCCCCCTATCCCCATTCCACCCACAAGGCAGCCGTGCACGTTGCCTTCTCCAGGACCGGCCCCATCACCCTTCCACGAGGACCAGCCGCCGCTCTCCAAAGGACCTCCGGCTCAGCCCTGGACGGAGCCCCCAGCCTTCTAGGCCTCGGACAAGAAGCCGGCCCCACGGAGCCCCCCCCCGACCCCCTCTCCCCAAAAGGCCTCTTACCGGCGGGGAGGCCTTCCTGCCTTGCCAGGGGACACCGCCAACGCCGACGCCGCCTTCCTCCAAGAGCTGGTGCTGAGCTGGGTAGCAGCAGTCCCCGCAGCGGGCCCAAGGGCGAGGGTGGCAGTGGTGGGCACAGTGGCTGGAGGGCGCCGGCATGTTCCTGCGGAGCACCGTGGGGCACCGCTCCCCACAGCAGAAGGCGCAGGCGTCTCGGGGGGCGCAGGAGCAGGGCGGGGCCCGCCAACACTCCCAGTCCCCATGGCGGGCCAGCGGCTGGTAGAACCCGCCGGGGGCCTCGGCCTGGAAGTCCGGGTAGGCGGCCAGAGGGGACGCTGGGGGGCTGCAGGGCTGGCCCACGGAGTGCCGCCGCGGGTCCCGGCGCTCGGGGCTCACCGGCTGGAAGGCGTTGTGCTCCGCCACCCTGGGCGGCCGCAGAGCCCCGGGCCGGCTGTGTTGGGGGCTCAGGCGGACGGGGGACGGCGGCCGACTCGTCTCCTCAAAGAACCTCCTCCGGTCAGCAAAAGGCAAGAGGCCGGATTCCTCCAGAGGCCGCGAGGGGGGCCGGGCCTCCGCCGGCTGCTGCTGGGGGTTCGGGCCGTGCGGCTGCAGCTTGTGCTCCGGAGACCAGCGCCAGCGCCCACCCCCTCCTGCCCCACCAGGCGGCAGGGGCAGCCCCCTCTGCGGCCTCTGGGGCTCCAGGGCGGCCTTGCTGGGGCCCGGCGGGGCGCCCCCTCCTCCCAAGACACTCAGCTCGGAGCCCCAGCGCTTGGGGGGCCGGCTTCTCGGGGAGGCCCACCCGTGGGGCTTGCTTTCCACCGATGATGGAGGAAGGGGAGGAGGAGGAGGAGGAGGAAGGGCGGCAGGCGCAGTGGGGCTGTCGGGGGGCTCCTCTGTCTCCTGCACGGGCTCCTCCCCACACAGCAGCATGGCAGAGCCCTTGCCCTTCTGCAGCTGGGCCTTGCGCCACTGGATCTCGTTCCGCAGGTTGGTGGCAAAGCGGTCGCTGCGCCGGCGCATCTGGGCGGAGCGGTGCTGAGGCAAGCCCCCCTTCCTCGTGGCCGGCCGGCTCCCTTCCACATCTGGCGAGGGGCCCGTCCTGGGGGGTTCCTGGAGGCCGGAGCCAGCATCTCCCGGAGGCTGCAGCGAGAGCGAGGAGCCCAACTCGACCGAGGCGCTCCGGGGTCTCCCCAGGGCGATGGGGCCGCCGAGGGGTGGACGGGGCCCTTCCTCTCCTGCGGGGCCAGGATCCAGCTCTCGGGCCTGAGCAGAGGTGCTCCGGCAGGGGCGGTCCCGATCCTGCCACGGCTCCAAGGCCCTGGCACCTGCTTGCTCCTTGTGCAGTGGAGAGACCGTCCAGAGGGGCCCCTCCAGGCCAGGGGCCACGTGGAGGGCCTGCAGCTGGGCGGCCAGCAATTGTTCCGGGGCGCTGTGCCGGTGGCCCAAGGGCCCTGACCAGCACGGCTTCCAGGGCAACGGGCAGACCCGGCGGCTTCTCGCCTCCAAATCGCTGCTGTCCGTGCACGGGCGAGGCTCTTCCGGAGGGGTCCCCTTGCTCTCCTCGCTCAAGAGGGGCTCCACGCTCGGCTCGCCTTTCTCCATGGGTGGGTGCGGGTCCATGTGGGAGCTCAGCAGGTAGTACTGCTCCGTGGCCAGAGACTCCTTGGCCCGGCCTGCGTCGGCCGAGGGCCCGCCTGGCCCTCCGGGGTCCCTGCTGCGCGCACACAGGGAAGTGTCCGAGGTCCACCGGCCCTTGGGGTGCAGGGAGTCCGCCAGCGGCAAGGCCCTCCGTGCCTCCGGCCTGGCCGGGGGTGGGCTGCAGGCTTGCAGGCTGTCCTGCCTCACGGGGGGCTGGGGAGGGCTGCAGGCCTTCTCGGAGGGGCTTTCCAGAGCGCAGGAGCCCGGCCCGGGGCCGGGGCTGAGCGGGCCGGCCGGGGGAGGCAAGACCGCCGCGTCCGGGGGCTGCCTGCCCGCTTCGCCGCCCGTCTGCAAGTAGCGGGGCTCCGCCAGCTGGCCCCCTTCGGCCGGGCCGCTCTCTTCGGGCCTCACAGCCGAGTCGGAGGTGTTGGAGCTGGCCGAGAAGGAGCTGTAGGCCGAGTCGCGCTTGCTGTGGTACATGGCATGGTCGATGGGGGAGAGGCTGCCCTCGTAGTAGGTCTGGCTGCTCCGGTCCAGGCTTTCCATGCTCCCGAGGGAGCTGCTCTTGTCGGTGCTGCTGCAGTGGCGTGACAGGGGGGTCCACGGCAGGGGGAGGTCACTGCGGGGAGGAGAGAGGAGGACACAGGACAGCCCGTCAGCCCCGGGCCCGGCTAGCTCGGCATCCCCTTCCCGATATCCGTGGCAGAGAGCGCGGGAGAGTCTCTTGCCCAGCCTTGCTAACCCAGAACCTTTTAATGGGAGACGCGCCCCCCCCCCATTATAGGGACCGAGCCCCGGACTTGCTAAACCCAAAGCAGATGCTCAGTCGCTGAGCTGTGCCTGCCACTGCCCCCCGCCCCGCGAAGGGCTGAGGGGTACTTGGCAACCACCACCACCACCACCACCACCACCCTGCTTTCCAACAAAGCTTCCAAAGCGGCTTACACAGAAATAAAACAGATAAATAGAAAGGAGGTTTCTTGACCCCAAAGGGCTCACCATCTAAACAAGAACTACCAGCCATTGCATGCATGCAAACCTGCCCTCTCAGGCCCAGGTTGCCTCCCACCCCAGCTGCCCGGCATCCTTCCTTCCTTCCTTCCCCCGCCCTCCACCCATTCGCTTGAGTCATGCTGCCTGCTGCCCACTCCAAGACTTCCGTGCCCGTTTCCCTTCCTCTCCCTCCTTCCATCCCCTGCCTGCCTGCCTGCCATTCGCCCTGGCCCAGAAGCGTAGCTCCCTCCTGCCCAGGCCTCGGCTGAGCAGTGGGCCAGGCTGGAGAGAGACCCCACGGTCCTGGCTACAGAGAGCGCGTGCGGTGCACCCAAGGGCAGAGTCGGGCAGCGTGGCTGCTGGGATGGCTCCATCACCCCCCGCCACACTTGAGCAGGCGAGGACAGGCCCTGCTCCCGCACAGCAGCGTGCCCAGTCGCACAGCTCTGCCAACGGCACTGGTCCTCGTGCTTCCTCTGGGGCCGGGGCAAGGACAGCCTCTCGCCTCATGCTACACCTTGCAGCAGGGAACTCTCCCGGAGACGCCCCCTCATGCCTCCAGGTGATATACCCTCAAATCAGCAAGTAAAGTGAGGGGCGGGGTGTTGTTCAGAGGAGACCCTTAACTGACCCAGGAAAAGCAGCCGCCAAACAGAAGAGTCACAAAAGCCCAGGACAGAGCAGGATGGGCCTCATTCCTTCCTTCCTAACAGGGCAATCAACCAGCACTTTCCCCTTTGATGCCATGACTGACGCCTTTCAGAAGAACGCAAGCATTACCCAACAGGATCAGACCTAAGTGGGTCCGCTTAGTGCAGCATCCTGTTTCCCACATTTCCAGATGCCTCCAGGAAGCCCAAAATAAGTCAATGAAGGCAAGAGTCCTCCCCTACTGTCCCCCGCCTTCACAACTGGCACACTGCCTCTAAACACAGGGGTTCCACCCAGCCATCATGACTAAGTAATTGATAAACCATGAATTTGTTAAAATCCCTCTTTAAAGCCATCTAAGCTAGTGGCCAGTGTCACATCTTGTGGCAGTGAGTTCCACCAGACCCCTCCAAACTTCATTCAGCTCCAGCCAGTCCAACCTCCTGTTCCAGCGACTGATCTGTACAGCAGTTGCTTAAAGCCCCAGGGAATGCACACTACTAAATCCCAGGTCCTCCAAGGACCCCCACAAAAAAACCTCATTCCTGTGATGTAGCACTTAATTTCTCTCTTCACAGGACTCCTGGGGCCCTCACGTCAAGACATCTGCTCCCTGCATGCCCCGTGTGTTGAGGCTTTCTATCAGATTTCAGTTTTTGTTTGGAGAGCGGGGATGTCTCTGTCTGTGTCTCTGTCTCTCTCTCTCTTTGCTGCAGAGGAGGAACAGAAGCAGTCCCAGGCACCCAAAGGTTCAGACCATCCGATCTGGAGCTAGGAAGAGCCCTTCCAGGCCAGGGAGGGGTGCACAGATCACTCCCGCCATGGCCGGGAGCCCCAAGCGAGTTGGCAGCTCAGCTCCCTTCGTTGGGCAAGAGATCTGGAATTCATTACCTCTTCTGCTGGCAGCCAGAGCGGCTCCCCAGCCACCTCCCTTCCTGACGGGAGATGGGCGAATGCTCAGCCCAGACAAGCAGCCACGAAAGGAACAGGCCGGGGGTGGGAGTCGGCCCAGCCCTGCTCCGGAGCCGCCGCCGCCGCCGCCTCCCACACCCGGCTCTTCGAGTGGGGACACAGTTATGCCTCCGGCCAGCCAGAGCTCTGGGAAGGGGAGGAACGAGCAAGCGAGGAGAAGCTCCCAGGCTGCGTGTGCCTGGAGGCGGGCGGGCAGGCAGGCAAGAGCCCAGCCAGAGGCAGCCTGCGGCACAGCCCACGTCTGCCTCTGCGTTCCCAGACAAGGGCCAGGCAGCCAGCCCCAAAGGCAGCCCAGGAAATCTGGCCCTGAAGATCTGCCGCCCGCACGACCCAGCACCTCCGTCTCGGTGGGCTGTCAGCTCCGGAGCCCCGGAACACACTGCCGCCCACCCCAAAGGAAGAGGAAGCCGGAGCGCTGCCCAAAGCCGACGGGGTGGGGAGGCAGGCAAGAGGTGACGGCATCAGACCCACAGAGCAGGCATGGAGGGGCGGGAGGGTCAAGCGCCCACCCCCTTTCTCCCTTGGGGGGGGCACCCAACTGGGGCCAAGCAGCCCTTCCACAAGGCCTGCCACCTTGTGGCCCGCCCCCACCCCCCAGGCGGGCGCTGAAGGGTCACGTCCAAGATGCTGCCCCGGAGAGGACCCCGGCCCCCCAGCAGCCCCCTCTGCCGTCCCCCACTCACCTGGTGTCGCACCCCGAGTGCCAGGAGAGGCTGAAGGCGTCGGGAGGGAAGTGCATGGTGGTGGCCTCAGTCCGGACCTCGGAGAGCTTGGCCAGATGCCATGAGTGAGGCCTGATGACGGGCACGTTCCTCCTGCCGGGCAGCCAGAAGGGAGAGGAAGTGAAGGGAGGAAGCCGCCCGCCGGGGCCCCTCCTAGCCCCAGCCCCCAGGGGCGCGCCTGTGTGCGCCGGGCGGGAGCCGCTGGCCGGCCAGCGAGGAGTCTCTCACTAACCCCCTAGACAGGGACGGCCTCTCTGCCCCTCAGCCAGCACCGCCCCCCCATCTCAGCTCCCATTCCCACCCACACGCCTGAACTGCTTTCCCATACCTGAAGCCAGCCCCAGGCACCTGCCCCACTGCTGCTCCCTAGAGGAGAGCTGGCCTTGTGGTCGCAAGCATGACTTGTCCCCTTAGCTAAGCAGGGTCCACCCTGGTTGCATATGGATGGGAGACTAGAAGTGTGAGCACTGCGAGATCTTCCCCTCAGGGGATGGAGCTGGTCTGGGAAGAGCCTCTAGGTCCCAAGTTCCCTCCCTGGCAGCATCCCCAAGATAGGGCTGAGAGAGACTCCTGCCTGCAGCCTTGGAGAAGCCGCTGCCAGTCTGTGTAGACAATACTGAGCTAGAAGAACCAATAGTCTGACTCAGTATATGGCAGTTACCCATGTTCCTATGTTCCCTTCCCACCAGCTGGGACGCTCCCTGCTCTTGAATGGCCAGAGATGGTGACCTTGGACCCCCAGGGTCGTGGGATCATGCAGGAGCTTTCAGGGCAGGATCCAAGGAGGGGATCCAAGGCCCCCCTCCTGCCCTTTAATGGCTCAGAAGCCAAACCAAAGGCCTCCATAGTGCCATGTGTGTTAATGCACCCAGGCCGGGAGGTGCCGTGCAGCATGCCCCACTCTGCCTGCGAACCCCCCGGGTGTCAAGATGCTGCCTTTTGACATCAAAAAGCTGAGAGAGAGAGAGAGAGAGAGAGAGAGAGAGAGAGAGAGAGAGAGAGAGAGAGAGAGAGAGAGAGAGAGAGAGAGAGAAGGCAGGCAGGCAGGCACTTGGGGCAGGGGAAGCCGGGCACACCACCAAGGAAGAGTCAAGCCCAAGCAGCAGTCGCCACCGCCTGCCACAAAATCCCCCGCCAGCGTGACCAGGAGGTTTCCCACACCCAGCTTTTAGTTCACATCTCCTCCAGGATGGAGGGTGTGCATTCACATATCGGTCAAATTCACCTCGAAGTCCCTGCACGCTCTCAGGGAGCACTTCACAGACCATTCAGGTTTTTCATTGCTTGTTCAGAGCGTAGCCCAATTTATATCCAAGATTTAAAAACCAAAAACCAAAAACCACTTTTTGCGCCGGTTTTGGGGGGAAAACTTTGAACTCGCAGTAAAGCCGGCTGTCTGAAAATGCCCCTGGTAGGGGGCAGCTTACAAGAATGCCCCCAGTGAGCTCAGCCCAAGAACCCCCCAGCTCACAGTTCATGCCTTTCATGGCCATGGGACACCAGTGAGGCAAGAACGCCCTGGAAGGAGGGGCAGCCAGAGAGGGCTCGCGGAGCAAGAGAAGCTCCTTCCTCTTCTTCAGCAGAGCTCAGAGAGTTCTGGGCAGACGCTCCGAGGGGTCAGACGCCGGGTCCAGCCAACCCCACCCAGCCACCTGCAGAAGAAGGCCTTCCAACGACAACACTCAACGATTCGAGAGAACCTGAGCAACGGAGCTGTGTAAACACACCGGCAAACTCCCGATGCAGGGGAAAACCCACTACTGGCACCCTGAAGTGGACGACAGAGGCCCTGGAACGCTCAGGCTCAGTGAGGGGAACGGATCCATTTCGCTCCCTCCCACCCCAAGAAGCAGCTCAGTGCACCCAGGGCAAGAAGCTGACTCACCTGTCACCGGGCAGTGGGGAGACCGTGGGGGGGTCTGCCAGCAGGACCGAGAGTGCCCCAGAGCCACAGTCCACAAACAGCTGGGAAGACGCCGCTTAGAGGGCTGGAACCTGCAAGCCAGCCCAGCACGAGGAGGAGCGGGGTGGGGGGGGGCCCTCTGGCTGGCTAAGGGCTTCCTGCCCCCTGCCCTGTTCCCAGAGCCAGACACCAATCTCATCCCCTCTCAGCCAGGAAGCGCGGAGGAAGTGATGTCCAGGGAGATAAAGGCAAATGTGGAACAAATAGCGGTGGACATCTCGGAGGCCAGAGACCCCCAAGGGAACCGGCCTTCCTGCCTCTTCCCCTCCTGAAAGGCACAGGGACAAAAGGCAGCTCAGAGAAAGAAGGCGCACCCATTGCACCCACCCTGCGGGCACCTGCTGGCTGGTGGATGCCCAGAGCTGGAGGCAAACCGCTCGGGTGGTGGTGGTGGTGGGGCATTGCAAGGCAACTCCCCACCTCCAGGACAGAGGGAGCTCAAGCCTGGCGGGGGAGATCCCAGGTCCTCTCCCGGTGCAACAGCAGCTGCAGCCGACTCCAGTCTTGGCTTCAGCACTCGCCCCACACAGGAAGTGGCTGGGAGAGGAGGCAGGAAGAGTGAGCTCATCGCTGGCCCTGCAGTGGGAGCCACGAGACTGTGGACAAAGGAGCCTCTGGGGGCGAGGGGTCAGTCAGGGAAAAGAGCAATGCCTGGGCATCTAGGAGCGGCCAGATGCCCATGGACTAGCCACTTCTGTCTCCTGCTTGCCCAAAGGAGGCTGGCTGTGCAGTCAGGACCCACAGTGCCCAGACGGGCGGGTACCGTGGCAAAGGAAGAAGGCACCCACACCCCTCCCTGTGACACTGCGGCCACGGAGGGGCACTTCAAATGCCACCTGCACAATCCTGGGGGCCGGGAAGAAGCGTTCAGTCCACGATCAGCTCTAAGAGACATCCTGTGGGGGACAGACACCGCCCCCACCCCACTTCTACAACCTCAACTAGTGGATAACAAACTTGTGCTGCCAGAGACCGCCTTTCTTCAAACTGCAAGGGTCCCCACATGCGACGCAGCCCCAGGGTCCAAGCACCACTGCTCCCCGCTCTCTCCACTTGGCTTCCCCATCTCCGGCATCACCCAAACAGCCCCTCTCCGAGAAATTAAGCAGAAGCTAGAGGCTGGGCTGCATCCTGGCTCTCTGTGCTTGCAGGGCACAGGGGACGCCCCAGGTTGCCACCATCCAAGAGGCAGAAGCCCCCTGCAGCCCTTCTAGTGCAGCTTAATGGCCACAGAGGGCAGAGCTTCACATGGCCCATCCAGTTGTGGCATGGCCACACCAACAAGCAAGGCACTGGTCCTCATGGAGGTTGACAACCTGGAACTGCCATCTAGCAAAAACAAGAGGGGGGGGGGTTGCCTTTAAGAAGGCAGCTGGGCAAGACCTTCATGTAGCCGGAGACACCTCTGTTCCCCTCCTCTAGGGTTACTAGCTTCTGGCCCAAAAGGCCACCTTCATTCCAGCATCTTACTGCAAAGCAGCCAAGAACAGAAACTCAAAGCCCTATGGCAACCACTTGCCACCAGGCCCAAGGTTGGGGTGGGGGTGGACAAGAGAGGCTAAGAAGCTGATGAACCACCCAACTCACTCTGCAATCCTCCAGCAGGGAAGCAACGCAGTGAGCATATCTCCTCCTGCCTTCCTTGTGCGAAAACACTGAAGTCTGCTTATCACTCTGTGTAGGGCAGAGCTGAGTAAATGTTTGTTCCTTTGAGGGCTGCAGGCTAGTTTCTCTTTCAGTTTGCCCTAACAAGAAGTTCCATGTAACTTTAAGTCTGCATCCCCCCCCCCGCCCGCCCCCAAACAACAGCTGGTCCCAGGAAAGAAATCCAAGTACCTTTTCTGCATTGCATGTCTGTTCATTGCTATGTGCTGCAGCATCAGAATACCAGAACTCTTAAGTTATTATTCACATTCAGTTGTGAGGAGGATGTAAAGGGGAATGAAAAGGGGGCTGCTTCCAATTAATCCTGATTTACACCAGTTTGGTACGGGGCGGGGGGGGATGTTTGCGGAGGTGGGGAGGCCCTGCCATGCGAGTCTTAATTCCTGCCACAAGATGGCAGCGAGGGAGCCTCATGTCTGAGAAGGAAGCCAGAAAAACCGGCAGGGATTCCGATCCTTTAGCCAAGGCTACAAAGCAGGGCACACCTGCAGCATCCAATGGGAGAGGAAGAAGGAGGAAAGGATGCAGGAGAAAGAGAAGTTCTGGAGTCAGGAAAGGAGCACTGACACCCGGCCAGCCCAGCCTCTCACCTCCGGATGATCATCTTGAGGGTGCGGTAGGACCCCTTGATGAGGATGAGCGCCTCCTGCCGAGAGCCGTAGAGCGGGGTCCCGTTGATGTTCACCAGTTCGTCCCCAGGACGCATCTTCTGCGACAAGGCTGCCTTCCCGCCATCTTCCACCTGGAGAGAGAGAGCGAGAGAGAGAGAGCGGCAAGCATGAGATCAGCAGGTCAGGAGGGGCTCCCGCTTGGGGCTGGTTGAAGGCGCAGATAGGAACGTAGGAAGCTGCCATATACTGAGTCTGACCACTGGTCTATCTAGCTCAGTATTGTCTACACAGACTGGCAGCAGCTTCTCCAGGGTTGCAGGCAGGAATCTCTCTCAGCCCTATCTTGGAGATGCTGCCAGGGAAGGAACTTGGAACCTTCTGCTCTTCCCAGAGCGGCTCCATCCCCAGAGGGGAAGATCTCCCAGTGCAAACACTTCTAGTCTCCCTTTCGTATGCAACCAGGGCGGACCCTGCTTAGCTTAAGGGGACAAGTCATGCTTCTTACCACAAGACCAGCTCTCTTCCTTAAGGGACTGTTGCATTGATCCGTAGCCCAAACGACCCTGCGACCCCCAGACACTTGTCACGGGGGCCAAGGTGGCCCGAGAGGAGGAAGCCACTCCCCAAGCCACATGGGCTTCCTGCCGACACATGCGGAGTCCCCACATTCAGTTTGTCCAGCACAAACCCCGGGGGAAGGAGGCAGAAGTGACCGCTCAGCAGTAAGCATCTTTGCAACAGGAACAAAAGCCACCAAGCCAACTTCCCGAAAGATTCTACTTCCTATGCGAACAAGTTGCAGGAATGGCTGTTTTTAACAATGCAAAGTAACTATACAGCGAGCAGCACCACAGCCCCTTCCCCAGGGAACATGACTGGTGCTTGTTTCAGAAAGCTATGGAGGGGGAATCATATGTGGCTGAAATGGGGGGTGGGGGGGAGACTCAGGGAATGAGGTGTTCAGGTGGCATTAAAGCTTCCCCTCCCACAAAGCCCTGCGGAGCAAAGTAGCGCCTTTCCAAATGGTCAGTCTCTTCTCTTTAACTGAGGGTGGGGAAGTGCTGGACTAGGACCGGGGAGACTCGAGTTCAAATCCCCATTCAGCCATGAGACTAGCTGGGTGACTCTGGGCCAGTCACTTCTCTCTCAGCCTAACCTACTTCACAGGGTTGTTGTGAGGAAACTTAAGTATGTAGTACATCGCTCTGTGCTCCTTGGAGGAAGAGCGGGATATAAAATGTAACAACAACAACAACAACAACGATAAAACAAACCAGTCAATAACACCTGTCTGACTGTGTAAAATAATAATAATAATAATAATAATTCCAAAACACCTTGAAGAGCACCTCAACACCATAGGGGCCACAGAAATCACTATCAGCCAGTTACAAAAAGCAACTTTACTGGGAACAGCCTATATTCTACAACAATATTTATAACAACAACAACAACAACAACATTGACAATAAAATTCAGCCATCTCAGGTGCTTGGAAAGGACTCGATGTCTGGATAAAACAAACCAGTCAATAACACCCGTCTGACTGTGTAAACAAGAAGAAATAATAATAATAATAAAACACCCAACCCCAGCAGAGCAGCACCCCTCTTCGTGGCTGCCACTGGGGTCTCCCTTGTGTTTCCTTTTAGACTGGGAGCCCCTTTGGGACAGGCAATCACCCATTCCCCCCCTTTTGCTTTATAAACTGCTCTGAGAACTCTTTGTTAAAAAGTGGCATACAACTACTGTTCTTCAAGCACCCTTTTCCTCTGCAAGAGGGTCTCAACCTTTCCCCATTTGGAGAGGGGCCCCATCCACACCACCGTCTCAACCTGCCCCACTCCCCACACTGGCTGGCGCTCTCAGCAACAGCCCACCCCCAATTTCGGCAGCCATCCCAGCTCCCTCTGCAGGGTACCCACACAGAGGCCACCTGGAGAATAACCCCCCGCTCACCCCAACAGCTTCCAAGAGAGGCATCCCCTGCCCTTGGATCCCCTGGTCCCCTTGCCCTGAACAAGAGAGGGATGCCCCCTTTTCATGCACAAAGGCGCCCAAGGGAGGGAGGGTCGGGTGCTCAGCTTGGCAGAGCCAAGCACAACCGCAGGGCCAGGTTCTCAGCTGGTGCCCCGCCTCACCTTCACAGCCTCACCTTCTTCTGGCTCCAGACCAGCTCTGCCCAGAAGAGACACTCCGGACCGGGACCGCGCTGGGGCTGCAGCCCAGCCGAGCCTAGAGCTGGGCTTGCCCACCCTTCCCCGCCAGAGTCACATGAACGGGAGCGGCTTCCCCCGTGGCCTGGCCAACACAAGGGGCCATTGTGCTGCCCAAATGCCAGCAGGACAGTCCAGAGAGCCCTCCTCCCATCACTGCCTTCCCAAGGAGCCCACCGTCCCGCCATGCCCAGGCATGAGTGCCAGGGCGCCCTGGCCAGAGCAGAGCAACCGGGGAGGCGGCTGGGAGGCCCTCCCCAAAGTCCAGGGGAAACACCCCACTTCCTTGAGGCTAGCGGCTCAGCAACCAACACGCTGGCTCCAGCAGGCATGCTGGAACACTGCAAGCTCTTCAGGGAGGGGGACCAGGCTCCTCCGGGCAGCTTCAGCCAGTGCCGCTGCACTCCCAGGCTCCAAGGGCTCTTCTCGGACTCGCAGCCAGCCAAAGTGGCCAGCCGCCCCGGGGAACAAACAAGTCACAGGTCCGAAAGAGCCAGTTCTCGTCTGCAGAGCCAGACAGCGGGTCCATCGGGCGGCAGCTCTCCAGAGCCTCAGGCAGGGCGAAGGGCTTTCCAGGCCTGCTACCTGGAGAGGCTGCCAGAGACTGAACCCGGAACTCCGGCTCCGCTGCTGAGCTAGAATTCCTCCCCAAGGGACTGGCTGCTGCCTGGCCAGCCACACCACTCGCAAGGCTGGGAGCAGCGAAGCCCGCTGGGTGGCACCAGGGCCCTTGACCTCTCAGTGGAGTGTGGGGACTTCCCCAAATGACAGAAACGGCTTCCTACAAAGAGGATGCTGCCAGCTGAAAGCTGCACTTCCTGCTGCCTCATCATCCCAGCTGCGGACGGCAAAAGGCAGCCGTGGAAAGACGCCCGGCTCCACTGCAATGAGCTTCACCAGCTGTTGGACAGAGGTGGCTTTTTAAAAAAACGGTTAGTGTAACTAAATTCTCTCTTTTCTTCAACTTTCTGCTCCAAACACATTTAAGCTGAAATCTTGACTGATGACTGATCACTTCAAGCCCCAGGAACAGGAAGGACTATATTTTTAAATAAATATAATCTGGAAGACATTCCACCACTCAGAGTTCATTCAAATCCAAAACATCTTGAAAATGGTCCATTTGACAATGATCTAGTACGAAAGTAATGGATTCCCTCTGCCAGTCAGGCACTGGTGTCCTCAATTTGATTTTTTAACAACCGTCCAAATGAATGTTAATTGCATTCAGTTTCACCCGCCAGGCTTTGAGAGCAGAATCTGTCATCTGTCCCTGTGGAAGCCATTTAGAGTGGAACAGAAGACGACTCCTTGGCCAACCCATTTCTGCTCCACATCCAAGGCCTTTGCTTGCAGAAAAAGATAACTTCCCATTTGGCAGATGAAACCCAGTTCCATGTTTTACAGCGAGTCCTGGCAGTTAGGTGCGTAAATCAGCTTTGCAAATAAGACCACAAAGTTACTAGCCCACAAGAATTTCACAGCCTCCTTTGGCATTCCCACTTGTATCTCGGTTTGTCATTTGGGGGCACGTTGGAGGCCCTGAACAGGAAACTTCAAGTCTCTTCCACCACCTAGAGGAGCTTCCTGTCTACATGCAATCAGACAAGTCTGGGAGACTCATTGCTGCACTGAGGAGGCCGGTCTCTTTGGGAGGCAAAAAATGCCTCCTGCTTCAGGAGAGGATGGGATAGGTTTCATGGCCATTTAAAACAATCAACTTGATCTACCACCTCAGTCAAGAGGAGGGGGGAATGAGGGGTCTGCTTCGACTGCTCTCCTCTGCAAGTGTACCCCAAGTTGGCCTTGGAGGGAGAGGAGAGTCCTCCTCCACACTCCCGGGGACTCAGCTTGGCTGCCAGGAAGAAGCTCAAGGGAAGACAGGGGCGAGGAGGGTGGGAGAGGCAGCAATCTGGCCCCCCTGCCCTGGAGGGAAGGGGATCCACCACCATTGCTCAGCCCCTCCCTCCAACTGAGCCCCTGCCAGCTCCCTGCATTGCTCTTGGATCTCCCTACACAAGTCATTCCAGGACGCCCAACACCGAGAGCACAGCTATGCAAAAAATCAGCACATTCTCTCCAAATGCTGACGGGGCCTGAGCTCAGATCAGAGAGAACACACAAAGGCTGAGGGTTCTCCGCTCCGGGTCTGCATCCTGTGCAGCTCGGCCACGGCATTTGGAAAATGGGGTCCAGATGGGGAAGGCGGCCGGCCCACAGTCCTAGGGTCTGCTGCTGGCACACTCAGCGGGTGGCTCATTCCTCAACTCCCAGCTGGAGGTAACAGGGAGACCCGGGGCTGCTGGGGTGGAGCAGAACAGCCGGCCTGGAAAAAGCTGGGAGTGGAGGCAGGCCTTGAAGCAACAAGGGGCCAGTGCACCCCACACTATGTTCCAGGAACCCTGGGGTCAGCAAGATGAGGCTTGGAAAACAGCACCCAACCAGGACCCCCATTGGGATGGGGCCAGGTGGGAATGGAGACAGAGGCCTTTCTGCACAGCGCCAGCCCCTGGGATCCAACCAGCAGATCCCTCCCGGCAGAGATGGCCGGGCTCTGGGTCCAGGGGCTTTGTTCAGAGCTCAGAGCAAAGGAGCCACTTAAATATGTAGGTGTTTCATTTACATAGTCAAGTGCTGGCTGCAACAGCTGGGGCTCCAAGTCTGTTTGCAATTTTCAGAGGGCAAGGAAGGAGGCGTGTCACATGGGGCATCCGAGGCCTGGGGGGTGGGAGGATGTTCCCAAGACCATGCTGCCTTGCAGGGTGTCCAGAGCGCTTCCTAAGTGCTTCACAGCACTGTCCGGGCTCAGCTCCTGCATTCCTGCTCCTCCACACCGCAAGCAAGCACACTCCGATGAGGAACAGACATGTGGCTCCCCCACAGGAAACAGCTGGGCTGCGGCTGGACTGAGCCCACAGACCCCCTGCTGGGGGAGGAAATGCTGCCTCCTCCTCCTCCCCCTCCAGCCCCACTTGGCAGCAACTGCTCTTCACCCCAGAGCAGCACCGGCATTTGGAGGCGGCGGCGGCGGCGAGGTTGGAGGCTCAGCATCCGAACCAAGGCAGAAGGCTCACACCTCCGCCCACAGTTTGCTCACCTCCAGCCAGCCGAGCCCTGGCAAGAGAGCAGCTCCGTCCGAGACCCAGGCACCTCCACAAGGCCCCCCAAGGGAAGCCGGCAGAACAGCTCTCGTGAGGACACAACAAGAACCAGGAAAGGCTTCCCTGTGGGACCCACGCCGGTCAGCCAGAGGCCTGCAACTCCAGCCTCGGGGCCATACTTGGAAAACCGGGAGAGCAGAGAGGCAGGACGCATTTGGGCCTATCGGCAGGCCCCAGCTTCCAGAGGGGGGAGGAAAGAGGGCTGGGCCTGAGCACACAAGGAAAGGAGTTTGCCGGCTGCTGGCTAATTATGGCACAAAGAGGCCGTTGTTCCTGCTCCGGCTGCTGGCAACTTTGCCAGAGAGCAGGAAGGTGGCCACTCACTGGCCACCCGTCTCGCCCTGCCACGCCACACCAGCCCAGGTGGGGGCTTCCTTTGCACCCCCCAAGGAGACCCCTCTGGCCCCCTCCTCCAAGCCAGGCCTGGTTTTCCATTTGCATCTCATCATATTCAAAATGTGTGCCAGCAACACGACCAGCTCCACATTTGCCCCCAAGTTGCCCAGCGTGCAGATGTTCCCTTGTAAGTGGAATCAAGGATGCACTGGGTCCTACTGCGCAGGCGCAGTGGCCATTTTGGAGGCCACCGTGCCAGGGAATAAGCCCAGAAAGGGTCAAAGACACCCAAACCGGGCAAGTTTTAACTCCCCAGAAGGCCGGCAGGGGGAGGGGGAACCTCCGCGAACCTACCACCACCTTGGAGAAGCCCCTGAAGGGGATAAGTTTAAAATAAAAAATAAAGAAAAAAAATTGCTCCTCAGGGGGTTCAGTTTGGGGCCGAGCCAAACCTGGGGGGAGGGGTCCGACTTGACCCCGAACCATCAAACCGAACTGGTTTGACATTGAACCGGTTCAGTTTCGAACCCGTTTGCATAAACCCTAGTGCACGGACACTAGCCTGATGTTGACCAGAGTGTCAAGATGGTACACTGCCATGAGGTAATTTTGAACACAGTGCCGGCAGGGGAAATGTAGCGGGGTGTGTGTGTGTGTGTGTGTGTGTGTGTGTGTGTGTGTAAGAGCACCCTCTCTGCTCCTTAAAGGTAACCCCGCCCCCAACCAAATCACCAGACCGGTTTGGCAGTCCAGAAAAGGGCCGCCGAGCTGGTTCGTGCACACCCCTAGCCTGTACCTGCCTTGCAGCCATATCCTTTGACCCGAAGCTCTACAAAGACCCCGACCCCAATTCTGGAGGCATTTGGGCAAGTTGTGGCTACCAGGGAAAGGTGCTCTCTGCACAGATGGAAATGCCCCCTCTCCTCTCTTCCCTGCTTCTCTTGTCAGGGGACTGGGTCACAGCTCAGTTCACATGAAGCTCTGCTTATCTCCAGGGGTGGCCCCCAGGATCAGGGGCTTAGACAAATACAGGGAGGACAGGTCTATCAGTGGCTACTAGCCTTGATGGCTATAGGCTGCCAAGTCAGAGGCAGGATGCTTCTGAATACCAGTGGCAGGGGCACAACAGCAGGAGAAAGGGCACACCTTCATTTTTGGCCTATGGCCTTCCCAGAGGCATCTGGTGGGCCACTGGAGGAAACAGGATGCTGGACTAGATAGGCCTCGGGCCCCATCCAGCCGGGCTGTTCATCCGATCTACCAAATGCATCGAAAACAAAACCAGCAAGGAAGCGACCAGTACTAACTGGTTCCCACAAGCCTTGCAAGGGAGGAGCTCCGTTGACTCCCAGCGGCCCCCAACCCTGGCCAGCTCAATCACAGGGAGACCTACTTCTTGGCCTGCCACCCAAAACACAAGCGCTCTTCCAGTGCCAAAGCCTGCAGGTGGCCCCTGGAATGCACAGCCCATTCCCTGGGAGAGGACGAGGCAGGCCGTTCCGCTCAGGAAGGCCCCCCGACAGACAGCACACGCCAGATGCACCGGAAAGGAGGCAACTGGGACCCCACCAGGCACCTAGAATCTCCCCTCTCTAGGGAGCATCCGCAGGGGAGCGGCCGCGCCTCCACTCAGGGAGCTGAGCACCAAAGCCAGCAGGACAAGGGCAGTTAATAATTCACTGCTTCCTGGCGATTAGTGCTCAGCACCCAGCCTCAGGCAGGCACAACTGGACGCATCTGGCACAGGGCCACCCACCTCTGGCCCTGCCATTTGGCAAGCCGCTGGTGCACACAGAGACTCGTGTCACGGGGGCAGAGCTTCCCCCCCCCAGAGCACTTTCCACACAAACACCATGGGGGGTGGGGCAGCAAGGCAGTGAGGGCCTCCACCAAAAGGCCTGAGCTGGGTCGGATGCTGCAAAGGACAAAAGAGTAGCAGCAGCAGCAGCCCTCCCAACTATCCAGGCGGCCTTCTGCAGTCTCCCATGGGCAGGGGGAGAAGCCGGGGCCCGCCTTCATTGCTGGTCAGCATCCCAGCAGGCTCGGTGCCCCACCCCACCCCGCCCTCCGCCCTCCGCAGGCAGCCCTTCCCACCGACAGCTTAGAGGGCAGGCGGAGAGGCCAATAGCAGTCTTGCCAAAACACCAACAAACAAACTTGGAAAGCCATCAATCAATAACTGGAGAAGTCAGGAGAAAGAAAGAAAGGTCTGTTCCAAATTATCTCAAATGTGTTTTTGTTTTTAAGGCGAAGCGGAAGTTTCGTGTTGGGAACCTGCAGCCACACTGAAAACAAGCAAGCGCTCCTGCAGCTTTTCTCGAGGGACAAAACAGGGGCAGGATGAGTGCAGTCTAACCCCCTCCTGGACCTGGACCCACTCACATGGGCATCTTGCCAGACTCCAGGATGAAATGGGGATCAGGTGGGGCACAGCAGCCCAGGGCTGCCTCTTCGCCGGCACCCTCACTTTCCTAGCCCTGCCACTTTGGACAGCGGGGACTGAACCCAGGACCTCCCGTCTGCAAAGCATACAGAGCTATGGGCCCTTCCCCACCTTAGGAGCTGCCTTCAACTAGAAGGTCCATCCGGCAGCATCTCTCAGAGGTCTCAGGGAGAGGAAGCAGTGCTCCCTCTTAACAGGGATTCCCAGATGTTGTGGACTACAACTCCCATAATCCCCAAGCAAAGGCTATAATCCCCGATTGAGGGGCTTATGCTAACTAAGCAATTCCCTGCTAACTGAGCAAAGAGGCACCTTTTTGAAGTGGCGATTCTCTTTATTTAGCAGGGGGAGAGCAACTGGCCCTACCCATCCCCAGTACAGCACCCCTCCAGTGGCTGCTGCTAGTGTCCATCTTATGTTTCTTTTTTAGATTGTAAGCCCTTTGGGGACAGGGAGCCATGTTTCTTTATTTCTTTATTTTACCTATGTACACCGCTTTGGAACTTTTTGTTGAAAAGCGGTACATAAATATCCGTCATATTGCAGCTGGGGATGCTGGGAGTGGTAGTCAACCACATCTGGGAATCCCTGTTAGAGGGAACACTGAGAGGAAGGGCTCTTCCTCAGCTCCGCTGCCTGCTGAACCTGGGGGTCTGTGCATGTGAACAACGCTTTGGCCACTCTCCTAAGCAGGAGCAGCTCGACTTATGGGACATGGGAGGGAGGCAAAGGAGGGCACAGCTGCCTCTCCTTTCTGAGCTCCATTTGCTCCTCTCTCTCCCATTCTGCTGTGCTGCTTGCAGGCTGGCCATTCATCAGGTAGAGCTGCAGAGCTCTACCAGATGAATGGCCAACCTGCAGACAGTGCAGCTCTCATTTACATCGGGGCAGGGTGGGATGGGAGAGAGAAGAGCAAACGGAGCTCCAGGAAGAAAAGGCAGCTGTGCCTCCTTTGGTCCCCGTCCCCCCCTTGCAGGGCTCCCAAACACTGGGAGAGATGAGGCTGCCTCGTAGCCAACCGACCTTTGGTTCAGTTAAGTGCCAGACCGCCCACCGTGCACAGTCTCCAGGCCAGCCCTAGATGCAGAGATGGAACCTGGGGCCTTCTGCACAGAGGACAGGAGTTCAGCCTCCAAGCTATGGGTTCTCCTTTACACAGCCACCCCAGTTCACCCACAGACAGCCGCATCGTCTAATCCAGGGGCCTGGAGGAGGAAACCAAGAGGCTGCAGGAAGGGTTGGGTCTCCTCTACAGAGCTCTGCCTGTAGGTTTTGGGAAAGAAGGGCCTGTAGAGGGTGGCAGCCAGCCACCAGGCCCAGGAGAAGACAGCCGGCAAAGCGCAACGCAGCCAGAGAAGACTGCGCTGACCCGGAAACCGGCAGGCCCCCTGACATGCCTGAGAGCAGAGGCCTCCTCTGAGTGCCTTGGCAAAAAACCGCACAGGATCCCAAGACTAGAGTTATCAGCCTTCCTTCCCGCCTTGGCCAGGAAGGGCTTGCTGCAGAGATTTGGAGCAAATGCAAGCTGGGAAACTGGGAAGGGCAACCCTTTGGGAAGTGCTTTGGAGGAGGATGCAGAGCAGAAACCTCTTCCGCCAAAGGCCTTTCACAGAAAAAGCAGCAGATCTCTTGAGGAAAGCACCCCGCCAGGCAACACAAGAAAGAAACTCACCAGCAGCAAAACATGCACGAGGGAGGTGCGGTGCTACATGGGATACATGATACGGAGGTCAAGCCATTGCCTACAAGCAGGGACCTACCCTATGACCAAAGAGGAGGGGCTGGGATCACATCTTTACAGTCCCTTCCTCATCCCCAAATTAGCAAAACAACAGCCAGACTGGCTGCTCATACGAATGCAACTATGGTTACTTCTGACCAGTGTTTCCTGTAACAGGGATTGCCAGATGTGGTGGCCTGCAACTCCCATCATCTCCAGCTGCAATGGCCGCAGCAGCTAGAGGTGATGGGAGTTGTAATCCACAACATCTGGCAATCCCTGCTACAGGGAACACTGCTTCTGACACCAAGTATCCTGCAGCAGAGGTCAGCTTCTCTCCCACCCTACCGTCTTCTTTGAAGAGTGAAGAGATGAAGGGGGCCCAGAGTTCCCTGCTACCCACAGGCCTCCCAGGTGCTTCATCCCATCGTTACAACAGATCACACAATCACCAGGTGGTGTGGGAAATGGGAGTGAGTCCCCATGGACCACTGCTTCTCTGAATGGTGGCTGAAAGGTGAGAAGAAGTCGCTCATATGTTGGGTACCACTTAAGAGCAGTGGTTCCCAACATGGGTTCCTCTAGCTGCTGTTGAACTACAACTCCCAACATCCTCCACCGCAGTCAACTGTGGTGGTGGGTGATGGGAGCTGTAGTTCAACAGTCGCTCAACAGCCAAGTCTGCCCAACCCTGGCTTAGAACTGAACATGACACCCCAGGCAGAAGAGCCCACAAACACACACCAGACCAGAACCTTCAGGGGACTGCAAGATCACCACAAAACATACCACAATGCCCAGGAAGAAGATAAAGCAGCATATAGGGTGGCAGAAGGTGTGTCTCATCTCGAGAAGTGCCCCATTACACTGGCAGCCCCATATTCACAGGTCCAACCCCTCTTACTCTATGACCTACTCCAGGGGTTCTCAAACTTGAGTACCCAGATGTTGTTGGGACTACAACTCCCATCACCCCTAGGCACAATGGTCTTTGTGGCTGGGGATGATAGGAGCTGTAGTCTAACAACATCTGGGGGACCCAAGTTTGAGAACCCCCTGGCCTTCTCGGAATCACATTCCATCTGGCTGCTTTTCTTTCCATATCTAACTCTCTTGCACAGCCAGCCTCATACCACAACTAGGTTTCATCCCAATTGTGAACTTCTGTTCGGATAGGGTTTTCCAACTCTGGGTCTTCAGCTACTGAATTACAACTCCCATCACCCACAGCCAAATAACATTGTGCCTGAGGATGATGGGAGTTGTAGTCCAGCAACATCTGGGGACACAATGTTGGGAACCCCTATATTAGAGTATGCACATAAGAAGGTAAGAAAAGCCTTGCAGGCTCAGATAGGGTCCATCTAGCTAGCTAGATGTTTTTTGGTACACACACAGACACACACAGCACAAGCAGATAATGAATCCTCACTCTGCTCTCTCTGGTAGCAGAGCGGGCCAAGTCCAGAAAAGCCAGAGTTGGCAGAGAAAGGGATGGGAACACAGGAAGCTGCCATAGGTCCATCTCGCTCAGTATTGTCTACCCAGACTGGCAGTGGCTTCTCCCAGGTTGCAGGCAGAAGTCTCTCTCAGTGCTATGTTGGAGATGCTGCCAGGGAGGGAACTTGGAACCTAGATGCTCTTCCCAGACTGGCTCCATCCCCTAAGGGGAATACCTTACACATCAAGTCTCCCGTTCAAATGCCACCAGGGCAGACCCTGCTCAGCTAAGGGGACAAGTCATGCTTGCTACCACAAGACCAGCTCTCCTCTCCTCGTTGCATCAGCCAACCAGGCAAGACCCCATGGAGTCCTTCTAGAGAGCACCAGGTATGGCTCCACTTTGGAAGTCAGAGATCACGTCCTAGTTCAAGGCTGGGGGGCGCAACAGCTCTTCACGGAGCACCCCACAGCGCCGCCCTCCAGAGGGAGGGGCTGCCTACAGCGTGGCCAGTTCCTGCTTCGGGTGTGAAATCCACACGACCCACCTTTCCCTTCCCGTCCACAAAACGCCCATTCCGAAGGCATCCGAGTCTGACCCAAGTGCCACAGATCGTGGAATCCAAGGAGCGCATTCAGCTGCTCCTGGACGGCCACCTCCACCGGATGCATCCTTCAAGAGGGACGCGGTCAAGTCGCTCCGGCCAGCCCTGGCTAGGAGGAGGCAAATCCTTATCCGAAGGCTGGACCCCCCCCCCCACGCAACTGGGACCAGTGCCCTTTGCCGTGGGCGGGCAGAGGGGCCGGCCAGGCGAGAGGAACCTCCAGAGCAAAGTCAGCCCCGGGGGCGGGGGCTGCAGCCCCTCGCCCGGCAGCAAACTTTCCAAGCCGGGGCGCCAACGCAGCGGCTCCAAAAGAGCGGGAGGAGGCGGGTCAGCCACCGCCTCGAGGGAAGGGGAGAGAGGCAGACAAAGGGCCGGGAGGCTCGGCCAGGCGCCGGACTCGCCGGCGGGAGCAGAGGCGAGCGGGAACTCCCGCGCCGCGCCGGACAGCCCGCGCCGGGCGGGCGACTCACCTTGGAGACGATGAGGGGCTCGCCGTGCTCCAGCCCGCCCTTGAGAGTGAAGCCCCAGGGCGCGCCGCCGGCCAGCTGCACGTGCACGTACTGGAAGGAGACCAGCAGCCGGCTGGCCAGCCGCGCCTCCGACTCCCCCGACGCCCCGCGCTCCATGGCACCATCCCGCAGCAGGCACGCGCCGGAGGCCCAGCCCCGAGGACGGTCACGGCGGCGGCCTCTCTTCGACCGAAGGGCTGCTCGGCATCAATGGGACTCTGTCTGGGGGGGCGGGGCGGGCGGGCGGAGGTGGGCGTGCCGAGCCGGGCAGCGGGAGCTGGCGGCCGCCGCCGCCTCCCTCCCTCCAGCCCGCTACTGCCAAGGCCTTTTCTCGGCGTTCACGCGTGTTAGCAAGGACCCTCCACACGTTCAAGGCGCTTCAGGGCTCCAGACGCGTCGCAAGAGCGGTCTTTGCGGAAGGGGATCGCTCGCTCCCATTATTTGGCCTCACTCACCGGAAATAAAAGGACTGCTCTGCTTCGTGGCCTTTCCACAAGCCTTTCTGGGGAGTGTTTAGGGGGCAGGATGGAAGAGGGCTCAGGCTGGGGTTTGAACCCACAGCCAGCGAGACAGGGAAGACGCAGTGGTGAAAATCGCTCTGCACATGCTCTGGTGCCCCACGGCACACACACCCCATATCGTCACTCCCCCCTCTCCCGTTCAAGACTTCCTGCTTTGCCACACCGGTAAGAGAGCTCTGCCTTCTGTCTCCACCGCCGCCTCCTTCAGACACCTGGGTCTCAGAAGAGCCCTGAAAACTGGTTTTCCCGCAGCTGAACCCTGCCTGCTTTAGGTGGAATGTTGCCAAGATTCTGAGGATACAAAATTTGGTGTCTGCTCTTTATTCCCAAATTATCCCAGAGTACCCACCACTCCCCAGCCTCAGAGCATACCTGCCAACATGTGCCTATTTTCACATTCACCTGAATGAGAAAATAGGGACATGTTGGAAAGATGCCTTTCAATGCCAGTTGCAGGGGAGTAACAGTAGGAGAGAGGGCCTGCCCATACTTCTTGCCTGTGGGTTTCTCAGAGGCACCTGGTGGGTTACTGTGGGAAACAGGATGCTGGACTAGATAGGCCTCCTTGGGCCTGATCCAGTAGAGGTGGTCTTGATGTTCTCCCTGCCGCTCTGTTCACAACTGCTGCCTTGCCAGACATCCATAAACGTAAAGTGTGCTGTCCAGTTGGTGTTGACTGCTAGCGACCACAGAGCCCTGTGGTTGTCTTTTGGTAGAATACAGGAGGGGTTGACCATTGCCTCCTCCCGCGCAGTATGAGATGATACCTTTCAGCATCTTCCTATATCTCTGCTCATCAGCGGGGACTTGAACCAGCAACCTCTGGCTTGCTAATCAAGTCATTTCCCCACTGCACCATTAGGTTACCTGCTGGAAAAGTGGGGGAAGTTGGTAACTTCCCTTCTGAGGGTGGAAACATAATTTGCCTTCAGACAATGATTTGGGGTGCAAAAATGTCCCATAGTTAATTTTCCCAGTGGGCAGTTTTCCTATTTCTAAAATTTCAGTGGTTGACATCTGGGCTTGCATTGCACACCTGCAGGTGCCCTGTCACTGGACCCTTCGGGACATATTTGGGTGGCACACAGTGGGCTCCAGACAAGGGAAGATTGACAAAAATTGCTCCTTCCCCCACTCAAGTCTGAAACTCACATCACTGCATGTGCTCATTGCTAGTCCAGATGTCCAGCTTTAGTGACAGTGAATGGATACCAATGCAATATTTGGTAAGTTCAGTAATTTCAAAGTTGTAATTAATGTTTTTCAGGGGATTATACCCAGGCAGTGTGTGAGAGGTTCTTCTGTTTTATTGATTTATTGGGTATTCAAATAAAAAAATCTTTTCACATAGAACTCGGGATTTGTTTCAGAATAAAAATCAAAGCACCTGAAATGTCTCTATTGATCTCCCCACTCCCCATCAAATATTTCATTTCAGCCACTTGAAAAACTTTTGAGATACAGTGTGGGGAATTAATATGGTGGAGATTTTTTTGTTGTATAAATGGGGAGGGGAAAAACATGCCAAATCAGATCACAATCTTCCTAGGATAGCAGGACAATTTGTATAGTAAAATAAAAATGAGGGGGGGGGATTAATGCAAGTTTTATGCAAATGAGGGGGGATTTACATGGGAAATTTTTCCAGAAATGAAGGGAATGGGATGAGGGAATATTTGAGGGATGCCAAAGAGAAAAAACTTGAACGGGAGCTTGGAGAAGACCAACAAGTCAATAGTAGAGCTATCGTATCATTTGTAAGCAATAAGGCTTCACTACACTTTAATGTCAAGGAGTTCAAGGGCTCTAGCTTGCCAACCGAGCATGTAGGGCTGAGAAAAAATACTCCTCTGTAACCTTGGAGAGCTGCTGCCAGTCAGTGCAGACAATACTGAAACAGATAGACTAAAGGTCTGACTCAGGATGAGGCAGCTTCACAGGTTCATCGGAGCATCCATAACTCAGTGACGGAGCACCTGCTTTGCATGCAGAATGTGGTGATTCTTGTATGTTGAGCAGGGGAGAGCAACTGACCCTATCCAACCCCAACACAGCATCCCTCCAGTGGCTGTTGCTGGTGTCTACTTTATATTTCTTTTTAGATTGTGAGCCTTTTGGGGGACAGGGGGCCATCTTATTTGTGTATTATTTATTTTTCTATGTAAACCGCTTCTGAGAACTTTGGTTGAAGAGCGGTATATAAATATTCATAGTAGTCGTAGAATGCTCAAGGTTCACCCCCTAGCATCTCCAGATAAGGGGTGATAGAAAGACTCTTCTTTGCCTGAAGCCCTAGAGCAGGGGTTCCCAACCTGTGGTCCTCCAGATGTTGCTGAACTACAGCCCATCATCCCCAGCCACATTAAAAAATTGTAGTTCAGCAACACCTGGAGGACTACACAGGTTGGGAACCCCGCCCTAGAGAGCTGCTGCCTGTTGGTGCAGACCGCACTCAGCCAGATGGAGCCAAGCTCTGACTCAGCAGGAAGCAGCTTCAGAGGCTCAAGTCTGTTGTGCTGGCCTCCTGTCTCTTTGGCTGCCCAGCTCTGCCACTTGCTGCTCTGCAGGCCCCTGTGAAATGTCCCCTTTGTTCCAAGGAGCCGGACTTTCCCCGTCCCAGGCAGCCAGCAAGAAGAGAGGCTCATAATCCTTGACCCCAGTGGATTGAGGCTGTCCTGCAGGTAGGGTGAGAAAACACAACCCTCGCCCTGCCTCAGTGCTCAGGGTGCAGCCAAGCCAGAATATGGAGGGGGGGCATAGCGGCAGGGCAAGGAGTTATGTCTAAAGTTCACACCTGTACCCACCCCTAGGACTGTGCCACCACCAGTGTTGCTGCAGACACACTCCTTGTGCTCCAAGAATCCCTCCTGTGGGGGCTGCCCCCACCCTCCAGCACAGGGCCAGACAATCATTAACAGGACCCTGGGAAGCAGCAACTACTCAGCAGGAGAGCCAGGCTGGGGTCTCTCCTCCTCCTCCGTGTGGGTCACGAGGTTCTCCTCTGTCCTTGGCTGGCCTCTGCTTTATAGGCAGAAACGCCTGACCTGCCCCTGTAGGCCAGAGAAAGGGGGCTGGGCTGGAACCTGACTGCCAGGGGGGTGCCTTCAGTTCTGGCATGTTGAGCTTTCGGTTTGGAATCTGGGACCCTGCTGCTAAAGAAATATGTTGTGGAAATCTGCAGCACTTTGGTGGGGTCTGTTGCACAAAGCCCTGAACGTTCAGACTGGCACATGCTACAGCTTTAAGGGGACCAATGAACCCTGTAGTGCCTTAAGGACTCTTGCAGGAGGAACCTTTGCAGGCCAAAAGGTGTCTGTGGAAGCCACTGCCTCATGAAGCAAACACAGAAGAGAGCAGGGGGGGGTCTAACACCCCCCACTGGATGGGAATGTCCACTTCATGCCTCCTATGAAGCCCAGGGTGTAAGAAATGAGATTTTGCCATTCTCTCAAGAGGTTCTCCTGGCTTCTCTTCTCAAAACCAGAGGGAATGCATTCTGAGCTTGGCCAAGAACTGTGCCCCTTCCTTGCCCAGGAGAAGGACTGGCTGCATGGCTGAGAAAGGCATCAGGTGGGACCTCCCTTTCTCAGCCATGCAGCCAGTCCTCCTTCTGGTCAGGAGGGGCCCAGATGAATCCCTGTCCTGGTTTTCTAAGCCGGGGGTTCCCAACCTGTAGTCCTCCAGATGTTGCCAAACTACAACTCCCATCATCCCCAGCCACAAAGATGGGAGTTGTAGTTCAGCAACATCTGGAGGAACCCTGGTTGGGAACCCCTGTTCTCAACCATGTGGGGTGAATGTGCAAGCTTAGCAAGGGCTGCATTTTGCCCCCACTTAGGAAGCCAGTTTGTATGCTCCTGCCCGGTGGGGTAGCAAACCTTACCACTCCTGTACCTGGGCTAGAAGTTCAGGACATGGTGAGCTGCTCCGCACACCTGGCAAGAAAATACAGGCAGGAGGCTTTCCAAATGCTTGGCTTGCCCAGCGTGCAAAAGGCAGACTTGTACTTATCCACTGATGCTAGGACTATGCCAGTGTTCCCTCTAGCAGGGATTCCCAGACGTTGACTACAACTCCAGGATGCTCGTGGGTGCAAGTCACTTCACAAGTATCACACCCATCCTGCGGCAGCTTCATTGGTTACCGGTCTGCTTCTGGGCTAGATTTAAGGTGCTGGTCTTGACCGTTAAAGCTCTACACAGCTTGGGGCTAGGGTATCTGTCGGACTGCATTCACCCATATGAACCTGCCAGGGCCCTCCACTCATCATCTCAGGCCCTGCTCATGGCCCCGCCACTGACAGAGATCTGGTTGGCCGGAAGTAGAGACAGGGCCTTTTCGATTGTGGCCCCTCGGTTCTGAAACACCCTAACTGTAGAGCTTCACCATACTCCCTCCCTCAGTGTTTTTAAAAAAACAACTAAAAACACATCTTTTTAAAAGAGACTTTTAAATGTTTCACCTGTTGCTTATATCTGGTAGGTTCTTTAGTTTTTACAATTCTTAGTTTTTAGGTTTTTATTTAAAAAAACACTTTTAATTTGAAATTTTAAAATCTGTAATTCTGGTTGTGGCTGTAGCTTGGATTTTTAACTTGTTTAGCTTAATTTGGTTGAGTTCATTAGTCTAATTTTACAATGTAACTGTTCTATAAATGCTGTGAGCCGCCTGTAGTGTACTAGAGGTGTGGGGTATACATATTTTAAATACCTAATAAATGTATTTAAGGAGGAGAACTGGTCTTGTGGTAGCAAGCATGACTTTTCCCCTTAGCTAAGCAGGGTCCACCCTGGTTGCATATGAATGGGAGGCTAGATGTGTGAGCACTGTCAGATATTCCCCTCAGGGGATGGAGCCACTCTGGGAAGAGCAGAAGGTTTCAAGTTCCCTCCTTGGCAGCATCATCTCCAAGATAGGACAAGATTTTTTTTTTTTTTTTTGAACCAACAAACTACCAAAGCATACAGTACGATGCCAATCTCCAAGATAGGGCTACGAGAGATTCCTGCCTGTAACCTGGGAGAACACGCTGCCAGTCTGTGTAGACAAAACTGAACTAGATGGAGCAAGGGTCTGACTCAGTATATGGCAGCTTCCTAAGTTCCTAAATGCTGTGGTCCTCAGCTGCAGAGGCTTGCTTGAGGATTCTGGGAGTTGTAGTCAACAACATCTGGGAACCCCTGTTAGAGGGAACACTGGACTGTGCACCTGCGTCTTTTCACTGAGGATGGATTTATCACCTTGGAGGCACTGTTGGCATTGCTGTCCCTGCATAATAAATATGCATTATTCTGTGAAATGGATCTTTGGGACATATCAATTGACCCCGCAGCTAGCAACCTTGAGTCCCCAGATGTTGCTGGAAGGCCACTGCGGCTGGGGGTGATGGGATTTGTAGTCCAACAACACCTGGGTTGGTAAGCCCTGCATGAGAGGAGTCTGCCCTTCCTTGGAGCAGCCTCCTGGACTCCTCCTCTGTGTGCAGGGAGGGAGAGCTGGCCATGAGCCACGTTGGCAGGCATGTACAGCACAGACAGTTCCACCCCTTGGCACACTGTTTCCCTCCCTCCCTTTTCTTCAGATGCTGCTTGCATGTTGGCAAAAGTCTCTCCACAAGGATCAAAACTGGAAACATGTCTTTTCAAAAGCAAGCCTGCAAGAAAAGAAAAAAGAAAGAAAGAAAAAAGAAAGAAAAGCAAACCTGCAAGATTCCGCAGCTCACATGTTAAGGTCCAGGCAAATGCTAAACGAAGGGATCCCGCTGAGTCAGGAACCTCCCCGTCCTTTCTGTCCTCTGCTGCCCCTGCCCTCCTGGGTCTCCCCCAACCTGATCTACTTTCTCCTCCTACACTCTGCTGGGATCTGTCTCCTTGAACAACAACAACAACAACAACACCCTGCGGCGGGTCTGAAACTCTCCCGCCTGCTTGTGCAACAGCCCCTTTCCTGGGTGGCTTCTGCCAAGAGCTCCTCAGACAGCCACACAACAACTCACTCTGCTGCGGAAAAAGGTGTGTCTCAGACTCGCTCCTCTTGGATCCCTATTTATAGCATTCAAGTGCAGGCAGGTGGGACCTGCTGGAGGCCTGGAAAAATCAAGGCTGGGACAGGGGGACTGCCTGGCAGAGCTGCATGGGGCGGGGGGGGGGCAGACTCACATCTGTGCAACCCAACTGGATGGTGGCTTCAGGGGCGTTCCATGCCCTGCAGGATTTAGGGTAGTGGGATGGGTGGCAGGAGCACAGCCTGGGGAGTGAGTTGGAAGGTGCCACCAACAGCCAGAGAACTCCGAGGCTGGAAGTCCCCAGGCTAAGGGAGAGAGACAGCAGGATGGTGCAAGGGCAGCCCCCACTGCTGACTGATGAGTGATCCACTTTAGAGTCCTTCCAGCATCCAAAGTCCTCAGATTCAGGCTCACCCTTTGGGGAGGAGAGCTGGTCTGGTGGTCAAGTAAAGGTAAAGTTGTGCCGTGGAGTTAGTGTCGACTCCTGGCGACCACAGAGCCCTGTGGGTGTCTTTGGTAGAATGCAGGAGGGGTTGACCATGGCCTCCTCCTGCACAGTTTGAGATGATGCCTTTCAGCATCTTCCTATATCGCTGCTGCCAAATATAGGGGTTTCCCATAGTCTGGGAAACGTTAGCAGGGATTCGAACCAGCGACCTCTTGCTCCCTAGGCAAGTCATTTCCCCGCTGCGCCATTAGGCGGCTGGTCTTGTGATGGCAAGCATGAATTGTCCCTTTTGCTAAGCAGGGTCCTCCCTGGTTTGCATTTCAATGGGAGGCTACATATTTGAGCACTCACTGTAAGATATTCCCCTTAGGAGATGGGGCTGCCCTGGGAAGAGCACCTGCCTGCTTGCATGCAGAAGGTTCCCAGTTCCCTCCCTGGCACCATCTCCAAGATTAGGCTGAGAGAGCTTCCTGCCTGCAACCTCGGAGAAGTCGCTGCCAGCCTGTGAAGACAATCCTGAGCGAGATGGACCAATGACTCCGTGTACAGCAGCTTCCTATGTCCAATATGAATACTGTATCTCCTTCTTACAGGAGAGGGGCTGAGGAAGGGTGCAGGATTCACCACCTCGTGACAAAGATATCAACCCAAGTCTGACCCCCTCTGGATCCAGCCCCTCTGACCCCTGGAATCCCCTGGCTCCCATGGGCAGTGCTTTGGGGACACAGGTGTGGGTGTATGTGGGGCTCGCTTTCCCTGGCTCCTAGGCAGCCATGAGCGGGGTGCAAGAGCCTGCCGACATGCAGGGCTGCACAGCCTTGTTCTCCAGGCAGCTGCAGGGCACAGCCTTTGGTCCTCTGCCCTGCCCCACCTCCAAACCCAGGGGCCAGCAGGAGGTTCATGCCTCCAAGCAGCTTCGGTTGCTCCCCAGTATTGTAGCCAGCCCTCTTGTGCTCCTACTCTTCACAGGTGGCCGGCAATCCATATATAACTGTTAGATATATGAAAGCTTTGTTGTAAGAACTAAAGAAATGCAGACTTAACTTAAGACATCAGCAGGAGCTTCAGAAACCACCTTGAGGTTCCTCACAGAAGCGGAGGGACTAGTCAGAGTTCCTTCTTCCTAGAGGCCCCCTGGTGGCAGAAGCCCCCTCCTACAACCTTTTCAGGCCCCACAGTTCTTCTGTACATACACTTCATTACACCCAGAGGTGCACCTAGGTGATTTGGGAGCCTGGACCTAAAAGCTTTGGGAGGCCCCCTCTCCCCTGCAAATTAAGCATCATCATGCTCCACCGGGTGACCACATTACCCAGGACAGACCAAAGAGGATTGGGGGGTTGGGCAGGGGCTGTGCAGGGCGGCCCTGGACTTTGGCCCCCAAGTCCAGGGGTAAGAGTGCCTCTGAGCATCTCGCTGACCTCTTTGTTACACCCGTCTCCACAAGAGGCAGCCCTGCAGAGAAGCAGCCCTTCAACACGCCCCTGTAACCCCTTTCGTTGCCCTTTCCCCCCCCAATCGGGCCACCTACTGATGCTGATGCTGGTGCCAGCTGATACCACAAAGCCTAGGAACATGGGAAGCCACCTTATACTGAGGCACATACTGCCATATACCCTTGGTCCATCTGGCTCAGTATTGTCTACCCAGACTGGCAGCGGCATCTCCAAGGTTGCAGGCAAGAGACTCTCTCGGCCCTGTCTTGGAGATGCTCCCAGGGAGGGGACTCAGAACCTTCTGCATGCAAGCAGGCAGCGGGTGCTCTTCCCAGAGCAGCCCTACCCCCTAAGGGGAATATCTTACAGTGAGTGCTCAAATATGTAGCCTCCCATCCAAATGCAAACCATGCTGGACTCTGCTTAGCAAAAGGGACCATTCATGCTTGCTCCCACAAGGCCAGCTCTCCTCTCCATAGACAGCTAGGGGCCCAGACCCAGCCGCTGCCCCCTTTCTCTGAGCCTCTGAGCTTCTTGTGCCTCTCTTGTGTCTCTCAGCCCCCTCCCTTGGATCTTGGAGCCAAGCACAGAGGCAGACATACACTCCCCACAAGAGAATGCACAGGGCGTGCCAGAAGCGGAAGTGGGCGCGACAGGGCTGGATCATCGGGAGCCGTGGGGCTGGAGAGGAGGGCTCCAGCCCAGCGTCCTCGCTAATGCCTGGCCTAGCCTGGCTGGTCTCTGGTGAGATGGGTGCAGGGGATAAGAGGGAAGCAGATTGGTCGCTACGGATGAGCCGAGCAGGCTTCGGGGCTATAACATCTGGACCAGCATTGCGCAGCTGGAAGCTTGGGGCTGCACTACCTGTTGCACTCAGGACAGTGCAGATCAAGTCCCAGCTCAGAGGGTTGGGATGTAGAGGGAATTTCCATCAAGAGGGGAGCCGTTTTAAAAAGACCTTGTGCGTCAAAATATGGTGGCTGCTTATCGTAGGATAAAGGAGTGGGTGGAACCCTGTTTCCAGAGGGTATTTTGAACCTTGGTTCTCCTGGTCAGCCGGAAGATCCAAAGGTTCTTGGGTCTGTGCTGCAGAACAAAGGTGGGCCAGTGGGACCCCACTTGAGGCTAGTGGGATCTATGTGGTTGTTCATCAGATCCTCGAGGTCCACCAGCCAGAGCCGGGTGCAAATGACTGGCTCACGGGGGCAGGGGGAGGAGCCAGATGAGGTCATGGCTCAGTGGTGGAGCCAGGTTCCCTCCCTGGCAGCATCTCCTGGTAGGCCTGGGAGAGCCTCCTGCCTGAAGCTATGAAGAGCTGCCAGTCAGTGTAGACCAGGGATTCTCAACGTTGGGTCCCCAGATGTTAGGAACATAGGAAACTGCCATATACTGAGTCAGACCATTGGTCTATCTAGCTCAATATTGTCTACACTGACTGGCAGCGGCTTCTCCAAGGTTGCAGGCAGGAATCTCTCTCATCAGCCCTATCTTGGAGAAGCCAGGGAGGGAACTTGGAACCTTCTGCTCTTCCCAGAGTGGCTTCATCCCCTGAGGGGAAGATCTTGCAGTGCTCACACATCAAGTCTCCCATTCATATGCAACCAGGGCAGACTCTGCTTAGCTATGGGGACAAGTCATGCTTGCTACCACAAGACCAGCTCTCCTCTCCCATAATCCTTCAGCTCCCATAATCCCCTACCAAAGTCCACTGGACTGGTGATTATGGGATTTGAAGTCCAATAACATCTGGGGACCCAACGTTGAGAATCCCTGGTGTAGACAACTGTCTGTCCTTTTATTTTATATGGTTGTTCCCCCCACTTTCCTCCCTCCCTCCCTCCCTCCCTTCCTTCCTTCCTTCCTGATGTTTATGTTTTTTACTGTTTAACTGATTTTAAGGTTTTAACTTATTTTAATGGTTGTATTTTAACTTTTGTAAACCACCTTGAGGTGCTTTATGAAAGGTGGTATAAAACTGAACAGTAGATAGATCAGATAGAATGCTGAGCTAGATGGACCAGTGGTCTGACTCAGTATAAGGCACCTTCTACCTTCCTATGTTCCTATGCAATGTTGTGGTGGTTCCGTGGTGTTGGAATCAATTCCCTCTTGTACCTCGAATCAATTTGCTCCTGCACCTCATGAGCGGAGTTACTAAACATCCCGGCTTAAAACACAAACTTCTTAAAACCGGCCAGCAGAACTGCACAAAGACCTGGTCAAAGGCAACCAGTTAGCACTCCTCTTTTGAAAGAAAACCATATGGCTCTGTGGTTGTCAGGATTTGACACCAACTGACGGCACAACTTTACTTTTTTTGCAAGTGAGGTACCCTGAGGATGAGAGACAAGCAACCAGCCAGTCACAGGAGAGAAGTTTCTTTTAACTTGTAAGTCGTGAACAGGAACAGGGAGTTGTGTTAGCAGCATCTTGAATATAAGGTCCGATGTTACAGGTGGGTCACACGGAGGCTCAGAAATGCCTGCCATGGGTCAGACAAGTACATGTGCAGAGGGCCACTGCATCTGTGTTGCAGCTGCAGCGTCTGCTGCTAAACATCCAACAAGAGTCAGAAATCTGTGCTGATCTATGCAAATCACCCCAAGACAAAAATAAGCAGAGCCGGAGATCCTGATCGGGTTTCTGTCTGCTGAACCCAGCGGGACTTGCTTCTGATTAGACATGCAGAGGCTTGCACTGCAAGCAAGAATCGAGCAGGAGAGCGGGTCTTGTGGTAGCAAGCACAAATTGTCGCCTTTGCTAAGCAGGGGACTTTTGCATTTGGTTGCATTTGACTGGGAGACTACATGTGAGTGTCGTGTAAGATATTCCCTTTAGGGGATGGGGCTGCTCTGGGCAGAGCACCTGCCTGCTTGCATGCAGAAGGTTCCCACAGTTCCCTCCCCGGCAGCATCTCCAAGAGAGGGCTGAGAGAGACTCCTGCCGGCAACCTTGGAGTCGCTGCTGCCAGTCTGGGTAGACAATCCTGAGCTAGATGGACCCAGGGGTGTAGCAAGGGGGAGAGGGGGCCCGTGTTCGTTCCTCTCCCCAGTGGACCCTCGATGTGCGGGAGATAATGAAGAAAGTAGGGAGGGGTGGAACTGCTGGAGGCCCCGGGTTCTTTGAACTCATCCACTCAATTATAGCTACACCCCTGGATGGACCAATGGTCTGACTGAGTAAAAGGCAGCTTCCTATGTTCCTCTGTCAGGCCAAAGGCCTGCACGAGTGTGCACAGGGAGAACGCAGTGGCTCCTCGTGTCCCAGCCGCTGGAGGGCAGCAGAAAGTTGTGAAGAGCCACGTCACTCCTCAGCCGAAGAGGCTTGTGGCTCCGGAAACCGACCTTGCAGCCTCCCTGTTTCTTGCTTCTTATTCACAACGTTTGTATCCTGCCTTAACGATCGCAAAACAAACCTGAGTCCACTAGCAAACAACAACCCATCAAAACAACGACCAAAGCCCAAGAAAAACAGCAAACTGAAGAGAAGGAAAGGCAGCATTGAGAAGGCCAAGGGGATTACAAGACTCTGCAGCTGGAAGTAAGCAGAGCGGAGGCTCCGTGGGGGCAGGCATTTTCGATGGGAACTACTGCCCAGGAGTGACGCCTCCGAAGAAGCCGGGGTGGTCACCGGAGGAGACACAGCTGCTTCTCCTTCCCGGAGCCCCCTCTCACATCTCACCTTGCCCAGAGCTCTTCTGCCTGCAAGCTGGCACTCAGCAGGTAGAGCTGCATGGTGAACCTGACAGATGACCAGTTCTCGTGAATGTCCGGGTGGGGTGGGAGAAAGTGGTACAAATGGAGCTCTGGGAAGCCCGGCTCCTTCGGATGAGCTGCTCTGCTCCAGCCCTGTCTTTTTGATGGCTCTGAACTGGGTTTGAATCCACGGCAACTTCTGCCACAATAAGTGGCAGAATAAAGAAAGATTCTTGCCGTTCTTGCTGCCACCGTGAAACCTGCCACCCTGCACCAGATGATGTGGTCTGGGGTCCCTCTGCTAGGCAAGGCCTCCCACAGCAAGGAAAAGCAGTGACCATCCTTGCAGCAAACCAGGCCATGCATATGTATATGTGAATGTATATGTGCATATCTCTCCCTCCCACTCTTCTCTAGCAAGCTTGGAGGAGAGCTGGTCTTGTGGTAGCAAGCATGACTTGTCCCCTTAGCTCAGCAGGATCTGCCCTGGTTGCATATGAATGGGAGACGATGTGTGAGCACTGCGAGATATTCCCCTCAGGGGATGGAGCCGCTCTGGGAAGAGAAGAAGGTCCCAAGTTCCCTCCCTGGCAACATCTCCAAGATAGGGCTGAGAGAGTCTCCTGCCTGCAACCTTGGAGAAGCTGCTGCCAGTTAGACGATACTGAGCTAGATGGACCTATGGTCTGAGTGACTCAGTGTATGGTAGCTTCCTAAGTTCCTATGTAAGCTCTCTAGTTAACCCTGCAGGGGTGTTTCCCGCCCCTTTAAATTCTGATTGGTGGCATCCCTTTAAAATGAGGTGGGTGGAGCAGCTCTTTTCTTCCCTTAGTAAGCAGAAGTGCAGGAGGAAGAGGAGGAGGAGGAGGAGGGAGAAGGAGGGTGGTCCCTTAACTTAGTTTGCAAGAGCTGCCCCCCACCCTGGCTTGGGATTTTAAGGTGTGCCCAGCCCTGCTGTGAGTTTGGTCTGTGGGCCTGGTGGAGCCCTGCCTCAGTCCTTGAGGGGGCCCCCACCACTGCCTGTAGCCCCCTAGAAGGGGTGTGTGTGTGTGTGTGTGTGTGTGTGTGTGTGTGTGTGTGTGCAAGCGAGCCGAGTTCTCTCCCATCCCTGCAGTGCTTTTTGGAAGAGCCCAACATGGGGCCGGTCCTGTGAAAGCAGAAGTGGGCCCTGGGCTTGGCTTCTGCTCGGTAGCTCCTCTCCCTGTTCTCTCCCTTGGGCGATAGGATGCTTTGCCTGGCCCTGTAGCTCCTGCCTTGTGAGCCCAGACCCCCCCCCCCGCCCCCCGCACTGCCCAGTGTGCTGCTGTCATGGCTGGCCAGAGCCCCTGGCGCCCGTGTGGGGCCCTCTTCCTCTTGGCAGTGCTCTTCCCCCTGGAGCTGAGTTTGCGGGAGGGCCGGGGGGCGCCTGTCCCTGAGGATGCCCCCTCGGCAGCCCCCTCCCTCCCCCTCATCCAGATGCTTCTGGGCCAGGTGCCCCCCAGGGCCAGGCTCCCCGCTCGGCACAGGAGACGAGCCGGGGGGCCGCCGCTGCGCTTCATGCTGGACTTGTATCGGAGTGTCGCTGACCGGCACGGGCGCCCTCGCAGGAACCGACACCTGGCCACCAACACCGTCCGCCTGGTCAGGCCTTTTGCTAAAAACTGCCAGCCTGAGGCAGGTGAGATGGAGCGGGTCTCTCGGGGGGGGCAGAGCTGCCGGGGGGGGAGACTTGGGGCCTGTCTCGGGGGGCCTCGTGCCAAACCCACTCTGTGGCATCGGAGGGTCAAGGCTCTGAGCCAGCCTGCAGGAGCTCATAAGGCCCTGCACACCGGGGGGGGCCTGCACACCTGCACACCGGGGGGGGCCTGCACACCTGCACACCGGGGGGGGCCTGCACACCTGCACACCGGGGGGGGCCTGCACACCTGCACACCGGGGGGGGCCTGCACACCTGCACACCGGGGGGGGCCTGCACACCTGCACACCGGGGGGGGCCTGCACACCTGCACACCGGGGGGGGCCTGCACACCTGCACACCGGGGGGGGCCTGCACACCTGCACACCGGGGGGGGCCTGCACACCTGCACACCGGGGGGGGCCTGCACACCTGCACACCGGGGGGGGCCTGCACACCTGCACACCGGGGGGGGCCTGCACACCTGCACACCGGGGGGGGCCTGCACACCTGCACACCGGGGGGGGCCTGCACACCTGCACACCGGGGGGGCCTGCACACCTGCACACCGGGGGGGGCCTGCACACCTGCACACCGGGGGGGGCCTGCACACCTGCACACCGGGGGGGCCTGCACACCTGCACACCGGGGGGGGCCTGCACACCTGCACACCGGGGGGGCTGCACACCTGCACACCGGGGGGGCTGCCTGCCTTCCATCCATGTGGAGGAGGCTCTGTCCTGAAGCTCGAAGAGGGATTGAAGGGGGTCAGGGGTCCAGCTGGGGGTCGCTTGGGCTGTCATCTTCCTGCTTCCCCTTTGCCCTCCTCTCATCCAAGGCACAGGGAGGAAACTGGCCACTCTGAGCTCTGGCTCTCTTTGGGCACTGGAAGAGCCTGCAGTGTCCAGATGTTTGCTGGCTGCATCTCTCACAAACACAAAGTAACCTGATATAGATTTAACGAAGAGTTTATTCAGAAACGACTCCGTTTTTTCCTTCCCCTTTCCCTCTCTTTTCCTTTCCGATTCCCCACCACCACTACAGCAGGCCTACTCAACTTTGGCCCCTCAGCAGTTCTTGGACTACAACACCCATAATCCCCAGCCACAGTGGCCAATAGCCAGGGATTAGGGGAACTGTTGGCCAACAGGAGGGCTGAAGCTGAGCAGCCCTCTACAGCAGGGATCCTCAACGTTGGGTCCCCAAATGTTATTGGACTTCAACCCCCATAATTCCCAATCAAAGGCTGCTGGGGATCATGGGAGTTGAAGTTGAATAACATCCAGGGATCCAACGTTGAGAATCCTTGCTCTACAGGATTCCTCCCCACTGGGACAAACTTCTAAACAAAACATAAAAGATGCTGGATAGAATACAGCACAATAAGCCCTTCTGCTATGGCTGCAGGAGTCATCATTGGCCCCAGAAGCAAGCATTCAGGGCAGGTGTTTTCTGCCCTGCAGGGGAACTACAGTTCCTATCACCATCCTTTGGCCATTGTGACTGGGGAGGATGGGAGTTTTAGCCCAACAGCATCTGGGGGCCCAGGTCTGAGAACTCCTGATTTAGAGCAAAGGACACTACCAAATACAAGGAGGCGGACGGGGGAGAAGTACCTGATAAGTAAAGGTTGTATGTGCATGGACCATGTGGGGTCTTCCAGGATAAGAACATAGGATCAGGCCCAAGAAGGCCCATCTAGTCCAGCATCCTGTTTTGCACAGTGGCCCACCAGATGCTGCTGGAAGCCACAGTCAGGAGTAGAGGGCATGCCTTCTCTCCTGCCATAACTCCCCTGCAACTGGTTCTCAGAGCCATCCTGCCTTTGAGACCGGAGGTGGCCCACAGCCGACTAGTAGCCATTGATGGACCTCTCCTCCATGAAGTTATCCAAGCCCCTCTTAAAGCCATCCAGGTTGTTGGCTGTCACCACGTCCTCTTGCATCTCAAGGATCTTGCTTGAGCCTCTGAAGTTCCCTGTCCTGGAAGAGAATTCCTTGCAGGTATTAACTAGTGCTGTGAGTTAAGCAATTACATATATTTTGGATGATATCATGTCATTAACTGTATGTGTGTGTGAACTTTAGCTTGATTAGAGATAATTGGTTAGAAAGAGAAATATTCATGGCTGCTGCTGGTTCATGTTGGCGGAGTGATCTCCCTGCTGTCCAGAGGGAAGTGTTCTGTGTGCCTCAGAAGCTTGCATCCAGTACCTTAAACAATAATGTGTTGTGTATAATTTCTTCTCCTTTAGCAGACGTCATACCTAAAGGGTTGATATTGTTACTGATTAGCTGCTACAGGGGAGAACCAATGGAAGGGCCCTTAAGAGCGGGGTGAGTGGGGTGGGGTATGCAGCTTGCTCTTCTGTCTCCCATGTTTGATTTCCATGTGGTATCCAGTAAGGGAGCCTTCTGCAGATATGGGTCTTCAGCCTGTTGCTAGTTGAGGGGGTTTAGTTTCTGCAGTCTGGCCAATGCTGCCTGGGTCTTTGGAGATCTATCACGAGACTGCAAAAACAGACAGAATCCAAGCTGTTCTCATGCTCCTCGCAAGACTGAGGCTGCCATCCTTGCCTGGAAGCAAGTCTCCTTGAATTAAGTGGCAATTAGTTGTGTGCCGACATGTGGGACTGGGCTGGAAGGAAATGGAAGTGGAGACAGAGGCAGGCAGGAGTCTCTCTCAGCCCTGTCTTGGAGAAACTGCCATGGAGGGAACTTGAAACCTTCTGCTCTTCCCAGAGCGGCTTCATCCCCAGAGGGGAATATCTTGCAGTGCTCACACTTCTGGACTCCCATTCATATGCAACCAGGGTGGACCCTGCTTAGCTAAGGGGACAGGTCATGCTTGCTACCACAAGACCAGCTCTCCTCTAGGGGGTAGGGGGGCTCCAGGCTGAGCTCCCTCGGAGCTCTCCTGTTGACTGCTGTGCGTGTGATGCTGACCTCCTGGTTTGAATCTGCAGGCCCCCGGCTGCTCTGCAATCTCGACTACCGCCTGGAAGTGCAGCTGCCGGAGGAGCACCTCGTGAAGGCCACCGTGGTCTACTCCAGGACTCTTGCCTCGGCAGCTCATGGCCCCTCCCTGTGCACCACCAGGCTGCTCTCTGGCCTCGGGGCCCTGCCTCAAGCCCCCGTCAGCCTTGCTCACCCCCACGCAGACCCAACAACAAACGCCACCCGCTTCCCTGCCCAAGACAGCTGGGTGGAGATGGACCTCCCCTCCTTCCTCCAGCCCTGGGTCTGGTCTGCCCGGCAGAGCCAGGTGCTCCAGCTGCACCGTGCGTGCGCCTTCGTGGGGGAGCCTGGGGACCCCACCCCTGAGCCTGGCTGGGAAAGCGCCGTCTCCCTGGAGGACCCCTTCTTGCTGCTCTACTTGAATGACACGCGGAGGAGGGCGCTCCGGCCGGGGAGCTCGGCGGCCAAGGAGGCGCCTTTCCACCCAAGGCCTCCGAGAAGGCTGGCCCAGGCGCGCAGGACCCGGCAGGCCGGCCGGCTGGCCCTGGACCTCCCCAGCTACATCCGCGTGAACTATGCCAAGCAGGGCGAGTGTGCCCTGCACCCCTTCCGGGTCAGCTTCAGCCAGCTGGGCTGGGACCACTGGATCATCGCCCCCCACTGGTACCGGCCCCAGTACTGCAAGGGCGGCTGCCCCCGACTCCTGCGCTTGGGCTACAACTCCCCCAACCACGCCATCGTCCAGAACCTGATCAACGAGCTGGTGGACCAGAGCGTCCCCCGGCCCTCCTGCGTCCCCTACGAGTACAGCCCCATCAGCGTCCTCATGATCGAGCCGAACGGCAACATCCTCTACAAGGTGTACGAGGACATGATTGCCAAGTCCTGCACCTGCCGGTAGACCCCTCCGGGGAGGGGCCGTCTACAGGGAGGCGCTCGGCCTCAAGGTGGGGCACTCCTAGAGGCCAGGTGGCCCTCCGACCTGCTGGCCACGAGGACCCCACAAGTGCTGCAGAACTGGCTTGCTTTGCAGGCCTTTAGAAACGGCAGCTGCACCAAGAGGAAGAGGTCAGGTTTTATCTCTGGTTCCTGAATCCCTCCCTCCCTCCCTCCCTCCCTCCCCCCCCCAGTGGCATGAAGGCACTCGGGCAGCTTTGGCTGGGCTGCTTGACAAGTGGAATTCCACACACAGGCTGGCAAGCGGTTGTCCTCCTCTTCTTTTTAAAGGGAGAGCGCACCAGGAATGCCTTCATCCTGCCACAAGCTGTGTGTGTGTGAGTGGAGGGGTGTGGCTGGAAAGGGTGTGGCTTCCCCACTGAGAAGCAGGAGGATGCTGTGGAGTGGATGTTAACACAAGGGGCAGCTGTGGAGTGTTTGCCTTGCCCTGCGCCTTGTTCCTGGGGTCTAATGCAGGGGCTCCATGAATTTCCTTGAGAAGCAGACTCCCTTGCCAGTGGCCCATGTGTGTTGAATGAATGCTTCTCTCCCTCTCTCCCTCTCTCTCTCTTTCTCTCTAGGAGCTATCCAGGAGAGGGGGCAGAAAATTGCTGCTTGTGTTTGGGTCTTACTGTTGGGAGGATTCAGGCCTCCTCTTCTTCCTTTCTTTTTGCTTGACCCAGTCTTTAGAGGAAGTGGCCCATCTGTCTTGAAGGAAATGTACTTCTGCAAAGACCCAGGACTGGCGAGTTAAGAGCTGATCTGTCTCGAAGACTTCCCCCTTTGACCCTCGGGATCTCCTGCTGCTGCTGCTGTGTATGTTAGGGCTGCCTTGAGCCCCTGAATTCTCATTGCTGTCCTGGATGGGCACTTCACACCCTCGTCTTCCTTCCTCTTGGATGTGCTGCTGGTCCCCAGCGATTGTACCCTCTCACTACGCAAATAAAACCTTGCACTGTTACTGTCACCTGCAATGTTGGGAGATGTGAACCAGTTGGGTGTTGAAATGGAAAACCAAAACAAAAAAAGGGTTTCAAGGTTCTGTGGGGAGGGGGAGGGAGAGAGAAGTCAGCTGTGAGGACCCCCCCCCCATATCCCACAGTTGCTCCTTAGAATGGGGAGGGTTTTAAGTCTGTTTCTGGGGTGTGTGAGGGGGGGAGAATAGAATGTCTGAATGCATGTTTTAAGCTGGATTTAGCCATTGTTGGGGCTGGAGGGGAAGGGTCAAGGTGGCCGGGTCAGATCCCACCCACCCCAACTCTGGCTGGCTGCTGCAGCTGTCCTGGCTAAATGCAGGTCTCCACTCTGCCTGGACCTCTTTAAGCCTGTCCTCCCAGCCCCTGGCTGGCCTGAGCAGGACTTGGGCTGGCAGAGCACGTAGGCTCACCCTCCTCTCACACACAATCACCCTTCTGACTTGGAGCTCTCCAGAAGCTGCCTCTGGAGACAGCTGTGATGGCAACCTGGTCTTGGGCACCAAGCAGCCCCCTGCTTCCCCGCCCCACTGCCATGGGGTGCTTCTGGCTTGGCCTTGTGGTCCTCTCATCCTCCCCCGCCCATCCCTGAACACGCTCTCACCTGCCTGGTCCCAAATGAATTTCCAGGGAGCTGGGACACCCTTCTGTTGATTACCTAGTGTATTGAAATGAGATGAGCTCTTGTCAATAAATCTGGTTTCTTTTGCTAAAGAGGACTGTAGCCTCTGATTTGGGGGAAGGAGGTGGGAGGACGCACTGCAAGGAGAGGGAGGCCCTGGGGCTTGCCCCACGGTTTATAGAGCAAGGGGTCAAGGCCGGGGGGGGGGGTCCTGAAGCCGCCCTTCTGCCATTGGTGTTGAATTGCCCCTTGCTGAAAAGGAGAGAGGTGTGAGGCTGGGCTGTGGGGGAGAGACACACCCGAGGGTTGGAGTTGCAACAGGGAAGGGATTCACTGGGGTGGGGGGTCAGGTGGGTCTGGCCATGGGGCTGAGTGGGCCAAGTCACAGGAAGGGTATCCTCCTTCCTGTGACTTCATGGAAAGGGGCCATCGCTCAGTAGTAGAGCATACAGAAGGGCCTGAGTTCAACCCCTGGCAGCGTAGTGTAGTGGTTAGAGTTAGTCATAGTTAGAGTGTTGGACTAGGACTGTGAAGACATGAGTTCAAATCCCCATTCCACCATAAAACTCACTGGGTGACTCTGGGCCAGTCACATACTTCTCAGCCTAACCTACCTCACAGGGCTGTTGTGAGGATAAAAATAACCATGTACTCTGAGCTCCTTGGAGGAAGAGCGGGATATAACCCTAACCCCTGCTAACTTGACAAAGAGGCACCTTTGAACATGGTGATTCTCTTTATTTAGCAGGGGGAGAGTAACTGGCCCTATCCACCCCCAGCACAGCATCCCTCCAGTGACTGTTGCTGTGTGTATCTTATGTTTCTTTTTAGATTGTGAGCCCTTTGGGGACAGGGATCCATCTTATTTATGTATTATTTCTCTGTGTAAACCACCCCGAGCCATTTTTGGAAGGGCAGAATAGAAATCAAATAAACAAACAAACAAACAAACAAACAAATATAAGCTTAAAAATAAAAACAATCTAGGACAGACTACTGCCTGAAACCTTGGAGAGCTGCTGCCAGTCAGTGTAGATGGTACTGAGCTAGTTAGACCAATGGTCTGACTCTGTACGGCAGCTCCTTATGTTCCTCCTTGTAGGGGGAGCTTGTGTTCAACTCAGTGCTGTCACGAGACACCAAAGCCCATAATGGCCAGATGACTTGTTTCTTTTATTTAACATATTTTTATACTGCCCCAAACTTACATCTCTGGGCGGTTTACAACAAAAATGACAACAGGGAAGTTAAAACATTGGTTAAAAGGCATGACAGCAGAAAGTGAGAACATGACAACAATTTAGAAATTTAAAACCATATCTTAAAACATGGTTAAAACTTGCATTTTTTTAAAGCCGCTTCCAGCATGTTTGAAGGGTGAGGATGGGGGAAGAGATGTTCCCAAACCTGTGGGAGGAGCTCACAGGCAGTTTAGGCCAGCCCAGGCTGATCTCTGCTGCTGGCACACTCCAAAGGGCTGCTCCCCATGTGGGCTGCCTGGTGGTCTCTGTTCCCAGAATGGGTCCAATGTGGACTGTGCTCTGGGCAGAGCTCCAGTTCCTGCTGCTCTGTCAACAGGCCACATCCCTGACCGAGGGCGACCTCTCTGAGATGGCCAACTGGAGCTTCCCGTCTGGCTGGGGGGTGCCTGGACAGTGCAAGGTTTCTCCTGGTGCTGCTGAACCGCCCAGCGGTCCAACGGGTGTTAGAACAATATTGTCTACCCAGACTGGCAGCAGCTTCTCCGAGGTTGCCGGCAGGAGTCTCTCTCAGCCCCCTCTTGGAGATGCTGCCAGGGAGGGAATCTGGGTCCTTCTGCATGCAAGCAGGCAGGTGCTCTTCTCAGAGCAGCCTCCTCCCCTGAGGGGAATATATTCCAGTGCTCACACATGCAGTCTTCCATTCAAATGCAAACCAAGGCAGATGCTGCTTAGCAAAGGGGACAATGCATTCTTGCTACCACAAGACCAGCTCTCTCCACATGCAAGTGCCCTCCTCTATAGCTGAGGGGTCTGCAAACTCCATGTGCAGTTGGAACGCAGAGATACTCTGTACGAAATCAGAAGGATTCCCAATGGACTTGACAGAAGCCTAGGAGAGGAGACAGGAGAGGAGAGCTGGTCTTGTGGTAGCAAGCATGAATCGTCCCCTTAGCTAAGCAGGGTCTGCCCTGGTTGCATATGAATGGGAGACTAGAAGTGTGAGCACTGCAAGGTATTCCTCTCAGGGGATGGAGCCACTCTGGGAAGAGCATCCAGGTTCCAAGTTCCCTCCCTGGCAGCATCTCCAAGAGACGGCTGAGAGAGACTCCTGCCTGCAACCTTGGAGAAGCCGCTGCCAGTCTGTGTAGACAATACTGAGCTAGATAGACTGACTCAGTATATGGCAGCTTCCTATGTTCCTTAGCATCTGAAAGAGACACCTGCCAGCCAGATTGTCCTTCCTCCTGACAGCTGAGGGTTTCTTTCTTCTCTAGATCAAAGCATTACGTTGTGCCTACATTTAAATGGAGCAGAAGACTGGGCATATGTGTGCCTCAACCCTTCCTGGAGAAGTGCTGAGAACTGCCCTTGGTCCATCATTTCAAGCATGTTTTAAGCTCCTTGTGCTGGCTTTCAGAGGAGAGGAGGAGACTGTTGCAAGCCTGGGCAGTGCCGTGGAAGAAAGCGGAGCATTCTGTGGCTGACTGTGTTGTATATATGTCCTGTCTCTTTAAGATTAGCCTGTGTTTGCTTGGGAGTGGCTTAACTTTCTGTTTTCTAAGTGCAAGCAGCCCAGAGTTTGTTGCAGTCTTGTCTATCCTGGGAATGAAGTTGTTTGTATCGGCTGAATAAAGAAGGATCCTAAAACTGACTTCGTCTCCTGCTTCTTCAGGCTAACAGAGTGACTGGTTCGGAGTATGTGTAACCACCTTACCTAGGGGAAGATCACAGCCCGCACAGGCCAGGCTTTGGGGGAGCTGGTGGATCTGGCTCCTTCCTTCCGCTCCCACAGCCTTTGATCCTTGCCTGACAGCTGGCTGGGCTGGGTGTGTTCCTTCCTGCCAGCTGGTGGGAGTCAATAAACCCACCTGCACAGCCAGGTGCACAATATGTCAGTTAACCATTCAGCCAAGGGCATTGAATCATCCCCAGCAGAAATGATGCAACAAGGCCCCTTGGCCTGATCCAGATGGCAGTGCCCGCTGACCTTCTGGGTGCGCCTGACAGAAGGTGCCTTTTTCCACCAACCCATGTGCAGAGCACCAGAGTGAGAACAAGATGGCTGGGCGTGGGAGGCTGGGGGCTATGTTATTCATTCATTTATCATATACCGCCTATTTATTTATCTATCATATACAGCTCTATTTATTTATCATATACCGCCTGATATGTGGATCATAGGCAGTCCGTACAATTATAAAACAAAACAAAACAGTGCATAAAACAACAAATATAAAGCAGAGTAAAAGCCAAATATTTCCACAGAAGAAACAAGTTATAACAATTTTGTGGGATAAAAACAATTAAACAATTTAAAATTAATTCCAGTTAAAAGCCCGGGAGAACAGGTGTGCCTTGAGGGTCTTCCTAAAAGCAGACAGAGATGGAGATGCTCTTATTTTGACAGGGAGCCACAGAGAAGGCCTGGTTCTGAGTCGCCACCAAACTAGTCGCTAGCAACCAGTGTTCCCTCGAAGAGGGATTCCAGATGATGTTGCCTACAACTCCCAGACTCCCCAAGCAAAAGCCATTGCAGCTGGGAATTCTGGAAGTTGTAGTCATCAACATCTGGGAATCCCTGTTAGGGAGAACACTGCAGTGGCAACTGTAATCAGACCTCTCCGGATGATCTCGATCGGTGGCAGGATTCATGAAAGAGAAGGGACTTTCTTAAGTACCCTGGACCCAAGCCTAGATGTGGGAAAGGAGCATGCTGGGCTGCAGCCAGCTGGGAAGAGAATCAGTGCTGTAGATATGAGCACCCCCAAGAAAACTCACAAGGAGCTGGAGAGAGCCAAAATGACCTGCAGAGCCCAGAGAGGGCAATCAGGGATGGCTGCTTGAGCCAGGGGTTTCCCCCCAACATAGGAAGCTGCCTTAAACTGAGTCAGGCACTGGTCCCTCTAGCTCAGTATCATCTACACTGACTGGTAGCGGCTCTCCAAAGTTCTAGGCAGGTGTCTTTCCCAGCCCTACCTGGAGATGCTGCCAGGGATTGAACCTGGGACCTTCTGCATGCATGCATGCAGATGCTCTTCCACTGAGCTCTGGGCCCACCCCATTAGGGGAACATCTTACAGCAGACAGCACTCACATGCAGTCACCCATCCAAATGCAGACCAGGATGGACCCTACTTAGCAAAGAGGACAATTCATGCTCACTACTGAAAGCCCAGCTCTTCTCCCCCAGATATTGTTGGACTACAACTCCCATCATCCCCAGCTACAAGGTCCAAGCTGCAGGTGAGGTGGCCACCTGGGCCACTTTGATTGCAGCGGTTGGAGGTGTCAAGGCAGCTGCATGCTCCTCCGTGCAAACTAATTCCCTGCCCAGAGAAAGCCGGGGACGGAGGTCCTAACCCCAGCATGGCATGCCAGTTTTCTGCACAGAAGGGATTTTTCCAGTTCGGGGGCAGTCGGTGTTGTGAGGGTATCTTCCTCCCCTGCCCTGATCTCAAGTGGTTCAGCCCAGACCCAGAAGTGCCTCCCCTGTGGGGGGTGGTGCACCAGGGCTACGGAGTGGCGAGTCCAGATTGCTGGACCAGCCCTGGGGACTCGGACCCTGCAGGCGCTTGGCTGGGTAACCCGTGAGTTGGCCCGCTTCAGCTTGCCACCTTCTGTAACTCTGTGCTCGCCAGCAGTGTCCCGGGCGCTATATCTGGCTCCGTTGCGCCATGCAGGGTTTATCTGTGTGCACCACAAACATGGCCGGCTGCAAAGGGGCAGGGTGACGGGTTGAGGCTCCCCTTTTGCTATAGGCTGTGTTCTCCCCCTGCCCACAAAGAGGCAGTCAGTGGGAGCAAAACCCCACCCTTGGGTTACATCTGGGGACCCTGGAGTGTTGGTTTAACTGGAGGGGGGAGCAGAGGTGGAGGCACCAGACGGTGGATAAAAGCCAGGGGCAAGGGGCAGGCAGTTCACAGCACTTTGACCCCCTGCTCTGAGAAGTCTCCGGACACAGGCACGCACTGCAGTCGATTCAGCAGCACCCACTGAGTGCGTGCACAGCCAGGGCAGAGCATGGCTCGTGGGTTCTCCTCTGGGATGAGGGCTGCTCTGGTGCTGGCAGGGCTGCTGCTTCTCCTCCTCAGCAGCCAGCAGGTGAGTCTGGGCTTCCTAGCCCTCCAGGGGACAGGTCTGTGTATGGCTACTAGTCAGGTGGCTGTGGGCCACCTCCAGCCTCAGGGGCAAGATGCCTCTCAATACCAGTTGCAGGGGAGCAACAGCAGGAGGGAGGGCATGCACAGACCTCTTGCCTGTGGGCTTCTCGGCAGCATCTGGTGGGCCACTGTGGGAAACAGGATGCTGGACCAGATGGGCCTCCTTGGGCCTGATCCAGCAGGGCTGCAGGGGCATAACTCTAATAGGGCAAGGGGAGACAGTTGTCTGGCGGCCCACTGCCTTGGCCCCCCCCCGAGGCAAGTCACATGACTGACTCCCCCAGCCACGCACCCACCCGGGCTTCCTTCAGTTGTATTCATCCTCCGAAATTGATGTGGGTGTTAAGACCTGGAGCTACCAGAACAGCGTGTCTTTCCCTGGTACCATTCAATGACTTGCATCGTCCACAATTTACCTTGCTACGCCCCTGCAGGGCTGTTCTTACGTTCTCAGGTCATGCATGGAGAAAAGCTGAAGTTCCTCCGGAGGAACAACCAGGACAGCCTTATGGGCCTCGTCTTGGGTGCCTTTGCCAGCCTGAGCCCAGCTGCAGTCTGGGGGCTTCAAGGCCTTCCCCACTCCCGCTGGGATCCCAGCCACTTCCTGACTGTGGGGCTCTGCTGAACTGGCTCAGAGTCTGAGCCCCCTGGCTGGCTGCTCAGCATGGCTGCCCCCCACCTGTGGGAAGGGCTGGGCCCTGGAGGAGTGGGTCCAGCTCCCGCTTTGTTCGCATGCAGAAGGGCTGAGGTTCAGTCCTTGGCGGGGATCCCTGGAGATGCCCGGATTCTCCGTCTGGTCCTGCTTGGAGAGCAGCTCCCAGTCCAAGCAGAGGCAAGGCTGAGCTGGATGGACCAAGGATCTGACTCAACTGGAGGCAGCCTCCCTTTGGGGATGTGGGGGGTGAAGCTGGCCTCTTTGGGGTTTCTTCCCCAGCTGGCAGAGAGACTGCCGTGACTCATTTGTGCCCCCTCCGCCGTCTGTCGAGGGGGAAACTCCTCCCCAGTTACTCTTCATTATTGCACTACCGTCAGAGTGCCTGTTGTTCTAGGGGTCTCCCCAGGGGGCTCGGTCCAGGGTTTCCTTTTTCCATACCAGGGCTAAGCCCTGCAGGAAATAAAGCAAGGATTGTGCCTCTGAACATGTGTAGAGTGCCTCTCTCTGCTACTGGGTGACCAGAGGATTGGAACATAGGAAGCTGCCTTCTACTGAGTCCACCTGAGTCAGACCCTTGGCCCATCTAGCTCAGTGTTGTCTACACAGACTGGCAGCGGCTTCTCCAAGGCTGCAGGCAGGAGTCTCTCTCAGCCCTCTCTTGGAGATGCCAGGCAGGGAACTTGGAACCTTCTGCATGCAAGCAGGCAGGTGCTCTTTCTAGAACAGCCCCATCCTCTGAGGGGAAGATCTGACCGTGCTCACACATGTCGTCTCCCATTCACATGCAAACCAGGCTGGACCCTGCTTAGGAGAGGGGACAATTCCTGCCTGCAACCCCAAGACCAGCTCTCCTCCTTGGATTCCAGACAAGGGTTGCCCGCACAGACGGCATGGTTCCCTGTCTGCCCTTTGGGTTCCTCTGAGGGAGGAGTTGTGATACCCATGCCAGAAGAAGGGGGCTGTTGAGGAGGGGAGAGGATTTTAGCAGACCGTGTGGTGGTATGTCTGCAGAGGCGAGCAATGGCAGCCCGCCAGCCAGCAGAGTGCAGGAGGGGACCCACAGCTGTGGAGGAGGAGAGGGGGTTTTTTTGGGACAGGAGCAAAGGTTAGATGATGACATTCAGTGCCTGGGGTGGACCGGTGCCTGCTGCAAGAAGTGGACCCGATCCCTTCTGTGGCCTTCTTCCCTGCAGGCTTCGGCAGCGCAGACGGGGCAGGAGCTCCCAAGGGCACCTTCTCCTCCCAGGACGGCTGCTCCTGGGTGGCTCGTTCTCTTCCGCCGAGCGACCCGCTCCACTCCCTTCTGGCGGACAGTGGGCAGCAAGCCCCTAGGAGCCGCCTGCTTGCGGGGGCTGGAGTGCAGCACCCAGGCGTGCCGGTGAGTCCAGGGCCGCGAGCCCAGGGAGGGGGAAACGGGGGTGCCCTTGAGACGCCACCGGCAGGGAGCACGGAGGCTGTGTGGGGTGGGGGCCAGGGGTGGGCGCTGGCTCCACAGCCCCTTTGCCTGCACCCCTGGACAGGAGGAGGTGGTGTGCCTTCACGCCCGGCTTGTGGGCTTCCATGGAAGCAGGGTGCTGGCTTAGATGGCCTGCTTGGGGGTCTGGTGCAGCAGAGACATTCTGATGTGCCCACTGAGATCCATCCTCTCTCTCTCTCTCTCTCTCTCTCTCTCTCTCTCTCTCTCTCTCTCTCTCTCTCCATCCCCCCCATCCCAGGAACGGCCACTGCTCGGACCCCCTTGTCAGATCATGAAGAGTAGAAGCCAAAAGAGTAGCCCGGAGCTTCCCTTTCTTCCCACACGCTCCTTTCTCTCCCAAAGGCTCCAAAGGCTCTCCTGTGGCACCAGAGAAGCACTTTAGTCCCAGCTTCTTGCAGGACCCCAAGAAGCACTGCTTAGGTCTGTCTCCTTCTCAGGCATCTTGAAGTGGTGGAAGGCGGGGAGCATCCCAACTCCAAGATTCTCAAACCTGGCCGATATCTGGCCCCCAGATCTTCTTGGACTCTAACTCCCATAATCCCCAGCCACAATGGCCTTTGGCCACTGTGGCTGGGGATGGTTGGAGTTAGGAACATAGGAAGCTGCCATATACTGAGTCAGACCACAGGTCCATCTAACTCAGTATTGTCTTCACAGACTGGCAGCGGCTTCTCCACAGTAGCAGGGAGGAATCTCTCTCAGCCCTTCTTGGAGATGCTGCCAGGGAGGGAACTTGGAACCTTCTGATGCTCTTCCCAGAGCGGCTCCATCCCCTGAGGGGAATATCTTACAGTGCTCACCCATCAAGTCTCCCATTCACATGCAAACAGGGTGGATGCTGCTTAGCTAAGGGGACAAGTCATGCTTGCTACCACAAGACCAGCTCTCCAGTTGTAGACCAGTTGTAGACCAACAGCATCCAAGTTTGAGAACCCCTGTCCTGATTCCTTGGCGCTTCCTACCCACAGAGAACCTCTGTCCCGCAACACCTCCTCCCTCCCAAGGAGTCTTCACGGTCCCCACCCCATGCTGCAGTGCTGCTGCTCCCGATGGCTGCCCACCATCCCCACTTTTGCCCACGAGGGAGACATGAAGTCCTGCTTGCCATGTCGGAAATGGAACCTGCCACCCTGCTGAGCCAGGCAGCGTCTGCCCCTTGGCTCTTCCTGGCAGCCTCACAGGGGTGCTTCTTCACGGGAGCAGGCCCAGGATGCTGGCCTCCCACCCTGCTTGAGGTGCTCCTCCGTTTGCCAGGCAGGACACGGACGGGAGAAGGAGAACGCCCTCTGTGGGGAGGCGACAAAGGAGGGGGGTCCCCAGAGGGAAAGCTTGCAGGCAGAGTGTGGCCCCAGAGCGAAAGAACCCCTCTGGGCCAGCAGGGGCAGGCTGGCCAGGAAGGGGTTATTTCCCACCGTCCTGTGGCTGGTCAGAGTCCAACACCTTTCCCCTGTAGAACAAACATTCCCAATTCCCAGGACCGCTGGCACCAGCCCTGCCAGGCCAGAGCCTTGGAAAGATGGCTCCACTGATAGCACCTCTGAGCGGGGTGGAGGGCAGGGTTCCCTCCAACTGGGATTCCCCAGATGTTGTTCACTACAACTCCCAGCATCCCCTGGTGTAATGGCCTTTGCAGCTGGGGATTCTGGGAGTTGTAGTCCACAACATCTGGGAATTCCTGTTAGAGGGAACACTGGGGAGACACCCACCCCTCCATCCCACATGTGGAGCTCTGGTCCAATTCCTCTCGCTGCCCCCTCCTGCAGTCTAGCCCCTTCTCCGTTCACAGGAGCCTGTCCAAAGAATGACAATTCCTTCGCCGATGCCCAGAAGCCAAAATTACTGCAGAAGATGCTCCTCGGTGCCTGAGCAGAGTGGATGTGTCAAGCCTGTGGCGGAAGTGGGAGCAAGTCAAGGGCTGCAGCCGGGTGAGGAGGACTAAGTCAAGCCCAAGATAAGGGCCCTCAGCAGTCAACAGGAAGCAGCTAAAACCCACCTGCAAAATATCTGATGGGATCGATTTGGGATCCATTTGTTTTAGTCAGTAATGATGCCCAATGCACCATTGAGTTCTAAACAGTTCCCTTCTTTTGTGATGTATCCTGGAGCTTTAAATTGGTTTGGGCTCAGCAGAGCTTTTCAATGCAAACAGAAAACCTACATGGGCTAGAAAAGGAGCCTTCTCCTCCTCTCCTGGGCAGATGGGGCTCATACCATGTACAAAGTGTGCACCAGAAACCGAAATGCGCTTTCTAGACAGCAGCCCAGAGTCCACTTGTTGTGGGGACTAGGGTTGCCAACACTTCATCGCCACAAGTTTGTGGGGGCTGGCTGGGGGCGTGTATGCAGTGGTAATCAAGAGCCTGAGTATCACCGATGTATATATAATTGAATTGTATGCTATTGAATAAATGAGGGACAAATGCTGTCCCTATAGGGACCAGCATTTCATCCCTGAAATTAGGGACATCCTGCGTAATGATGAGGGACAGTCAGCAACCCTAGTAGGGACAGCCCCACTGAACTCTATGGGGCTTGCTCCTGAGGCATCTTGCTTAGGACTGCGCTGGCTGTAGGAGGTGGGTAGGTGAACTGGACTTGCAGGGGATGCATCCAAGACTCAAAGGCCTCTCTAGTGCCGCTTTTGAAATTGCACCCACAGTCCTGGTGCAACACACAGGTGGGCGCAGTGCCATCTAGTGACTACTTGAGCAGGTGACCCAAAGAATTTTTGAACTGGATGGGGGTGGGCGGCTTTCTCCAAGAAGGCACAGGTTGGGCAGCTGACCTTTGACCTGCCAGAGCAAACACGGCTGGGTAAAGAACGTCCTGAGAACTCTTTGTGTCTGTACCTTTGGCCAAAATTTGCAATATTTAGCTTTTGTGTGGAGGGGGGGAAACCCACATCTTTCCCTGCCTTCTGCACCGTCAGGCACATTTGGATCTGGAGTGAAGTCCTTGCTTCTGCTGCTGGGTGGCCCTTTGTCAAGCAAGCTCTGGACTTTGCCCTATCAATGGGGCAAGCCACATGGGTCAGCAAAGGCTCTTCCTAGCCACGGGATCACCCTGGCCAGTTCGCCCCCTCATTTCCATGATTGAGTGCTACATTGGAAAACTGATTACTGATCACTGCCTTATGCAACCATTTCCGTTTTCAGTGTGGAGGCAGCAGACAAAATAGCATCGCAGCACAGGATATTTAAGAACATAAGAGCAGCCCTGCTGGATCAGGCCCAAAGCCCATCTAGTCCAGCATCCTGTTTCACACAGTGGCCCACCAGACGCCACTGGGAGCCTACAGGCAGGAGTTGAGGCCATGCCATCTCTCCTGCTCTTATTCCCCTGCAACTGGTACTCAGAGGCATCCTGTCTTTGAGACTGGAGGTGGCTTATAGCCACCTCCAACTAGTAGCCGTTGATTGACCTCTCCTCCATGAAGTTATCCAAACCCCTCCTAAAGCCACCCAGGTTGTTGGCTGTCACCACATCTTGTGGCAGAGAATTCCACAAGTTGATTATGCGTTGTGTGAAAAAGTACTTCCATTTATTGGTCCTAGATTTCCTGGCAGTCAATTTCATGGGATTTTAATGGGATTCCCTGGTTCTAATGTTATGTGAGAGGGAGAAGAGTTTCTCTCTATCCACTTTCTCCACACCATGCATGATTTTATAGACCTCTATATTTTGGCTTTCTCTAATTTTTAAAACTAGAGCATACTGGTCACTGTCCTTCCTCATCTCCTGCAACCATTTACTGGGGATGTCATTTTCAGATTTCCATACACTGAGTTTTTATCCCAATCTTACAAGTTGGATTGTCTCCACTGGTTTTTATTGTGATTATAAGAACATAGGAAGCTGCCATATACTGAGTCAGACCATAGGTCCATCTTGCTCAGTATTGTCTTCACAGATTGGCAGCAGCTTCTCCAAGGCTGCAGGCAGGAATCTTTCTCAGCCCTATCTTGGAGATGCTGCCAGGGAGGGAACTTGGAACCTTCTGCTCTTCCCAGAGCGGCTCCATCCCCTGAGGGGAAGATCTTACAGTGTTCACACTTCTAGTCTCCCATTCAGATGCAACCAGGGCAGACCCTGCTTAGCCAAGGGGACAAGTCATGCTTGCTACCACAAGACCAGCTCTCCTCCTTTTATGCTTATGTATAATTTTATGATTATGCTTTTGTATACTGGAAAAAGAGGAATACATTGAGTAAAGGAAGAAGCATCAAATAAATACATTCTGCATGAAGGGTGTGCAGGGAGAATTCCTCAGCAAGGAACAAAATATTCCCCTTTTTATAGACAGAGCTGACTGATAAACGTGATGGAAGGGCCATGAACCCAACCCGAATATTTAACTGCTTAAAACAGCGGTTGGGAAGCTGGTGTCCTCAGATGCTGTTGGACTGTAGGTCAGTGTGGCTGGGATGATGGGAGTTGTAGTCCATGTCCAACCACATCCAGGAATCCAAGGCTTGAAGGCCCTTGAGGGGTCCTGGCCGCTGTCAGTCAGAGGCTCTGGAGAGGAGCTAGATAGGCCAAGGTTCTGACTCACATGGAGGCGCTGTAGCTTGGGGGGCAGAACACTTGCATTGCCCCAGAAGCCGTTTGATCCCCATGATCTCCCGCTCAGGGGCCTCCCGGAGCAGGGCTAGGATCGGCCCCTCTCTGCCTGGGATCCTGCAGGAGAGCCGTTTCATATGCCGAGTTACGTATAATTTTATTTCCTGCCTGGACACCCATGCGTGTGTGCGCGAAGAGGGAAGCAGAGCCGTGCGGGGGAAGGAGCACCCTCCGGCTCAGCTCTGAAGCCTTCCAAGACGAAACAGGAAGTCCAGCTACCCTGAAACTGGCCCAAGGAGGCTATTTGCTGCTATCTGCTTCCAGAGTATGTTCCACTGAGCAAAGAAAAATTACAAGATACTCATCACTAAGAGGCGCACTTAGAACAAAAGAGCCTCTGTCTTGATGAGCTAAATACAAAGCTGCACAACTTTGGCCTGCCAGCTGTTTTTGGACTACGATTCCCATAATCCCTAGCCACAGTGGCCAACAGCTAGGGATCATGGGAGCTGTAGGCCAACATCTGCAGGAGGGCCAGCCCTGGAAAGGCAGCTGGGGTGGGGGGAGCAGCAATGAGCCCCTGATAGACGATGAAGGGGATCAGGCATATTCGTGCGGAAGCTCTCTCAGACAGTGGCTAGAAAGTAGGGATGTGCGCAAACCGGTTCAGAGGCCATTTTAGAGGCCTCCAAACCAGTTCGAATGCCGGGGCTGGTTCGAAGTTTGAAGGCCCCGGGCTTGGCACTTTAAGGGCGGGGGGAGGGTGCACTTATCGCTCCTGCCGGCATCATTTATTTCCAAAAACCTTTGGGGCGTCAGCGTGCCTCCGTGCTGCCCCTTTGCCTTCATCAGCCAGAAGTGGCCAGAAGTACCGGGTGCACATGCTGATGAGGGCAATGGGGCAGCAGGGAGGTACGCTGCTGCCCTGAAGGTTTCTGGAAATAAACGACGCCGGCGGGGGGAAAGCGGCGGGAGGGGTAAAGTGCACCCGCCCCCGCCCTTAAAGTGCCAAGCCCGCTGCTTCTGGACCGCACAGCTGCAGTTCCATGCACATCCCTACTAGAAGGAGAGCTCTCTGTCCTGGGACTCTCCATCAACTAGTGTTCAAAGGTAGATTGCCTTTGGACGTGGAGGATCCATTAGACCCCCCACGTCCAAAGGCAATCTACCTTTAAATACTAGTTGATGGAGAGTACCAGGACAGAGGGCTCTTACTTTCTTGCGCGGGCTTCCGGGGGGGCACCTAGAGGGCGCTGGACGAGATGGACTTTCTTGTGACCTGATCCAGCAGTCAGGTGACAGGTCGGGCCCCCTCCTCTAAGCAAAAGCCTCTTTGCCAAGCGACGCGTGCAGCGCATAAGTGAACCGACCCTTTGTGGGAAGCAGAGCCTTCGTTCGCTTCCTTTTTCATTTCTGCGCAGACTGAGCCTCACCGGTCCAGTGTTGAGTTTTAGGGAGAAAAGCGCGATGGGAATCGAGTCGGGTGCTCTCTCGCAGCTCCTCCTCTGGCCAGCAGGGGGCGCGCGCAGGAAAAGAAAAGTGGCAATGCGAAGAAGTAAACTTCCGAAGGCTAGAGAAGTTGTTGCCTTGGGAGCGTCCTGGCAGGGCGCTAGTCTTCGTGGTGTTGAAAGCCCCACGCAGGGAAGGAGCGGGTGGCTCCTCTTTTACCCCGCGAGCAGCTTTTCCTTAGGCCGTTGCCATGGGAGGGTATCTGTTTTCCTGCCCCCGATATCAGAAGAAAGTCCGCTACTTTTGCTATGGAGCTGCCAGGATGCGCCGAGAGCCGTGGTTAACCCCTTTTCCGCCGGGCCCTGCGGAGGCGGAGCCTCTTCTCTGCAGCTGAGGAGTTTTCTGGGGGGCGTGGAGGGGTTAAAGGGGGCGGGTCGAAGGCGCTCCCAGCTGGCTCCCCGGCTGTCCCCGCCTCACCCCGGCAGCTGTCTGGCTGGGGGAACCAGAGGGGGCTCTATTCCTGCCAGTGCCTACGTGTGGTGAAAAAACCGTGTTGCAAGTTTTGTGGTGCTGCGGAATCCGGAACAGGATCCGGATCAAGGAGGAGAGCCATGCGGAGCAGGAGCAACTCCGGAGTGCGGCTGGACGGCTACGCCCGCCTGGTGCAGCAGACCATCCTCAGGCACCAGGTGCGGAAGCGGGGAGGGGGATTCGGATTCAGATTCAGATTCAGATTCGGATTCCCGCCCCGGCCACTGTTCTGCTCCTGCCCCGGGGCTGCGGCGGCAGAGACAGGCGTCCCCCGGGCGGCACTTAGACAGGGCGGGCGAAGCGCGTGGGCTGGAGGTTACCAGGGTACCCCTCCGGCGGCCGACGTTCAGGTGTCCTCGAAGAGCCTAAGCCGGCCCCGATCCGCTGGCAATGCACCGCAACTGTCTCCCCCGCCCCCAGCCCCGATGTGCATGGACCGGCCGGGCGGGCAGCTCCCTTCGGCCGCTCCTGCGCTTCCCTAGTAACCGGACACCGGCTCCGGACTCCTTGCGTAACGAGTGGAGCAACCCGCCCGGCCTCCCCCTTGGAGCAGCAGGTGCAGCTTGCTTGTGCCGGCCGCGATCGTTTCGGAGCCCTCTACTTGGGACTCGTGTCTCGGGGCACTTCTGGCCGCTCTTGCCGGCAGGGAGCCCCTCTGGGGAGGGCAGAAGTTGCTGGCCGGCCTGCTTCCGTGGTCGGGGAGCCAGACTGGGCGTTGCTTGGCGAACACGTGTAGCGGTTTCCCGACGTGAAAAGCAGCTTCGAGGCGCGCGGCGCAGAGTTGCGGCAAGGGGTCCAGAACTCCCGCCATGCGGGATGCGTGTTCCCCTCGAAATCCCCCGCCCTGAGAGAGAAGATTCCCGGGGGCTCCGTCAGGGTCCCACCCTGAGGCCCCTCTCAGTCCTAGGGAGGTGGTTTGTTTCTGTTCTGTGACAATGGAGTCTCCAGATTCTGGGAGTTCATTCGGCTCTTGCTTTCCCTCGCTGCCACCATCTATAAATATTTGTTACCCTGTTCTTGGTACTCAGCACCTTTGGCTGTGTAGCCCCTCGAGTGCAGGATAGGTATATATGTTCAGGATATAAAATGAAACAAAATTAGAGGTATAAAATGAAAAACAAGAATAAGTTTATCATTTACAGATTAGAATAAAGATTTCTGCAAAGCAGAGGACCCAAGCTTCTCTGCCAAGTCACTAGGTCCATCAGCTGTTCTGGATCAAATGTAACATATAAGGAGGTGAGATAACAGGGACAGAGGTAATTAAACTTGGGTTTGTAAACTTAAGTGAATTCCTCCAGACCTTCTTGTCTGCTATTAAGACACTGCCCAGAACGCTGCTGGTTCTCCAGCCTCCACACATTCACCCTTCAAGTTCCACACAACCCCCCTGAATGATCTCTGCTGTTCAGAACACACCAACTGATCTCTTAGCCCCGATCTCTCAAAACAGCTCCTACTCCCGTGCAACTCAACCCAACACATTCTCTCTCCTCTCTGTCTCCACTGCCTTTTTAAAAATCCCTGTACCTTCTGTGCTTGGTTACTAGGGTAATCCACACACACTCATTCGCCAGCTCCTATATACGTCTCATCACAGTGCTGCTGCCACCTAATCTCAGATTGCCCCCTCTTTGGTGTGCGACTGAAGCCGTCCTAAGCAGGCCTGAAGGCGCCTCTTGTACCATCTGGCTTGGTGTGAAGAATAGAATTTTTGTGCTGCAGAATCAGTTGTGTGATGACTCTCCACAAGGCAGAGTTGCGGGGGGGCGGGGGCACTAGACCCATTGCCCGCCTCTCTTGAGCGTTTGGATGCTGGTGTGCTCTCTGGGCTTCCCCTGGAGCTTTTTCCTCCTGGTCCAAGAGGCCCCAGCCTGTGCTCCAGATCTCATGAATGGGGTTTTACATCAGGCTGTCTGGAGAGGCTGGCAGGGCACCTCTATGAGAAATGCCAAGGCTGCAGTTCCCTGCCAGGAGGGTAGCAGGCAGCCTCCCCGCTCTGCCAATGGCCCAGCCCTCCTCACCACGGTGAGCTCCTCTGGGCTGAACTCCAGACCCAGACTTTGACTGGGCTCCCCAGTGTGGCAAAGCTGTGGGCGGGTGGTAGCGCCTCCCCCCCCCCCCGCCATGGTTTGGCAAAGGGCTACGGACCCCTTTGCATGGCTGGCTCTTCAGGCACTACTTACTTAAGCACACTTACTGGTTGCATGGCCTGTATTCGCTGCACCACAAGCAACCTTCCCCTTCTCTCTCTCCCCGCCCCACTTGCCACTGCTTGATCTGCCCCGGCTAGCAGTGCTGCTCCAAGATTCCTTGCCCTCCACACCATTTTGCCTGAGAAGAGAATTGAATCCCCTTCCCCTGTGGTTTTGAGCAGGCAATCAGCAGATACATTGTGGTGCAGTGAAATGGGTGGGTGCACCCGGAAGCCAAATGCAGGCCATCTGATTGTGTTTTGACATGCATCTTATGGGACAATGGGGCAGGATCCCGTCTGTGCATTTCCCCTTGTATCTCTGTATGCAGAGGCAAGATCTTTTTGCCTGAGCATTCAAAGCAGGAGCTTGGAATAATCCCGCAGGCGTGCAGACCCCATAGCCCCACCCTGTAGCTAAAGCTGCTTGTGCGATGCTCCTGGCAACTTGGGGTCCTGGGATCTCTTGGCGTTCTCATGCTGTTGACCAGTGTGCTTTCCTATTTTTTTCCCCATCTATGTGCAAAATGAGCTTTGTTCTGGGTGGCAGTATCAAAGCAGTGTGCGAGCCAGTGTGGTGTAGTGGTTAGAGTGCTGGACTAGGACCGGGGAGACCCGAGTTCAAATCCCCATTCAGCCATGAGACTAGCTGGGTGACTGTGGGCCAGTCACTTCTCTCCCAGCCTAACCTACTTCACAGGGTTGTTGTGAAAGAGAAACTCAAGTACGTAGTACACCACTCTGGGCTCCTTTGAGGAAGAGCGGGATATAAAATGTATAAATAATAATAATAATAGTAATAGTAATAGTAATAGTAATAGTAATTCAGAGTGGGGCCTGAGCAGGATCTAAAATGAACTGAGCGGACATCCAGAAACTTGTGAGCATGCGCACATGTGCACTCCTTAGAGGGACCACTGCTGTTGACTTGACTTTGACCCATCAGGAAATGCAAACTGAAAGCTGCAAAACATCTGCCCCCCTCCCCTCGCCCTCTCTGCAGAACCCGGTCACAGGGCTGCTTCCAGCCAGCTGCGACCACAGAGATGCTTGGGTCCGGGATAACGTCTACAGCATCTTGGCGGTTTGGGGGCTGGGCCTGGCCTATCGCAAGAATGCAGACCGGGACGAGGACAAGGCGAAGGCCTACGAACTGGAGCAGGTAGGGATGGGTCCCGAGGGTTGCTTGCAGCCTGCTTTTCAGCCAGGGCCGGTGGAGGTTCTGCTGGCAGAGATGACACTGCCTTGGTTCCCCTGGGCGATGCGCCGTCTCCATCCGTGCCCGCCAGCCACTGCCTGGGTTGGGTTTGTGTGGGTGGAGGTGGGAAGAGCAACCAGGTGGGCTGGCGCTTTGGTGGTGTCACACTCTGGAACCATCTTCCAGGAGACGGTGGGTGAGAGCAGAAGGCCTGGTGGCAGAAAACGATGAATGTGTGGCCACATGGGAGGGTCCTTGTTCTGATGCCTCCGCGGTAGCACTCTTGGTGTAAGGAAGCGGTGCACTCTTCTGCTTCTCTCGCCACTTTCTGCCTTGCGTCTGGGGCTGCTGCAGCTCCAGAGAGGGAGTGCGGGGGCCGGGTTAGCCCTGAATGAGGGGTGCCTCTGGCCATGCGGATGTGACCTTCGGCGTCTCTTCTCCCTGGCCTGGGATGCAGCCCGGGGCCCCTTGGGGTCTGCTGCAAACCGACCCACCCCTTCAGGATGGCGTTGGCGTCATTTGGCCCGTGTGACCCATCCTGGGTACCGTCGTGGGCTGGCGTTGACAACTGTGCCTCGACCAGCAGTCAGGAGTGCAGACGTGAGCAGGTGGCCGGGAGGCCTGTGTCTGAAGGCCTGCTAGCGTCTGTGCCCGAAGCGGCTTGTCAGAAACCTGGTAGCCCTCCGTGGACCCTGGCTTTCTGACCTCCTGGGATGGCAGGCAGCTGGAGTCCTTCTGCATTTTCCTTCCGTAGCCGGGGCTCACCTGCTCTGGGCGGCTGCTGCTGCAAGCAAATGCCAGCGAGAGCGTGAGCCTGGGGTCCGGTTACAGGCTGGGGCCTTGCAAAAGGTCACCAGCCTGCTGCCTTTGCTGAGCAAGGGCTCTTTCCTGCCCTCTGGAATGGCTGGACCCAGCTTCTCTCTCTCTCTCCTCCCTGCAGAGCGTGGTGAAGCTGATGCGGGGCCTGCTGCAGTGCATGGTGAGGCAGGTAGGCTCTGGGGGAGTTCCCATGACAGGGTGTCCCCAGCCCTCGACCACTGCTACTACGGATATTTCTATACCACTCTTCAACAAAATCCTCAAAGCGGTTTACATAGAGAAATAAACAGTGCATAAATAGGATGGTCCCCTGTCCCCAAAGGGCTCATGATCGAAAAAGGAACATAAGGTAGACACCAGCAACAGCCGCTGGAGGGATGTTGTGCTGGGGATGGATAGGGCCAGTTGCTCTCCCACTGCTAAATCTAAGAGAATCGCCTTTGAAGGGTGTCTCTTTGCCCTGTTAGGGATGTGCACAGAGCTGGCCGGGGGATGTTTGAAGGCTTTGACTTTAAGGATGGGCGAGGAAGCACTTCTCCCTCCCACTGCTTTTCCCCTGCCGACGCTGCCTTTGCAAAGGGTCCTTTGGGGTGGTAATGTACCTCTCTGTCGCCCTGTTGCATCGTTGGACCCTGAGTCAGCGGAAGTACCTGACGCGTTGGGTGGGTGCGCGAACACGACGTGAGCGCACACAGGGTGACGCATGCAGGTGCATTGGGTACTTCTGCTGAAGTAGGGTCTGATGAGGCAAGGGGGCAGCAGGGAGGTACGTTACCACCCCGGCGGACCCTTTGCAAACAGAGTGCCGGCGGGGGAAAGCGGGGGGAGAGATAAGTGCACCCTCCCGCACCCTTAAAGTCAACCGCCCCCGCCTTCGAACCAGTGGAACCGTTCGAACCGTTCCGTGCACATCCCTAGGGCTGTGTTGAGCAGAGCTCCTTGGTTTCCCCCCCACCCCGGGTGCGTTCGCTGGGGCCTCCCTGTTCCTTGGGTGGCGTCCTGGCAAAGGCATGCAGGCTCTGGAGGGTGTTGGCCGCTGGGAGGCAAGACCTCCTTCCTCTGCTGCCCCTGTGTTGCTCCAAGGGGCTGGGCTGGCACTGATGCCCCCTTGAACTGTGCCCCTGCTGGCAGTGCCTGTGATGCTCGGAGGGCAGCCCCACAATGTCTGACACCGCATTCTCTGCCCACTATTGCCCTTTTAAAAAAAAAAGGAAGGAAGGAACTACCAGGTGATGGGGTAGCTGTGCAGCAATTTAGGCGGGCTGATTCTTGCTCTGGTGATGGAGCATTGCAATGGGGGGTGGTGGTGGTTGCCCGCCTCCCTGCCAGTGGAGCCGGCTTGTGCAATTCTGCCCCCCCCATACCTCCTCCCACCTCGGGGGGGGGGCGCAACTGAGTGGCAGAACCCTGTTCTGCCTTGCATTCAGAATGCCCCGAATTCCGTCCTTGGCATCTCCAGGCAAGGCTGGGAAAGACCCCCCTCGGCGACCCTGGAGAGCTGCTGCCAGCCTGTGCAGGCAGTTCTGAGCTAGCTGGACCAAGGACCTGACTCAGTGGAAGGCAGCTACAGATATTTTTTTCCCCCCCTTTGCAATGGGGCCTTTTCAGGTGGACAAAGTAGAAGCCTTCAAGTACAGCCAGAGCACCAAGGACTGCCTCCACGCCAAGTACAACACCAGCACGTGTGCCACAGTGGTAGGAGACGACCAGTGGGGCCACCTGCAACTGGACGCCACCTCCCTGTACCTGCTCATGCTGGCTCAGATGACGGCCTCAGGTGAGGCTTGTGAGCAGCCTGCCGGGCTTTGCAAAGCCACCTGCGCTTGGACTCGGGAGGCGGCTTCACCCCACAGCTCAGCAGAGCTCCCTCTTCTCCAAGGGGCAAGGCTTGGCTCCCGCCCAAAAGGCCCGCGCAGGGAAGGCGCCTCTGTGCCCGTCGCTGGGAGTCATGCCTCTTCTCCCTCCCTCCGTTTCAGGGCTTCACATCATCCACAGCCTGGATGAAGTCAATTTCATCCAGAACCTCGTCTTCTACATTGAAGCGGCTTACAAGACGGCTGTGAGTGCCCTTCTGTGCATGGCCGGGGCTGGTCGAGGGGAAGACGGAGGCCTCTTGGCTGCCTCTTGAGGGGTTTGGTAGCAGGGCTGAGGCCACCGTGTGGAAGCTGAGAGGCGATGGTGTGTCCTGCGTGTTTCTGCGCACCTGCAAGTTTCCTGGCCCCGCCTGGAGGCACTAAAAAGGCTTGAAACCGGGGTGTGCTGAGACTCCTCATCCCGTTCTTCAAGCTTCAGGCTCATGGGTGTGGGGAGCTAAGAAATCTAGGGCCAGGGTGTGATGAAGACTCGTGTCTCTGTGGGTGTCTGCCCAGCAGCGATCAGGTGTTGGGGCGCACCCTCCCCTCTCTCTCGTGTTCCTTGGTTGGTTGTATCCTTTGGAGATACCTGGCGTCTTCTCCACCATCCTGTAAACCTCTCCCAGCTGGGCTGCAGAGGCCGGAGCAGCTGCTGGCTGGGTCTGGCCTTTCTGCAGCTGCTGGGAGAAGTGATGCATCCCCTTAGGGTGAGGTAGGGGACCGCATGAACCGGCTCAGAGGCCTGTAAAAGGCGGAGGGGGGGTGGATTGGCTTTAAGGGCGGGGGTGGGTGCACTTACCCCGCCCCCCAGCCACGTTCCCCCCCCCACCGGCTTGTGAGTCCGTAAAACCCCGTCGGGGTGGCAACGTACCTCCCCGCCGCCCCTTGCCGGTGTTTACCGGGTGTACCCGGAAGTAGGAACTGCGACTGTGTGTTGCTTGTGTGTGCACGCAACACACACAGTCACAGTTCCTACTTCCGGGTACACCCGGTAAACACCGGCAAGGGGCGGCAGGGAGGTACGTTGCCAACCCGATGGGCTTTTAAGGACTTACACACTGGTGGTGGAAACATGGCCGGGCGGGGTTTTTATTTACTTAAAATTTTAAAACAATATTCTAAAAACATTAAAACAATCAAAACAATATCAGTTAAAAGTCTGGGTAAAGAAATGCATCTTTAGAGACTTTTAAAAAGATGTCAGAGATGGAGAGGCTCTTATTTCACTAGGGAGCGCATTCCAAAGCCTCGGGGCAACACCCACCCCTCCCTTAAAGGCATCCTCCTCACTGTCGAACTGACCCCCCCCCGGTTCTGTACACATCCCTAGTATGAGGTGGGAGCTACGATTAGTGGGAAGCCACCAAAATACCGCTTGCCCTCTTGCTGCCTCCCTCCCATCGCCTTCTCTGGGGCTGTCTTGGCCCTTCACGGCTGGAAGAAGGCCTGGCTGGATGGCCCAATCCAGCCAAGAGCAAAAGCAGCACAGCGCCCTGGGGGCTGCTTCCATTCCAAGCCGGGTTAACATCCGGGCTGCCGCTCCGTCCTTTCTCGTGGCTGGGAAGAGCATTGCCGGGAGGTTCTTTTCAGGTCAGGGAGGCCCCTTCTCTGCCTCTGGCTTCTCTGACGCGCCACTCTGCCTTCAACAGGACTTTGGGATCTGGGAGCGTGGAGACAAGACCAACCAAGGGATCACGGAGCTGAATGCCAGCTCTGTGGGCATAGCAAAGGTGAGGCTACCCCGTGTCTGGTTGAGGGCCAGGAAGTGGTTGGGTGGGTGGCAGTGCTTGCATGGCTTTCTATTAATGGTCTAGGAGCTGATAGAACAGCCTGCCACTGGACTAAGAGGCAGGAAAATAGGCCCTCAAAAAGAGAACCTGCCAGACCTGACAAAGATCCAGCCTTGGGTCTAGCATCCTGTGGCCAGCAGTGTCTAGCTGGAAGTTCTGCTTGTGGGCTTCCCAAAGACATGAAAGCAACAGTCTGTTTGTAGCTCCCTGGCATCTTGGGGAGGAGAGCTGGCTTGTGGCGGCAAGCATGCATTGTCCCCGTTGCTACGCAGGGTCCGCCCTGGCTTGTATTTGGATGGATGGTTACATCTGAGCACCGTCTGCTGTAAGATATTCCCCTTAGAAGATGGGGCTGTAGCACAGTGATAGGAACATAGGAAACAGCCATATACTGAGTCAGACTATAGGTCCATCTCAGCTCAGTATTGTCTACACAGACTGGCAGCAGCTTCTCCAAGGTTGCAGGCTGGAGTCTCTCTCAGCTCTATCTTGGAGATGCTGCCAGGGAGGGAACTTGGGACCTTCTGCTCTTCCCAGAGCAGCTCCATCCTCTAAGGGGAAGATCTTGCAGTGCTCACACTTCTAGTCTCCCATTCATATGTAGCCAGGGCAGACCTTGCTTAGCTAAGGTACATGTCATGCTTGCTACCACAAGACCAGCTCTCCTCTGCATCCTTGCATGCAGAAGGTCCCAGGTTCAATCTCTGGCAGCATCTACAGGTAGGGCTGAAGAGACTCCTGCCTGTAATCTTGGAGAAGCCGCTGCCAGTCAGTGCAGACAATACTGAACTGGATGGGCCCAGAGGTCTGACTCAGTATAAGGCAGCTTCCTATGCTCCTACTCGGAGGTACAGAGCCTCTGGATATAGAGATTCCATTTTCTGCCATAGCTTACAGCTGTCGGTTGATCTCTTCTGATCTTGTATCATGGAAGGAACCAATAGGCACCAATAGATTTCCCCTCCCATAAATATATCTCATTTTCTTAAAAGCCATCTGGCCTTCATCAGGGTGGCGCTTGCTTTCTGGTGCTGATCCATGTATCTTCCCCAGGCGGCCCTCGAGGCCTTAGATGAGCTGGACCTCTTTGGGGCCAAGGGGGGCCCCCAGTCAGTGATCCATGTGCTGTCGGACGAGGTGCAGCATTGCCAGGTAAGGACAGGGCTGCCTACCTTGAACCCCTCCTCCCTTCCTGCTTCAGAAAGCTGGGGCCACTTTCCATCCTTGGGGGTGAGGTGAGCAGCTGGGGGGAAGACAAGGAGGCTTGAGGAAGCGCAATTCTTGCTGCCCACCAGAACAGTGGTATCTCCACGGTGTCACCCTCTCTGCTTGGCCTGCCTTGACCTTGCGGGTCAACTCCCAGGAGGTGAGACCCCGATTAGAACCTCTGCCTAACCCAGCCAAAGTGGCCTTTTTTCATTAGCCACAGAAGCGCTCATGCAGGGGTTGTTCTCCCTCCCTCCCTCCTCCTCTCCCTCCGTAGTCCATTCTCCATTCTATGCTGCCGAGGGCTTCAAATTCCAAAGAGGTCGACGCCAGCCTCCTCTCAGTCATCTCTTACCCAGCTTTTGCCGTAGAAGACAATGAGGTGGTGGAGAAAACCAAGCAAGAGATCGTCACCAAGTTGCAGGCAAGTGTTGTGGATGGAGCCAGGTCTTCCGAAGAGGAGTTCTTATTTTTATTATTTATTATTTTTACGTTTATATCCCGCTCCTCCTCCAAGGAGCCCAGAGCGGTGTACTACATACTTGAGTTTCTCTTTCACAACAACCCTTTGAAGTAGGTTAGGCTGAGAGAGAAGTGACTGGCCCTGAGTCACCCAGCTAGTCTCATGGCTGAATGGGGATTTGAACTTGGGTCTCCCTGGTCCTAGTCCAGCACTATAACCACTACACCACGCTGCCCTCCCTCTTCAGTCAGTCTGTAACAGCATAAAGAACATCCTGCTGGATCAGGCCCAAAGCCCATCCCGTCCAGGATCCTTCTTCACACACATTGGCCAACCAGGTCCCTCTGGAAAGCCAGCAAGCATGGAGAGGAGGGCAATTGCTCACTTCCTAGAGGAATCCTTTGATCCTGATGGGAATATATAGCTACCAAGGCTAGTAGGTGTTAAAACTCCATCTTCCATGAATCTTTCTAATCCCCTTTTAAAATCCTCTACACTGGTGGCCATCGCCACATCCAGTGGCAATGAATTCCATACTCTTAAGTACATGTTGTGTAAAGTACTTCTTCCTCTTGTTTGTCCTGAGTCTTCTAGTATTTAGCTTCAACAGATGATCCTGGGTTCACTTTATCCACACTGTGCATAATTTTATACACCCCTTTTCATGTCATGAACAGCCTCCAAGCATCCTGGAGATATTTGACCCTTTTGACTTTCTTGAAATCCAACGTGATTATGTTAGATTTCCTGTATGCAGGATCTGATTGCATTGTGGTCACTGTTTAAATTTGGTTCAACGTCACACGCATCTTGTACCAAATCCTGGACACTGCTTAGGATTAAGTTCAAGGTGGCCTCCCCTTGTGTTCTAGGGCACAGTTATTTAGGATACCTAAAAAGTTTGCCTCTTTGTCACAGCTGGAACATGTATTTGCCCAGTCTATGTGAGAGTAATTGAAGTCACCCATAGCTGCAACCTTTCTCTCTTGGATGTCTCTCTGATTTCATTCTCCATCTCAAAATCACCTTCTGCATTTTGGTCAGGGGTGACAGTATGTCCCAGTGCTAAATTTCCTTTGGGGCATGGTATAAACACCCCCCCAGTGATACTGTGGAGGAGTCCATCCAACTTGAGATTTCTAGTTTGCTAATGTCAATGCCCTCTCTAACATACAGAGCAACACTACCCCCAGACCACCTTTCCCTGTCTTATGTGTAGAGTTTGTATCCAGGGATAACACTGTGCCCCTGATTCTCTCCGTTCCACCAGGTTTCTGTTACAGTCCCTGTATCTCTCTTCTCCTCCAGAATCAAGCATTCAAACTCCCCCATTTTGGCTCAGAGGCTTCTAAAATGTACATATAAGCACACACATGCAATGTCCCCCTCTGTCTCCCAAATGTCTTTATTTGCAGCTTTTTGGTCTCTTTGAATGGCCAGCCTGTCCTATTGTACTTTCTTTGTCTGTGTTTCTCCATTTGGACAATTGGAAGCACTTTCCCTGTCATCCTTTTAAATTAGAATTTTAATCATTTGTTTTATGTTTATTGCATTTTAACTTGTGATTTTTAATATTAAAATGTACACTGCCTAGAGATTTACATATCAGATGGCATATATGATAAATAAATAAATGATTTGCCCTGAATTGGATGCTTCACAGCTCCTCTTCAGCTTTCCCCGGGTTCGGTTTAAAAAAACTGCACAGCCACCTTTTTAAATTTTAATCACCAGCAGTCTAGTTTCCTCATGGTTCAAGTGAAGCCCATTCCTTCTGTACAGGTCCTGTTTGTCCCAGAGTGTCCTGTTTGTCCCAGTGCCTAATCAACCTAGCCCCCTCCTCCTGACACCACAGAGCCTCCCTCCTGAGGCCCACTTTGGGGTGGAAAAATCTCACAGGCTTTGTCGGGGTTTCAGGAGACTTTACTGTCCTCTTCTAAAACCTGCACTGCAGATCAGATTGCCGGTCCCTTTTGCCTTTGATGTGGTGGCTTTTCCTCCACCGTTGCTTTCTTCTCAGGGCCGTTACGGTTGCTGCCGCTTCCTCCGGGATGGCTACAGAACCCCCAGGGAGGTGAGTGCCGAGAGGGTCTGTGGGCTGGCCGGTTCTGCTTGGCCTGTCTAGGCAGCATCCTTCCACAGACTGCAGAACCTGCTGGACTTCTAGCTGAGGATTCAATAATAACTGTTGAATGATGAGAAAAGTTGCTATGCATTTCGAGGAGAATCCTCCTCTTCCGGGGACTGCGGTATACAATAGGACAAGACACAGTATATGAATGACATAAGATTCAAGAAGACCTACAGGGAATGTAATAAATCACAGAAAGATAAACTGGTCATTATGAAGAATTACACAATAAAAGCACTACAAAACATAAGATGCAAATTACCAAAGAGACGAGGATAATGGACATGTAAAACTCAAATACAGAATGGAAGATATTTCTCCTCAAAATGCGAAAGGACTTTCGCCATCATTAAAGAGTCGTGCACCACTTGTTTTTGTATCTTCAGTCTTGTTGTGGTGCCCCGTTTGTGTGCGTGGACCTTGAGTTGGCCAGCTTGTTCTTGGTTGGGGCAAGTCCATATGGGAAGGATGACTAATCTAGCCAGACTTGAGGCTTGGCACTGCTTGTTTCTTCAGCAAGGAGGCTGATTGCCCAAGGCTGGGAAATCCAGTCCTAGCATCCCTTGTAGAAAATCTGACATGGTAATCAGGCTGCAGTTCCCTACAATTCTGAAAGTAGGAGCAGGTCATGAGGAGGCCATGACTTTGAAGGCACATTAGGCTTAGGAACTGCAAATCCTGTGATGGAAACAGTTTTATGCCTCCAGATGTGGGTTCAGTTCTGTTCAGGTTCATCTGTATTTTCCAGCCAAGAGAAAAAAAAATTTAATGTCCTTTGTTAACCGGTTAAGAGGTGGTTCAAACTCTTTTGCTTGTAACTGTAGCTCTGTAAAATTAATATCTTGATAATTCTGTGGCTTGCAAAAAGAAGTTTTGGAAGTGTATATGTCTGAATGCTTGAAGGTTTTTACAAACTGTGTGTGCACGAGGTGATCAACAGGAAAACAAAGCGTGATCCAGGCCATTGCAAATGGTGGCTGGTTGTGGAATGGGTGAGCCATTTGTGTGTTCAGGGGCTCAGTTCTGGCCCAGGTTCAAGGCAACCAGAAGGTCTTCAGTGTGGCCCCTTGTGCTCTCTCTGTAGGACCCCAACCGTCTCTACTATGAGCCTGCGGAGCTGAAGCTCTTTGAAAACATTGAGTGTGAGTGGCCTCTTTTCTGGACCTACTTCATCATTGACGGCATCTTCAGTGGCAACCTTGAGCAGGTGGGCATGTGGGGAGGGGTCTGCGAGCTGAGCAGGCGGAGTGGTTGGCTCTTGGTTGGGGGAGAAGCAAGCGGGATCTGTGCTGGGAACATCTTGAGGCTGAGCCTCAAATCCAGAGTGGGGCACCTGCTTCTTTCCAGTCTCTGTGAGAGGGGAAAAGGGCTGCTGGGCCACTCCAAGCCAACTTGCTTCCAGAGCAAACCTTCCTGAATAGAGGAGTTGCATTCTGGGTCCAGTGCCAGCATCCACGCCCAAAGCCTCTCACAAAGCCAAGGATCCAGATTGCCCCTTGGATTATTTCTTCACTATGCCTTGCTGGAAGGAAGCAAAAGCGCCGGGGTGGGTGGGGGAAGCAATACCGGATTTGGGCACAAGCTATGTAAGCTGCAGCTTAGGGCCTCCCATCATGAGGGGCCTCAGAAGACAAAAGAAGGGACTACATTTCAAGTGGAATGCACAACTATTATGTTAGTTGTGCATTTAAAAGGTATTTCCAGTGCAAGTGGACTTTTTTTCCAAGATAACTGTGTGTGTTAGATAATTAGTTCATGGGATCTCTGCCAAGTAAAACAAAAAGGGGGGTTGTTATTTCTATGTTGGTTGTTATATAAATAAAACATATTTATATAATAAATGTTTTGGTATTGCTACGAGGTCTTTGAAGCTTGACGTAGCTTAGGGCCTCAGCGTGTCCTAATCCAGCCCTGGGGGAAAGTCTGCTCTGTAGCCTTCTGTCACTTGAGGGGTGGGGCTGCAGGTCCAGGCCTGCCTCTGGTGCCATTGTGGGGTGGGAGGGGGCAGCTGCCCCCATAGCTGCAAAGGCAAATGGGAACAGCCCCAGGATGTCTCTAGGGGCTCCCACCCAGTCCTGGTTGGAGGTGCTGGAACTCCTAGAGATGGGGCAGCCCCTTCTTCCTGGCTTTGCTGGACTGGTGGAGAAAGTCATCTGCTGACTTGAGGCAGACCTCTGGTCTCCTTCCACCGTTGAAGGCAGAGATGGGTTGAAGCAGAAGAGGAACATAGGAAGCTGCCATATACTGAGTCAGACCCTTGGTCCATCTTGCTCAGTATTGTCTACACAGACCTGCAGCGGCTTCTCCAAGGTTGCAGGCAGGAATCTCTCTCGGCCATGTCTTGGAGATGCTGCCAGGGAGGGGACTTGGAACCTTCTGCATGTCAGCATCCTCCCAGAGCGGCCCCATCCCCCAAGGGGAATAACTGTGCTCGCACATGTAGTCTCCCATTCAAATGCAAACCAGGGTGGACCCTGCTTAGCAAAGGGGACAATTCATGCTACCACAAGACCAGCTCTCTTCCTGCAGCACCCTGGTTTTGCTGAGATGTCTTAGGTCTCTCTTTTTGGTCCAGGAAAAGCTCGTTCTAACAAGCCAGGAGCTGTCTCTGCTTCCTGGAGTTTTATTTATTTGATTTGTGTACCACCCTCCCAAAAATGGTTCAGGGCCTCTCTCTCCCACCCCGTGGCTGCCTGCAGGCTGACCATTCACCTGGTAGAGCTAACCGTGCAGTTCTACCGGATGAATAGCCAGCCTGCAGGCAACACTGCTCTCCTTAACACTGGGGTGGAGCAGGAGAGAGAGGCGCAAAGGGAGCTCTGGGAAGCAGAGGCAGCCGTACCTCCTTTGGTGCCTTCCCACCCCACCAGCTTGTTAGGATCTGCTTTAGTAATCTGGCTGAATGAACGAATGTGTCAATCCGACATTTTGTGTTTCTGATAAGATATGGAGTGCAGAGCTGTGTGCGGTCAAACCTTGCAGTCGGCAAAAGGGCATAGCTGAGTTAGCCTGGAGCTGCTTGGAGAGGAGGTGCCGTGTCAGGAGAAGAGCCAGAGCTGGCTTCACTTCTGCAGCCGAGCCTTGACCATCCCTTGCAAATCTCTTCCTCCTCCAGGTCCAGGAGTACCGAGAGGCCCTGGATGGCATCCTCATCAAGGGGAAGAACGGGCTCCGGCTGCTGCCAGAGCTGTACAGCGTCCCTCTGGAGAAGGTGGGTGCCTGGACTCTCCTTACACATGGCAGCTATGTTCCCTCTCACAGGGATTCCCAGACGTTATTGACTGCCACTCCCATAATCCCCACGCAAAAGCCATTGCAGCTGGGGATTCTGGGAGTCGTAGTCAACAACATCTGGGAATCTCTGTTTTTGAGGGACACTGCATGGCAGGTGTGAGAAGTGTTGGCATAGGAGGGAAGAGGGAGCTCGTCTTCTGCCTTTTGAGATTTTGCCCCCAGAGGAAAAGAATGTTCAGCATCCTAGAACAGTTGCGCCAAAGATCTGGCAGGTTAGTAGTTCTAAGGTCCCTTACTTGACATTTGCATGGCTTCCTTCAGTGGCTCCCAGCATTGGGCCAAGACACTTTGGCACCTGAGGAAGAACACCTTGATATTTGCTCGGCCTAATGGTGGGGTCATTACTGTGACTTCCACCATTTCGTTCTTGGCTTGGGTTCAGCCATCTTGACTGCAGCAAGGAATCCCGCCGTTCATCAGCGTGCAGTAGAACCAGTCAAGCCGAATTCTCAATGGTCTGAGAAGACCCAGGCATTAACCAGCATCTCTTTCCCTCCCATGTGCTTAATGTTGCCAAGCCAGGGTTGCTTAGAAACCTCTCTTCTCCTCTCTCGGCTTGCATTCCTCTCCAGCTGCTCTTGACCCTTTCCCACCCCGTAATCGTCCGCTTTGCCTTCCAGGTGGAGGAGGAATACCGCAACCCTCATACCGTTGATCGGGTGCCACTGGGCAAACTGCCGCTGATGTGGGGTCAGTCTCTCTACATCCTGGGCTGCCTCATGGCAGAGGTGAGGCTCTGTCGTCGGATCTCATTGGTTCCTTGGTCCGTTGGGCTGCTTTGCCCTCTGGCTGGTTGACATGAGTTGTGTAGAGCTGAAGGTGCCATTCTGCGTGATCCTGTCATGGGGGGCTGGGAGGAGCTTCTTTGGCCTCTGCCCCATCCCCAGTGACTTGAGGGTCAGTGAGGCTCCTGAGGGCCATCTTTCCCCATGGCACCCCAGCTTGCCTGGGGGGCTCTCTGTCCATGAGGATGCGACGCTGATGACCGTGGCCTTGGCCTGCAGGCACATCCTGAGCCTCTCTCTCTCTGCTTGCAGGGCTTTCTGGCTCCAGGGGAGATTGACCCTTTGAACCGTAGGTTTTCAACCACCCCCAAGCCAGATGTGGTGGTGCAAGGTGAGCAAGGTTGCGGCGTTGGGCATCCATGGGGCAATGGCAGGGCTGGTGTCTCCTGCCAAGCGCTGTTTCCGGATGGGCTTCCCAGCTGGCCATGCTTCTTGCATACTTCTGGGACAGTGAGAACTCCAGGCTCCTGTTGCTGCTCGTTGGGCAGCCTGTCCCAGGCCTCCTCCGGTTCCAGCAGAGGGACCCTTATCTTCCTGTATTCATGGCCAAGACGCAGTCCCAGTGGCTGTGGAATCTGGAAAGGGAAGAGGGGTGGTGGTGAAGTGGCAGGAGGGAGGCTGGGTCCCAAGCTCGCCCTGCTCAGCTGCTGACCTGCCTCCTTCCTAGTGTGCATCCTAGCCGAAACAGACGCCATTAAGATCATCTTGCGGAAGGAAGGCATCGAGGTGGAGACGGTGGCGGATGTCTACCCCATCCGAGTGCAGCCAGCGAGAATTCTCAGCCACATCTATGCCCGCCTGGGTGAGTGGGGTGGAGAGGGAGGGAAGGCATTAGGTGATGGAAAGTAAGATACGTGCAGCACTTGAGGCAAGGTCGGAGTGGGGGAATGGGTTTTTCCGGGGGGCCCCCTTGTGTGAATTTTCTGGGTTCTGGAGCGGGGGAATCTATGTGCAGTGTAATCCTGGGTGTTCCGTGAGACAGAAGTTTGGTTCCGGCAGCCCATCAGAGCTTTGGTTCCAGCTCTCTTCCAAGTTGTGGCAGTAACCCACCGTCTCTGCTTCTGGGCCCCTGCAGGCCGCAACAAACGCATGAACCTGAGCGGGCGACCCTTCCGGCACATGGGTGTCTTGGGGACCTCCAAGTTCTACGACATCCGGAACAACATCTTTGCCTTCACGCCACAGGTGGGTGCAGGAGCCCTTGTTGGGCCACAGCTCCCTCTAGCACGGTGGGGTCACTTGGAAAGGCCCCCAAGGGGCTGCTGAGAGAAGCAGCAACACGTGTGCTCCTGTGGGAGAAGGTGGTTTTCCAAGAACACATGAGAGTTGCTTTGGTTCATGTCTCAACATGTGAAGCTGCCATGCTGAGTCAGAGGCATTGTCTGGGAGAGGAGAGGAGAGCTGGTCTGGTGGTAGCAAGCATGACATGTCCCCATAGCTAAGCAGGGTCTGCCCTGGTTCCATCTGAATGGGAGACTTGATATGTGAGCACTGCAAGATATTCCCCTCAGGGGATGAAGCCACTCTGGGAAGAGCAGAAGGTTCCAAGTTCCCTCCCTGGCAGCATCTCCAAGATAGGGCTGAGAGAGATTCCTGCCTGCAACCTTGGAGAAGCCGCTGCCAGTCTGTGTAGACAATACTGAGCTAGATAGACCAATGGTCTGACTCGGTATATGGCAGCTTCCTATGTTCCTATGTTCTGTGCTGCCTGGCGACAGCACCTTTCTGAGGTTTCAGGCAGGGGTCTTTCCCAGCCCTACCTGGAGATACTACCAGGGATTGGGAGCTTCTGCATGCAAGGCAGGTGCCCTACTACTACGGATATTGATATAACGCTCTTCAACCAAGGTTCTCAAAGCAGTTTGCATAGAAAAATAAAACATAGGTAAGATGGCTCACAGTCTAAAAAGAAACATAAGGTAGACACCAGCAAGAGCCACTGGAGGGATGCTGTGCTAGGGTTGGATAAGGCCAGGTGCTCTCCCCCTGCTAAATATATGAGAATCACGACATTAAAAAGGTGTGTCTGCTCAGTTAGCAAGGCCTCTGCCACTGGGCGACAGTACAGCCCATTTTGGCCTTGGCCGAGTGTGCAGGGGTAGGGGGCATGCTTTTTAAATTAACCAACAAACGGGGTCCGCTTGGGAGCTCATCCACACGAGCAAGAAACCTGCCTTCTGATCTCGTTTTAGAATGTTCCGTTCCTCCTCTTCTCCCCACATGACTGAGCCCTCCCTATTCCTGTGGGTTCATGAACCACAGCTGGCATCATGCTTTTGGGCTTGCCACTTGCACACGTAGGTGTGAATGAGGGCAGACGGCCCACTGTCTGCCCCTGTCCTTAATCCCCAGTTTGTGTGGGGGCTTAAAGGTTTTAAAGCGTAGCTCATCTGTCTTAAATGCTCTTGAGTGACAGCTCTGCCCTTCCTGGCTCCTTCCTGGGCGCCTCCCCCCCCCCCCCCCGCCGCCCCAGCTTTCTCTCTGCTCTTTCTCAACCTCCCTGTGCTCTCCCCTCCGCAGTTCATAGACCAACAGCAGTTCTACCTGGCCCTTGACAACAAGATGATTGTGGAGATGCTCCGGACGGACCTTTCCTACCTGTGCAGCCGCTGGAGGATGACGGGGCGCCCAACGATCACCTTCCCTGTCTCGTATACTATGCTTGGTGGGTTTCTTGCTGGCTGAAATACTAGACTCTAGTATTTTGGTGTACTCCTGCTCTCCACGCTTACTGAATTCTGCCCTCAGAATAAACAATGCAAAACAATATTTCTGCATGTTGCTTTCTCTGTCAAGCTGCTAAATCTTGCAGGCTTCCGGCAGGGAATTCTCGGCCATTTGTGGGCAGGAGATCAGCCACAAGAGTGGGCCCCCCACCAGGCAAACAGTAGACTCTGACTTTGCAGATCCTGGCTGGGCATCCTTCAAACCCATACTGTTGCCATATTTTGTATTTTTTTCTCTCTGTGAAAGATGAAACTGGCACCAGCATCCATCCAGCTGTCTTGGCCACATTGCGGAAGCTGCAGGACGGGTATTTTGGAGGGGCAAGGTAAGCGGTGGTGGCTTTTCAGACAGAAGAGGCTTGGTTGAGATATAATGGGAAACCATGGTTTCTTGCTATGAGAATGGGCAGGCATGTACGCCCTCTTCTCTGTGTGCAACGGAAAGCCGACACTTTGCTTTGTTAAACCTGCATGTTTCTTGTTTATGTACAAACTTAGGAAACTGTGACTCCATAGCTAGGAAAAAACAAACTAGGATCCAACCATCATTTCAGATCCTGGTTTGTTTTGCCTAAGTGTGGTTTGAACACAACAGGAAACAGTTTTTATTTCAAATTGAAGGTGGGAAGCGTTCACTTATACATGAAGGACCTGCAAGCCGAACTCTTGGGTCTGCTGTTTTCCTAGCAGGAATCCTGGGGTTATGGACCAGAGACGGGGGGATGTCTCTTCATCTCCTGGGGAAACTGTTGGCCTTGTCTTGGACTTAATTGGCTTGTGTGTGTGCTCTGGTTGAGCAGAGAAGGTTGGCAGGAGAATCCCTTTCTGTTTGCTTTAGAAAATACCAGGGGGAGGAGAGCTGGTCTTGCGGTAAAGGTAAAGTGTGCCGTTGAGTTGGTGTTGACTCTTGGTGACCACAGAGCCCTGTGGTTGCCTTTGGTAGAATATAGGAGGGGTTGACCATTGCCATCTCCCACACAGTATGAGATAATGCCTTTCAGAGTCTTCCTATATCGCTGCTACCCAATATAGGTGTTTCCCATAGTCTGGGAAACATACCAGCAGGGATTCAAAGCAGCAACTTCTGGCTTGCTAGTCAAGTCATTTCCCCGCTGTGCTCCTTTAAGACTGTTAGGGGGTGCCTATTTGGAAGATGTGGGTGTCCAGATGCATTATCCTAGTGAGCATGAATTGTCCCCTTTGCTAGGGAGGCAAACCCCTTTTGCTTAGCAAAGCAGGGTTCACCTTGGTTTGCATTGGATGAGTGACTACATGTGAGCACTGTCAACTGTAGGACATCCCCCGAAGAGGATGGGGCCGTCGCTCAGTGGCAGAGCATCTGCTTTGCTTGCAGAAGTTGCCAAGCTCCGTCCCTGGCAGCGTCTCCAGATAGGGCTGGGAAGACTCCGGCCTGCAAGCGTGCAGAGCCACTGCCAGTTGGTGGTAGACGGACCAATGGTCTGACTCGGTATAGGGCAGCTTGCTGTGCCCCTCTGCTTTCTCACTCCTCCCCTTCTGACTCCTGCAGGATCCAGACGGGTAGGTTGTCTGACTTTCTCACGACTTCGTGTCGCACACACCTCAGCTTCATGGACCCCGGGCCGGAGGGTAAGCTCTATGCTGATGACTATGGGCTCAGCCTTGAAAGCTTCAGTGAGCTAGACCCTGAGGACTGGCTGCATGGCTTTCAGTTGGCAGAAGATGGTAAGGAGATGGGTCATCCCCCCCCCCTTCCTGCACTTGGGGTCTGCTGTGGCCAGGAATGCCGGATTTCTTAATCCAGACCATAACGCCACAGCCCTCTGATCTGTGCCTCACTCATCTTACTTATCTGATTCTTTCCCCTGCCCTCAATTAACCTCCTCTTTCTAACATTTACCATGATGTTAGCAAGACAGAGCTGAGAGATGCACAGAACTGGTGGCCAAGTACAGCCAGAAGAGCAACCATCTCCTCTCGACAGCGTGACCTCTTTGGGACCACGGACCTTCTTGCAAACACAGATCTGTTGCACAGCGTCTGCCTAATTTATTTATTTTGGTCATGCCAGAAGGGCTCCATCTCTCTCCTCCTCCTCTGCACGCCTGGCCTGTCTATGCTTCAGGCTCACAGCCATCCAGTGCTGCAGGAATGCAGTTTGACTCTGTTGCCTGGGCCAGAAAAAGCAGCAGAGCCAGGAAGGGATTTCATTAAGAGACTGATAGTGGCAAACCTCTTAAGGTCTGCACATGGCTCCTTTCCTTTCTGCAAAGGATATGGGGATGTGCTGAAGACCTCAACTGAACCAGGGGCATGGTCCAAACCATGGCCGGAGAACAGTAAACCCAGCTGCCTTCCCATAATAATCAGGGGTAATATATACAGTTATATCTTGTCTTTCCATGCCCAAGACCGCTTCCAAAGCAAAACAACCAAATGCAACAAATAAAATGTTTCAACAAAACACACACACACACACACACACACACACACGAGAGCAATAACAGCCAAGAAACACAGGCGTTGATAAGGGCAACAAGTGAAACAGTTGGACATTTTATTGGCAGCTGCTGCCATAATAGTCCCAACAGCAGAGCAGGCAGGTGTCTCATACAGGGCCAAGCCATGTTGACAGAGGAATCTGTAAGTTTCTGAGTTGCACAGAGCTTCTCAGGGGGCAGAAAGGGAAGAGAGCTGCACTTTGGGGTGCATATCAAACAGTGGTGTTTACTAATGCAAACAAAATGCAGAGGTTTTAAAGACTATCATTGCCTTGACTTCCTTGGCCAATGCAAGAGTCTGGTTAAGGCTTTCCTGGCTCTCCCTGAAGAAGAGCTCTGTGTAACGCATTTGTACATGTATGAGATGGTGCATATGCTTCAGTCAAGAAGGCAAGGGCAGTCTCTCTGTCGCAGGAAGGACAGGCCTCCAAATAGCTGCCAGTTCCAAGTCTCCCATCTGAAGCTGTCCTTCTCTGACCGAGCCACTCTGCTCTCACCCACAATCCCCTCCTTACCCCGGCCTTAACTCTCTCCTCTCCTCTACCCCTTTTGAACTCCTCTCTCTTAATCACTTCATCCCATTAACTGTGCCTGCTGTAACCGGCTTTTGGCCACACCCTCCCTACCACCTCCGGATGCTGGAACTGGTGTGGTGCATTTTGGGGTGTGTGTCTGTGTCCCACGTCTTGAGTCTGGGGGTGCACAGATGGCTCAGGCATGCTGCTTGATACACCCTCCCTCCCCTGCTTGTTTGCAATGACTTAAACTACACTGCAGCTGTGCGTGGTGCTCAGGTGCTGGAAGCAGGGGGAGCGATCTTGGAGACTCCGGGTTGTTCTTTGGGCAACACCCACACAACTCCTAGGGCTCCAAGTGGGAGTAGGGCGGCCTGCCGGGGGGGGGGCGCCTTGGTTCATAGGGAGAGAAGGAGGGATCCGGGCTGCAATTCTCTGACCCACATGGGGTGCTCCTCCAACCCCCTGGTCAGGGCCAGAGATTGCATGCAGAGCTCCTCTCTGTTGCCAGGATACTACCCAGTTGCCCCAGGGAAGCAACGTGAGCTGCCTTCCAGAAGGTGGGGAGCTCCTGCCCCCACCCCTGAAGCATTTCCTGCGTCCCTTGGGAGTCCTCTTTGTCTGTAGGGACCTGTATGCACATGCTGGTGACTCGCTTTACTAAGAGGGGAAGTGAGCTCCCTCCCATCCCCAGGGAGAAAAGGCCAGAAGTGTTGGATGGCATCCTTCCTGAATGTGGAATGCAGTTCCCAAGGTTCCCCTGACTTTAGTCCGGGAAACCTTGAAGTGTGTGTGTGTGTGTGTGTGTGTGTGTGTGTGTGTGTGTGTTGTTGCATTTTCACACATAAGGCTTAAACAGCCTTTGCGCCTTTCTCCTGTTGTTTCCATGAATGTATCCCGGCTGTCCTTGCAGAAGAGAAGGCGGAGAAGAGGCATTTGTGATGCAGATGAGCATTCTGGCCAGTACAGGTCTTGCATGGCCAACCTGATGGCAATGAGTGGTCGGTCTGATTCTAGTGTGCTTTGTCTGGGGGAGCTCCAGCCTACGCAGGACTTGTGGGTCTCCAGAGGGTGGGTTCCCCCTGGGAAGCGTAACCACAAAGTAACGCTGAGCCTCTCTCCCAGCTGACATCTGTGACGAAGTTGCCCAGTACTTGGACCACCTTCTGCAGAAGACGGCTCCCAAGGAAAACCTCCCGCCGACCGCGCAGAAGGGGCTGCATCGCTTCCGTGCAGCAGTGCACACCACCAAGGACCTCGTGTCTCTGGCCACCAAGGCCAAAGAGCTACATGTGGAAAGTGAGTGGAAACCACCCGCGTGGTGAGGCAGCCCTGTGGCCGCAGTTCTTCTCCCATGCGTTGTTAGTGCAGATGTCCATAGGAAGCTGCCATATACTGAGTCAGACCATTGGTCTATCTAGCTCAGCGTTGTTTTCACAAACTGGCAGCGGCTTCTCCAAGGTTGCAGGCAGGAATCTCTCTCAGCCCTATCTTGGAGATGCTGCCGGGGAGGGGACTTGGAACCTAGACGCTCTTCCCAGAGTGGCTCCATCCCCAGAGGGGAATTTCTTCCAGTGCTCACACATCAAGTCTCCCATTCATATGCAGCCAGGGCAGACCCTGCTTAGGTAAGACAACAAGACATGCTTGCTGCCACAAGACCAGCTCTTGTGTAATGTCTATATACCATTTTTCAACAAAGGGGTTCATCAAGCAGTTTACCTAGAAAAAGAAATTAGATGGTTCCCTGTCCCAAAAGCAGCTCCAAGTAGACACCAGCAACAGCCACTAGGTAAACATTCTGCGGGGTGGGATACAGAGAGAGCAGAGTTCTAACTTGTGATTTTTAAATTTTGGTTTTAACTCAAACTTGTGTTTAGTTATTTCTCCAGCACCGTCCCTGGCTAGTGAGTGGCCAGTCCTGACTGTGGCTCCGGCCGGCCATGTGCCGGGGTCACCTGAGCCCCTCTTGGGTAAAAGCGACACAAGGGAGGCTCCTTCACTCGCCAACGGGACGCTCTCTTTCGGCTTCTTACAGATGTCAATATGTACATCCCGTCCAACCTCTTCCAGGAGTCGCAGCCGTCTGTTCACCTGCTGGGCTCATCGCATAAACAGGACGCCAGGGTGAGGCTCTGGGGCTCGGCTCTTTCTCTGGAGCGGGCTCCTGTCGCCGTCTTCTGTACACACAGGAGCAGTCTAAGTGAATGCAGTTCTGCAGGTCTGTAGTGGGGAGGAAGACGATGATCTGTCTAATAATTAGTGAGCAGTTGTATTTCTGCCCAAATTTTATATTCCAAAAGAATAAACTGCAGTTGCCTGTAAATGAGCTCTCATTTTCCTCCCTTCTCTGAACTGTATTCAGCTATTCAGCTCTATGGTCAGCAAGGGGTTCTGTCCAGTTCTTAACCCATCATCGCTAAATAAAGTAACATCAGTTTTCTGCCCAAGTGCCCTTTCCATCCTGGCTGTTGTTATCCGGTTAATTACTATACTAATACTATACTAATTTATTTCTTGTCTGTCTTAAATCCTGGATATAACCTTTATTTTATTTTATTTTTTACTTTTCTATCCTGCTCTTCCTCCAAGGAGCCCAGAGCAGTGTACATAGTTAAGTTCCTCCTCACAACAACCCTGTGAAGTAGGTTAGGCTGAGAGAGAAGTGACTGGCCCAGAGTCACCCAGCAAGTATTTGGTTGAATGGGGATTTGAACTCCGGTCACCCCGGTACAGTCCAACCACTACACCATGCTGGCTCCCTTTTTCTTTCAAAAAGAAAAGCTGGAGCTCTGGTCCTCTTCCCCACTTGATCATTACCGTTGCCTCTTTCCAAAGGAAACCTTTTTCCAGGGTGGGCCAACCAAACACGATCATGGCCCGCTCGGAGTTCCCCTGTCCTCTAAAGATTCTCATGTAGTCAAAGACCCAAGTTCATTTAAATGGGAGCCGCCTGCCCTGGGAATGCTTTTCACAGCATTTTGGTGAGATTTCCACCCGGATGAAGGTTTGGAATGTTCCGAAATACAAGCTGGGTTTGGCTGTCTGGGTGCGGCTGCCCTCCTGTGGCCCCGTGAGCCGTGCTGGATGAGGGCTCGGGGTGGGGTGGGGGATGCCGTGTGCACAGCCTGGGTGGGTTCTTCAGAAGCCCCTCTTGGCCTTTTTCTTCCCAAGCAGCCCTTCATCCCGGCCAAGCTGAACCTTCCCAAGGAGGCCGACGGGAGTGTTGACTGCAAGGCTTTGGTGGCCCAGCTCCGGGAGTGTCCAACCCTGCAAGACCAGGCCAACCACCTCTACGTGCTCCACACCCTCAAGTAGGAGCACTTCTGGGACCCTGGGGTGCTTGGGGGTGGGGGGCTGGCCTGCTGAGAGGAAGGGAGGCTGCCCTCCTCCTTGTCGGGCTGCTCTTCGTGTGGGGGAACGCCGCCCCAGCCAACGTCGTACAGGCATTCCCAACTCCTCTTCCTGCATTGGAGAGCATAAGAGGAGCCCTGCCGGATCAGGCCCAAGGCCCTGCCAGTCTGTGAAGACAATACTGAGCTCGATAGGCCAATGGTCTGACTCAGGATATGGCAGCTCCCTATGTTCTCATCGAGCCCAGCATCCTGGATCATGCAGTGGTCAGCCAGGTGCACCTGGGAAGCCTGCAAGCAAGCGGGGACCAGAGGGCAACCACCTCCCTGTTGGAACACCTTTCCTGGCCCCTGGTGTCCGGGGCCATGCCACCTCTGCATTAAAGGCGGCTACAGCTGACCCATTGGCCACACAGGAGAAGCCTAGAATTGAGGAAGGAAGGGGAACCACAGAGGATTTTGGAGCATACCAGACTGGAGGGTGCAAGTCCACTTTCCACAAAAGCAGAGTCTTCAACTTTGAAGCGTTGATGTGGGGTTTTCTTGGTCTTGTTCTTGTTTTTTGAGACCGCGCTGGATTCTTAGGGTAACCTGGCCGCCCTTGAGAGGTCTCACCCCATGTGTCATGGGCCCCGCCATCTTGGATTGCTCTGGACAGCTGCTGTCCAGACAGGAGTTCCGCAGGCACCCCATGTGGCTCTCCCCCCCCCCACCCGAGGCTAACCTGGCTGTGCTGATCTCTAGAGTGGCAGGTGCTGTCTTGGGTGTGAAACGCAGGAGAACTCTGTAGGCTGGAAGTGAGGAGCTGAGCAGGTTGGGCCCCGCCCTTCCTTCTCTGACTTGACCAGTGGTTCTGCTTTGCAGGGGGCCCGACTGGGACACGGAGATCTATGGGGAAACAGGGGCCACAGTCAACAATCTCCTCATGGAGCTCTATGGCAAAGTTGGGGCAACCCGCCAGTGGGGCCTGATCCGCTTCATCTCTGGGATCCTGAAAAAGAAGGTGGAAGCTCTCGACGAGGTAACGCCTCCTCCTTGGAGGATGTGCAAAGCGCACTTTCATCGTGTTGGTATTATCTTGTTTGGATCCATTTGCCATAGTGATATGTTTTTTGTAAAAAGATGGGCTATAACTCTGTGTGTGTGTGTGTGTGTGTGTGTGTGTGTGTGTGTGTGTGTGTGTGTGTGATTAATATATACCACTTTTCAGCCAAAGTTCCCAAAGCAGTGAGCATAGATATTAATAAATAAAAGGGTTTCCTGTCCCCAAAGGGCTCACAATCTAAAAAGGAAACATGAGACAGACACCAGCAACAGCCACTGGAGGGTTGCTGTGCTGGGGCTGGATAGGGCCAGTTGCCCTCCCCCTGCTAAATACAAGAGAATTGCCAGTTTTAAGAAGGTGCTTCTTTGCTCTGTCCGCAGGGGATTATGCTCTTGGTCAGTGGGTTCCAGGGCTAAATCCTGATGGCCTTTGCCCAAGGGGGAACTCGACTTGGCCACGCACCTGACGGTCTCTTCTCTCCTAGGCCTGCACTGACCTGCTGTCGCACCAGAAGCACCTGACGGTAGGGCTCCCCCCAGAGCCTCGCGAAAAGACCATCTCGGCGTAAGTCCCCCTTGCTGCCAGTGCCCCTCTGAAAGGGGTGTTTGCCCCACAGCTCAAGGCAGGCTTCTTGGTTGGTTTTGGACAGGAGGCAGCTCTCCCGGTGGGCAATTGCTTTTCACTGTGCAGACGGGATCAATCCAAGGAAGAGGGAATGCAGAATGCACGAGGAGGAGCTGTGTGTTCCCTGTAACAGGGATTCCCAGACGTTGTGGACTACAACTCTGATCATCCCCAGCTGCAATGGTCTTTGGGTGGGGAATGATGGGAGTTGTAGTCAACAACATCTAGGGATCCCTGTTACAGGGAAGACTGAGTCTTCGGTTGCAGGGGAGTCACAGCAGGAGAGAGGGCATGCCCTCAACTCCTGCCTGTGGCTTTCAGCAGCATCTGGTGGGCCACTGTGTGAAACAGGATGCTGGATTAGATGGGCATTCTTGGGCCTGATCCAGCAGGGCTGTTCTTATGTTCTTAGAGAGCGGTTTGGCCTGAGTGTACATTCACCACATTTAGGATGAATAAATGAGCATATATTTATGGGAGGAGAGCTGGTCTTGTGGTGAAGTGTGCTGTCGAGTTGGTGTGGACTCCTGGTGACCACAGAGTCCTGTGGCTGTCTTTGGTAGAATACAGGACTTGCTAATCAAGTCATTTCCCCGCTGCACCATTAGGAGTCTTGTGTGGTAGCAAGCATGAATTGTCCCCTTTGCTAAGCAGGGTCTGCCCTGGTTTGATTTGAATGGGAGACTACATGTGTAAGCACTGTAAGATATTCCCTTTAGGGGATGGGGCCGCTCTGGGAAGAGCACCTGTGTGCTTGCATGCAGAAGGTTCCAAGTTCCCTCCCTGGCAGCATCTCCAAGATAGGGCTGAGAGAGATTCCTGCCTGCAGCCTTGGAGAAGCCGCTGCCAGACTGTGTAGACAATACTGAGCTAGATGGGCCACTGGTCTAACTTGGTGGAAGGCAGCTTCCTGTGTTCCACCACCTGTCTCCCTTTGCTGGGAGGTGCCTGAAACATCTGTGCTGGGGAAGCAACCATGGCAGCTTCTCTGAGCATCTCCAAGGCGAGTGATGGGTGGCATTCTGTCCCCAAGATATGGCTGAAAAGGAGCACGGATGGTGGATGGGTGTGTCTCTGTATGCTGCGGCCAAAGAAAGAGACCCAGATTTTGCCCCCCGGAACCTGAAATCCTGAGCACAGGGTGTATAATTCCGGTGAGGGGCTTATTCTGTACGCCTGTCTGTCCCTTGCAGTCCGCTGCCATATGAGAAGCTCACATGCCTGATTGATGAAGCCAGTGAGAAGAATATGAGCATCTCCATCCTGACCCAGGTGAGAACTGGACCCCCTCTGCCACCTTGACTTGGGGGCACTTGGAGGCTGGGTCCGTGATCGGTGCTCCTCCCTCCTTCTGCAGGAGATCATGGTTTACCTGGCCATGTACATCCGGACGCAGCCTGCCCTCTTTGCAGAGATGTTCCGCCTTCGCATTGGGCTCATCATCCAGGTGATGGCGACGGAGCTGGCCCACTCACTGTCCTGCTCAGGTATGTCGGCCTGGCCTGGTGGAATGGGGACCAGCCCCATTGGGGCTCTAAAGTCAGGCCCTAGAACTGGCTGTCCTCTCTGTGCCTGGCCAGCGAAGACGGTGGTGGCTGCATCAGTTCCAGCTGTTGAAAAGGGTGCTAAACAGCTGGAGGGGCATGACCTGCTGGGGGGCATCGGGCCCATGGTGGCAGATGCAAGGCCCTGGAGGACTCCTCTGCCCCAGAAGCCTCTCTTGCTGGGATCTCCTGTGGGGCTTGTTCCTCAAACAGCATTGATGGAAATGAACAGAAGGGAGGAGAGCTGGTCTTGTGGCAGCAAGCACGAATGGTCCCCTTGGTTTGCATTTGGATGGGAGACTACATGTGAGCACTGTCAGAGATTCCCCTTAGGGGATGGGGCTGCTCTGGGGAAAGCACCTGCCTGCTTGCATGCAGAAGGTCCCCAGTTCCCGCCCTGGCAGCATCTCCAAGACAGGGCTGAGAGAGACTCCTGCCTGCAACCTTGGAGAAGCCGCTGCCAGTGTGTGCAGACAGTACTGAGCTAGATGGACCAAGGGTCTGACTCGGTCTAAGGCCGCTTCCTTTGACTCACCTTCTGTCTTTCCTTCAGCTGAGGAAGCTACTGAGAGCTTGATGAATCTCAGCCCTTCAGATGTGAAGAGTCTTCTGCATCACATTCTCAGTGGCAAAGAGTTTGGCGTGGAGAGAAGCGGTGAGCCTGGCTGAGAAGGGCTAATGTGGGGATTCTGGATGTGCAAAAGGGGAGCCTCTCCAAGCCCAATACTGACACAGGAGCCCAGGCTCCTGGGAGCTCTCAGGCCAAGCAGGCTGAAGTTCTGACGCTGCCCCTCCTGCTTTCTCCCTGCAGTGCGCTCTGTGGATCCAACGCTGACCCCAGCAGTCTCCATCCGTGCAGTCGGTCCTGCTGGAGCCACTAAAACGGAGCGTGCTGGGATTGTCCGGCTCAAGAGTGAGATCAAGCAGGTAAGCGGAGGATACCGAGTCTACCGTGCAGCTGCACAGGTGCCCCCGGGAGGGGGGTGGATCAGGCCCAAAGCCCATCTAGTCCAACATCCTGTTTTCACACAGTGGCCCACCAGATGCCACAGGCAGGAATGGAGGGCATGCCTTCTCCCCTGCTGTTACTCCCCTGCAACTGGGACTCAGAGGCATCCTGCCTTGGAGGCTGGAGGTGGCCTATAGCCCTCCGACTAGTAGCCGTTGATAGACCTCTCCTCCATGCAGTCATCCAAACCCCTCTTCAAGCCATCCAGGTTGTTGGCTGTCACCGCACCTTGTGACAGAGAATTCCACAAGCTGATTATGCGTTATTTAGAGGCGTCTTGCCTCCAAGGCTGAATTGAATTGAATTGAATTGTTTCAGAAGTTGATTTCAGATCTACAAGAATTTCTGTCTTAGGACCCTAGACCTAATGTCTCAGCCGATTTGGGGGTACAAATCGAAATGCTGGTTTGACAAGGACTGTGTTAAGGCTAAGACCTCATAGGAACAGCCCTTCTGGATCAGACCCAAGGAGGCCCATCTAGTCCAGCATCCTGTTTCTCACAGTGGCCCACCAGATGCCGCTGGAAGCCCACAGGCAGGAGTTGAGGGCATGCCCTCCCTCCTGCTGTTACTCCCCTGCAACCGGTATTGAGAGGTATCTTGCCTTTGAGGCTGGAGGTGGCCCACAGCCCTCCGACTGGTAGCCATTGATAGACCTCTCCTCCATGAAGTCATCCAAACCCCTCTTCAAGCCATCCAGGTGGTTGTTAGAGGCAGATGTTTCCTTTGCCTCTAAATTGTACCATTTAGTTGTGTAAAATTTGTTTCCTTTTCATTTAAAGTGTAGACAATATTGTCCCCCCCCCTTGTGCAGCTGTGTAGTTTCGTGTACCTAAAGAAGTTTTACTCCTGCTTTTAGAATGTCTCCAAAGAACCCCCTCATGGCGACTTTGTTGTGGTTGTTTAAAACACAGTAAGACATGCCATTGAAGGCAATAGCTGAAACCGCCTCTGAAGGCAGCACAATGACAGCAGAGCCGTGGAAAAGCCCCCCCTCTGCAAAGGCAGGGAGGCGGCGGGGGGGTGAGGGCAGGGGGCCCGTGCTGGGCTGCAGTTTCTGCCTGGGCTGATGGCACACTTCCATGCACGTTCCTCCACTTGACTGTGGATTCGAATTGCCGCTGGCCTACAGGAAGCTTGTTCCGGTGGACATCCGGGGCGGGCAGCAGCTTTTGCCCAACCTGGGCAGCTCAAGACTCTGGTGTGTGTTGTGGGGCCTGATGAATGGGCCTTCCTGCTGTGCTGGCTGCACTTGGGGGCCCAGGGACATGGTCCAGGCGTGCTCTGCTGCCTGTGCCAGAATTGGGACTCCACCACCAACACACGGGGTTGGGAGGCAACCGGCCCGATCCTGGAGCCCCAGGGAGGGTGCTCAGCTCTAGGGATTGGGCTGCAGGACCCCCCAGGGCGGACTCTCTCTCTCTCTCGTGACCTTGGTGACTCTCTCCTGTCTCCTCTTCTTCTCTTTCAGCAACTGGATAGACGTAGGCAGTCTGTGTCTGAGATTAAGGTGAAATCCCTCCTCCCCTCCCCTCCCCGCCAGCTGAACCGTCCTGCCCATTCTTGGAAGCATCTCGGCCTGCATGAGCAAAAGGGCGAGTGAGCTGGGGCAGCGGCAAGCTTGCGTCCCCCTTGAAGTTCTCCTGCTCCCGTTCCCACAGTTGGCCAGAAGGCAGATCTTGTAGCAGAGGCCTCTTCTTCTTGCCCACCTGTGGGGCCACTAGGAAGACAGGAGCCCTCTCCAGGATTACAGCTGGCAACCCTGTGGCAGAGGGCCTCGGACGTGGCTTCCCAAAGGCATTTTGGGCTCCTGTTTGGAACCCACCCTGTCCTTGGGGCTTCTACCCAGAGCTGCTCCACTTCCTCAAGGTGCCTTTTGCAGAAACCGCAGGTCAGGGGAGAGTTTGTCGGCTTCACCTCTTTCTTCGCAGGCACGCTGAGCGCTGCACACCTCTCTGCCTTTACTAATTTCCTGTGGCACGTCTTAACCTGCAGAGGGCCAGATCGCCATGCAGAACGTCTCCCTCCTCGCAGCAGTCGTTCGGGCAGGGGAGGGGCCATGGTTCAGCTGCCGAGCGCCTCCTTTGAGCGCAAACGGCCCCTGGCTTAGTTCCAGGCACCTTCCGTTAAAAGGGTAGTGAGTGAGCAGGGCTGGGAAAGGCGCTGTTGGTCAGAGTAGACACCCCTGCAGGAGACACTCGGACTAGATGGGCCAATGGTCTGCCTCGGTAGGCTTCACGCTTGATACATCTACTCCTCTTTATTCCCATGTTGCTGACGGGCAACCGACGTTATTTGCCGGCAGCCACCCAGTGACCACATGGCTGACCAGAAGACTTGGCTGGCTCCAATACGCTCCACTTGTCCAGGCCCCAAAGGGTCTCTTTCCCATAGGTGGCCCCAAATTCCCGCTCTTTGCCCGCCCACCCCACCAGCTTTTTAATAGGGGGGCATTCCTAACTCTCACTGCTTTGCCTTAACAGAAGACCCCAATCGGTGGCTGCGTGTCCTAAACCAGCTCTAATTCCTCCTCCTTGGGAGGCCTGCCCGCTGGCCCTCGCTTTGCCGGCACCTCTGCTGCTGTGGCCATGGGCCCTGACCAGTTCTCCCTCACTCCTCCCCTCTCTCTCTCTTTGTTTCTAGTCTGGTGGTCTTCACTCCTTGGAGACCAGCATGGAACCTTCCCAGGTAAAGAGCACCAGGGTGGGCACACCTGGGGAGGGGGCCAGCTTCTGCTCTTCTTGGAGGGCCCTGCGTTGAAGCTTGGGTTCCTCCCTGGAGGCCCGGCTACGCACAGTGCATGCCAGGCACTGTTGGGGGGTGGCGACCTGAGGTGGGGAGATCCTGGGGTAAGGTGCTCTCTTTTCTGTTAGTTGCCCAGAGACTCAGCAGCTCTGGCTGGCCCACTGGAGGACCACCCCTCCAAGGATGGGCGCCAAGGTCAGTGGCAGCGGAGAAGGCGGCTGGATGGGGCCCTCAACAGAGTCCCTGTGGGATTCTACCAAAAGGTCTGGAAGATCCTGCAGAAGGTGAGACCCGATTACAAGGCAGGTGTGGGGGTGGAGTCGGCAATCCTGTCCAACCCTTTCTGGAATGTAGTCAGAACCTACTTGGGGAAGGTGTGTGTGTGTGTGTTGGGGGAAATGCACAGCCAGAACCCCTCTGCCCCAGAGTTCTTTTGAAAGTAACCAGCCTCCCTTTTGCTTTGCAGTGCCATGGACTCTCTGTTGATGGTTTTGTGCTTCCTTATACTACAACCAGAGAGGTAACGGTCAAGTCTTGGCTTCTTCACCCTTTTGGGATGCTGAGGAGCTCTTTCATGGCCCTCTGTACCCCAACAGTGGTTTGCCTGAATGCGTGGGGCGGGGGGGACCAAATCCCAGCAGCCCAATGGTGCCTATTTCTCTCATCCCACCCCCCACATTAACAAGAACCGCACTGCTTGCAGGCTGGCCACTCATCAGGTAGAGCTGCGCAGGCTCTACCTGATGTCCCTTGTGGCACACATGAGGCCTCTTTCCACCTCTGTCCTACCCTTGCTCCAAAGAGCTCTGAACTGCGTACATGATTCTCTTGCCCCTCCACCCTCTCTTAATCCTCCCCTCGAGCCTGTGATGGAGGTCATGCTGAGAGATGCTGAGCAGCCTAAAGCCACCCAGTGAAATTCCTAGATGGACATAGATTTGAATCTGGGTGTCTCCAGGCTTGCTCCACAGTGGGAAAGCACTGTAAGCATGCGCAGAGGGAGAGAACAGTCTGAGTTGCGCCCTTCTGGCCAGTGCATGGCCTTCCTTTCGACGCTCTTCTCTTTGCTTTCCTCGCCCAGATGACTCCAGGAGAGCTCAAGTTTGCAGTCCATGTTGACTCTGTCCTCAACAGAGTCCCTCAGCCAGAGTACCGGCAGCTCTTTGTAGAGGCCATCTTGGTCCTGACTTTACTGGCGGATGTGGAGGTTCAGAGCATCGGCGGGATTATTGCCGTGGAGAAGATCGTCCACATTGCAAATGGCTTGTTCTACGACGAACAGGTAGGACCCCCCCTTGTTCTGGCTGTGGGTGCCAAACACACACGGGCGTGCTCTGCGTGTGGATACATTTTGAAGTCAGGGTCTGAAATATTCAGTCTGTGCAATTCTCCCGAGTCCATCTTCTATCTATATTTGAGGGGAGAATTAAATGATGACATTTTTGTGAAAGCAACCTCAAAGTGGATTGCACAAACCAGAGTAAATGTGGAAATTTGCCAAAAGCCACAGTAGGGTCACACCTACTGATACTGCCTGATACTGAAGCCCCCAGGTTTGCTGTTCTTGTAACAGTTTTATGATGTCTCAACACTCTCTTACATCTATTGCATCTGCTTTTGTGGACTAAAACCCACTTCATCAGATGCAGGAAATGCAACACATTTGAAGCTTCTCTGTCACTTTCCAAACGGAGAGCAGAAAGTGTTTCTTAAAGTGCAAAGCAGATTTCATGTGGCATTGAGAACTACTGGGACAAGGGAACAAAATGTCCATCTGACCTTCTGCTTTCCTGAAAATGCCAAATTTAGCTGTTAATTGGAATATGGGGAGTGCAGAGCACAAATTCAAGAGAAATGGGATTGTCTTTAGGGATGAACTGGATTAGGTCCCAAGTGTAGCTCCTGGCTTCATTTGCAGAATACCAGAGTTATAAATTTGGGGAGTGGGGAGCATCAGCCTCAAATCTTGGACTCCGGCACTAACTCCAGATCTTTTCCTCATCACTGAAAACAGAAAGCCCTGGGTGCCGACGACCACATGCTGGAGAAAGATCCCACCACGGGGATCTGCACTCTACTCTATGACAGCGCCCCCAGTGGCAGGTTCGGCACCATGACCTATCTCTCTAAAGCCGTGGCCACCTACGTGCAGGAGTTCCTCCCCAGTGGTGGCTGCAGCATGCAATGAGCCCTTCTGGGTTTCTCTACGCAAGTTTGCAGAACGAGCTTGGGATTCAAGGCCAGCCTTTAAGCTACTTTTGTTGTCGGCGGGCTGCACCCGGATCATTGAACAAACCCACCCAGTTTGGGGGATTTGACACCCCTTGGCAAAGCATCCTGGAAATGAGCCTTGTGCTGCAGTAGCTGTTCTGGCAGGAGGAAGGAGGCGCTTCCAGCGTTGCAAAACAGCAAGGAGCTTGGTCTGCTCTTGGAGGAGGAGTGCTGCAGACCCAGAATCTCCTTCACTCCCAGAGGAGGGTCTGTGCTTCTCAGGCAGAGGGTCCTGGGAACTGATCCCCTCTGCCTCTGATGGGGACAGCCACCTGCATGCTGTTTTGGAGACTTCATGCTTCGTGAGCATCCGAAGGGCAAAAAGATTTCCTGCACTCTGAGTGCCTGCTTTCATGGGAGGCTCCTTCTTGCATGCAGCTACAGCATTTGTTCCTGGGTGGGCTTTTCCTCTCTCTCGTGTATTATGGGGGTGGGGGGTTACCTATTGCCTGTGTGACTTGAATGAGCCTGATCTGCTGCTAGATACCAAGGTCTCCCTATTGACACAGCCTCCTGAGTGCCTTAAAGCAGCACAACCAGCCTCACGGGTACTTTCTCTCCCTCGCTCTGGTGCAAAGAGCTGATGCCCAAACCACTGGAAGGCAGGCTTGCAGCTCTGTCTGTTCTGGTGCCAACCTGGACTAGACGGAGGGGGCTGCAAACCTCATATCTCAGATGTTCGTTTAGAAAATAAAATTGGGTCTTTTTTCAAGGCAGCGGCTCGCAGAATGAACGCCTGCCAGGCACACTACACCGATGAGCTCTGCTTGGTGGGAATGTGTCCTAGGTTTCTTCTCAGGTTGTTAGATTGTCTTCCCGAGTCTACCAAGAGACTGAAAAGACCGTTCTACTAAGATGCTTGGAACAGGCACTTCACTCCTGTCACCCGTCATGGCTTGCAGAAGAGAGCTGGTGAATATGAACACACCACTGAGCACCTGCCTTGAACGAAAAGCCACTCCAAAGAGGAGGATTGATGGTTTGTCCTGGGGAGGAGGCAGGAGCTGCCTGGCTGTAGGAAAGTGCTTGGCCATTGGCTGGCGGCTCCTCTTGGGTAGCTAGGCTTCAGATGCCAACCACTACCTTTGTGTGGTTGATGTGAAAGTCCTCCTTTCCAAAAGCTTAAAATGTCACAATGATCCTCCAGGATGAAAAGGCCACTGCAGGCAGAGAAGCTTCATATGAGTCCCACTGAAGCTTTGGACGTCCTGGTGAGTGTGGCAAGTTTCAACTTGGGGAATGTTTTTGAATCTAGCTCCACTCCTTGAAGAAGCAGCTTTGGTCCCATGCGGTGAGGGAGCTAGACTCCTAAAAGCTGGCCGTGCCGTCCATGCCCAGCTTCTGGCTGGCAAAGTGGTCCCTCTTTTGTGTGTGTGTGTGTGTGTGTGTGTGTGTGTGTGTGTGTGTGTGTGTGTGTGGTAACAGGGCTGTGGCTGGATAGCTGTGCTGTGCTTGCTTGCTTTTTTTTCCCCATCTCAAGTGCCAAATATGTTTCTGACATGCCACTGAATCTTAAACAGGAGTGCAAAAATGGAACAAGTCTTATGGGAACTGTGTTGTGTCCGCATCTTTTGGGTATGGTTACTGCCATGCACTTTTGCAATAGTTTACTGACTTAATCAATTGCACTTTTATGATCAATGAGGGTTCTTGAACCGTGCAACATTTCAAAACTCCACTCTTGGTTGTTGGTTTTTGTTTGTGTGTGTGTGGGGGGGGGGGTGCTAAACGGCTAGCCACAGTTGGCTTTGGCCCAATAAAATAATAAAGGGTACCTTACAGAATTTTTAATGTTTTGAAGAGTGAAAGCCAGAATAAAAGGTCTCCAGCTCATGACTCTTTTGTTGTCATATTTTCTTTCCTTTGCTTTCTGGCTTCTGTGCATTAGAATCAAACCTAAGAGTGTTGAAGTGGGATATTTGGGTGGTGGTAAAGAAATGATTCCCAGTCTGGCTAATGGAGATCTCTGTGTCAGACAAAGCTTGGAGAGTGAAGTTGGTATACTTTACAGGAAATTGAACTTGGGGCTCTTATCCATCAAAGCTTTATTGAACCAATAATTAGCTTTCTTAGAGTCAATTTACAACATTTTACAGAGGAACTTCACTTTACGAGGATCGATCAGTAAGTTCATAGAATGACATAGAAAGAAAGCAGCAGTGGTAATGATTTTTTTTTTAAAATGAACATAGTCCCCCTGAAGGTCAATGCACTTTTTCTAGTAATGCTCCAATGTATGGATTCCAAGTGAGAGAGATCTTTCCTCCTGCTCCCCCAATCACTCATCACTTCATCATTGTTGGAAAATTTGGTTCCCTGTAGGTATTCCTTCATGTTTTTGAAGAGGCAGAAGTCACTGGGGGCTAAATCTGGGGAATAGGGAGGGTGTGGAACCAATTGGAACTCTGCTTTTTTGATGGCAGCCATTGCAGGCACATTATGGTGTGCCTGCAATGAATAGCTGTCTATCCCACCACTTTGCCACCGTGTGCAGAAGATCCACCCTGATGCTAACACGAGGCATGGAACTCCCCGAAAATGACAAGTTTTACCCACTGCCACCGACTAGACCTTTAGGCTTTGGGCTGAGTCTGCTGCAAGAGCTTTTCAAACCTCAGTTGCCAAAAACAAACCTTGGTAGAGTGGTAAGCCCTATAGATATGGGGTGAACAGAAGGTACCTTTAAAAAAAAAAAAAAAGATAAACAAGTAATTTTACTTTGTAATTAGTTCAATTTAAATTTAAAAGTTGTTAGAAGTTCAGAACAAGAAACCATCAGCCAAAGGAGCATAAAGACCAGACACAATTTTCCATTTGTGGATACTTGAAACCGTGGTTGGTAAAACGAGGGATGACTGTAATCTCTTTCCAACAGCACTCCTTTTAAGAGGCTCAACGGGTAATTAGGTGCCCCCCCCCCCGGCTGTTTTTCTCTGGGTGAGTCTCCCACCAGGCAGAAGCCAGAGGCTTCTCCCCCTCCCTCCCTTTCTCAAGAAGGGTGCTGAAAGGCAAAGAGAAGGGTGTGGAAGGCAAGAGACTTAAGTTTTGGGCGGTATAAAAATATGTTAAATAAAATAAATAAACCAAATTGATTTTCTGTGAGTCACCACGAGCTGCATGAATGAATACAGTAGGTGAAATGTGGTCCTTCTGCAGAGACTGACACTGACAGAAATGTGAGATGCCCTGGGGCAGAACTTCCACTGTTTCCACCAAGCCTGGGTTTCTGCATCACCTTGCACACATTAACACTGAATTCCATCAACTGTGCCAGTCTGCAGTCACTTAGTCTAGAGACAGATCCTTCTGGATCCTTCCCCATACCCAAGACTTTGCAATAATGCCAGGTCTTTGGCAATCATGGCAGAGGATGATGGGAGTTCCAACTGCACCTGGAGAGAAGCCCTGTGCACAAAGGAAACATCTGCAGCTGACAGGGCTGGATGATGACATACTGAGATCTGGTCTTGTGGTAGCAAGCATGACTTGCATTTATTATTATTATTATTATTAAATTTATATCCCGCTCTTCCTCCAAGGAGCCCAGAGCGGTGTACTACTGGCCCAGAGTCACCCAGCTAGTATTATGGCTGAATGGGGATTTGAACTCGGGTCTCCCCGGTCCTAGTCCATCACTCTAACCACTACACCACGCTGGCTCTCTGTGTGAGCGCTGTAAGACAGACCTCTCCACGAAGCTAAAGCAGCCAGCAGCGATCGAGCGGGGGAAACCACGTCCTCCGCCATCCATTCCAAGCGCTCCCGTCCCTCCCAAGAAAAACTACACCTCCCAGTATGCCGCGCGGCGGAAGTCCGTCTCCGCAGGTGCTCGGGCTGCGGTGCGCATCCCGGAAGTCATAGGCCGGCTGGGTCCCGGGACGCAAATGGCTGAGCCTCCGCCTCCGCCGGTATACGTGTACAGCGCCGAGTACCTGGCGCGATGCGACGCCCTCTGCAAAGTGCCCCAGCGGGTGCGTGGCCGGGAGAGCGGGGAGGGGTGCCTGGGGCCTGCCCTGCTTGTTAGCATCATGTTACTAGTCCTCGGTGTTGCTGTGTCCCTACCAGGGATGGGTGGGTTGTTTTGGGGGTGGGGGATTGTCTGTCTGCTTCCTAGGTTCCCTTTGAGCAAAGTAAAATAGAACTTTGAGGACTCTCACTTAGATTTTAAAAGATAAATATTCGCGTCCGTGGGCTCTGTGTAATTCAGTATTGTCTGCTTTGACAGGTAGCAGCTCCCCAGAGCCTGAACAGAAAGAGACTCTTTCCCATCAGCTTTGATTGGAGCCGCTGGGGATCAAACCCGCAGCGTGTGCTCTGCCCTCTCCCCAGACCATGAACTCAGAGGGCTTGCTCAGCCTTTCAGGATGACAAAACTGCAGTTGTCACCTGTGAGTTCTGACTGTCCTCCACCCAGCAATGCAACTGGGTCTCTCCCCAGGTCCCTTGAAGGAGAGCTGCTGTTTCACAAAGGCTAAAATGGGCTTGTGGGCTGCAAGGGCAAAGAAGAAAGTGTTGTGGGGTGCAGCTTGCAGAAAGTCTTTTCAAGAAGCTATTTTAAGTTCCTAATATAGGAAGAATGCTCTTTGAAATACGAAAGTGTCTCTCTCTCACACACACACACACACACACTCCCTCTCCCTCCCCCTCCCCCTGTGTTTGTCTTTGACAATGACTTATCATGGATCTGCTGCCTGGATGAGACTAATCGGTTTGTTACCTGAAGGGCATCTTCTGTTTCTGGACTACAGATGTAAAACCAGGTCTGGGTTTGGATGGTAGTCTGTACACCCTTGCCTTGCATGCTCTGGTGTGAACTCTTTGGAGGTGGTCTTTAATGCTGCATATACTTACTACAAGCAGAGTGTGTCCTGGACTAGCAAGTGCTGGAAGGGCAATTGAACTCTGCTCAGTGGCTCCTTCTCTGTCTCCTCCCTGCAGGCCAGCATGGTTCATTCCTTGATCAAAGCCTACTCACTGCTCGATCACATGAGGTAGGAAGAACGCCACCCCATCCCCCAGTCGGTTTTCTCTGTTCAACAGATGTGGGTGCTTCTCTTAATTATTCTGGGAGGAGGTTGTCAAATCGTCTTGGAGTTTTCTGCTTCTTATTGGGGAAGTCCTGAATGCAGCATCCCCTACTAACTGAGCAAAGAGGCACCTTTTTAAAGTGGTACCTTTTTAAAGTGGTGATTCTCTTTATAAAGCAGCGGGGAGAGCAACTGGCCCTATCCATCCCCAGTACTGTATCCTTCTAGTGGCTGTTGCTGGTGTCTGTCTTCTGTTTCTTTTTTAGATTGTGAGCCCTTTGGGGACAGGGAACCATCTTTTTAATTTATTTATTTATATCTATGTAAACCACTTTGGAGTCACCTAATGGCACAGTGGGGAAATGGCTTGACTACCAAGCCAGAGGTTGCAGGTTCGAATCCTCACTGGTGTGTTTCCTATATCGGGCAGCTGCGAGATAGGAAGGTGCTGAAAGGCATCATCTCATTCTGCATGGGAGATGGCAATGGTGATCCCCTCCTGTATTCTACCAAAGACAACCACAGGGCTCTGTGGTCACTAGGAGTCGACACCGACTCGGACCTTTAAAACACTTTGGAACTTTTTGTTGAAAAGCGGTATAGAAATACTTGTCATATTTGTCGTATTTTGCAGCAGCTCTCAGGTGCAACTCAAGTCATGTGTAGTCACTTTGTGGCCAAAGGGAAACAGCTTTATTATGTCCTTTTATATTGTTAGCTGAACTCTCTCTCTATCGCTGTAAAGCCAGAGTAAAGCCTTCTCTGCTGAAAACAGAGAGCAGCGTCACTCTAAGAGAAAGTGGCATCCTCAGGGCAGAGTCACCTGTGGTGTAGCTGCCTTGTTCTCTCAGCCTGCCCCCTGACAACCGCCCTCTCTTCCTTTTTTGTGTGATGCTCTCTAGTCACTTGCCTGGCTCTTGTCCTTCCCAGGATAGTCAAGCCCAAGATGGCATCCATGGAGGAGATGGCAAGCTTCCATACTGATGCCTACCTGCAGCATCTACAGAAAATCAGTGAGGAGGGTGATGAGGACCATCCCGAATCTGTGGAATATGGACTAGGTGAGGAGCTCACCATGTGGTGCTTTTTGTGGAAGCGTCCCACCTCAGAGGCCAGGGCAGCACCCCCAGAGGGAAGCCTGTGGCTTCTGGATGCTCAGGGGGCTGCTGAGGGAAGAGGGTCTCTTGGTGGTCCTCTTCAGGCCCCTTTGCCTGCCATCTCTCCAGGCTACGACTGCCCGGCCTCTGAAGGGATCTTTGACTATGCAGCTGCCGTGGGAGGAGCCACCATCACCGCCGCCCAGTGCCTGGCGGATGGCAAGTGCAATGTAGCGATCAACTGGCCAGGAGGGTGGCATCATGCCAAGAAGTAAGGAAGCCAACTGCTAGCCTGCTCTCTCTGTTCTGTCTGGTAGGCCCTCCGTGTCCCTCAGTTCTGCAGGGAGGGGAGCCCTGAGCTCCCTGGGAGGGGAGAGTGGGGAGCCAGGCAGGGTTGCTTTCTTGGGCGTCTTAGAGCAGAAAAAGGGAGAGGCAGAGCTGCAGCACGAGAAGGCAGCCAAAGTGGGGGACGTGCCCAAGAGGTGCAGCAGATGCAGGCCTAGCTTGCTTACCTTCAGGGCTGAGGGCCTGTTGGTTAAGGCATTGAAGCTGGGGATGTTTGTCTTGCCTATTGGTTTGCCCTTTTAGAAGTTGTTCGGTATTTATTTATTACATTGATGTTCTCTCTTTCCTACAAGGGCTGAGGGCGGTATGCATGATTCCCCCCGCTTCTGTTTTATCCTCACAACAGCCCTGTGAGGTTGGCTAGGCTAACAGATGGTGGCCGGCCTACAGTCACGCAGCAAGTTTCAAGGCAGAGTGGGTTCTGAACCCAGGTCTCCCAGTCCTAGTCCAACACTCTAACGCCTCATCCCTCTACCCTATAAGATAAGAATTTCCTCTCCTGTGAAATCCTGCTTTTCCTCTGCATGATGGTTTCTGCAGAGGTTGTATCCATTCATAGAGGCATTAATTTGGTGGCTTCTTCAACCTCCTGCTTCACCATCCTGCTTGTTGGCTTGCAGAGATGAAGCTTCTGGCTTCTGCTACCTGAACGACGCTGTCCTGGGCATCTTGCAGCTTCGACGGAAGTTTGACCGCGTCCTCTATGTGGACCTAGATTTGCATCACGGGGATGGTAAGGATCCTGCCAGTGTCCGGGAAGCCCATCTTGTCTTGTACCTGTTGCATTGGTGGGCTGAACTGGCGCTGGGCTTTCCCTGTTAGCCCCACTCTGCCTCCCCTGCCCTCATGCCTTGAGGCTGCCTCATCTGTGTTCTTGTGGCCCCTGGCCCAAGGGAGAACTCTGCCACAAACTCTAGACCAGAGCCCCATCCTTCCAGTACACTGAAGGGCCTGCTGCTCTTGTATTGTACACATCTTGGCTTGGGTAATGGGTGGGGTTGTCCCCACCAAGTGCACGAACGGCTCAGCCAGTGTGTATACTGCCTGGTGCAGTCAAGTCACGTGGCAACCTGGCGAGAGGCTCTACTGTCCCCCTCACTGTCGTTTCCTTTGGGTCCAGGTGGGCCTCTACGCTGCAGCCTTGAGGGAACCTTGTCTGAACCTTGCAAGAAACCCATTGCTGCGTGGTGGCAGTGAGGTGTCATGTAAACGCAGCTTAATATTTCCTGCTCTTCTGATTTTCATGGTGTGTTCCATTTTGGTCCCTGTCTCCTCCCTTTGCCCCACCCCACAACGACACATTTGGTTGGTGCGTGACCTCTCCAGGGAACTCTCCTTCCCAGCGCCCACTGCCCCTTCCCCAAATTCAAATGTCTGTTGAAGGTTTCTGAGTGACAGTCCTCTAAAATGGAATGCCCGGTTCGGGGAGGTGCATCCAAAGGGGGCCCCTAATCCTTTGCTCTCCATGCATCCCGCTTCCTGCTCCTCCAAGTGTGATCTCTCCAGATGCTTGCCCCTTCTCGTTCAGTCCATGTCTGAATCTGAGTCTGAGCTAATGCTCTCTGCTAAAGGTATTGCCAGGGTGACAGCTTTCTGCCCTTCATTCCATTCTGCTCTGGGGTGCTTCGTGCCTGGGCTAGACCTCGTTCTGATAGGCCAGTGGCCCAGAGGTGACAGTGTCTCTTCTCTTTCTCCTTCCCCTGATCCAGGCGTTGAAGATGCCTTCAGTTTCACCTCCAAAGTCATGACGGTGTCTCTGCACAAGTTTTCACCAGGATTCTTCCCAGGCAAGTGTCCAGTTTCTTGTGCTGAGTGCTGCTGTCCTTAAATCTGTCTATGGGACCTTCTTCCACCATTAAAGGAGATTTTCCTCCTCACCTTCTCTCGGTTAGCACCTCGGCTTCATACCAGGGCAGAAATTTTGCACGTTTTCCTGCTTTGCTCGGTTTCTTTGAGTCTCGCGATTGTGATGCCCTGGAACGTACAGTTTAACTCTTGGTTGGAAATGGGGATAATACAAGTTCTAGACAGAAGGACCTTGTACATTGCAGCACTGTTTCTTGGATTTCGCATTCTCTCCCAAATCCATATCGCACACCCCTGCTGACTGAGCAAGGAGGCATCTTTTTCAAATGGTGATTCTCTTTATTGAGCAGGGGAGAGCAACTGGCCCTACCCATCCCCAGCACAGCATCCCTCCAGTGGCTGTTACTGGTGTCTACCTTTTTGCGGGGGGAACTTTTGTTGAAAAGCGGTATATATAAATATATTTGTCATTGTCATCGTATGTGGTACTCCTCTTCAGAGCTGGTCCCTGGGTTAATGTGGTCCCTTGTGCTGTGAATGTTTTCTGCTGGCTCTTCCCAAATCACTTCAAATGTCTTAACAGCCTGGTCCTAAGACTCGTGGCTTCAGAAATATGAACATATGAGGCTGCCAGATGAGTGGTCCCTCTTGCCTAGGACTGCTTGCTCTGACTGGCAGCAGCTTTTCAGGCAGAGGGGATTCCTTGCATACTGGGAGCCTTTGTGAATTGGAGAGGCAGGTGGCCCCTCCCATGCAAAAGCTGGCCCCTCCCATGCAGGTGTGCTCAGGAGTTGATGCACCCGGAGCTCAGTGTTCCCTCTCACAGGGATTCCCAGACATTGTTGACTACAACTCCCATAATCCCCAAGCAAAAGACCTTGCAGCTGGGGATTCTGGGAGTTGCATTCAACAACATCTGAGAATCCCTGTTAGAGGGAGCACTGCCGGAGCTGGGGCAGGGCTACACTGCAAAGCATGGCCTGAGAGGCTGTAGTGGAGGCACGCAGGATTTCTCCTTGCAAGGGTTCTCGCACCATCCTCCCCGCTCCGCTTGGCTGCCCCACTCTTTCAGTGTCCGCTAGGGACTGTAGGAGCTCTGTCTGCGGACATTGTTCAGTTTGGCAGTCTAGATTTGAAGGGTGGTGTGGAGGAGCTCCTACCATTCTGCCCCACCCTGGCTCCACTCTCTTGGCTATGTAGGTCTGTGGAGGAGGCTAAGCCCTGAGACGAGGAAATGCTCAGCTGCAATGGAAGTGATCTGCATCCCAGGAGCCGTGAATCTCCAAGGGGTAATCCTGTCCTCTTCTTTGTCTTGCTCAGGAACGGGAGACGTGACTGATGTGGGCCTGGGAAAGGGGCGCTATTACAGTGTCAACGTGCCCATCCAGGACGGCATTCAAGATGAGAAGTACTACCAGATCTGTGAGACGTAAGGATCCACACTGCCCCCTGTGAAGCCTCTCTGGGTCACCCACTTTGCCTTTTCCTGCCCCTTCCTTTGTCAAGCTCTCTTCCCTGCCCCCTTTACCTTGGGGTCCCAGTGTCCTCTGCACCGCCTGCAGTGCCCGCTTATGTGCTGGTGGCACCTGAGGTGATGCCACGCTCTTGCCGGCCACGCCTCGACGCCAGCTGGGCCAGCTCCATCCCACCTCCTGCCGCTTCTTGGTGCCCAGATTTTAGAAGATCTGGAAGCTGGCAAGCATCCGGGCATGCTGGAAAGGCAGTGGGTGACAGGAGGGATGGCATGCAGTCAGGACTCCCCCGTGTTCAGTAGCCAAGTAACCAAGTTGCTTCAGGCGCCCATCCGTGGGCACAGCAGCTGCTCTGCCACTTCTTCAGGCAAGCACGTAAAACATCAGATGCGGGAATGTCTCCAGGTTCTGTGGAGCCGAACAGAAGCGCCTGACCCTTCGCCACCTTACTGGAGGTTTTCAAGGCTGAATAGCCTTTTGCCTGTCTTCACTCGAGGCATCCGAGAAGCTGGGTGCTCCCTCTCGCCTCGGAGGCACTCCTCCCGAGCAGCGTTCCCTCTGAGAGGGATTCCCAGATGTCAACTACAACTCCCATAATTCCCAGCCAAAGGCCCTCACAGCTGGGGATGCTGGGAGTTGTAGTCATCGACATCTAGGATTCCCTCTTAGAGGGAATGCTGCTCCCAAGACTTTGTTCATCCCAGCAACTCTCGGCCATGAAAGGACCATGTCTGCTGTGGCTGGCTTGTCTCTGAGTGAATGTGAATGCAAGGCTGGCAAAGAACTCCTGTCCAGTGGCTTTTGACAAGCCCTCAGTTCACGAAGGGTGGGCCCAGGCTGGCACAAGCAATGGGGAGCTCCCTCTGTGCAGAAGCCAAGCTGTAGGCCGGGCTGGGAATTCTGGATGCCTTCAGAAACGGCTGGGGCCTCATTCGGTGTGTACAGAATAGCCGGGGCGGGGGGACCTTCTGGACCAGCCTCCGTTTCCTCCCAAGCATGCCATTGTGGTCACAGGGCCTGCTTTCCTCTTTCTACCCCTTGCAGGGTGCTGAAGGAGGTCTATGTGGCATTCCACCCCGAAGCCGTTGTCCTCCAGCTGGGAGCGGACACCATGGCTGGGGACCCCATGTGCTCGTTCAACATGACCCCCGAGGGGGTGGGCAAGTGCCTGAAATATGTGCTGCAGTGGCAGCTGCCAACCCTCATCCTGGGAGGAGGTGAGCGGCTCCTGGAGGGAGCGGTTGGGATGCAGCTGGCCAGGTTCCCAAGGCATTGGTCACAATCTGGCAAGAAGCTCCTCTTCGGAAGCCCCTTTGCATGGTTTGTGTGGATGGAGCTTGTGCAAGAGAACTTCCCACCGGATCACACCCATTCCCTGAGCAACAGGAAATGTAGGGCAGCCTCTACTACAGGGGTTCTTGGCCTCAGGAACATAGGAAGCTGCCATATACTGAGTCAGACCCTCGGTCCATCTCACTCAGTATTGTCTGCACAGATTGGCAGTGGCTTCTCCGAGGTTGCAGGCAGGAGGCTCTCCCAGCCCTATCTGGAGATGCTGCCAGGGAGGGAACTGGGAACCTTCTACACATGCAGATGGTCTCACCTGAGCGGCCCGATCCCCTAAGGTGGATATCTTACAGTGCTCACACATGTAGTCTCCCCTTCAAATGCAAATCAGGGTGAACCCTGCTTAGCAAAGGAGACAATTCATGCTTGCTACCACAAGACTACCTTTTGTTTCTGTTCACTTTTGGAGACAGGCGGCTACCATCTTGCCAACACAGCCCGCTGCTGGACGTATTTGACGGGGATCATTCTAGGAAGAACATTATCCTCTGAGATTCCAGATCATGAGGTGAGATTCCTCTGGCAAACCCTTCCTTTCTCTTAGCACAAGAACTGAGTCCCTCCACTGAACCCAGATGTGTGCTGGCTATTCAGTGCTGCTTAGGTGAGAGGTCCTCTGATATCGGGAACGTGTGCTCTACACAGCATGAGGCTGTCTTGTCCCCACAACCTGGGACGAAATGCATCATCCCCAAAGGATTTCAAAAGCCAATCTGCCTTGGAGTTCAAATCATTAGAGGAGCACAAAGAGCACGTTGGGGTGTGTGCGCGCGCATGTGGCACAGCTCTTGCAAGGGTTTTATTCTCCTTGGAGAAATTGGGCTGCACGCAAGCGGCAGGGAGAAGCCAGCCTTCCCCAGAGAGAAGCAGTGTGTTTTTCACAGGGAGAGAAGCGGCCGTTTGCTTGGGAAACCAGCTCCTTGTGGGCGGTGTGGGCAGGGCACTCTGGATGCCCGGATTTATCGTCTCTGTCCATTTCCCTCCCATAGCCTTTCTCCTCCTTTTCTGCAGTTCTTTACAGAATATGGTCCTGACTATGTGCTGGAAATCACACCAAGCTGCAGACCAGACCGCAATGAGCCCCAGATCATCCAAGAGATTCTCAGCCGCATAAAAGGTGAGGACTTTGGCCGTCGACAGCCCTGGCCTTCATTTCCTGACTTAGTCAAACTGAGTTCCCCAGCTGGTTTTTGCCATAGACTCACCCCAGGAGTGCCACTGAAAAGCGTCACAATTGTGCTCATTGTTCAGAAGCTGCTCTGCTAGCCCCCTCTGTTTTTAAAGACTGCCCTGGCCCCCTCCCCTAAGCAGAAGGGGAGTTTTGTGAATGCTGCTATGTTTACAGGGAACCTGAAGAATGTGGTGTAGTGGGAAAGACAGCTCCTCATTCAGCCTCGCCAACCATCCCCTGGACCAGACCGCACAAGGACAAAGCCATCGGCTGCCGCCTTCAAGGGAGTCTGAAGGAAAAACTTTGGAGGACTCGAGAAGCTGCAGGCCCTGCGGTCAGTGGAGGCTGAGCCCTTTGACCACTGCCGCATTGAGGCTGCAATTCCATGCCCACTCTTTTCTTTTTTTTTTAAGTAGCTGGTTCTATATGTATATTTTTAAAGTTGGTGGGGGTGGTGGAGAGGAGGCATTTTCTTCCTCCAGCGTCAGGGCTGGGTGTTCTGACCTTTCCTCTGCCTTGCGGGGAGGAGCACGGGCTCAGCTCACTCACCTGATACCAAGTGTGGAGTGCCCTGTACAGCTGAAGGGGGGCTGGAGGATGTGTGGGCCTTCTACCTGCCTGTGGTACTGGCTGTAGCCACACCGGAGGGAGGGCAAGTTGCTTTTTTAACACTGTTTGCATTGCCAATAAAGTATTTGTTATATTTGTCGCCTGCCTGTTTGTGTGTGGTCTTTCAGAGGCTCTACTGCTGCCTTCCAGTGCCCAGTTGATTCTCTTGTATTTGGGCTGGTCTTCTCAGCCTGCTTTCTAGACCATGGCTGTTACAGCTCCAGCTGACTCCTTGGTTCCTCCATTTGCACATACATGGTCCTGATAACCTTTTTCTTGCTCAGTAAATGGACAGTGGGGAGGGGCCACTTCCTCAGTAGCCCAGGTAAGAGGCCGTGCCCTCATTGTGGTCCTCTGCTGGGAGCTATTGCCCTGGCTTCGACCCTGTGGCGGAGGAGATTGTTATGGTGTTGGTGGCTGAAGTGCATTTCAAACAAGCTCCCTCAGCTGTGGCGGTGCAGGCAATGATTGGCCCCTATCTGGCACTCACTGAGTGCCACTCAGGTGGACTGCTTCTGAGCACTGAAGCTCTATGCTGCAGTTCTCTTGGGCAAGGGCGCTCCTGTTCTCCGTTCTAGCAGAGGAGAGCCTCCCTTTATCCTCTGTGTTGCGGGAACGCCACCGACCGGCAGGTGGCGCTGCTCGGTGGCTTAGCCTTGGCCCTGCTAGGCTGCCGTCGCCAGGCTGGGATATCCGGCGCGGAGCGGAAGCGGCGGCCCTTTCTCGGCGCGGCGCAGCCATGGTGAGTACGCGGCCGTGGGCTCTCGCCTCCTGCCATCGCCCGCCATCTGCTGTGCCGCTTCGGGCCAGGCGCTCCGCTCTGCGGCAGGAGGAACAAGGGGGCTCTGCTCCGCCGGGGGGTGCCCATATGGGCAGAGGTCAGGCCGGGCGGGGGTGATGAGAGTCACGGGCCGGGGGAAGACGAGCTGACGGCGAATCAGGAGCTCTCCCCGGGCCGGCGAAGGAGGGCGGCGGGCGGGCGGGCGGGGAGAAAAAGCTGGGCTCCTTAGGGAAGCGCAAGGTCGCCACGCCGGTGCTGCCAGTTCCCCGACCCAGTATTAAGGCACTACAGTCTCCAGGGTCGTTTTTAAGAGTCCTTCGGAGATGGCTAATATGCGTGGTGCGGAGGGAGAACGTCCCCCTCTCTCCCGACGCTTAGAGGTTCCGGCCGTCAGAATGATCCATCTGTGGGATTCTGTGCCCTGGGATGTGGCGCAGGCCACCAGCTTGGATGGCTGCAAGCGGTACTTAGAAAAATTAGTGGACAGGCCTTTGGGTGGTTACTGGGCCTGATGGCTCGGTCTGCTTCCAGGCTCAAGAGGCAGGAGACCTCCAAATGCCAGTTGCAGGGGGGGACCATGGTGGGGGAGGGGGCATGCCTTCATTTCCTGGTTGTGTGGATTCCCAAGGCATCTGGTGGGCCACTGAGAAGCAGAGTGCTGCACTCTTGAGAGGCCTTTCGTCTGGTCCAGAAAGGCTGTTCTTCTGGATGCCAATTTCTGGAGGCTCCCGGCCGGTCTATGCAACTTGGCTTAACTCACAGGGTGGTTGGGAGGGTAAACCCCATGTGTGTACCCCTGACCATATTGGAGGAGTGGTGGCAGAGTTGCCCTCTCTGAACCCGCCCCTGGAACCTTGGTCTCCAGTGCTTTCCCCCAATATTCTTCACCATATTGAGCCATTCAAACCTCCAGGCTCACTTGCAAGAGTCCCCTGGAGATGGATGCTGACTCTTGGAGGTTGGCCACCTTGCACAGATCCCCCATACAAATCCATGCATGGGGCAGGCACATTGGGAAGGCTGTCTATTGCTCTGGTTGTCCCACTTCTTAAAGGATGTTGTGGAGCTGCAGAAAAGGGAAGCCAGTGCGGTTAGAGGTTTGGAGCGCTTTCCCTGCGAGGGGAGGCGAACGTGTTTGGGCCTTTGTAGCTTAGGACTATGGAGTAGGGGGACATATGAAACTTGCTGATGTGGAAAAGATGGGCAGAAAGAAGTGTACCTTCCTCGCACAATACAAGAAGTCAGTGAAAGTGGCTTGCTGAAAATTTAGGATGGACAAGAGAATTCTTCACAAAATCCTAAATAGACCTGCCAGCAAGATGTGATGCTCACAGCCTTAAAGGTGAAGTGTGCCATCAAGTCGATTTTGACTCCTGGCACCCACAGAGCCCTGTGGTTTCCTTTGGTAGAGTACAGGAGGGGTTTACCATTGCCTCCCACGCAGTCTGAGATGATGCCTTTCAGCATCTTCCTCTATCGCTGCTGCCAGATATAGTACCAACGGGGATTCAAACTGGCAAACTTCTGCTTGTTAGTCAAGCATTTCCCCGCTGCGCCACTTAAGGTGTGCATGTCTACAGGCTTAGGTGGCTTTAAAAGGGGATGAGGCAATTTCGAATATTGGCACCTTTTAGCCTTGGTAGCTAAAAAGGAACCTTGGTGTAGACTGCCTCTGAACATGAAGGCTCCCTATAGCTGATTAGGAGCTATTGATAGACTTTTCCGTGAATGTGTCTCATCCCTTTTAAAGCCACCTCAGCTAGTGGCCGTCACCACCTTTTTTGGTGGCTACCAGTTGCCTGGTGAAGCAACAGCAGAGGGTGGACTTCAAGCCCGGCTTGTGTGCTTTTTGGAGGCATGTGACTGACCATTGTGGGAAGCAGGAGGCCTGACTGGAAGGATCTTCAAGCTGATTCCAAAGGGATCTCAGGGTCTCCCTCTCCCAGATTGGGTGAGCTCTAGCTAGTATTGGGGATTGTGCAAGAGATTTGCCCACTTTCACTTCTCTCTTAAAGCAGGACTGTACCTTATCCCTTTATCCTCCTCCTCCTCTTTTCTTAGGCTCGTGGACCCAAGAAGCACCTGAAACGCGTAGCCGCTCCAAAGCATTGGATGCTGGATAAGCTGACGGGAGTCTTTGTGAGTGTCTTGTATGTTCTCTTTGAAAGTAGAGTGTTTCTGTTGCATTGCCTCACTGCGAACTAGCCAGTCCAAAGCACATAGATGGAGACGGCATATAATGGTCCTAGTTCTGATGCTAGAAAGAGAAGCCATTGGGAGCCAGTGTAAACACAAAGGGGGAACTCTGCTGCTGTTTCAGGCAGAAGTTCTTCAGAGTGGGTTTCAGAGCATTAGCAATGAATGTTCTTCCTCAGAATTGCAGGACTCTGTTGTAATCTTGTTTTGAAGGACTGATCCTTTAGTTTGAACCTGGTTTCTCATCTTCATTTAAGATTTGGATGCTCTGGTATTGTAGGCAAATGCATTGTGTGAATCCATTCAATGACTGCCTGAAAGAGACAGGCCCTGCAGAGCCATCTCCAAAGATTGTCTCTGCCATTCATTTCCATCTCTCAAAAGCATCGGCATCTGGGGTAGTGGTGCCTGCCCAGTACTCTGAGCCAGAGATCTTCCTTGTTCATCTTCTGTGTTCTCTGACTGTGTAGCAAACAGAAGCCCATTTTGGCCAATTTCTGAGTGTTTTTCTTCCTAAGAGGTGCCCTCTCATTCTGCTGCGTGAGCCTTGCTGCTTTCTGTGGAGTCAGGGCCCTGCTTCCTCTCTGTCTCTCTGCTGCAGGATATGTTCAGAATCTCTTGGTCTTTCCAAACATGTGCTGGTGGGTGGGGTATGGAAGGAAAGGGTTGGTCTCTCACACGGTGTTTTGAACTGCTGTTGTTGGATCACAATTCCCCAAAGGCTGCTGTTGGCTGGAGAGGTGATGGAGCTTGTGGTCCATCTGGGGAGCTGGGATTGGGAAGCCTGCTCTAGAGGAAGAGGCCTATTTACAGATGCCCAAAGCCTGGTTCCTAGCCAGGGCCCCCCAGCACCCTCATGGTCCCAGTGCTGCTAGCAGAGGCTGGTGCCAGCCTGGCATGGGAGGGAGGGAGCTGGGAGCTGCTTTCCTGCGCTGTCTTTTTGGCCACCAGTGTGAGCTGACTTGGAGAACGGGCTGCGTTTGAGGTCTTGGGAGGGCCTTAGAACTTGAAGGAATCCTGTAGCTTTGGACAACCAAGGAATGTGCTGATGTGAAAAGTCCTCAGTGAGGCATCATCGGGCCCTTGGCACCACCACAGGGGATGCTGTGGCCTGTTCCTTGAAGGAGCAGCCGCCACCTTGTGAAGCGCGTGTGGGCCAGCCTTGCTTCTGGGAGGGAGCTTGGCTGGAAGAGCAGGGCTCACTTGTGACTGCTGGCCTCTCTCTTGGCAGGCACCCCGTCCATCGACAGGGCCCCACAAACTGCGGGAGTGCCTCCCCCTCATCATCTTCCTCAGGAACAGGCTCAAGTATGCCCTGACTGGCGATGAAGTCAAGAAGATCTGCATGCAGAGGTTTATTAAGATTGATGGCAAAGTCCGCACAGACATCACCTACCCTGCCGGCTTCATGGGTGAGTGGAGATGAATTTTGGTCCGCCTGGCAGCGAGAACAGTAGCTGGCTTTGGGACTGGAGCGGGGACCAGTGTCCCCTCTAAGGCATGTGCATTTGGATTCATTGCCGTTCGGGTCCAACCAGTATGACCCAAGGCATCATGTCGGTGGCTGCACTGTGCCAGTCATGTGATTGTTGAAAAGGATTCACTGTATCTGATCAGATAAGAGTTCCCAAGAGTCCCTGAAGCCCTTTTCCCTTTTGTGAGGTGTGGAGTGGGAGGGTGACGATTTGCCCCTTGCATCGAGTGGCAGCGATGGTTGTAGAAGTCACACAGTTCTGTGCTAGGATCAGTGTTCCCTCTAAGGCAAGGCTGCTCAACTTTGGACCTCCTGCAGATGTTGACCTACAACTCCCACAATCCCTAGCTATTGGCCACTGTGGCTGGGGACTGTGGGAGTTGTAGTCCAAAAACAGCTGGGGGACCTAATTTGAGCAGGCCTGCGTGCGCACATGCATGCGCTCACATGTTTTTTAATGGCCACTCAGTTAATTTTAGATCCCACTCAGGCTGAATCAGGAAGGCCCTACTCTGAATGCTTGTGTGCACACACTGCCTTGATACTGCTGCCCTGAACAAAACTCATGCCGCACACAGGTGGAAATTTTCTAGAAAGCACACTGGTTAGGATTCTCCAGAGCCCTCCTTGACTTCTCACTGGCAGCCTCTGCCTTTCGACAGCTTGTCCGAGCCGGCAGCTGGGCAACGGTCTCTTTGTCCTAAAGGTGTGCTGTGTTTGATGTGGCCTGCTGGAAGTGTGCGATTTCAGAGTCCTGATTGTTGCTTGTCTTCGGGCTCTGAAAGGAGTAGGAACTGCAGGGGGCCCTTTCCTGACTGATTCTGAGTTGTGCCTTCTTGCCAGATGTCATCAGCATTGAGAAGACAGGCGAGCACTTCCGCCTCGTGTACGACACCAAGGGGCGCTTTGCTGTCCATCGAATCACCCCAGAAGAGGCAAAGGTAAGCCCCGGCCCTGCCAGCACAGGTGACCCATCAGGTCAAGGGTAGAACATGGCACTCTCAGAAGCACATTTGGAAACCTGGCGGTGTTGACTTGGGCCATTTTGCCCACCCCCTGAGTTCTTTTGAGTTGCAAGCATTGGTGGAAGGAGGGATGTTGTCCTTGTTGAATTGCTGCTTTTGGATTGGCCAGGAGCAGAGGCTGTGAAAGCTGCCTTCTGGGGCCTCTGTGCGTCAGGGGCTTCGCTGTTCAGGGGGAGAAGGAAATTCCACTTGCAGATTTTTGTGGCTCTTGACCAATGCTCAAGAGCAGGGGTCCCCAGCCTGCAGCCCTCCAGATGTTGCCGAACTACAATTCCAATCACCCCCAGCTACAACTTATTGTGGCTGGGATGATGGGAATTGTAATTCAGCGACATCTGGAGGGCCGCAGGTTGGGGACCCCTGCTCAAGAGGATTGTCATGGAATGCCGTTTGAGCAATGCAGTTGGCTGCAGCACACCCTCAGTTCTCTCTGAATGCTGATCCGTAGTCTGTGCTGCTTCTGCCCCTTGGCTAAAGGCATTAGGAGGGCTGGGTCTGTGTCTCCAGGGAAGATTTGAGGTTTTTGTCTGTGCTAAAGTGGCTGATATTCCTTTGGCTGGGCATTTTTTTTTGGAGCTGCTCGGGAATACTGTTACTTGCGGTGGGGAAACCTGCTCCAAAGCTGTGGGTGGGTCATTTGTGGTCCTATCTTGTAAAGGGGGACCCTGGACAGTGGGGCAGCCTCAGAAACCATACAGAGCAGCCAGCTGTCTTGTCTGGCAGTGGTGCTAGGAGCCCATCCTGGCCCTGCTGCCTCACATCCTGCCTGCAAATCTCCCTCTGGTTCGTCTTCCCAGTACAAGTTGTGCAAGGTGAGGAAGATCTTTGTGGGCACCAAAGGGATCCCCCACCTTGTGACCCATGATGCCCGGACCATCCGCTACCCAGATCCCCTCATCAAGGTGAATGACACCATCCAGATTGACCTGGAGACAGGGAAGATCACAGACTTCATCAAGTTTGACACAGGTTGGTTCAGCTGTCTGCTTGGGGGCGTTTCTCAAAGCAGCAGCACATTGGGCTTGTTGAGCTGTGAGTTGCATCTGGCTTGCTGCGCCTTGCCAGGAACCTTTCCTGGGGCAAGTGCCTGTCTTGTTAAGTGTCTGCAGTGGGGGCATGGCCAGGGCAAGTCCCACAGCATCTGTGAGAGCTGTGGGGTTGAGCAGAGAGCCCCGTAGCCTTCGCCCCTGCTGATGATGACCAGTGTTCCCTCTAACAGGGATTCCCAGATGTTGTTGGCTACAACTCCCAGAATCCCCAGCTGCAAGGGCGGAATTCTGGGAGTTGTAGTCAACATCTGGGAATCCTTGTTAGAGGGAACACTGATGGTGACTGGGGCAGGGAGGTGACTTGCTGTGACCTCTGCTGGAAAACACCCTGCCTGTGCTTGGCTTTGGCCTAGGAGAGCAGGATGGCTCTCTGACCTTTTTCTTTGCCACCACAGGCAACTTGTGCATGGTGACTGGAGGGGCCAACTTGGGCCGAATTGGTGTGATCACCAACCGGGAGAGACATCCTGGCTCGTTTGATGTGGTCCACGTGAAGGATGCCAATGGCAACAGCTTTGCCACCAGGCTGTCCAACATCTTCGTTATTGGCAAGGTAAGGAGGGTAGGAGGAAGCACGCGCAGCCTTCAGCTGTGTCCCATGGGGGCCGTTATGACAGACACGGCTGGGAATTGGTTGTCGGCATGGATTGGCCATACTCCGCCCACCCGTGGGGCAGGACCCTGTCCGAGTCTCCTCTGAGCCGCTCTGTGGGTGGGCCGGGACTTTTGCCGCAGGTTGTGATCTCTGCCCTTGTTGCTCTAGGGGAACAAGCCTTGGATCTCCCTGCCTCGTGGGAAAGGCATCCGCCTCACCATTGCCGAGGAGAGAGACAAGAGGCTGGCAGCCAAGCAGAGCAGTGGTTGAGCCCCTGGCCTGCGGACACAGAGTCCCACACAGAGTTTCCTTGTTTGACAAATAAAACCTTTTCCCACCTGGCTGAGCCTTTCTTCCCTTTGCCTGTGGCACAGGACTCGGGCGTCGTTGCTTTTGGGACGGGGCCCTCTAGAAGCCCCTGCATGGTCTCTCCCTTAGAAGAGGTGGGGAAACGCGTGGCTGACCCAAGCCAAGAGGTGTGCTGTGGAAGAAGAGGGCTCTGGCAGAAGGCTGCACGGCGCCTGTTCTGGCAAAGGCAGGGGTCCCATCCTAGAGCGCCCTGCAGGTTGAACTGCATCTTGCCAGTTACTTCTCTCAGCTCTGTGGGCAGAAGGACTGTCCAGCCAGGGTCTCTGCTCTTGGCTTGGGTGAGGGGGGCTCAGTGGCGGGCATCCCGAGAAGGGATATTGGTTGTGGCTGGCTTTCTGCACAGAGTGCTTTACGGCTGCAAGCCAGTTCTTGTGTAAGATGCTCTGGGCGCCATCAGCTCCCACGGCAGGGCAGGCTCCCTGCTTTTACCTCCTCCCTTCCTTTGTTGGCTATCTATGGCGGAATATTTTCTGGCCAGTATTCCGGGGGTGGGGGGCGTTATCCCTCTCCTGCTTCTCACCTAGACTTGTGAAACTGGCAGGGCCCGGCAAACCAGCCTCTTTGCTCTCTTTATTCACCAACAAAATTAGAAGAAGGCATGTGAGGACGTTTGGCCCAGAGGGAGAGGGGAGGGCAGTCCCCATGCTTTCCCAAAAGTAGGCCCAGGGGGTCCCATGGTTTTCTGGGGAGGGGGTGTGACTCCTCTAGGTGAGTTCAACTGGGCAATCACTGGATTTAAATAGGTGCATTTAAAGCTAGAGTTCTGAATAAATCTGCTTGGCATGATTTTGGACATGCCAAGATAACGAGGATTACTATTGTCTTATCACTCTACCAATTCTAGGCTCTTAATATCCCTGCTTTACAAGAGAGGGCAGAAGAGCAGGCTCTAGTCTCTGGGTCGGGGGCAGGAGGAGAGGTGGCCATGGGAGCCCCTTGCCCACATTGGGTGCTAGAGCCCTTCCCGTGTGGGGTCCTCAGCGACCAGTTCTGGGCCAGGTGTTTGCTTTTTCCAAATGGGTCCTTTCCAGCGCTGGTGCCATGGGGTCCGGCTTCCTCTAGGAACTGTCCAGGCCCAGCCTCCTGAGCAGGTAGCAAACCTCCAGCGGCTCCGTGTCGTCCACACTCAGGCTGGGCTCAAACAGGGGAGGCAAGTCCCTGGTGGTGTCGTCGCTTCCAGAAAAGCAAGAGCTGCCATCCTCGCTTCCAGAAAAGCCCCTGCCACCTGCAAACAAGCCCCCTCGTTACCAGCATTGCTCTCTTGGCAGACTGCTGCTGAAGGGCTGGGCCAACTGGTGGCTTTGAAGGGGGGCCGCCCTTTGGTGGCCACCGTAGCCAAAGTGGAATGTCCTGCCTAGTCCTCAGCGTACAGACAGCGCTGGAGGATGTCAGATGGCAGCAAGGGAGGGCTGAGCTAACCAGGACCAGAAGCCATCACCCAGGGCCTTCCCCCACTAGGGGCCCACCTGGTGCCAGCTGGGATGTGGGAGGAGGGGTCTGTAGAAAGAGCCGGGGGAGGGAGAGAAGAAATGGCAGCAACGGACCCAAGCAGCGCATGCCTTTTCCTTACCCCACCCCCCATCCATGGTCACACCTGGGCCCATCTCACCTCTGCACTTTGGGAAGCTCCCCAGAGGGGAGGAGTAGGACCTGCCCTTCTGCACCACCTGCACGGCACTCTCAGCGTCATTCTCCGTTTCTTCCAGGCCCCCCTCTTCTGAGTGCTCAAAGTCGTCCAGGTAATCGGACGCACCCCACTCGGACTCTGTGGCAGGAAGGGAGAGGCAACACTGGTGGGGGCGGCTTAATGGCCGCCCTCCTAGATCCCCTTGACACCCCCCCCCCACTAGCGCGTGGCTTCAAAAACCAGAATCCCATCCCAGCAGCCAGATTGCCAAGGAGGACATCCTTTGAAGCCTCCCAGTCGGCTACATGTGGCAAGTGGCCCAAAGTGGAGTGGGGCAGCCAAGGATCCTTTCGACTCCCCCACCCAGTTGTGTTCCTAGCTCCTCGGAGGACAGTGGGGGGCGGGGTTCCTGCCATAGAGGGCTCCCCTCCGGGAGTGCTGCCACTCCAGCCTTGTCCATCGTGGGATGAAGGTGTGGCTTGGCTAAGGAAGGGCGCTGCAGGGAGGCTGAGAGCCCAGTCTGGGATGCCAGTTTGGTTGGCACAGGACAAGGCTTAGACACTTGGTCCTTTGGGATTTGTAGGGAAATTGTGTAAAAAGTCTTCTAAAGCAGTGGTAGGCGACCTTGGGCATGCCAGCTATTGCTGAACTACAATCCCCATCATCCCCAGCCACAATATATCCCGCTGCCCTGTTCTCTTTGGCCCAGTGCAAAGATCCGGAGCCATCGCATGCCCATCTGGCTGCTTACCAGTCTCTGTCAGGCTCTCTGTGCTCTCTCTGTTGAGGGCATCTCCATCCGAGCTGCTGTCTGTCGCGGAGGTGCTCGTGTGTTCAAAGTCTGCCGAGTAATTGGAGACGCTGCTGGAGGCGCTCAGGCCTTCCTCTGGGTCCTGGGCTTCAGCCTGCTGCTGGTGGGCTGCCGGTGGGACGTATCCTGGCGTGAAGGCCGCGTAGCCCTGGTGGGCTGGCTTGGGAGGCTGTCTGGGTGGGCTGAGTCCTCCCGTGTCTCTCTTGTGGAACACCTCTGCCAGGGGCTTCTGGGGTTCTCGATGGAGGAGGAAGAGGCTGAGATGCTTCTGGACAAAGGGGAAGAAGAGGATGGTGGTGGCACTGGGCCGCTTCTGGGGGTCCTTCTGCAGGATGGCTCGGATCAAGCCGCGCAGACCTTCCGAGTAGCACCCGGGCACGGGAGCGTGGTCCTCCCGCACGATCTTATGAAACAGGCCAATCAGGCTGAAAGCTTCAAAGGGGGGCTGGAGAGCGCACAGCTCGAAGAGGAGGCAGCCCAGCGCCCAGATGTCCGCCTTGGAGCTGTAGGGCACGTCCTTGCAGAGTTCGGGGCTCAGGTAGTAGGGGGTGCCCACGAAGGTGCTGGCCATCTCCACCGTACTGTCCAGGACCTTGGAAATGCCAAAGTCGCCCAGCTTCAGGGTCCTCAAGTGCGTCAGGAACACGTTGGAGGCTTTGATGTCACGGTGCAGGATCTTCAGGCCGTGGATGTACTGGATGGCCAGGGCCAGCTGCACGAACCACCTCATGATGTTGCCCTCGGAGAAGTAGCCCCCGTGCTTGGTCAGGATGTGCTCGTGCAAGGAGCCCCCGTCGCAGTAGTCTTGCACGATGAAGACGTGCTTCTCAACCGCGTCCAGGAAGTGGTCGTGGCAGGCGACAACGTGTGGGTGCCGGAGCTGCTTCAGGATGGCCACCTCCTGCAGCACGGCCTCTTTGTTCCGGAGCCTCTTGCCCGGGACCATCTTGACCTTCTTTACCGCAAAGAGCTGCTTGGTCCTCAGGTCCCTCATCAGGAAGACCTCTGCGCTCGCGCCCTGGCCAAGAGTCAGGATTTTCTCGTACTTCTCCATCCCCGCTAGGAGAAACACCTCCCCAGGTTACCATGGTGAGGTGCCTCCCCTCCACCCCGCCTCCTCCCTCTCTGCCATCGGCCTGGAGCCGAAGGGGTGGAAGGAGGCTGGGGGGCCTGTCAGGGGGAGAGCCTGTCACCCCACCATCATCACTTGGGCTGGGGAACAGAGTGGCACCTGGAGGGACCTGCAGCTGAGCAACCGGGAGGCGGGGAGGTGCTACATCACAGAAAGGACTGTGACACCCAGGGGCTGGGGTGGGCACCAAGGCCAGCCTGCCATGACTGGTGGGGAAGGCCTGCTGCTTTGGCCCCAGTTCTGGGCTCCTCATTGGCCCCATACTCTCGCAAGCCCTCCAGATGAAATGAGACCCACAAATAAGATGACCCCACTTACCCTGGGGTGCAGGAAATGGCTCGCTTCAGCCACCTTGGTCTGCTCCCCAAAGGCCATTCTCAACCGCCCCAACACCTCCCAACCTGGCCTTGGGTGGACAAGGGTGAGGCATTTTTGTGCACCCTTCAGCAATCTGGCACACAAAATGATGGCTGTAAGAGGAATAGTATCCAGAGTTTTCTCGGAGTGGCTAAGCTCATCCATGGCTAGCAGGCTAGAGCAGCCTTCACATGGAACCCTCCTAACATGCTGATTTTGCTGGACAAATTGGGGGGGGGGGCGGCAATTGGCCAATGTTTAGACATCTAGCAGACAAAAACATGATTGAGAAGTATAAGGAGTATAAAGAGCAAGTAGATTTTTTTTCGTGGAGTTGCTAAAAGCATCCACACCCATCAAGCAAGTGCTCTTTAATTGTGGTGATGGTGATGGTGGGAGAGCTGGTCTTGTGGTAGCAAGCATGAATTGTCCTCTTTGCTAAGCAGAGTCTGCCCTGGTTGCATATGAATGGGAGACTTGATGTGTGAGCACTGTAAGATCTTCCCCTTGGGGGATGGAGCCACTCTCAGGAAGAGCAGAAGGTTCCAAGTTCCCTCCCTGGCAGCATCTCCAAGATAGGGCTGAGAGAGATTCCTGCCTGCAACCTTGGAGAAGCCGCTGCCAGTCTGTATAGACAATACTGAGCTAGATGGACCAGTGGTCTGACTCAGTATATGGCAGCTTCCTATGTTCCTGAGTTTCATTGTGACAATATGGGGGAGGGGGTTTGCATTTTTTCAAAAGTCTCTCAGACCAGAAATAGGATTAAAAGTATTAGGGGTAGGAATAGAAAGGAGATATTTCTGGTACTTGCTAAGTATATCCACAACTACCAAACAATTGCACTTTCAGCATGATGGGACCCTCCCAACATGCTTTTAATCTTATATGTTAAACCATTTTTTTTCCTGCCAAATTTTCAAAAATGGCAAATTTGAGTCAATTCAGTTACAGGTCTGTGTGTGCAAACCTATCGCCTTCGATGACAGGGTCAAATCCTTTGTTCAGGTCATGCATCAAAGTCTTAAAAGAAGTTATGCAATAAGGTTTGGAAGTGGAACCTATGGAAGGGTGCGCCGAGGGATGGTTTCCCTCCCCCCTCTCCGCCTGCCTTGATCGGCCTTGGGCCAGGTCTGCGTAGAACCCATGGAATTTCAAGGCCCTGGGGAAAGTGCAAAGGACTTGTTTTAAAAGTTTCCCGAGTTAATTTTTAAATTGTATTACTACTGAAAACAATTACTTTCGTTTGATTAAATTCCCTGGCTTCCAGTTCTGGCTGTTGTGCATTGATTCCCCCACCCAGTGTCCCTTGTCCTTGAGCCTCCCCAGCTCAGGATCCTTGGCTCCTGGCCTGCTTTTGTAGCAGAGCATCACATAGGGAATGGGGAACTGCTTGGCAGCACTGAAAACCTTGGAAGATCCATGCCGCACCATTGAGCAGAAAGAGATCAAGGGGGCAGTGCGCGTCAAGGGTGAGATGCTTCCTGCTTGCCACACGAGGGAGCTCGTTCCCTGCAGATGGAGGCCTCCCCTTCAGGAGGGCGTGGGCCGCAGATGTTCACTGGTGTTTTTCCAGCAAGGAGCCAGGGTACATAGTGTTCACTTCAGCCCCGGCCTGCAGTCCTGGGAAAGGCAGCTGTGCTTCTGGGATCGATCCCATCTGGCAAGAGGCTTTGGGAGGAGGCCTTCAGGATGCTGACCCCAAAGCCGGAACCTTCATTTCCTGCTCCTAACAGCATCTTCCTCAAGGTCTTTGACCTCCTCCGGGCAGGGACAGAGGACATGAAGACACAGAAAGAGGCAGCAAGCTCCTTCCTGCTCTCGGGGCTGCTGTGCTTTCAGCAGCTGCTTGGACAGGCAAAAGGTCCACAGGAGAAGTCTCCAGCATGGCAGGATCTCCCTTCTGGGGCAAGTTACCCTTTGCATTTCTGCCTGCAGGTGGCAGCTATAGAACAGGCCTGCTGCACCTTTGGTTTTCCCACCCACTAGAAAGCACATCAAACTGGAGGTGGCACGGCAACCCTGCAGGCCTGGGAACCTTAAGCTCCAGACCCCTCCCAGCTGCTTGCAGGACGGAGGGCCTGCTGTGCCCCCACCCCATGCAGCTTCTGCCCTCCTGCAGATGGTCAACTCCAGGGACTGCTTGCTCTTTAAGCCCTGCCTCTTCTTTTCTGGGTTATCTTCTATCCCAAGCAGCCCATCTCTGGCAAAGACTTGCATTTTAGTGACTTGGCAGCTTTGCCCTTGGAAGATATGGTCCCCAGCACTTTGCTGAACAGCAGACCCCCCCCCCGCCCCAAGTATAGCCAGGTGTCATTTATTTCAGGTGAATGAAAATGCCCTCCAGTGTAGCCCAAGTGCAATCACCATTGGCATAGGGGTGAATTTGTGCCACAGTCATATGTCACTGGGGTACAAAACTGCCCCAGCAAAATTTCCACGCTGTTGACAACTGAAGAGACCCTGGAAGGTGTTCACTGCTTCATCCTGGGTCTCCAGAGAGGGACTTGGGAAATGGTGGCTCAGAAGCCTGAGCTGCTGTGTTTGGGGTCCAGGAGGACTGCTGTGGGTCAGGAGCCCAGCCATGAACCTGACCTCCTTGGATCCTGCTGCTGGATGCTGGATGCTGAAGCAATGACAAATAGAATTAACAGAATGGAAAGGCAAGGCAACTATCTTTTTGTGTTTAGGGATCTATTTGTTTTTAGGGAAGCTAGCACAGTAGTAGAATCTTTGCTATTCTCAGGGAAAGGCAGCTTTCTAACTGGAGTGCTGCTGTAGAAGAGCGGCTTGGATTTCCACTGCAAGGTTTTTCCTCTTTCACAGTCACTTGGTGATGGAGATTCACATGCATCTCACATTGACAAACTGTCGGCAGACATCCAGGCTGTGAGCCCACATGAACTCAGCAGCAGCAGGCTTGGTTTTGGGCGCTCGCCAAGTTTGCATCTTGGCCCCTGACGTGAGCATGCATCAAGCCATTCCCAATATACCTGGATCTTCACCCAAAGAGCACCCCATGTGGTGCGGGCGCCCCCCTCCCTGCAAAAGCTGCACCATCTGCCTACACAATGAGCATGTTGCTCTACTCAGAATTTGCTGGGGCAGGCTGGGAGGTGAAAACAAAAGCAGAGTCTCTGCCCAGAGCAGCTTACATAAAACCCAGACTGCCAAGACACCTGGAAGCAAAGGTCTGGTGCAGCAAGTTGCCTGTGAGGATCCTTGGCAGGGGATTCTTCTCTGCCTGAGGGGCAGGTTGAACGTGATGCCTTGGGAACAAACCCGAGGGCAGCGGGGCGGCCAATGGGGCTGGCCTTTTTTTCAGGCCTCCTTCAAGGACGTGGAATCTGCCTCCAGCCTTCAAGGACGTGGAATCTGCCTCCAGCCTTCAAGGACGTGGAATCTGCCTCCAGCCTTCAAGGACGTGGAATCTGCCTCCAGCCGCTCCTCAGACAGCTCCTTGCAGAAAAGAGCTCTCTCTCTTAGGCGGAAGCGGCTGGTCCTAAGAAGCCAGGGGGCTGCCAAAGGAGGTGCCACCGCCTCTGCTTCCCAGCAGCAGCAGCTCTTTCCCACGCTGCCAGCAGGCTGGCCATTTGTCACAGCTCTACCTGATGAATGGGCAGCCTGCAGGCAGCGTGACTCTCAGGTGGAGTGGGAAAGGCGCGGCCTGAGTTGCTGCCAGAAAGCAGAGGCAGCTGCACATCCTTTGCCTCCCCCCGCCCCCCCCCCCCCGGCTTGTTAGGACAAGCCACTCCCCCACCATGAACCAAGCAGGCCAAGGAGCAAATTCCTTTTTTCTCCCCCCTCTTCCAAGGAAACAGCCCCAGCTGTGCTACTAGCGTGCACCTCAGCCCAGGAGCTGCGGAGATGCTCCTTTAGCGGAGGCAGTTGCCCACTGGGGTCTCCAAGGTCCATCAACAGCGACTAATTCTGAGGGCCATAGGCCACCTCTAGGCTCTGAGGCAAGAGGCCTCCGAATGCCAGTTGCAGGGGAGCAACAGCGGGAATGAGGGCAGGCCGTCCTCTCCTGCTTGTGTGGCTTCCCGGAGTACCTGGTGGGCCACTGTGGGAGACAGAATGCTGGACTAGATGGGCCTTGAGCCTGACCCAGCAGGGTTCTGCTTATGGTCGCCAACATCAATCCATCCTGCAAGCTGAGTGTAGGGAGAGAAGTGGCAGCATGAAGGGGCTGTCCTGTGCACACACCCCACTTGCCCCGACGGACCCTTTCTAACAAAGAGCACCGAGTGGCAAACCCAGAGCCTATCCAGGCCTCAGGATGTCTTGTCTGGCTTGTGCTGCTGGGCTGCCATTCTGTAGATCTGCACCCAGCCACGCAGTTCTGAACAATGAACAGTCCACCGCCTTTGAAATAGGAATCTCTGCAGTCCCACTGCTGGAAGAGATCGGAGCCAATGCTATTTTAAGTCCCTTCAGATCAGCTCTGCTTCCTTCCCTGTCCTGCAGAGTTTCCTGTCTAGGCACCTCTGGGTAAGAGAAAGGGGGCCCATGCCTGCTGGGGGGGAGGGGAGGGGCTTTGTGGCTGACCATTCGTGCTTCAGAGTGTGCCCTGTTCCTGGTCAGCTCCCCTCAACTCCCTCGGGAAGGAGGGCAGAGGGTCCTTCAGAGCTGCTCTTTGGCAAGACCAGGCCCTCCCCCTTGTAATTTGGAGGAGGGAAATGGTGCCTCTGCATGATTGTGCTCCATCCAGCATCCTAGTGGTGCCCAGAAGTCTGTATGGACCAGGGATTCTCAGTGTTGGGTCTGCAGATGTTTTTTGGACTTCAACTCCCATAATCCCCAACCAAAGGCCACTGGGGCTAGGGATTATGGGAGCTGAAGTCCAGTAACATCTGAGGACCCAACGTTGAGAATCCCTGGTATGGACCACCACAAGCATCTTAGTCAAGGTGGCATCCAGCTGTCCTGGTCCTCATCATTTCAGCTCCCTGGCATGGGCATTCACAGGACCTTTTCTAGGTGGGGGTATATGTGCAAAAACATACTTTGTGTGTATATTTTGCAGAAATCAAAACACAACAGGTTGTAGCCAGTGTTGATATTGACATTTGAGGGGGGGGGTTGACAACTCCCCTCCACCCCACCCCCATGGGAATTCATAGCCCAAGTGGCAGCTTCTCTAGCCTGTCACGGAGCATCCCAGAAGAGCACCCTTTGCTCCTGAGGAAGGACCACTTGCATGCACCTGCCCTCCTTTGAATGATCAGTCAGAACTGTCCAAAACATTTTAATGTGATTGAAAAAGCAGGCAATCCAGCTTAATTCTCTAGAGTTGCCCCCATCAGGTCACAGGGCAGTGTTCAGAATGTGTGTCCCAATGCTAATGCTAGGGTCAGCTGAACTTGGCTTTTGACAAGGAAAGGAAGGCAGACGTGGACAGTGGCTCTGCATTCATCACAGCCCCGATCCTCTGGGCACATCCTCCGTGTGGACCACGGAAGGGGCTTGCCCCCAGACCTGCTCACATGGGAGGTCCTGTCCCGCAATTGGCCCCCTTTGTTCACATTGGGGAGGGGGCCAGCCCCATCACCAAGCCTCCCCACTTCAGCTTCATCTTGGCTGTGGTGGCTGCTGGTGGTTCCTTCTGACCTGTGGACCCCGCACCCCCCACTCCCCCCCCCCACACCGCTAAGGAAATGGAGATGATGCCTGCCCTGCAAAACAGAGGAAGGCAACCCAGTGTGGAGGGGAAGCTTGACAAGGAACAAAACAAACTGACAACAACAATGAGAAATGTTCCATTTCAAGTTGTTATGTAAGAAGCTTCCAGAGGCGGGAGAAGCGGAACACCCTGAAAATGTTGAGGCTTGTGGGCTCTGCGGGGCTGGAGCCAAGAGCCTTGGAAAACAGCTCTGCAAAGAAAAGAGCCGGAGGATCACATAACCGCGTTTCCTCTTCGTCGTGCCTGCCCTGATGTTACATAAGTGCACCATATCATTCCACAAGATTGCGGTCTCGATTCGGCAATGGCAACCCATCCCAGTCTGGCACACGATTTTGGCACCGCTGGAGCGGGCTGGGCCGTCTGGAGCGAGTCCTAGAAGAGGGCTGCGGCTTTCCCTCTGGACCTGCTCTCTGCAGCGGGCGGCTGAGGAAATGCTGCGTGGAACCCGCTCAGGTGCCGATGCGCCTGGACCCTCCAACCCAGCCAGGGACTCTCTGCAAGGCTTTGAGCGAGCCCAGACGTGGCCACTCTCATGCCGGGGACTTGCATGAGAGTGGGACTTGCTTTGGGTCGGCTCTTCCAAGAGCTGCCTGGAAGCTAGTGTGTGGTGCCCAGGCTCAACCCTGCCATGTGTGATAAAAACAAGCGCTACCGGAGCATGTGCAGAGTGTGTTTCTCTCACTCCTCAGTAACCACACCCCACCCACCCCAGATTAGGAGACCGCAAGGAGAGGAGGCCTGTATAGTACATGCTCTCTGTGGAATCATAATTCCAACTCAGCTTTCAGCTTTTTACTGTGATGATGGACTGAAGAGGAGGGAACCAAATCATGCAAAAAAACAAACAAACTGGGAGATGAATTCAGTAATGGAACATGGCCCAGTGGTAGAGCATCTGCATTGCATGCGGAAGGTCCTGGCCCAATCCCTGGCAGCATCTCTAGGTAGGGCTGGGAGAGACTCCTGCTTGAAACCTTGGAGAGCTGCTGCTAGTCAGTGTAGACAACGATAAACTAGATGGACCAAAGACCTGACCAAGACAGCTTCCTGTGTTCCTTTTCAGGGATGAGGCCGTAGCTTAGTTCTAGAGTATCTGCTCTGCATGCAGAAGGTTCCAGGTTTGTAGCTCAGGCCGTAGCTCAGTTCTAGAGTATCTGCTCCACATGCAGAAGGTTCCAGGTTCGTAGCTCAGGCCGTAGCTCAGTTCTAGAGTATCTGCTCTGCATGCAGAAGGTTCCAGGTTTGTAGCTCAGGCCATAGCTCAGTTCTAGAGTATCTGCTCTGCATGCAGAAGGTTCCAGGTTCAATCCCTGGCAGCATCTCCAGGCAGGAATGGCTCATCCTAACCGGGGTGTGCGTGCGCACGCGTGCTGCCAAAGGAGGAAGCCTCTGCATTTCAGCTCAGGTTTCTCCTCTCCCTCCGCCCCACCCCAGCTGAGACCCCCACTTCCTGCAATCTGGCCAATCGAATAGCCAGCCTGCAGGCAGCGCCGCTCTGGGATGGGGTGGGAGCGAGAGGAGCAACCCCCGCAGCCTCCTCTGGTGCCCCACTGGATCGTTAGGATGAGCCACTCCTGTCTCCAGGCAGGGCTGGGAAAGACCCTGGAGTCCTGCTGCCAGTCAGTGTGGGTAGGACTGAGCTTGACGCAGCAAAGCTCTGACTCAGGAAACAGCATCGGGACATCGGAAGCTGCCTCATACCGAGTCAGACCCGTGGCCCATCCAGCTCAGTACTGTTGACCCAGACTGGCATTGCATGCAAGGACTCTTCTCAGAGCAGCCACGTCCCCCAAGGGTACTATCTTACAGTGCTCACATATAGGAAACTGCCATATACTGAGTCAGACCATTGGTCTATCTAGCTCAGTATTGTCTTCACAGACTGGCAGCAGCTTCTCCAAGGTTGCAGGCAGGAACCTCTCAGCCCTATCTTGGAGAAGCCAGGGAGGGAACTTGAAACCTTCTGCTCTTCCCAGAGTGGCTTCATCCCCTGAGGGGAATCTCTTGCAGTGTTCACACATCAAGTCTCCCATTCAGATGCAACCAGGGCAGACCCTGCTTAGCTATGGGGACAAGTCATGCTTGCTACCACAAGACCAGCTCTCCTCCCCTCCCCATATAGTCTCCCATTTGGATGCAAACCAAAGCAGATCCTGTGACCATTCATGCTTGCTACCACAAGACCAGCTCTCCCACAGCTTCATGTGCGAACACGGCTCGCGTGCTCAACGCAGCCTCTCTTTGTGCACCGAAGGCTGTGTGGAATGGTGCCTCCCCTATTGCTCAGAACAAGGAACAAGCCTTGACATCCCCTTTTTTTGATCACTGTATGCACTGACGGTTAACATTGATCAGCCTCTTGTCCGCTTGCTATGGGCCACCAACACAGTTTGCAATTAAAATAAAAACCCAGCAGCAAAGGAGGCAGCACCAAAGAGTCGCAGCAGCAGCACCGTTGACCAGCCGGGAGGAGAAGAGCTGGTCTTGTGGCAGCAAGAATGAATTGTCCCCTCTGCTAAGCAAGCTCTACCCTGGTTTGCATTTGCATGGGAGACTGCATGTGTGAGCACTGTAAGATATTCCCCTGAGGGTATGGGGCCGCTCTGGGAAGAGCAGAAGGTCCCAAGTTCCCTCCCAGGCGGCATCTCCCAGACAGGGCTGAGAGAGTCTCCTGCCTGCAACCTTGGGGAAGCCGCTGCCAGTCTGTGACAACAATACTGAGCTAGATGGACCAATACTGAGTATATGGCAGCTTCCTAGGTTCCTAAGCCAGGCGGTCCTCTCATCCTGTGTGGGTTGGCCGCCCCTCCCAAAAAAGAGGGGAGCATCCTCCAACCTGGCAGTCCCACCTGAGGCTCAAGTGCCTCCTTGGGCTCCTGGGCCCATGCCTAGGGGGCAGGTGACTTGCTGTTGAAATGCAGCGGGTGCCTAGACGGAGCTGGGCAGGAGCTCCTGGAAGGGTGGCTGCTCCCTGTCCCCCGAGCCCAGGGATCTGGCCCTGCTGCACCGAGGCTTCCCTCCCTTGTGGGGTGATGTGGAAATTTCCTCGGGCCGGGCTCTGCTCTGATAGCAGCAACAAGGCGCGCAGTGGCCCGAGGGCTGCCCCACCCCTTGGCACCATCTGGAGCTGCTGTTCCAACTCAGAGCACCTTCCAAGGCGCTGCTTGCTTGCCCAATCGGGAACTCGAGCGGTGTCGAGGACTTGTTGTTCTTTCACGGGGTGTTTTTGTTTCGGCATCACCCGGGTTTGCCGGCTAAGGGCCCACGCCCCTGCCTGGGGAGACAGGCCAGGGCACCCTGGGAACAACAGAGCGGAGGGAGGGCGGAGGAGGAGGCGGAGGCCCAGTTCTGGCCGAGGCAGCCACTGGGCCCACTCACGGAGAACTGCAGCAGCAGCAACAGTAGCCCCTTGTTCTGCTGACACGGCCTGACCCCCAGCTTACTGACCTTTGCCGCTCTCCAGATGGGTGCCTCAGAGAGGCTTGGGAGAAAGAGGCTCTCTCCGAGGAACTGCCTGTCCACCGTGAGCTGGTCACCAGCATTTGCCTCGTGTGGGGCCCTCCAGCATTTTGTGACCTGGCTCCAGACTTTGCAGCTGCCTGCCACCATCTGCCGGCTGTTCCTGAGCCTTTCCCCTGCCCTCGCCCTGCTATGGCACATGCCAAGTTGTGGCCAGGGCTCTGAAGTCATTGGGCATGGCGTACCCTCACCATACTGGCCTTCTCACCGTCTTTTCATCCCTTCATGCCAAACCACCTGTGTGGCTTCTCACTCAATCCTGTGAAATGTGAAATCCAAGACGCTGTGCAACCCAGATCAAACTTGGAGAGCAAACTTTGGCTGTGCAGCCTTGAAATGGCAAACCTCGCCGTGCATTTCACCGACGAGCACAAACACATAAAAGCAACTGCCTGAAGCCAGCGCATCACCTTATTTATTGATCCATCGAAAGTTCATCAAGCCCTTTTCCTCCTCCCAGGCCCATCGCCCATTCAACCAGAAGATGGCTTTTTAAATGTAACGCAAGATGAAGAGCACAACGCAGGAAGCATCCTCAGCACCAGATGACAATTTCAGGTTAAAAATGGGTTCACTTCAGGTTTAAGACTCATCAGGAAGGAGACGTGGGGGGTTCCCAAAGAAGAGAGTAGGGGGAAGGAATGTGGAACATTGGAGCCCTGGGCTTGGGGGCAGGACTCAGATGTCAGCCTCTTGCTCCTGCTCCTGACGCCCAGTGATGCTGCAAGTACAGCAGTCTGGGGGGAGACTGCCCAGGCTGGCCCTATGCAGATGCTAGCGACTCTGAAGAATTCGCCCCAGTGAGCCTCACAGTGTACTGGTGCTGGAACTGGGGTTTGGCCTGTGTGCCGGAACCCACAGAGGCATGAGGAAGAGCCTGTGATGAAATGGTGCAGGGCCACTTCTGGGCAAATTAACTTAGAACCCTGGAGAGCTGTCAATCACAAGAGGCAGCTTCAGAGCGATGGTTAGAAGTTCACTTGGTTGGCGACCATCTCAAGGAGGAGTTGTGCCAAGACAAATAAGACAGTCTGAAATAAAGGACGGGGTTCCTGGAAATAAGACCCGTCTGAAATAAAGACTGGGTGAAGGGTGAAGCTTTATGTATGGTGTATTAAGAGACGAAGTAGGAAAGCAACACCTTTGTAACCAAGCAAGATGTCAGCCCTACTAAACAGTAGCATAAACAAACAAACCTCAGAAATCAACTTAAATAAATCTTGTTTCCTTTAAAAATACATCCGACTGAGTGATTTCTGTAAAAACAAACAAAAAAACACCCTCCTCGCATCTGCAAAGTCATGTTATCAGGTGAAGGAAACTATGAGAGTTATAGAGGCTTCTTAATATCACTGGTGGCAGTGGAGATAAAAGTAGAGTTTTATATGCTTAAGGAACATCCAAGGTGAAAACAGACTAAACACAAACTTGAAAACACCCCCGTCTCAGCCCCAGCGCCACCGAGCCCCAGCCCAAGCGAGGGCCAGCCAGACCCCCCTCAACAACAAGGACATTCTGTCCTCCACCCGCGCAGATAGCCAAGACAAACACAGTCCAAGCCAGGAGCCCATGAGCTTCACCGACCTTCCAGCCTGGGGAATTTATTCGAGACATTCCTATCAGGTGTTGTGGGCAGCTTCAGTGCTCTTGGCCTCTCCCTGCTCCGTGATGATAATCCCTGGTTAAACATTGACCCTGAGTACTGCCTGTTGGGGACAGCCGCAAGCACAGCTTGTACCGGAGCTCCTCTCCCTCCGGCGTGGCTGTTCCTTCTCCTGCATGTGCCCACCCCCTGGAACCCTGCCCCCCTCACCAGCCCCCTTCACAGGCAGCCTTCCATGTGCTTTGATAGCAGCATGAAATCAGGTCTGTGCTTCAAACACGAAGAGGAAGAAGAAGAGGAGGAAGAAGAAGAGGAAGAGGAGGAGGAGGAGGAAGAGGAAGAGGAAGAAGAAGAAGAAGCCAAAGTCCAAGGAGAAGCCAGACTTGCTTTAGGTATAGATTATGCACATTCCGAAAAGGGTGTGTTGTGGTTTGCTCTGTCTCTCGTCTTGGTCACATGGAGGCCTGGCCAGAACCCTCTTCAGTTGTATTTTTTGCAGACGCCTGAAGGTCTAGAAACCTTTGGAAAACAAAGCAAAGAAGAAGAAGAAAAGATAAGTAAAGTAGAAGAGGGTCTTGGAATGGCCTTCCCATCCAGCTGCTTGTGTGCAAAAGGTGGCTGTGAAAGATACACAACGCTGCATCTGTTACACAGGAGAAGCCAGACCAGCGTGTAAGCTTGGCCTTCATTGATTCTCAGCAGAGAACTGGGGCACCTTTGGATGCGGAATTTGGAGAAAGAAATGCTGCCAAGAATACTGCAGGCAATGGAGGAAATCCAGGAGTGTGTAGTGGGACTAATCCCTGCACCCTAGAGGGTTCCCATCTCAGCTGGCCCTGAATCTTCAAGATTTCTTCACCTTTACCTCCTTTTAGCAGGGGTGGGGAGTGGGTGGGTGGGTGGAAAGACGGGTCCAAGGGGAGGCCGAAGGAGGCTTCCTGCATAAGAGGAGATGATGCAGGAGGGATGCAGGAGAATCTCCATAAAAAATGATAGACACCCACACACCCCAAAGCTATAGAGATCAAGAGCTGTACATGTGAATCCCTGGTAGCCGAGTTCAGCACACAAGCACGAGGCCTCCTCTGTTCAGAGACTGCAGGCTCTGTGTGTGTGCTGAGGAGTGGGATTGGCCCCCAGAGACCATGCCCCCCTCCAAGCCCAGTCCCTTCCCCTGGGCCCTTTGGCCCCCTGCCAAAGTTGAAGGGGGAAGAGGAGGAGGAGTTGACCTGTGGGATTCATGCTGCCTGGTGTGTGTCTTCTGGGCCCAGTTGTCCCCACATGCTATATGGGGGAGAGAGTGTACCCTTCTCACAGCAAGATGCCTCCTTAGTGCCTCCAGGTGCTGGCAGGTGAAATGCTATGGGGCTCTCCAGGTTGTCCACTAGTCCGTTTGTTTGTTTGTTTGTTTGTTTGTTTGTTTGTATACCATCCTATATAAAATCTCAGGGTGGCCTGCAAACAACGGAAACCTAAAAATCATGTAAAAACCAATTAAAATTACCATAAATGCAACATCTTTTTATCAGGCTAAAAGCCTGATAAAAAGGTAAGTTTTCAAAAGTTTAAAAACAGAGAGAGATGAGGTTTCATGAGTGATCCTCTGACTCTGACTCTCCAACCCTACAGGGATATCATCTTTTCTAATGTAATCATTTCTAAATATCATCATTTCTAACCACCAAAGCCCGCAGGAGACTGGTCACGAGTCTGGTTTCACATACAGGGTCTGGAGGCGGAAAGAGGGTACGTGGCCTAGGTCTCCTGTCCACTGGCCCAGGCTGGCTCTCCCCCACCTGCCTGCAAACCAAGTCAAGATGGGACTTTCCTTTCCTTTTCATGATGAAGCCGTGCCATTATGCCATTTGCCAGGGACACCTTGCATCCTGGGTCTGTGGTGGGAGACAGCATTGCCACTCCCCCCGCCTTGGCTTCTGTGCCCCTAAAAACAATCCAGCAAGTGCAGCAACACTGTATCTCCACGCAGGAGGAAAGCTGCACCTGCTGCATTGCTGCCTGTCCTGCAGCTGCTAAAGACACAGAAGTATTGCTAGGGGGGAAAGGAGGGAAGACGTTTGGTCTCCTTTCCCTGTGCCTGGGAGGAGAACCTGAGCCCATGAGCTGTGGCAGATAAAACTTTGACAGGGCAGATGTGCTAATCAGGAGGAGAGAGAGAGGAAATCCCTCCTGCCTGTCTCCTTCCCTTGCCTTCCCCTCTGGTGCTGGGCTCCTGGGAGATTAAGGTCACTGGGGAATGGAATTAGAGGGAAATCCTCAATTAAAGAGGAATCATGATAGACTAGGCCATTGATCTTGGGATCTAGCTGGGTGGACACATGGGTAGCCCAACCCACCCACCCTCTGTTGTGTGTGGCCACCTGGGACTTTTACACACAGCAGGCTTCACCGCAAGTTTACTGGGAGGCTTTACTGCAAACCTGAAGTTGTCCCAAAAAACTGACTCAAACAGTGGAGTTTTTTTTACCCTGAGTATTTTTTATTTCTTATTTCTACATTTTATATCCCGCTCTTTCTCCAAGGAGTCCAGAGCAGTGTACTACATACTTAGGTTTCTCCTCACAACAACCCTGTGAAGTAGGTTAGGCTGAGAGAGAAGTGGCTGGCTCAGAGTCACCCAGCAAGTCTCATGGCTGAATGGGGATTGGAACTCAGGTCTCTAACCACTACACCACGCTGGCTGATATAAATCAGGCTACACTCTAATGCACAGTGTGAAAACCCAGAATTGTGTGTGAACTGCTCCCCGATAACTCTCAGGGCTTCAGGGTAAATCTGGTGGCCGATCTGTGAACATGCCCCCTCCATTCGGGAGGAGATGCAGTTAAGGTGCTTCCAAAACCCCGTGAGAAAAACTTCCTGGCCAGGTTCATTGACAAGGCCTGGCCACTGGGTGTCATCATCATGTTTTCTCAGAATTGCTTCCCCTTGGCTCTCACTTCTGAGTAATGAAGAGTTTCAGATCTGTTTACATGGTTGTTTTTATAAAAACTGCTTTATACAAATGAGCAATTAAGGTTTTTCTTTTTATTTTGGGGTGGAGGGAAGCTGAGTGACCTCAGTGTAGTCTCTTGCTTTTTTAAAAAAGATGCCCCCCTAGTTATTCTAGGACCTCTACCCCAAACCAGACAGGACCTAAGCTAGGACGAGACAGTCCAGTGTATGGGGACAAAAACAAAGCAAAACACCAATTAGTACAATTTACAAGTTCAGCATCAGGATCTGACTAGAAGCTCGTGGAATCCTGGCTGGTGGAATCAAGAAGCTGGTGGAATCCTGGCTCCGGGCTGCACAGCCTGCCAGATCTCCAACAGCAGAAACCCAACTGCATTGTTAACAAAAGACCAGGAGGATGCCCCAGGGTGGCCTAAATGTGTTTTAATTTGTCTTTTAGCCGGGTTTTATTGCCTTACAAGTCTGGTAAACTGCCTTGGGACGGGACCTACAGGTGAAAGGCACACAATCAGCACAAATATAAACAAACATCACAATATGATGCTAGCATGGTGTAGCAGTTAGAGTGCTGGACTAGGACCGGGGAGACCCGAGTTCAAATCCCCATTCAGCCATGATACTAGCTGGGTGACTCTGGGCCAGTCACTTCTCTCTCAGCCTAACCTACTTCACAGGATTGTTGTGAGGAGAAACTTAAGTTTGTAGTACACCGCTCTGGGCTCCTTGGAGAAAGAGCGGGATATAAAATGTTAATAATAATAATAATAATAATAAATATGAAAGGTGACAGCTGGGCACCTATACATCTAATGCATATGTACGAGAGGGAATTTAATCAGGTGCAGCTTTTCTCGGGTCTGTATGGTGAGCTGGCCATCTGCTGAAATCCCCACATAATGATGAAAAATGCATTATGCTTGCTCAGGGGGAAAGTGTCAGCAATAGAACACTGACCAAAATGCCGGTTCAGTTCCGTGAAGGAAGTGAAAGGCCATTTTGTCTAGAAGGAAATGATCACACAGGACCTTGAGGTGGTTATCTGCTAGGTGGGCAGGAAGATCAGGGAAGAACAAAGCAGCCATGCCTCATGCTGAGGAAGCCGCGGAATTTGCCCTCCCCTCAAAATCTGCAGAGTGGGGTCTGTGTTTCCCTCGCAGGGCCATGGTGGAGGCGACCCCAGCAGGGCCTTGAAACAACCACCCTAACCCACTGGCCACTCATGGAGCAGTGAGTGTTCCCTCCCAGGATAGGAGTAATGGATATTGCGAGAGAATAAGGGAGCCCTTGCCGCTCAGGAGGCTGCCCTGGTTATCCAGCAGGGGGCAGCCTTCTCTCAGCTACTCAGCGGGGAGTTCCAGGGGCTTGCTCTCAGGCATGCAGACTTGGCCTGAGAAGGGTTGCAGGCCTTTCTGCCCGAGAGGGCGCCCTGGAGAGACAGAATGTCCTAGAGAGAGAAACACCCTGTCACTGGCTAACCAAGGCTCCCTCAAGCGCCCAGTCAATTGGCACACTTGCTTTGTTGACCGTTTGCAAGATTCAAGCAGCAGCAAGTTTGGGGATGGACTCTGAGATGTGGGAGGTGGGAGGCAGCCTGGCTCTGTGCTGGTCCAGGCCCTGCAGATCCCATTCCTGTCTCGGCTCAGCTATAGTACAAATGACCGGTGTAGCCTCTGGCCGAGTCTGATCACATGGCCTGGATTCCATTATTATTATTATTATTATTTTATTTTACATTTTATATCCCGCTCTTCCTCCAAGGAGCCCAGAGTGGTGTACTACATACTTGAGTTTCTCTTTCACAACAACCCTGTGAAGTAGGTTAGGCTGAGAGAGAAGTGACTGGCCCAGAGTCACCCAGCTAGTTTCCTGGCTGAATGGGGATTTGAACTCGGGTCTCCCCGGTCCTAGTCCAGCACTCTAACCACTACACCACGCTGGCTTTAGGGAGCTTTTCTCCCCATCCGATGTGGCATTGACGCTGCAGACACGGCGGTGGTGGCAGCTCTTCATAGCATCATGTATGCATGTATCAAAAGGCTCAGGGGATGGGCTTGCAATCTAATGTTCTAAAAATGGAAGCCAAAGCAACGACGATGATAAAACACATCAGATGGGCAGTGAAACGCCAGCCGAGGGCAGAGCCAAGAGTTCCCAAAATGAATGGAGAGGCTCTCTGGCAAAGGAGCACCACCTCAGCCCAGCACCAGTGCAGGGAGCAGCAGGATCTTCCCTGGCAGGAAGTGCCACCACCTTGGGGCCACTGCTGAGAAGTCCCTCTCCTTCAGAAGGCAAGGGGACCCAGAGCAGAGACTCACGCAGAGTTGCAGGGGTGTGCAACAATGTGCCCTCTAACAGGGATTCCCAGATGTTGCTGACTACAACTCCCAGCATCCCCAACTGCATTAGCCTTTGCTTGAGGATTATGGGAGTTGTAGTCAACAACATCTGGGAATCCCTGTTAGAAGGAACACTGGTGTGCGAAACTGAGAAGATGACTTGACTGGCAAGCCAGAAGTTGCCAGTTTGAATCCCCGCTGGTATGTTTCCAGGACTTTGGAAAACACCTCTGTCAGGCAGCAGCGATGTAGGATGAGGCTGAAAGGCATCATCTCACACTGCATGGGAGGAGGCAATGGTCAACCCCTCCTGTATTCTACCAAAGACAACCACAGGCTCTGTGGGTGCGTGCCAGGAGTCGAAATCGACTTGATGGCACACTTTCCCTTTACCTTTCGTGTGGTTAGAATCTGCCCAGCCTCTGGTGGGTTCTCTCTCTCTCAGGCTTCTCACATCTGGCTGGCTCCTTTCTCCCCCCCCACCCCCACCCCCCAGGCTGGGAGCTTTGCCTCCTTCCACCTGCAGCCTGGAGTCTGTGTATTGACTCTGATTCCAGTCCAAGATGCAACTGGCCTTGCTGGGATCCAGGAAGCAACCTGCGCCTGGCTAGGAATGCTTCGCCTGCTTGCGTCCTGGTTCAAGTCCAGTGGAAAGAAGCCTCTGCCAGCCTCTCCCTCCTGGTGCATTTTTGGGGGGCGGGAGTGTATCATGGCTTCCCAGCAGCACTGCACGCCTCTCCCTCCCGGAGGAAGCCAGACAGAGCTGGGACCCCTTTCTGCCTCGGTGGCCCCAAGACCGGCTGGCTCCTTTCGCTCATGCTGCCCTGTGGTTTGCAGAGAAGGCTCTGGTGCTGCCGATCATGTCCGAGAGGGTGGCAATGCATCATCTCGCGGAGTTACATAACTGCTGGAGAAGATGCTGTTTGTTTATCCCCTGCTTGCCTTCTTCCCAGGGCAACTGAAACCTCCATTCACCCAGAGGCTTTGTGGAGGAGGGAGGACGTCTTGCCTGCCTGGCGCCTCTGCAGACGGGCACACCCTCCTGCCGCAGCAGTGGGGGCGGGCGGGCACAGAGCTAGGCGGCAGATCCCGGTGGAGTTCCCTGCACCTGGGCTGCAGAGCCTGCTGCCTTTGCCTCCATGTGGAGAGTACACCGCACAGCAGGGCAGCAGCCTGGGGGGCCAGGGGCCACGCACCTCAAGCCCCTGCGCTCGGCCACAGCCGATTCGTCTGCATCGCTCAGTCTCGTTTTCATTGATTAAAAACAAGCCTTGCCTAGGACTTTGTACCTGGGGGGGATGACTGATTTTTGAACAGCCTGGGGGAGCTGGAGGTGCCAAGGGCGTGGAAAGAGCTGGGGGCAGGCCAGTGAGCAGCAGCAGAATGGGGGTCTTTACAGCCCACCCACCCAGGGCCGGTGCTACCATTAGGTCAACTAGGCAGCCGCCAGGGGCACAGAGTGTCGGGCGCAATTTTGGGGTGTGTGTGTGTGTGTGCAAGTACTTAGCCTTGCCTAGGGCACAAAGTCGTGTGGCTCCGGCTCTGCCCCCACCGTGCCCCAGTGACTCCTTGACTTCCCTCCAGCCTTCCTGAGAGTTCACTTGCTGGGCTCACAAGTCCCCACATAGTTATCTCTGGCCACAAGGGAAGTTTCCCACCTGAGCTGACTCTGGGTGGCTCAGGAGGAGATCTTGTCCTTGCACACAGACCCACAGATTTGGGGCTGCCTGTCCAAGGGGCGGCTCTGCTGGGATTCCTCTCCTCCTCTGCCTGGCTGGTTCATACAGGGGTGTTTTTGGGGGGGGGGGAGAGGAGGCCAAGAGGCAGCCACAATGCAGGACTTCCTCTTTGGAAGTGGGGGGCTCGCCGAGGGGCAGGGCGGGTGGGGTGGGGGTGGGGGGCAGGGGGCACTTCAACAAGCTGAGCTTTGGGATGGAGTTTGCCGTAGCAACAGCCCACGTGGCTCAGCGCCAACAACAGCTGCAGCTCCTGTGGTTAAAAGCACCCCAACACGGAAGTCAGAAAGAACAAACTGATCCCACAGCAACAGCTTCTGCTTTCGAGGGCATGGGAGGGCTTGGCCTGCAAGAAGACCAAAACAAGAGGCAGCCTCCCCACCCCCCACCCCCACACTCTTGCTTTCACTTTGGAAGAGGCCCTGCTGCCAGCCAGAGCGCAACTCCAGGGAGAGAAGAGGAGGAGGGGGAGGAGGAGGAGGCAGCTGCTCCTTCAGTTGCTAGAGCTCATCTTTGGAGGATTAGAGCAGTGCCCCCACCCCCGCCCCCAGGTGCTGGCTTCCCCCACAAATAGGAAATGCAGCCCAGTTTGGGAGTCTGTCCCCAGCCCCTCCCACAGGAAGAGAGACACAGGCAGGCAGCAGCACCTCCACCATTCACTGACAGGCCGCGTGTCCAGCCTGTGCCCAGAATGGGCCAGTGGAAGACCTAATGGCGCTTCTGCCCTGTGCTCCGTGGTGGGAGGCATGTCCCTCCCCCCCCCATCTCAGAGGAGGGGGCCTTTTGCCTCAGCCAGAGCTCCTTTTCTCTCCCCCCTCCCCCACATTCCCTTATGGGATGATGTATCCAGAAGACTGGGCCGTAAAGGGAGATGGGATGGTGACAAGTTGAGGAGCAAGTGCAACTTCCAAGGCAAAGTGTGTTCTGACTATGATTTCATGGCCAAGATTTGGACTAATTAGGCGGGCGATGTTCGGTTGGCCGTGCTTGCATATTTGTGGGCTCTGACATCATCTCTTTGGGGCCCAGGGCAGCGTTTCCGGCTGGATCTGATGGAGAGGAGAATCCGGCACTGGACGAGGGCGGGGGAGCCCCTTTCTCACGGGGAGAGGCCAGAGCGTGTGGGGCTTTTTAGCTTAGAAAAGGGGCAGGAAAGTGGGGGGTGTGTGTGTGTGCATGATAGAGGTTTATAAAATGATGGAGAAAGTTGAGAGAGGAGTTGTTCTCCCTCTAAGACTTGGATGATGCAATGAAACCGAAGGACAGGAGCGTCGGGACAAACGAAAGACAGTCCTTCACTTCCTTCATGTGTAATTTGCTGGCCTCTGGCTTTGGTGGATTAGAAGGGGGTTAGAGAGACATTCGTGGAAGAGGGCCTTAGGATACCTAAGTGTGCCTCGGTCAACCAAGACTGAGAAGAGGAGGGTTCAAGTCCCCAGTCAGCCATGCAGTTTACTGGGAAATTAAAAAAAAATTCCCAGCCTTGCCTAGCTCACAGGATTGTGGTGAGAATGAAATGGTGGGTGGAGGGGAAGAGGACCTCTATGCCACCCCGAGCTCCTTGGAGGAAGGTCCAGATGGATGTGTCCTAACTCTAGGTCAAGACAGAAAGAAGCAGAGAGCCCCTCGGAGGACCTGCAGCCTGCCATCCCCCCCCCCACCGGAGACTGTGATCTTGCGTTGGGGTGTGGCTGCTGGAGGTGAGGGAGGGAGTCTCTCTGGGGGTGGTGAAGCACCCCTGGGCCATTGCCCGTGGAGCCCCCCCCCAGTTTCTCTCCCCCCACACCTGTATGGAGCAGCTGCAGCCGCTGGGCTTTCCCAGGTCAAGGGACCCCACTCAGGCTGCCTCGTGGAGGGACTCCAAGCCCCAGAACTGGCTCTGTCTCGATCTGGAGCTGGGCTGTCCCTTCTGCCCAAGGGCGCTTTGGCCGGGGCTGCCACTGCCGCCAGCCTCTCAAAGGAGAAGCTGTGGTTTCTCTCCAGCCTCACGCAAGCAGGGCGACAGTCTCACATGCCTCATCATATGAGCCCAATTCACATGCGCTGGGGCTGGGGGAGGAGAAACGGGCTCTGTGACGGCAGGCAAGGCTTGTGAGCTTCCTTCCTGTCCCCGCGCAGGGTATAAAAGGCCCAGAGCTATAATTACCCAGGCAGTGGGCTGGCTCCCCTGCGGAGGCTGGGCTCTGATTGCCGTGCCCGGCTGCTTGCTAGGCAGGCCCACGGCCTCCCTCCCTGCACGGAAGGGCCCTGCACAGCCCTGCCTTGCTTCCATGCCTGCACAGGGTTCTGGCCTGAAACACCAGAGAGTCGGTGGGGAAAGTAGCTGCAGAGCAGAGGCCCAAAAGGTCCCTGAGCTGTGCAGTGGGGCATCTCTCCCTCTCATGGGAACAGAGGAAGCTGCCATCTACTGAGTTAGACCCTTGGTCTCTCTATCTCAGTATTGTCTACACAGACTGGCAGCGGCTTCTCCAAGGTTGCAGGCAGGAATCTCTCTCAGGCCTCTCTTGGAGATGCTGCCAGGGAGGGGACTTGGAGCCTAGCTCAGCCTCAGCTAGGGATTATAAGGCTTGCTTACCTTACAGGGTTGTTGTGAGGCAGTGCGTGCGGAACCCTCTGCACGCTCCAAGGCATGTTCCAAAGACTCTGTGGTGTTCTGTTAAGTCAAACTCTTGCACAGGGTGGCGGAAGCTCTCCAGGGCTTCAGGCAGAGATTTCTCTCCAGCCAACCAAGGCCTTTAGCTGGAGATAATGCCAGGGATGGGAGCTGGGAGCTCCCACACGGCACTTTCCAGATTAACCCTTCCCTCCGTGTTCACTACAGATCTGCTCAGTGTGCTTCCGTTCTTCCTGTGCTGTGACACCGCAGTCCCTGCGCTGGCAGCAAGGTGGCGCCTACATTTCCGATGCCTTCTTTCGGATTGTATCTTTGCAATATCACGCTACCACGTTGCACGTGCGTCACAAAAAAGTAGCTGCATTTTCCTGTTGTGGGAATTTGAGGTTCTGGGGGCCGTTTTCAATACGATCCTGCCAAGCCAAGGCATTTCACTGCCGTCGTAGCCTGTAAAGCGCCCATGCCAAGCAGGGCTCCATCAATGAACTGCTTCTCATGGTTGCCTTGGACCGATCGAGTCAGCCCATGGATCCAGATCTGGCCCAGTCCTGCCTCCTCTGAATGGCACCGTCTCTCCAGAG